>NC_135235.1:123782708-124382708 GCF_051348905.1 Ranitomeya variabilis
CATACAAGATGCCTCCCAGCTATTGGCTGGAGAGCATCTTTGCAGGTGTGTGCTGCTGCTTTAAGAGCAGGAAAGTGCAATAGGTGTGCAGCTAGTAACCTGTGCGGAGTGCACAGGAGGAGACAGAGAAGCACGAAGACACTGCTGCAGAGAGTATGCCGTCGTCCCCACATGGAGGGAGGAGGGGGAAATAGCGGGGGGCGCCGGCAATGGATGTTACAATAAACCTGCGTAAACCATTTAGGCCATTTTGTAGAAATAAATCAATAATTCTACATCCAGGAGCTAATGGAAATATTGCAAATCATGTAAAACGTATATGAATTATTTTAGAATGTTGACAGTCCAGTGAAAAATTTCAAAAAAAACTTGATCCTAACATGGCACTAGCCAAGGATACTTTCTCCTCTTTTCTTGGTGGCATGAGAGATTTGACTTAAATTATATTATTGATCAGTCTTTGCAGAGTTATGAACTTTTCATATACTTCACTTCCCGGTTTTGCCATCTTCGCTTCCATTTACAAGGAAAGTAGAAGATTTTCCTTGGAGTAAGGAGTAGGGAGCAGAGAGACAGGGAAATTTAGGGCATTTTAAACAAACATTGTTGAATCTGAAGTAGGACCAGGTTTGTGTCTGAAAACCCAATTACATTGCATTTTAACAAAATAAAGAAAGTTCTGACTAATCTCATTGGGGAATAATGCCTTAAGAGGATCCATAGTTTAACATATTTGGTTATATAAACCAAGAAATGGAAAAACATAATGAAGTCTTCAATTTCATCTAACGCCCCAATCAAATGGTCTTATAGAAATTTTGCAGAGTACACAATGATCCATCTAATTTGGATAGCTAATGAATTCAGAAGGTTTTAGTTTGATAGTGTTGCCAAAGATTGTATTGATAAGAGGTGAAAGAAAATAATTGGAGACAAAGCGTACAACTCCTAGGAGAGGATGCCTCTAGTCTTAAGGTACCTTCACACTGACCAACTTTCCAACGATAACGATAGCGATCCGTGACGTTGCAGCGTCCTGGATAGCGATATCATTGTGTTTGACACGCAGCAGCGATCAGGATCCTGCTGTGATATCGCTGGTCGTTGATTAAAGTTCAGAACTTTATTTGGTCGTCAGATCGCCGTGTATCGTTGTGTTTGACAGCAAAAGCAACGATACCAGCGATGTTTTACAATGGTAACCAGGGTAAATATCGGGTTACTAAGCGCAGGGCTGCGCTTAGTAACCCGATATTTACCCTGGTTACCATTGTAAAAGTAAAAAAAAAAAAAAAAAAAATACTCACCTTCTGATGTCTGTCACGTCCCCCGACGTCCGCGTTGCTGCTCAGAGCTTCCTGCACTGAATGTGTCAGTGCCGGCCGTAAAGCAAAGCACAGCGGTGACGTCACCGCTGTGCTTTAGGGCCGGCGCTTACACAGTGCAGGGAAGCGGACGCCGGGGGACGCGACAGGCACTGAAATGTAAGTATGTACTGTTTGGTTTTTTTTGCATTTACACTGGTAACCAGGGTAAACATCGGGTTAGTAAGCGCGGCCCTGCGCTTAGTAACCCCATGTTTACCCTGGTTACCCGGGGACTTCGGCATTGTTGGTCGCTGGAGAGCTGTCTGTGTGACAGCTATCCAGCGACCACACAACGATGAAACAGCGACGCTGCAGCGATCGGCATCGTCGTCTATATCGCTGCAGCGTCGCTTAATGTGACGGTACCTTTACCAAACAGACAATAGCATGAAAAGGGTGTTTTTTGGTTTGTTTTTTTTAAATGAACTGTCTCTAAGCTTTGTAGATAAATTTGACAAGGTTACATAGTTAAGGCATCTAAGGGTACTGTCACACTATACGATTTACCAACGATCACGACCTGCGATACGACCTGGCCGTGATCGTTGGTAAGTGGTTGTGTGGTCGCTGGAGAGCTGTCACACAGTCAGCTCTCCAGCGACCAACGATGCCGAGGTCCCCGGGTAACCAGGGTAAACATCGGGTTACTAAGCGCAGGGCCGCGCTTAGTAACCCGATGTTTACCGTGGTTACCAGCGTAAAAGTAAAAAAACCCAAACAGTACATACTCACATTCCGGTGTCTGTTCCCCGGCGTTCTGCTTCTCTCCACTGTGTCTGCGCCAGCCGGAAAGCACAGCGGTGACGTCACCGCGTTACCGCTGTGCTCGCTTTCTGGCTGGCCGGCGCTCACAGTGCAGAGAAGCAGCACGCCGGGGGACAGACACCGGAATGTGAGTATGTACTGTTTGTTTTTTTTTACTTTTACGCTTGTAACCACGGTAAACATCGGGTTACTAAGCGCGGCCCTGCGCTTAGTAACCCGATGTTTACCCTGGTTACAAGCGAACGCATCGCTGGATCGCTGTCACACACACCGATCCAGCGATGACAGCGGGAGATCCAGCAACGAAAGAAAGTTCCAAACGATCTGCTACGACGTACGATTCTCAGCAGGATCCCTGATCGCTGCTGCGTGTCAGACACAGCGATATCGTATGGATATCGCTGGAACGTCACGGATCGTACCGTCGTAGCGATCAAAGTGCCACTGTGTGACAGTACCCTAAGTGATAGTGGACAGATTCCTAAATAATGCAGATTAAATTTCAGCAGGAGGTAAGCAAGACTTAAGGTACCGTCACACTCAGCGACGCTGCAGCGATATAGACAACGAGCCGATCGCTGCAGCGTCGCTGTTTAGGTCGCGGTAGAGACGTCAAACACAGCAGCTCCAGAACGATGCAGGAGTGATCCTGTGATGTAGCGGTGACTCACTTATCGTTCTCACAGGTCGTTAGCTCCATGTAATACATTGCTGGCATAGTTGCTTTTGCTGTCAAACACAACGATACACGCCGATCTGACGACCAAATAAAGTTCTGGACTTCTAGCTCCGACCAGCGATATCACAGCGGGATCCAGATCGCTGCTGCGTGTCAAACACAGAGATCGCTATCCAGGACGCTGCAACGTCACGGATCGTTGTCAAGTTGCTGAGTGTGAAGGTACCTTTAGGTTAACAACAAAAGAAGTGTAAAGACCAAGGACAAAAACCTCAACTAATTAAAAAAAACAAAAAAACAAAAACACACTAGATTCACATCTGGTCCGGATCGGCCATGTCCATAAGCCCTATATTGTGCATGGCACAATTGTACTCACTCTATTGTATGTAAAACGAATGCAGAATTTGTTCAGGATTTCAAAATACTATTTCTTTATGTATCTGGACAAGGTATTCCTTCTAACTGTCGGCATTTAGCTCCTCATTCATCCAGAAACCTGAGCCTGACAGGCTTCCAGCTGATTGGTGTCTGAGAAGAAAAACTCAGTAGTAGACTACGGACCCTGTAGGCAATTCCTCCAACAAGGATATGCTTTCAAGTTACTAATTAAACAGCTGCATGTAGACAACGCAACGCACCTAGATGTTCATGGATGGTCAAATTACACAGGAAACCGCTGAGAAGATACGCATTTTCAAAAGCCTCAAATCCAGGCTTGTATCCAGACAAGAGATCAGACACTGCAAAAGATTTTGTGCCCAATTTTAGTTACTTGTGGTGTAAGAGGCGGCTTAGCAAATGAACATGAGCGGTACAATTTCTCATTAGTTAGTAACTGCAGTGAGTAAAACGCTCATGTTACCACATTATAGTTTTGTAAAATTCTCTCAATATTTTATACTGAAAATCTGCAGCAATTCACATTGGTTTACAGGCAATGGTGTCAGATTTCCTGTAAGTCCACAGTGTGTAGACTCGCATGAAGTGGGTACCTGCAATATCTCCGGTTACATCTCATTTTTAATAAATCAGACAAAAGTGTAATAATACTAATGGCACGCTCTATCAGATGCCATAGGAGAGTCATTTGTCAGGGAGAGAGTTTGCTTAAAGGGTTTGTCCTAGTCCACATCATGTTGAGTGGGGGAGGTGCCCATACCTGAAGGGATGGCTGCATGTCCAGCAGGTACTATGGCCCTTGTCAGTTTCATTAGGAGCAGACAGGTGTACTATACCCGCCAAATGTGAATAAGTGGAACAGAGGTCGAGCATGCAAACTTCTGCACCATTCAAGAAACGACTATGCAAAGTCAGTTCTCAGATCTCAGCTTTCAGAAGTTTAAAGGGGTTGCCCGGTCAAAACCAGTAAGTCTGAAGCCACTGTGTGACTGTAGATTTAGGAATCCCCTCAAACGCATTGTGTGCTGTGGGCATTTGCAGGTTTCAGACCCAGAACCGGAGGGTATTAAAGAATTATACAGACTCCCGGCCAGCAGGCGCGACATCACTCTCCATACACTTATGGATCGAGGGCGCGTCCTCTAGTGGGTCATGCCCACTGGCCGGCCACATCATTTGATGGGGCGCAGGCTCGGCTTAATACAAGGATATGGACCATGGCCACTCCCACTGGCGGGGGGCACGTTCAGGTCTGAAAGCAGCAAATCCCTGCAGCACACAGTGCGTGCACTGGGGGGACTTCACAGAGTGACTGCAGAGATATTTCTTTTAAATGGACAACCCCTTTAATAAAATGCCATACATCGGGCTTATATGGTAGTATACAGGACACTGTTCTGTCATGCAAATGAGAGGTTATGGTTGCATAGTTGCATTACATTGCACATTGTCTTACATCCCAAATAAGCTAAAGATCAGTATTCCCAAACACAGCATAGGTATGTTGGAGAAAATAACTCCTAACTGAAGAGCAGCAGTCCTCCCCTTCACAAAAAAAACCAAAAAAAAAAACCCAAGAGCGGCAGAAGACCTTTTCAAAAGAAAATTCTATACCTAGGTCAGTTTGCTTGCAGCAGCTAGACATTTAGAAAAAAAAAAAAAAAGGGAATGAAAATATCCATCCAAAGCAGTCCCCAGCAAAGCCTTACTCCGCATCAATTAATGGGCAGCAAGGTGAACAACAGACTTGCAGCTCTGGGGTCCTGGGTTCAAATCCCACCAAGAATAATTTCTGCAAGGAGTTTGCATGTTCTCCCCATGTTTGCGTGGGTTTCATCTCACATTCCAAAGACATTCTGATAGGGAACTTACATTGTGAGTCCCATTGGGGACAGCGAGGATCATATCTATATAGCACTGTGAAATTAATGGTACTGTGTAAGTGAAAAAAAATAAATTATTCAAGCTCCTGAGGACAGCAGTTTTTGGTGTAGTTTGTGAAAAAAAAAGTAAGTAAATATATAATCGTGCTTATCCCATTCAATATAGGCAGGAGGTCTCATCCAGGGGGAAACAGGCAGGAAGAAGGAGGGCTGCAAGCAGACTTGCCTCAAGCAGCACAACAATGGCACAAGTTGTCAGGCGAGAAGGTGGTGAAAGCCTAAGGGTATTTTTCCACGTTCAGGAAACGCTGCGTACTTGACGCTGCGCAGAGCCGCAGCGTCAAAATGTTACAGCATAATGGAGGGGATTTTATGAAATCCCGTCTCCACTATGCGTGGTAACACGCACCCGGCGGCCCTGCGATTCCGGACATGCGGCGCGTCTTTTTAGATCGCAGCATGTCCGTTTACCTTGCGGCGACGCTGCACCGCCGCAAGGTAAAACACAGGGCCCTATGTGTGGGGTGCGGAGATTCTGGATGTGTGCAATGAACACATCTGGCATCATCAAGTCTACAGAAGGGGGCAGAGCTTTGGGCGGAGCGGGCTTTCCGCTCCGTCCAAAGCGCCGGCCATCCTGAACGTGGACACGTACCCTAATAGGATTACAGGGCAGATACCAAAGCTGCCAAGGAATACATCTCCTCTCTTAGGCTCTACACAGGACGGTGGGTTCCGTTGATCATTGGACCCAATTTCAGCTGTTACTGTGCAGCCCCTACAGGACATGTATAAGTGCATGGTCACCAGCAGCAATTCTATAGTGGCACTAGAAGTTTCATTGTTCCATCTATGCTACTAAGATGCTAACACTGCTTATGTGAAGCTGCTGGAAAGTCTTCTGACAGTCATCCATTTATTAAAAATAGAAAATAAAAAGAGAAAATGCCAAAATAAATTAAGAGGCAAATAAAAATAAAATAAAAAACCACCAGACACAAATAACCAACCCAGTTCCTGGAAATATGTGGATGAGTCAAACTTTAGCCACGCAGATGAAGTGTGCATGGAGAAAGTTGGATTAACGCAAGAGATACAATTACATCTATGTTAATGTTTGGTTAAAAATGCTGACACTCAGGTCACCCGACTCATCTTAGAAGGATGTCATGAAGGGGCGTTAGTGAAGTTAACACCCTAGAGCATGACTTCAATAAAGGAAGGCTTAACTTCTTCTATACCAGGCAGCATTTTCTATTATAGTGAATGTCCACCTTCTAACAGCAGGTTAGTTTTAGGCCTAGCATTCGTTCTAGCTGATTAATGAGCTAAATGCATGTATAGTGAAGGATGCTTTGTGAGTTAAAGGGAATTAGTCACCCCAATTTCCGCCTATAAGCCAAGCCCACGGCCATCGGGGGCTTATCTATAGCATTCTGTAATGCTGTAGATAAGCCCCCGATGTATCCTGAAAAGTTAGAAAAACAAGTTAGATTATACTCCCCCAGGGGCGGTTCCGGTTCTGTTCCGATGCCTCCCATCTTCATACGATGACATCCTCTTTGCTTCCTGCCCCGGCTCCTGTGCAGGTGTACTTAATCTGTCCTGTTGAGGGCAGAGCAAAGTACTGCAGTGTGCAGGCGTCTGGCTTCTCTGACCTTTCCCGGTGCCTGCGCACTACAGTACTTTACACTGCCCTCAACAGGGCCGACAAAGTACGCCTGCGCAGGAGTCGGGGCAGGAAGCAAAGAGGATGTCATCGTATGAAGATGGGAGGCGCCGGACCCGGATCGCGACGCCCATTGGACTGAACTGAACCGGGACTGCCCCTGGGTGAGTATAATATAACCTGTTTTTCTTATCTTGCAGGTTACATCGGGGGCTTATCTACAGCATTACAATGCTGTAGATAAGCCCCTGATGGCGATGGCCTTAGCTTAGGGTACCGTCACACAGTGCCATTTTCATCGCTACGACGGCACGATCCGTGACGTCGCAGCGTCGTATGATTATCGCTCCAGCGTCGTAGACTGCGGTCACACTTTGCAATCACGGCGCTGGAGCGATGCCGAAGTCCCCGGGTAACCAGGGTAAACATCGGGTTACTAAGCGCAGGGCCGCACTTAGTAACCCGATGTTTACCCTGGTTACCAGCGTAAACGTAAAAAAAACAAACAGTACATACTTACATTCCGGTGTCTGTCCCCGGCGTTCTGCTTCTCTGCACTGTGTAAGCACCTAGATTGTTAACAAACAACCATACCACATATCTGGGGAAATTTTTATGAAATATTTTAAAGATGGAAAGTTCTAAATAATACTTATAGTCAAACCGCCCCATGTGGAGACATTATAATACGGACACATCCATATACTTAGAAACTAATCCCCTTGGGGAAAAAATGATGTACTAGTCCTTTTTATAAAAAGTATAACTTCTTTATTAGAAACATTAAAATACAAACAAAACAAAAAAACATGATCAGGTGTATGGAAGGTTGCACACTGAAACAATACCACCAGGGGCCCCACCCCCCACCAGTTACCCCACTCAGTATATAGAAATTGAGCAGCAAAATAGTGTAACCTTAGGGCTGCCTGACAACTGATATCAATCTGAGCAATCATATATAGGGCTTCTATAATTGATTAAATCTACTTGCACCAAAGAAATATATATATATATATATAAAAAATATATGTAGCCACAAAATAGTTGCATGGGAATGTTCACTTAAATAGTCATATCCATACTGTGACCACGGCACTATATATTAAAGTAGCCTACATGGCAAGAGATAAATTCAAAGAGCCATATAGATTATCCACCCATAAAGGGACAAATAAGATTATCCAGACAGCACAGCCATATATAAAAGGAGGCCGCTCAATACTTACAATGACACTCAATATTGCAGGGGAAACCAGGTGGGGTGAGTGCCCGCCCCAACGCGCGTTTCGGTCCGTCCTTCGTCAGGGGGCACTCACCTCCCCGGGCCCCGTGCCTTAAATACATAATCCTCCTATAACGCTGCCAATAGTATGTTACGGCGTCAACCGGATGCGACGTCACTACCGGAAATGACGCGCGTGTCTCCATAGCAGCCGCGACGCCAAAGAGCATCAGCGTCACACAGCACCGCGCATACGCGATGCTGCCTATTGACACCGAGTGCCCCAAGAAGCCAACGGAAGCCATGGGACCGCGCGTCAGGTAGAGAAATCTACATCAGCACCTGTAGCTTAACCATATTCCCGCCGCATGAAATGCTGTCTTGCTCTAAGGATAATGAATCCTTAATCATTCTCATGAACAGAGAAATATAAAGACCACAATAATTATCTCACACCACAAAACCAAAATTAAACATATCAAACACCAACATAGTATAATTTCCATAACATGAAAATTTATAGTTTACAATATAAATTTGTTGTAGTGCGTCTTTTCTTGCCACTCGTAGAGCACAAATATCCAACGGGAGCCGATAAAGTACATCAATCCATCAATTGGATACTAGGAGGACAGAGTGTACTTTTTAACTGGAAGAATTGCACGGAATACCGGAAATAAAAGATTAAAAATTAGTACAAAATAAAAACATAATTAAAAACAATGTAATCAGAGTTACACACCACCATAAGGTAAAGATGTTCAGACGGATGGTCAGAGGAAAGGAGCATAGCTCAAATTTTCATTAAGTCCAACCGGATGTAAAGTACCCAGCGTCCAAATCCATCTGGACTCTAACTGGGCTAATTTTTTCGGGATATCCCCCCTACGAATTCCCAATTCCACCATGTCAATACCTCTGACCCTCAGAAGGCTGCCATCACACCCATGATATTGTTTGAAATGGCGCGGTAGCGTTTTCAAGGTGGATGCGTCCTCACAGTCCGCAGCTGCGGCAATGCCCAGAACGTGTTCTCTCGCCCGCACCTTCAGTTGCCTAGTCGTCAGGCCCACATATATTTTAGTGCAAGGGCACATAGCATAATAGATTACATTTCTACTCACACAGGTAATCCTCCTTTTGATATTATACACATGGGTATTGCCCGAGTCCGAGAAAGTGTTGCAACGTGCTATATTTGGGCATGCCACGCAGCGGCCACAGGGGACACATCCACCCTTTACCGCAGCCGCTGTATCCAAAAAAGTTTTTGGTGTGTTATCGACATAATGGCTACGAACTAGCATGTCGCGAAGGTTACGCGATCTCCTGGCAGTGATGGCAGCCTTCTCGGGCAAAAATCTAGCCAAAACTGGATCGGCTCTAATATGCCACGATTTCTCAAATATTTTCCTGAGCATGGGGAACTGGGAATGGTAGTTGGTGATGAACCGAACAATATCACTGTTCTCTCTATTACAGTTCTTATATATTTTTGTTTTGTTTGTATTTTAATGTTTCTAATAAAGAAGTTATACTTTTTATAAAAAGGACTAGTACATCATTTTTTCCCCAAGGGGATTAGTTTCACTGTGTAAGCACCATAGCCGGAAAGCAGAGCGGTGACGTCACCGCTGTGCTCGCTTTCCGGCCGGCGCTCACAGTGCAGAGAAGCTGAGACGCCGGAGGACAGACACCGGAATGTGAGTATGTACTGTTTGTTTTTTTTACGTTTACGCTGGTAACCAGGGTAAACATCGGGTTACTAAGCGCGGCCCTGCGCTTAGTTACCCGATATTTACCCTGGTTACAAGCGAACACATCGCTGGATCGGTGTCACACACAACGATCCAGCGATGTCAGCGGGTGATCAAGCGACGAAAGAAAGTTCCAAACGATCTGCTACGACGTACGATTCTCAGCGTGATGTCTGATCGCAGTAGCGTGTCAGACACAACGATATCGTAACGATATCGCTAGAACTTCACGAATCGTACCGTCGTAGCGATGGAAATGGCACTGTGTGACGGTACCCTTATAGGTGAAAATTGGGGTGATAGATTCCCTTTAACATTTGTCTGCCTGAGGTAACATTTCTCTTATCACAGGAGTGATTGTTTCTGCCTCCTCACCAGTTCTGTGAGCTCATTATATACCAATTCAGTGGCATAATCTCAGTTTCTGGGGGTGCCTATGTAACCAAATTGGTTTAGGATGAGCTCACAGAACTGGTGACGAAGCAGAAAAACTCACTCCTGTGAAAAAACAGAAGGGTGTCTCTTGTCCTTCTGGATCTTGTACATTGATGTAGAAGAATGGTTATTATAAATGTTGTTATCTGCAATAACAGATGGAGGCTCAAGCCACCAACAGAAACTCATAAGCCAAAAACAGGCAGTAGTGCAAGAGTCTAGTATCCCTTACCCCTACAGAAAAAAAAATATTGAACTTTTTGCTAGGATGTTGTTACTTTAAGCTGATGGTGAAAGACTCAGCATCGCATTGTAAGTCCAGTCAAAGCTCATACATATGGCAAAGCCTGGTGCATGGAGCCATACAGGCTTGCAATGCTTCACGGTGAGAATACCACAAAATTGAAAATTGCATACATCTCAAATGAAAAACACCAAAAAGTACCAATGGAATCCTAGACTACAAAAACAAACCAAAACACAAGGATTCCTAAAATATAACTTTTAATAAATAAAGTTAAAATAACAAAGTACTAAAATTGAGGACAATACAGTGAAAATAAATAACCAACAGGGGAACTAACTGACCCCTATCAAATACCCTACTCCTGTCCACTACCTATATGCGGGGGTAGGCACTAATAGGTAGTGGACAGGAGTAGGGTATTTGATAGGGGTCAGTTAGTTCCCCTGTTGGTTATTTATTTTCACTGTATTGTCCTCAATTTTAGTACTTTGTTATTTTAACTTTATTTATTAAAAGTTATATTTTAGGAATACATCTCAAATCAAGTGGACAGTCCTGAATTTGGAAGCTGTCCTTAGAGGTCAGGGGATAGGGGTATGTCCCAACTTTAACAACATTGTGTCATCAGGACACAAATACAGTTGAACATAATGGTGACGCAAGGAGCCAAAAGGTACTTCACCATCGTATCTTGGTAGGTATCAAAAGCCCTAAATGGCCTGTAGGTCACATGAGCTGAAGACAGGACATGCAGGGGCCAGATCTGTAACCCAGTAGCAGCTAGCAGGGATATGACATGCACATATGATATGTATGGGGGAATCTTTCTGGGGGGGAAATGTACTATAGAGGTGATTATAGGGGCCATTGACCTGGTATTATGTGTGGGAACACTAAGGTGAAATGAGATCTTTTGTACCAGCCAATTGGTGGCACCAAATGACCGCTGATCAGACCGCCCTGAAAAGGAGTACTTTATTCTTGACATGTTTACACAGGACACTGCTGCTTGTTAACAATTTTGGGCAAACCAATACTTAATTTCACGGATGAACCAGTGTCTTGCTCAGTCTTCAGGTGATCAATTTCCCATTTGGACTGTGCAATTACCAAAAAAACAAGTGATAAGAAATGTACCTGCTGAATCCTAAACTGTGTGCAATGCACTCCGCTCTCTCTCACTCCCGACCCTCATCACGTGGTCGCACATGTGTTATTTGCATACTGGCGACTGGAGACTGATATTGCAACTGACAAGGCTCTCACTGCTGAGAGCGGTGCCCGCAACGCTCCCAATAGTTTAACCCCCTAAATGTTGCAATCAATATTGATCGAAGCATTTATAAGGCAGGCAGAGGGACGGTGCCCCCTCTGCCCTTTGCAATGGTGACCAGATGCAGGGCCGGCATCAGCAGCCGGCGCACCGGAAAGTGTTGGGGCCCTAAGCCATTTCCATTTTGACAGGTGTGTGACCAACTTGTTACTACTGATGTTGCCGGCAGATAGCGTTCCCAGTAATGCCTTGGGAAATGACCCGATGACGTAGCGGTCTCGCGAGACCGCTACATCATCACAGTTCATCGTCTCACAAGGCATTACTGGGAACGGGAGCATCACTAAGGCCTGGGCTGGATCCGGGGGCGGCCAGAAGGCGAGTATATAAAACTATTTTTTAGTTTTGTTTATTTATTTTTTTTAACAGGGTTATAGTGCCCACACTGCTATATACTACGTGGCTTTGTTATATGCTACGTGGGCTGTGCTATATACTAGTTGGGCTCAGCTGTGCTATGCTACACATTTTGCACTTTTACAAATGTTCTACGTTAATACTTTTTAAAGTAAACATTAGAAAGTTTTCCATTAAAAAATTGTCAGTGTATGCAGTTTTTTCTTTGCAGCAAGTTCAGCTAACAATAAAATGCCTACTGGTAACTGAGGAAGAGGGAGTAGGTCTCAAAAATTGACATAAGGGGTTGAATTATATAAAGCCCCTCTGCTGTATGGTATTGTAGAATTTACAATAGCTATCACTCATGTAAGAAGTGAAATCTGGCATTGTACTATACCCATATTTCTCAGCTGTATCTGTGCATCATGAATCATGGTATGTGTTAAAGGGGGGGGGGTCTACAGACTCCTTTGCCCGGGGCCCTTAAAAACCTGGAGCCGGTCCTGACCAGATGTCATGACGACATCCATGTCACCAGGCTCTAGCAAGCAGACCACATCTTGAGCCAGAGAGCTCTCCTAGCCGAGTTGGATTGCACAAGTGACCTGGCGGCAACTCTCATGGATTCCATGGAGGCGTCCGCTAAAAACCCAGTAGCCCTGAGAAAGCTACGCAGTGAGTCTAGCAGTTCACCCCTGGAGGTACCCTGGGATACGAGTTTCTAGTTCCTCTAACCAGGGGGAGAGAGCTCTAGCTACGCAGGTGGAAGCAATGTTAGCCTTTAAGGCAACCATAGATGTCTCCTAGGACTTCAAGAGACTTTCTATTTTTCCGTCCATTGGATCCTTCAATTGCGAAGAATCTTCAAATGGGAATGCGGTTCTTTTCGCAACTCTTGCCACCTGTACATCGACTCTGGGAATACCCCATCTGACAGAATCACCTTCTAGGGGGAATCTGTGTTTCATCTGAGGGGGTGCTGAGGCGTTTCTCCAGCAGTTCCCACTCTTGAGAAATCATGTCAAGTATATTAGCATGCACCGGGAACCCTAAACATTTTCCAACCCACCAAACATCGGGTCCTGAATGGACTGAGGCTCTGATTCCTCTTCCAGCCCCATAGTGCTGCGTACTGCTGATACCAGCTCCTCAATCCACTCCGAGGAAGAGATATTTTCTGGTTTCAGAGGCCTTAAGTGATATGGGTTCCTCCCGTCTACCAGAGTACGATGCGTAGGATAGGTCTGGTCGGATTCAGACTCAGAGTCCTCAATCTGTATTTTCCTTTTCTTCCCTGGAGAAGGGAGTGGTGGGGGGTGGAGGGGTAAAAGCCTCCAGGGAAGACTGCACTCCCTGCTTGACTAGCGAGCAGATTTCTTCCAAAAAGGGAGGGTTGCTCTGCTCTGACTACTTTGTCGATACATGACTGGCAGAGCTTTTTATCCCATAGTGAGGGCAGCCTTATATTACAAATGGCGCACTTTTTCCTAATAGTGGCTTTGGGGGTAGACTTGTCTCCCTGGAAAAAGAGGGAAAGGTGTCAGACAAGAAGAACCCCCTAAGTTATCTACCTGAGGACCCCATCCCTGCATGTACTTACTGTGGCAGGGGCAGCGCTGGGCTCTGCATATGCAAGGCATAGATTGACTTCCATACTGAAAGATAGTCGCCACAGAGGTAAGACTTCGGGCAGGTTTTATGGCAGTCGGTAGCCAGCCCCTGCCCCCCCCCCAGCGAAGATGGTTTCCCCCCTCCCGGGTCCATGTGCAGGTAGAGCGGCGTCCATGAGCACCAAGGGCTGCTGGCGGAAGTTCAGATGCGCTCCACTAGAACGCAAAGTCCCGGAAGTGACGCACGCCGACACCACTTCCAAGACATCGGAGGGGGAGAAGACCGGGGAGCTCCAGGAGGCCCCTGGTCAGGATCACTGGCCTGCTTTGCCCTTTTGGGGGCGTGGGAAGGCCAGGAAGGGGTCCCGAGGTCACAATAACGGGGGACGACGGGAGCAGCCTGGAGGAGGCAAGGAGCGACCACATGCTGCCCGGCAATACAGGCTCTGCCTGTCACAAGGTAACTGCAGCCGCCTTCCACCACAGCACACGGAACCTCTCCTTGCCCCATTGGGAAAGGCAAAGACACTGGCGAGTGGGAGGGCCTTTTAACCTCTCTGTGTTGCAAAATTATTTTTTTCTTTAAAATAGCTGTTTAAAAGCGGCAAAACATAAAATAAACTATACACATGTGGTATCACTGTAAATCGTACTGAACAGAAGAATAAAGTAATCTAATCACTTATACTACATGAGGACTGGTGTGTAAAAAAAAAAAAAAAAAAAAAAAAAAGAATTACCTGCTGATGATTTTTTCATTCTGCCTCCCAAAGATCGCAGTAAGGTTCGGCTCACTTTTGTCCTGCGTTAGACACCGAGGGCTTACACCGGGTTTCCACACAAATCTCTGGAATACGCAATTCAGACAGAACTCCCATGGAAGATTCTATATATTGAGGCTAATGGAGGCACTGTGGACGCCGTCTGACCTATGATCTAGCAGTGTCCGTCTTTTTAGGTGTGCATAATAGTGCATTCGGCTACAGTGTACTTGTGCAAAGAAGGATACCGCTGAAAAGAGGCTAAACAGAGTGCAGAGTAACTCTGCTGCCTCATTATAGTCTATGGACCCTTCTGGGTTTCATTTGAATCACATCAGTCAGAGGTTTAGATGGAAACCCCAAAGTAAGTGCTCAGCGTAGACCGCAGGATAGTCTTAGTTACTCACCGGTTAACGGTGTTTTTCGGAGTCCATGACAGCACTACGGAGAGAGGGGATCCGCCCTTCAGGAACAGGAAACCTACAGATACATAAGGGCGGCACCTCTCCCACGCATCAGTTGGTTTACAGAGCACAAGAGGACCACCAAGGTTAATAGCATACATAATAAACAATGATACAAATAACTAACTATTCACTACCCGTGAATTATATAAATAAAGGAAGAGGTGTACACCCAGAACTTAAGAAGACGGGAGGGTATGTACAGGTGCTGTCATGGACTCCGAAAAACACCGTTAACCGGTGAGTAACTAAGACTTTATCGGTCGTCCATGACAGCACTACGGAGAGAATTACAGAGAGTAACTAACTAGGGAGGGACTACAGCTTGCAGCACCCTTACACCAAACGAAAGGTCAGAAGAGGCACCCAAGTTCAATCTATAATGGTTATAGAATGTGTGTGGAGAAGACCAAGTAGCAGCCTTACAAATTTGGTCGATCGACACCTCCAATCTTTCCGCCCACGAAGCCGCCATAGTTCTAGTGGAATGCGCTTTCAGACCTTCAGGCGCCGGCTTGCCCTTTGAGATGTATGCCAGTGAGATAGCCTCCCTGATCCATCTAGCTAAAGTAGATTTTGATGCCCTGTGACCCTTCCTACTACCCTGATAGGACACGAATAGGGCGTTATCTATCTTCCAGGGATCAGTTACTGCCAGATATTCCAGGATACATCTTTTTACATCTAAAGTGTGTAGCTTCCTTTCCTTATCGTTAGTAGGATTGGGGAGGAAAGATGGAAGAACTATTTCCTGTGTTCTGTGGAACCTGGACACTACCTTAGGAAGATATGCTGGATCAGGGGATAGTATCACTCTATCATCCCTAAGCTGCATGTAAGGGGGAACCCTGGATAATGCTTGGATGTCGCCTATCCTACGCGCCGATGTTAGGGCCACCAGGAAGGCTACTTTAAGGGATACATTTTTAATAGAGGCTGATGCAATTGGCTCAAATGGGGCCTCTGTCATGGCTGAGAGGACTAGGTTCAGGTCCCATGGCATGACCCTATTCTTCACCATTGGCCTGGACCGTTTTGTCGCTCTGATGAATCTGCTGACCCAGTGATTCTCAGCAATGTTGCAGCCAAAGAGGGCCCCTAAGGCTGATACCTGCACTTTAAGTGTATTTGGGGATAACCCCATATCTAACCCTTTCTGTAAGAATTCTAAAATCTGGTCTATTGGTATTGACTGACCAGCTATTACCCCCGAGTTTTGAAGGAACCTCTTCCAGATCCTAACAAATCTTTGTGGTGATTATTTTTCTGCTCTTCAGTATAGTGTTAATGAGGCCCGGAGAGAACCCCCTATCCTTTAACAGCGCCCGCTCAAAATCCACGCCGTCAGATGAAGGCCAACCGCCCGAGGATGGTAGACTGGGCCCTGGGACAGGAGATCCGGGATGTCTGGCAAGACCCATGGGTCGGATATCGACATAGCCCTCAGGCATGGAAACCACGTCCTTCTGGGCCAGAAGGGGGCAATTATTATCACTGTGGCTTTGTCCTTCCTGATTTTCCTCACCACCAGAGGAAGTAGAGACAGGGGAGGAAAGGCGTAGGCTAGCCTGAAGTTCCAGTCTATGAGGAGGGCGTCTACTGACAGAGGATTTTCTCTGGGGTTGAGAGAGCAGAATTGTGCCACTTTCCTGTTTTCTTTTGTGGCAAACAGGTCTATTTCTGGTTGACCCCATCTTTCCACGATGAGGTTGAAGATGGAGTCGTTCAGGGACCACTCCCCCTGCCTCAATGTGTTGCGGCTTAAGAAATCCGCTGTAGTGTTTTCTGCCCCTCTTATGTGAAGAGCCGTCAATGAGAGAAGATGTTGCTCTGCTAGATGGAATAGACGATCTGCTACGCACATTAGGGATTTGGAACGAGTCCCGCCTTGGTGATTTATGTATGCCACGGCGACCCGATTGTCCGAGAATACCCGCACGTGGTGGCCCTGTAGATAGACAAGGAGTGATTTAACTGCCTGTTCCACAGCCGTTAACTCCTTTAGGTTGGAAGACATTTCTATCTGATCCTGATCCCAAAGCCCCTGGATCAATGTATCCCCCATGTGAGCCCCCCATCCAGAAGGGCTAGCGTCCGAGGTGACTATACGAGTTACATTATATTCCCAGGGGACCCCTGTGGACAGGTTCTCTTGGACTAGCCACCATCCGAGGGATATAATAGCGTCTTGGGATAGGGTCATCAGGCTCTCCAGACATCCCCCCAACCTTTTTTGTTGTAACAGCACCTCGCCCTGAAGTATCCTCGTATGATACTGGGCCCATCGGACCGCTGGAATACAGGACGAGAGAGAGCCCAACAGAGACATGGCTCTTCTAAGGGACATGGTGGGGTTTTTAGAGGCATTCAGCACCTGAAGGTGCAGGCGATCAATTTTCTCTTGAGGCAAACGGCATTCCTGAACCTGGGAATCCAGGGTCAGGCCTAAAAATCGCTGCACCGTCATGGGCTGTAAGCGTGATTTTTTGACATTTAGCATCCACCCCAGACGCTCCAGAGCAGACATCACTTTATGTAACTGTTCCAGACAGTGATCCGCCGTTTTACCTACGATAAGGAGATCGTCCAGGTAGGGGATTATTAGAATGTTGGACTCATGCAAGTGAGCCATAACCTCCGCCATAACTTTGGTAAACACTCGAGGGGCGACCGATATACCAAAGGGGAGGGCCCTATACTGGAAGTGTCTGATTACCCCATCCAACCTTACCGCCACCCTCAGGTATCGTTGGTGACCTGCATAAATGGGGATATGGTAATAGGCGTCCTTCAAATCCAATACTACCATAAAGCAGTTTTTAAACAGCAGCTTTATTGCGGTGTTAATAGTTTCCATCTTAAATGATTGGACGGTCAGGAAATTATTAAGAGCCCTAAGGTTAATAATTGTTCTGAAGGAGCCATCAGGTTTACTTATTAGAAATAGAGGAGAGTAGAATCCTCTACCCTGTTCTCCTTCCGGAACCTCTGACAGGACATTCTTACTGAGCAGGTCGTGAACTTCTGCTTCCAGGGCCGCCTGTTCTGCTGGAGAGGACCTGAGTGGGGTAACTCTGAAGAAGTTCTGAGGGATGGAGGAGAACTCTAGCCGCAGACCCGTAGCTATTAACCCCAAAATCCAATCACTACTGGAGATTTTGGACCAGGCCGGGTAGAAGGCAGATAGTCTACCTCCCACCGGGGCGACTAGTCATTGGGGTGGTTTTTTGACCTCACGGGATGGCTCCTGACGTCCTCCACCTCCAAACATAAATCCAGTACCTTTCTTCTTTTTCTCATCCCATCTGCTCTGGTCTCTGGCTGGTCTCCTCCGAAAGAATCTTTTCCCTGTGAAGGGACGCCTGTAAGAGGTAGCTGGTAGATTGGGAAACTTTTTCTTCTCGTCTCCAGCATTCTCCAGCAGTTCGTCTAGGACTGGACCAAACAGGTATTCCCCTTCGCATGGGATAGAGCACAGACGGGATCTGGATTGAAGGTCACCTGGCCAACATTTCAGCCATAGGGCCCTGCGTGCTGCGTTTGATAGTCCGGCCGCCCTAGCCGCCATTCTTGCCGAATCCGCAGATGCGTCCGCGAGAAAGGCAGCGGCATTCTGAATTGTTGGCAGGAATTTCAACATAGAGTCTCTGGAAACACCGCCTTCCAACTTAGACCCTAGCTGATCCAGCCAGACCATCATCGATCTGGCTGCACATGTCGCCGCTACAGCAGGTCTCAGGGCACCCGCCGACATCTCCCATGTCCCTTTAAGGAATGAGTCAGCCTTCTTATCGAGAGGGTCCTTTAGGGAAGCCATGTCGTCGAAGGGGATAGATGATTTTTTAGACGCCTTAGACACCGCTGCGTCCAATTTCGGCGCCTTATCCCATGTATTCACCATGGGGTCCTCAAAGGGATATCTGCGTTTAAAGGCAGGTGGAAAAGAGCCTTTCTTCTCCGGTTTTTTCCATTCCCTTTTGATGAGGTTCTGGACCTTGTCATTGAGCGGAAAAGACCTACGTTTTTTAGGGTCTAGACCGCCAAACATTAGGTCCTGTGTAGAGAGTTCTGGCCTTTCCTCAGCCACCCCCATGGTGGATCTAACTGACTTAATAAGTTTGTCCATTTGGTCCAATGGGAAACAGAACCGGTTAGACTCCTCTTCCGAAGAGGACGCTGAGGAGACAGAGGCGTCTGACTCATTCTCCCTACTAGGGCCAGCGGACAACTCCGACTCTGAGGCGCTAGGCTCCCTTCTTCTTTTGGAAGACTCCCCCCGGGACAGGGATTTCAGGGAATCTTTCACCTCCTTCCTGATAATCTCCCTAAGGCTTGATGTGAAATCAGGAGACTCTTCCGCCACCTATGGGAGCGGAGAAAAAGGCTATGTAATTTATCTGGCGCTACCGCCATCAGTGTTCCCATCAATTTATTTCCTACCGTCTGCCGTATACACGACTGACAAAGTCTCTTAGGGTAGGCGTCTGGCAAAGGGCAAGCGCATAGCGCGCACTCCTTGTTTTTTGATTTACCAGCGCTTTTTTTCCCCTACGGAAATAAACATAGGAAAAGACTGCATCAGGGTACATTCACGAAGATCTCTTACCCAGGCAGTAGCGGTAGGTACCGGATTACTGGGGGGCCGGTCCAGATCCTTCTGCTTAGATCTGCGACTGGTCTGGTTACTGCGTCCGCGGGTCTTCAGCTGGGGGTTCGCATGGGACTTCTCCGAGGATCCATCCTGCTCCTGCTCCAGCAGACCGACGGCAGCTTCCGGCTCATCCATAGCTTAAGATGGGCTCACAAGCAGTGCTGCAGCATTCTGTTTGGCTATAAATAGCCCTCCCCTGGATCCGGAATCAGTGCAGGTGTGTGGCCAAATCCACCCCCCCGACTTGCAGGTGACTGCTCCACCCCCCCCTGCACCCAAACGCCCCCCCCCCCCGCCCCCGCCGCATGCAGGACAGCGGCGTTTTTAGAAAAAAACCGGCCGGCGTTTGACTTCCGGTCTTGGCCCCGCCCCCTGCGCGTCACTTCCGGTTTCGGGCAGAACGCTCAGAAACGTGCCCGGAAGCTGGGGAACGGTGCCGCCGGACCATCCAGCCGCCCCCCCGCTACGCCACCGCCGCTTCCACGGCCGCAGCCCCGCGGTGACCGCGGCAGAGGCCGGCGTCCGACCCCCAGCTCCGGTCCCGAATCAAAAGGAGCACACAGGACGCCGCGCTGCACCGCACCGACGGGGATCAGAGTGGGGAAGACCGAGGCCCAGGGGGGAGAGCGGACCCCGGGGGGGGGACATACTCACCTGCTGACCACTGGGGATGGACCTCCTCCGGACGTCGCTCCACACTGCACCGCTCACTGTCGTGGAGCCCTACCCGGACCCACCGTGGCGCTTCCAGGGACCCGCACTGCCCGAGGTAGGAGACCCCCTCGCTACCTGGGTCGGACAGCCGGCCTGGGTATTGATAGGAGAAACGAAGTCGTATCTGCAGGGAATCCTGTCCTCCAGGAACAGGAAACCAACTGATGCGTGGGAGAGGTGCCGCCCTTATGTATCTGTAGGTTTCCTGTTCCTGAAGGGCGGATCCCCTCTCTCCGTAGTGCTGTCATGGACGACCGATAAAAATGTAGTCCGAAATGTTATATAAAAGTTCATAACAAAAGCTTAAAAAAAATAAATAAAAAAAAAAAAAAAAAAAAACAAGTCCCCATTCAGGTCAGTCATTTGTCAACTAAAACACAAGGGGCTTCCACGTTACTGGTATTTCGAAAGGCTCTGAAAAGGCTAAATGGCTGCTCGCCCTTAAGAGAAATTCAGCAAATTCTACATTACCAAATCCTTCTCTTCTTTCTGAGCCCCAGTGTGCCTAAACCACACTTAGCATCCACATGTTTGGCATTTCTGTAGCTATGATAGCCCGCCTAGTTTATGGGTGCGTGTCTCCAGAAACAATGATCTTGTCACTACAACGGCAGTTTGCAGTTTTCACTCTGCAACATCCACTGCTGCTGGTTTCTGGAAAGCACCCATGGTGTCAAGATCACTACACCTGTAGGTAAATTCCCAAAAGGTGTACCATTTCCAAAATTGAGTCACTTGACCTGAAAATACTGCTCTTCTAGCGCTTAGGGGCTTTGTATAAGGAGTCCGCAAACTATTCTAGGAAAATCTGAGCTCCAGGAGGCAAATAGCGCTCCATTCCTACAGAGTCTCGCTGTGTGGCTAGGTAGTACAGTACAGCCACACATGGGGCCCCCTATGTACAGGAATATAACTACTATAATACTGCCCTTATTTGCAAGAATATAACTACTATAATGCTGCCCCTATGTACAAGAATATTACTATAATACTGCCCTTATGTGCAAGAATATAACTACAATACTACTCCCTATGTACAATATACTATAATACTGCCCCCATGTAAAAGAATATAACTACTATAACATTCTAGCAAAATCTGAACTCCAATATGGCATTTCTTCCCTTCTGAGTTTTGCACTGTGCCTCAAAAGTAGTATTCCCTGACAAATTGTTTTGTAAATTTTGTTGGAAAAATGAGAAATCGTTAGTCAACTTTTAACCCTTCTTATTTCCTAACAAAAAAAAAAAAAGTTCCAAAAATTGTGTTGATAAAAAAAATAGTTATTAAATAACATTTCCGACTACTTTACGTGATACAACTCTAGCTTATGGGCATAAAAATTAAAAGTTTGAAAGTTAAAAAATTTTCAACATTTTTGCCAAATTTCCAATTTTTCACAAATAAACTCAAGTCCTATCGAACCAAATGTTACCACTGTCATGAAGTACAATGTGTCACAAAAAAAAAAAAAAAAAGTCTCAGAAAATACATACACCGTTAACCAATCATTACGATATTGTGTGAAGCACCAGTTCTCCCATTCAAAAAAAAAAAAAAAAAGATACTAAATCTCTACCACGCGCTTTTTTTTTTTTTTAAACATCTTGTGTACGAAAGTCAGAACATGCCTGGATTGTGTTTTTAAGTATCAAACATTTGGATATTCATACACAATTATATAACTCCAAGCACTTATTTCAGCAGATCTTTTACATGGCTCATTTAATATTTAGAATTGTACTTTGCTTCAGCTTTTAAGTGAAGAACTCACAATGACAAGTATGGCCGCATTCGTGATTTCTTGCATTTATTCATTATAACGCTGCAGATTTCTTGCCTAGAAAACCAGATTAAGGGCTTGTTCACACGATGCGGTTTTCGCTGCGGATCCGCAGCGGATTTGCAGCTGCGGATCCGCATCCTTTTTCCATGCAGGGTACAGTACAATGTTACCCTATGGAAAAAGAAAACCGCTGTTCCCACGTTCCTTTTTTCCGCTGGAAAATCTGCGCTGATTTTCTGCGGAAAAAAAGAAGTACCATGTCAATTTTTTCTGCGGATTCCGCTGCGGGTTTCCACCTGCACCAATAGGAAAATGCAGCTGGAAACCCGCAGTGGAATCCGCAGTAGAAAAAGGACTGAAAACCGCAGTGAAAACCACCGCAGGTTTTGCACTGCGGTTTTCCCAAATCAGGACCTGAAAATTCCACAGCGAAAAAAGGATCGTGTGAACATAGCCTAAAAATCCACAACACATCAATGGTGTCTGGCCAGACGTTTTATGCTTAAAGCCACGTTCAGTATTTATTTGGTCAGTATTTTACATCAATATTTTTAAGCTAAAAATCAGGAGTGGAACAATCAGATAAAAAGTATAATAGAAACACGTCAACACTTCTGTATTTATCACCCACTCCTGGTTTTGACAAATACTGCTAGTGTGACCTATTAATAAGTGGATAGTGCAGCACGGTGGCTCAGTGGTTAGCACTGCAGCCTTGCAGAGCTGCAGTCCTGGGTTCAAACCCAACCAAGGACAACATCTGCAAGGAGTTTGTATGTTCTCCCTGTGTTTGTGTGGGTTTCCTCCCACCTTCCAAAGACATTAAAGGGAACCTGTCACCCCGTTTTTTCAATATGATGTAAAAATAGTGTTCAATAAGGCCTGAGCTGTGCTGGACAATAGTGCCTTTATTATCCCCCGATTCCCCACCTTTGCTGCCAAAATACCTTAGTAAAGTCGCCGTTTTCGCCTGTCAATCACGCTGGTCTGGTCAAAAGGGCGTGGTGAAATGGCTGTTTCTCCCCCACCTCTTGCTTATCTTCGTGGCGTTGGCGTAGTGTTTTGCGCATGCGCAACAGCTGAATGCACTGCGCAACGGCAAAAAAAGTGCGCGATCTGTGTTATTCAGAGGTTTATCGGTGGGGGCGGCCATCTTCCTGAGGCCGCACGTGCACAGATGGAGTGCTCTCCTTCCCGGGGCTTCAGGAAAATGGCTGCGGGATGCCGCGCGTGCGCAGATGGAGATCGCGGTGGCCATTTTCCTGAAGCTGAGATGCGAACTGGCCACCCCCACCTATATACCTCTGAATAACAAAGATCGCGCACTTTTTTTGCCGTTGCGCAGTGCATTCGGCTGTTGCGCATGCGCAAAACACTACGCCAACGCCGGGAAGATAAGCAAGAGGTGGGGGAGAAACAGCCATTTCACCACGCCCTTTTGACCAGACCTGCGTGATTGACAGCCGAAAACGGCGACTTTACTAAGGTATTTGGCAGCAAAGGTGGGGAATCAGGGGATAATAAAGGCACTATTGTCCAGCACAGCTCGGGCCCTATTGAACACTATTTTTACCTCATATTGAAAAAAAACGGGGTGACAGGTTCCCTTTAAAATGTAGATTGTGAGCCCCATTGGGGACAGCGATGATAATGTATGTAAAGCACTGCAGAATGAGATAGTGCCATGTAAGAAATGCATAATAAATAAAGCTAATATACGGTAGATAGTTGTGCAACAGACTGGTGTCCATATCACTGATCTGGCTCCAGAACCTGTTCAACACAATTGATGCAAATTAAGTCAGACAACGAGCAATGGGATTAGATTTAATACCAGGGGAAAAATAAATAAGAAAAAAAAAAAAAAAAAAACACACATTACTGTATACATGTTTGAATGCAGCCTTAAAAATTGGAAGCATTTTAAAAACAATCCAATAGTTATTTGGCCGGATAACTCAGAACCTGTACAGATACACTCAGTATGGTTAATGATTACCGAATTATCGATAGGTGTACGCCACACTGACAGAATTAACTGATGACCACAATACAACAAATCAAAGGGGTATGGGGGAATGGGTCGCAGGTTATGGGCTTTCAGATTTTAATTACACATACGCAAGACAACAGCTTCCAATACATGGTATAGGTGGTCCAGCTTTTTTTGTCTTGATAAATTTACATGTCCACACTATATGGAGACCCTTGTGTTCTTTGGATGACCATCATTCACAATGATTGTGGGCTTCTACATAATTTACAAACATTCCATCTAGAAGCAATGGCAGTACCTACAGTGACCAATTTGCCCAGGATTTAGATTATTTCTTATATTGTACCAAGCAGAGGTACACAAAGGAGTGCTTTTATTTGTTTTCTACATTCCTTGGGACACACACTCACCATCATCCCTGGGGGCTTATTTACCAACATCCCCTTGTGGAAAGGTTATATCTGTATACACAACGTCCATGTCAACAGCAACTAAACCCTTGGGTTAAACTACTATACTTTAAGCTTGGTTTATAAACAGATTACCGCGCATATGAAAGTTTTGCTCACTAGAAGCAGGCAATACATATGGCAGCATATGTTACCAACCTGAATGATTTTTTTTGACAACTTATTTAGAAATCAGAGACAGTATTTTATGCAGAAACTAGAAAACCAAATGAGAGCAATAAAAAGTATCCGTTTTTCCCTCTAAAAGAACTTATCAGCAGGATTTCCCACCCCAGACTATTTACATGCACATATACAGTAACTGAAAGACAAACGCAGTAATCCCTTTACATGGTGAATACTTTCCTTTGTTACTGAAAAGTGGTGTTTGAATTGATATGCAAATGAAGCTAAAGAGCTATGGTAGATCTGAAGCCTCTGTAACTCCAGCTCTATTTCTCGCCCAGCGCTGCCTCCTCCTGTTTGACAATCGATCCTTTTCCTAAAGTCAAAACCGAGGCTGTCAGTCAGGAATAAAACCTCGCTTCCTCAGCAATGGAGAAACGGACTGGCCATGTAAAGGGATACTACACTTGTCATCAATATGGCTGCCTGCGCATTAAAAGTTTGGGGGGGGGGGGGGGAATCCTGCTGACAGATTCCATTTAAAAGCAAAGTTTAAAACAAATTATCTCTAATTTCATACAAAAGGTTAACAGAAGTAGAGCAGATAATGCACCACTATGGAGTCATGACTGCTTCCATGGGAGAGGGAGCCATAAAAACAGCCATGTACATGAGCCCCCAAGGTCCATAGACAGTACCGTATACAGGAGAACTATCCAAACTATTCCAAGAAAACTGTAAAGACCTTCAGAGGAACCATCCAAAATATAAGTGGTACGGTAAGCTTTCTTCCGTTATGACCAGGGCTGTGGAGTCGGTAAGCCAACCATCAGACTCCTCAATTTCTCTGACTCGACTCCACAACTCCGACCAGAGCTGTGGAGTTGGAATCATGGAGTTGGTATAAAGTGGACCGACTCCCAAAATATATAATACATTGGGTACAGTAGCTCAGTGCAGGATGTGCTGTGAGGTTTTTTTTTTTAGAAGAATTTTGGAGTCATTAAATGTCCTATAAAGGTCTGTTCTGTTCCTGATCTAAGGATCTCAGCTTTTAGTGGAGATGAATCTGTGCTGCACTTTATGCACATGCTCAGTAGTGACCAGTCCTGTGGAGTCGGAGGTTTGGCTTACTGCCTCCACAGCCCAGAGTCTCCGACTCCACAGCACTGCCTCACTACTGAGAATGTGCATAAAGTGCAGCACAGATTCATCTCCACTAAAAGCCAAGATCCTTAGATCAGGAATAGAACAGATATTAAAAGGACATGTCATCACTTTCTCAAATTCTTATGAAAAAAAATTGCAGCACATCCTGCACTTAACTACTGTACCCAATTATATATTTTAGGAATCTGTATATTCTCTACAGACACCACCAAAATGGACACAGACTCCAAAGCCCTGGTTATGACTACAGTATGAAGCTGGCTATTCATACATTCTACTTTCCACAAGATAGTGGGTAATTATACTTCACCATGTACTTGTTCCCGTCACTCCACTGTCTATGTAGTCTGATTCCCAGCTTCCCCTCCATTTTTCCTACACAATGTTGAGTACATTTATGACATTCTGCTACGAGATCTAGCTGCAGGTGACAGACAGGTTTGTAAAGCCAATTCAACAGTGAACGCATCACTGGTGGCCTGAACCACCATCAGCATGAACCAGAGCCCCGCTGGGCAATTGCAGTCATGTTTTGCATATTACACAAAGCCGACTGGGTATTATACGGGAAAACCTGGCCAACTTCTCCACTGATTGGCAGGTCTCTCCATTGCGTGTACATAGGCTGCCGCCACGAAAGACTGGACCGGAACAGCCAGACTCTATAGAACAGCTGCTTATATTGCAGTTCGAGCTTTTTCTTCCCAATTTATTAGCGCTGCCTATTAAATGCAGGAAACTCTTGGTTGTGCTAGTTTTAAAATAAATAAATAAATAAATAAATAAATAAAGTGCACCATAGATCAATAACAAATCAGTGACAACAACCATCCAGCTAGCCACAAATGTGGAACAAATGCAGCATCTTGGGTCATTTTTACACATCATTATACCCAGTTATGCAACACAGAAGACGATGTCCTCTCCTGCTAAGGACTCATTCATTCAGATTTTTCTTGTGTAGAAAAACACGGATCTTAATTTTTAAGTATTCAGCATCAGAGTTTCATTACAGTTTGCTCAGAATCAGTTTTCACCATCCATGCTTCAGTGATTTTTATATTTAAATGTTTTTTTTGTTTTCTTTTTAGCAAACCCTCTCACATCTACCACTATGTTAGTCACGGACAGCACAAGGACTGTACCTGGGTGCTGTCCGTGATACATACACTTCTGTGGGTAATTTAAATCCATGATTTGGAGCAAAAACAGACAAGTCTTGCAAAAAAAAAAAACTAATGTGAACAGCCCAATACACTAGAATGGGCGCAGTATTGCTGTAAAAGTCACAGAGAGATGATACCTGTAACAATTGTGTTTGAGTCAACAAGTCAATTACAGAAAGAGCAACTTCGGGCTATATGGCGACTGTGGACGCACAACAGATCGCAGGCATGCCAGGTGACCATAATCATTGCTAAGTAAAAGACAAGTTGCAATTTACACATGACTTAAATGCAAGTCCAAAGGGAAGCAAAGTTAAAAAATCATTAGAATCATTGGAATATAGGAATGCCACGCAAGTCACAAGGCTGTGAAGTTGGTTTCTTGTTTGGAAATTTTGTTTCTGTGTTTTACAGGTTTAAAGACAAAACAAAAAAAAAAAAAAAAAAACTTACAATAATAAAATACAATCCAGGGAGGTGCCCGGATCCAGATACGCTTAAAAGCTGCTACGAATGTTGTAGAACTGGCACCAAAGAGGGCACTGAAGGGCATTATAGAAAGGGTTAATTTACTTTGGGCCACAGATCTCACACCACCATTACATAGATCGTGATGGCCAGTATCAAATTCAGATCAATCTAGCCTGGACAGAATGTGACCTGGGCATAAAAACGGGCAAAAAGCCAATCTTCACAGATTTTAATAAGCAACTGGTGTTAAATGACTTTGGGCCACTGATCTCACCCCACCAATACCTAGATAGTGACAGCCCCCCATGAAATTCAGGTCACTCCACCCTAGTCCAAACAGGCGCTGGACATCAGAACAGGCAATAAGGCGGGCAAATAGACACTTTTCACAGATTTGAATATGTAATGAGTGAAAACGGCAGCCAAAACGCTGAAAGAATTGACATCCTGCACCAAATCTAATGCAAGTAACTTGTGCATGAGAATTCAGGATTCCCTTCAGGTTTTGTGACAAAGGTGGCCAGAAAAAAAAAAAAAAAAAAAAAAAAACACGAAAAATACCAGCGCTACAGCCCCCCTTTCCTCACTGTCAGATGTGACTGGAATTTGGGAAAGAACATTGGACATTAATGTAAACAGGATCACTAACACTTGAAATCTTCCGACCGTAGTGGGACCTTCATCAACCAAAGGTGAAACCCCAAAAGATAAAGTAAGATGTCTGGTGTAACGGATGACAGAGCTTGTCACAAACTAGAAAACCTTTGGAGTCAAGACCCCCTTTCCTCAGCAGAGTTGTGACTTTAAAGAATTAGAGTCAAGATATTCAAATCAATAAGTAATTGTAGCCCATTTTGGTGCCAGGTTAATGCCAGGAGCAGATTTTTATATAAGTCATCACTATCTGCGTGTTGGCAAAGTTAGATCAGTAGCCCAAAGTTATTGAAAGGGGTTGTCCGGTCTTAAGCTACAAGTCTGCAGTCAGGGGCATAATGACTATGGTCGCAGCAGCGCCAGACGAATTCAACCGGATGCATGTCCTTGGACGCACATCCAGTTGAAGTGTATTGCACGCACAGACCCATCAGCTCTTGGAGAACTATGGCCTGTGTATTATACCAATATGGAGAACTATGGCCTGTGCAGAATATTATATGGAGGACCACAGGAGGTGCATTATACTTTCATACTTCACTTGCCGCATCCATTTAGTCGGGATGTGACAGCATGTGGGAGAATTACAGCTTTGTGGTAACACTCCCAGCAATGGCACTGGAGAATCCTCACAGTGAGCAGTGCGATGTAAGGACTCACAAGTCTGCAGTCACAGACTCACAGAGAGAGACTGCAGACTTTTAGCTTAAGACGGGACAACACCTTTAACCCTTAAAAGAAATATCTAACTTATTCAGATCAGTACAAAGTTGCAATTTAACAACTTAGATGCAGCTTTTTTCATCAGCAGCCACTCCGGTCAGTCTGAAAGAAGACGGATTTATATGGATCTTCCCATTTTGTGCTGGTGTTAGAAGACCAGAGGCCCAAAGTCATTTATCGCCTGAAAAACATCAGTTACTTATTCAAATCTGTGAAGAGTGGCTATTTGCCCGCCGTTCTGATGCCCCGAGCACATCAGTCCAGGCTATAGTGTCCTGAATTTGATGCGGGCCATCACTATGTATGTATACTGGTGTGAGAGCAGCGTCTCAGTCATTGAACCCCGAAAAACACCACTTCTCCAAATCGCCCGTCTGCCCACTCTTATGCCAGTTCTGATGCCCAGAACACATTTAGGCCAGGCTGAAGTGACCTGAATTTGATGGCGGGCAGCTTGACCTGTGTGTCTGCAGTGTGATCTCAGTGGCCCAAAGTCATTTAACCCTTTCAATAACACTTCAGCGCCCATTTTTGGGCCAGTTTTATAACTTTTTAAGCTTATTCACATCAGGGCACCGCATTGTATTTTATTCTTGTAATTTTTTTATTTTTGTTAAACCCGAAAGAAACAGAAAAAAAAGAAACTGACGAATATAGAAAGGAAAACTTCAGCCGTGAATAAAACTGGACGAATAATAAAAAAACCAAAACACAAAAACAACTGCAGCATCGAATGCAAGTCAGCCTCCTAATAACGCACAGAGCCGTCAGTGATGGCACAACTATTCCTGTGCCCTTATAGCGGACAATTGAAGTCTACAAACATTTGTTACAGAGAATCATTTACACGGAAACACAGACTGGAGGGCGACATGGCTGTAAAGTGAGCGGGGGTCCGGCAGCACTACCCAGAAATAATATCACTAGGAGTATAAAACATTACTAATAAGGCAGCTTTAAATTTGCATATAAAAACCCACACAACATGTGAACATAGCCCAACAGCTCCATACACCCCGTCACCACTACCTACAATGCCGCCTGTAAGGAAATGGTGGACAAGCAGCTAAATATCAGAAATATCACAGTTCCGATCAGTCATACATTCTGACAAGCACACATTTGGCGCGGGCCGTATGCCAGGGTTGTGGCAGCGCCATTCTGTATGCCAGGGTTGTGGCAGCGCCATTCTGGATGGCAGGGCTCATACTGGGCCGGTCTATGACCCTCTGGGACCACCTAGTATTATCCCCCCCCTACATGGCAGGCGGCTGCAGACCATCTGCTGACAGCAGTGACAGGATGAAGGTGCCAGGACTGGCAGGCATTGCTGGGGCCATGGCATCCCCCGGGGGGCACGGAGCAGCCCACACTCCTCCCCAAGATGTTGCACACATGTCATTACCTTTCTCTCCAACACAAAGACTCCTTTGATCAAGGCTCCCCGGCTATACCGCCCCCATCCCCTGCCGTGCACTTACACTATCCACATCCCGGTGATGGTGAAGGCTGGCAGCGTGATGGGCAGGATCACCCAGCCTGGCATCCTGGAGAGCGGCATGCTGGTGCCCAGGCTGCGCTGCCCCGCTGAGGGCTGTCCCGGGCTTCAGCACTGCGCTGCGAGTCTAAATCGCCCGGATCCAGGTGGAGGCTTCTCCCAATAACTCCAGAAAAGTTTCAGCCGCTCTTCTCCCATAGCCCAGGATGGCGCTCCCCGGCTCCTCGCACGTCCTGCTGGGCAGAAGGCTTCACCCTTCCGATCCCCGGGCCAAGGCACCAGCAGCCCGGCCGGAGGGTACAGCCGAGGGACGCGATCCGGGCTGTGATCTCCCGACCACTCAGAGCAGCAGCCTGCGGCCACAGCACAATGTATCACTGCTGGGAGGGAGCTCCGCCCCGGCCCCGCCCCGCAGGGTGAGCAGGCCCCGCCCCGCAGCGTGAGCAGGCCCCGCCCAGAGGCGGGGGAGTCTGGCTGGCTGGAGCAGTCTGAGCCCTCTAGGTAGCGACTAGTCTAGTAGTCTGGAATGGAGTTGCTCCTGTGAGGGTGTGATGTCACGAGAAGAGCAGAGCCGATACCAGGTAGTACTAGTAGCGGTGAGATGAGGCAAGCTGTGTGCAGGAGATCCTGAGGGACCGAGGGCTGCACCATGCAGCTGTGTGGGGATGGGAATGATAACTTAGGACTAAGTGTGAGTGCTCTAAGGCAAAGAAAGAAGCATGTATGATGTTAGTATATGGGTGGCTGCATGTTGGAGGGTGACACAGGGAAATGGCCACTGTTAATTGTATGGGGATGCTTATTGGGTGGGCTTTCACAGTAAAAGAGTTGATGTTACTTGAATGAGGCTGCATGGAGAAGGGGAGATGATGAAGGGCTGTGCGGAGAAAGGGAGTGTGACTGTGAGGGGCTGTGCGGAGAAGGGGGTGTGTGATAATAAGGGTCTGTAAGGAGAAGGGGGTATGATGATGAGGGGCTGTGCGGAGAAGAGAGGATGATGATACCGTGCGGAGAAGAGGGGTTGATGATGCTGTGCGGAAAAGGAGTGTGTGATGATGAGCTGTCGGAGAAGGGGGGTGATGATGAGTTGTGCAGAGAAAGGGAGAGGCTGAGGGGCTGTGTGGAGAAGGGGAGATGATGAGTGGCTGTGCAGAGAAGAGGGGATATTGATAAGGGGCTGTGTGGAGAAGTGGGATGTGATTGATGAGGGACTGCGGATAAGTGGGGTGTGTTGATGAGGGGCGGTGTGCAGAAGTGGGGTGTGATGATGAGGGGCAGTGTGGAGAAGGGGGGTGTGATAATGAGGGGCTGTGAGGAGAAAGGAGTGTGATGATGAGGGGCTGTGTGGAGAAGAGGGGATGATGCTGTGCGGAGAAGAGAGGTTGATGATTCTGTGCGGAGAAGGAGGGTGTGATGATGAGCTGTCAGAGAGGGGGGTGATGATGAGTTGTGCGGAGAAGGGGAGATAATGATGAGGGACTGTGCAGAGAAGGGGAGCTAATGATGAGGGACTATGCGGAGAAGGGGAGATGATGAGGGGCTGTGTGGAGAAGGGGAGATTATGAGGGGCTGTGCAGAGAAGAGGGGATATTGATGAGGGGCTGTGCGGAGAAAGAATAATGATGAGGGGCTGTGTGGAGAAGTGGGGTGTGATGATGAGGGGCAGTGCGGAGGGGGGGTGATAATGAGGGGCCGTGAGGAGAAGGAGGTGTGATGATGAGCGGTTGTGCGGAGAAGAGGGGTTGATGATGCTGTGCAGAGAAGGAGGTGTAATGATGAGCTGTCGGAGAAGGGGGGGTGATGATGAGTTGTGCGGAGAAGGCGGTTTAATGATGAGGGGCTGTGCTGAGAAGGGGGATGTGATGATTAGGGACTGTGCAGAGAAGGGAGGAGGTGATGATGAGCTCTGCGAAAAAGGGGGATGATGATGAGAGACTGCAGAGAAGGGGGGAATGATGATGAGGAGTGAAGTTCAAACCGTTAGCAATCTTCTGGAACACACGGAATTCGCCTCTGTCCAAGTGGGGCAGAAAGAAAATCTATTACAACTATCAAGGGTATATCAAGGGTAGTTTGCTCAGCAAAATGACGAATTCCGGTGTACTAAAGCCATTTAACACGAAATTCCTACGGGGGTCGCAGCCCCCATTCGAGAACGATATCAGCAGAAAACCCCCTCAAATGTATCAGGAAGTAAAAGACTTGCTGTTGCACATGTGGATTGGAGTGATAAGGGAGAGTCGAAGCTTCTGGGCGACAGCCATTGTACTAGTTTGGAAAAAGAACGGGACATTGAGGTTCTGTGTGGACTACCGACAGCTGAATATTTACACCATACGAGACTCATACCCCCTGCCAAGGGTCAAAGAATTTGTGTCCCATTGGGAGTCCTTCTCATCCTCATTGATGTACCAAAATATGCAAAGATAATTGCTACGTTATCTATTGACGATATTTGATATGCCGGTATCATAGTTCATACTCTCTCTGCCTATGTGATATGTCCTCGTGGTCTCTATAAACATTTCTTCTCTTTTCTCTTTTCCTTGTTGTTATTTAGTTTAACAAATCTTTGTCTTTTGTAAACTACTGTTGATACCGTATGCAGTTGTTTGTTTTCATGTAACTAAACATTTCAGTAGTTACTATGCCATTTGGTGTGTTCGTTTGAACCTGTTGATATGTTTGTTTTTGTTGTGTATTATAAAACAATAAATATTTTGAATAAGAATTCCTGTCCACTTTGGGTAAGGCTAAATACTTCATGTCTCTTGATCTGGCCAGCGGTTATTGGCAGGTTCCCATAGCAGCAAAGGACCGTTCAGAGACTGCCTCCTTCCCATGGGGCTATTCGAGTTTAACCAAAAGCCTTTCGAGCTAAAGGGTGCGCCAGGGACGTTCTAAAACCCGACTGAAAGATGGCTAGGGGACCTGAATTTTGAAGCCACTGTGATATACCTCAGCGACATAATTATCTACTCTCCCACCATTGAAGAACATCTTGCCAGGTTGGCACAGGTGCTAGAATGGCTTCAGAGATAAGGCTTGAAGATCAGACCTCGAAAGTGCCACCTATTTCAGAGGGAGATTGAGTATTTGAGGCACACAGGAGTCTACCCCACCACTGAGAAGGTGGCTGCTGTGCAAAAGTGGCCTACAACAATGACACTGAGGAAGCTGAGAGCATTGTAAGGACTAGCTGGATACTATTGAAGGTTTATCAGGAACTTCGCAAAAACTGCAGCACCATTGAATGAGCTATTAAGAAGGACAGCAGGAAGGATTAAGCGATAACCGATCCAGTGGGGCCCTAGACAAGAGGAAACTTTTTGGACCCTGGAGTTGGAACTGACTGATGCTCCCATCTTGGCATATGCTGATTTCTCGCAGCCCATCGTGCTCTTGAGCCAGGAAAGCCTGTACGGAATTGGGGTGGTACTAGCTCAGGTACAGGAAGGAAGTGAGAAGGTGATTGCATACGCCAGTCAATCATGAAGGAACCCTAATAAGAACCTTGATAATTGTTATGATCTGGTGACCTTGAAGCCGCATGAAAACTTTCTCTGGAGTCGGTGGAACCTGTACTGACCGCAAATCCTGAACTAACACCGCAACTAGAAGTAGCCGTGGGGTGTGCCTAACAAACCCTAGACACCTCGACACAGCCGGAGGACTAAATACCCCTATAGATGGAAATAGGAATGCTATCTTGCCTCAGAGCAGACCCCCAAAGGATAGGCAGCCCCCCACGAATAATGACTGTGAGTAGGAGAAGAATAGACACACGCAGGTAGAAAACAGGATTTAGCAAAAGAGGCCACTCTAGCTAAATAGGAAAGGATAGGACAGATTACTAGGCGGTCAGTATTAAAACCCTTCCAAAAATATCCACAACAGATAATACAAAAAGTTCCACAATCTAACTAAAGACATGGAATGTATATCTGCCACTCCAGAGAATCCAACAAGACTGAGAAAATATTGACACAGTCTAAGCTGGACAAGAAAACACAAAGAAGAGCACTGAATTGTGAAGCACACAGCATGTGTGCCACAGGAAAAAAAAAAACAGACACTTATCTTTGCTGATTTGGCAGAAAGGCAGGAGGAACCAGGCAGAGGTCCAACACCTCCCAACAACAATTGACAACTGGCAAGGACTAATGAATCCTGCACACCTAAATACCCCAGTCAGAACTGCAATCAGCAGACACACCTGACCAGGACTGCAACCCAGGGACAACTGCATTACCACCTACTACCACCGGAGGGAACCCAAAAGCTGAATTCACAACAGTACCCTCCCCTTGAGGAGGGGTCACCGAACCCTTACCAGCGCCCCCAGGCCGATCAGGACGAGCCAGATGAAAGGCACGGACCAGATCAGCAGCATGGAATTCAGAAGCAAAAACCCAAGAATTATCCTCCTGGCCATAACCCTTCCATTTGACAAGGTACTGAAGCCTCCGCCTCGAAAAACGAGAATCCAAAATCTTCTCAACCACATACTCCAACTCCCCATCAACCAAAACAGGGGCCGGAGGATCAACAGAGGGAACAACGGGCACCACATATTTCCGCAATAAAGATCTATGGAAGACGTTATGGATAGCAAAAGAGGCCGGAAGCGCCAATCGAAAAGACACAGGATTAATAATCTCAGAAATCCTATAAGGACCAATAAACCGAGGCTTAAACTTAGGGGAAGAGACCTTCATAGGAACATGACGGGAAGACAACCAAACCAAATCCCCAACCCGAAGCCGGGAACCAACACACCGACGACGGTTAACAAAACGTTGAGCCTCCTCCTGAGACAACACCAAATTGTCCACCACATGAGCCCAAATCTGCTGCAACCTGTCAACCACAGAATCCACACCAGGACAGTCAGAAGGCTCAACCTGCCCAGAAGAAAAACGAGGATGAAAAACAAAATTACAAAAAAAAAGCCGAAACCAAAGTAGCCGAACTAGCCCGATTATTAAGGGCAAACTTGGCCAATGGCAAAAAGGCCACCCAATCATCCTGATCGGCAGACACAAAGCATCTCAAATAAGTCTCCAAAGTCTGATTAGTTCGCTCGGTCTGGTCATTTGTCTGAGGATGAAATGCAGAAGAAAAAGACAAATCAATGCCCAGCCTAGCACAAAAGGCCCACCAAAACCTAGAAACAAACTGGGAACCTCTGTCGGACACAATATTCTCCGGAATACCATGCAAACGAACCACATGCTGAAAAAACAACGGAACCAACTCTGAAGAGGAAGGCAATTTAGGCAAAGGCACCAAATGAACCATCTTAGAAAACCGGTCACAAACAACCCAGATAACCGACATCCTCTGGGAAACCGGAAGATCTATGGATTTTATTTCTGAAGTATGCGTCCAGGGCCTCTCAGGGCAAAAGTAAGCCACTAGCACGGGAACAACAAGGCTTGGCCCGCGCACAAGTCCCACAGGACTGCACAAAAGAACGCACATCACGTGACAACGAAGGCCACCAAAAGGACCTACCAACCAAATCTCTGGTACCAAAAATACCAGGATGACCAGCCAACACAGAACAGTGAACCTCAGAAATCACTCTACGAGTCCATCTGTCAGGAACAAACAATTTCCCCACAGGACAGCGGTCAGGTCTATCAGCCTGAAATTCCTGAAGAACCCGCCGTAAATCAGGGGAAATGGCAGAAAGGACCACCCCTTCTTTCAGAATGCCGACCGGTTCAAGGACCTCAGGAGAATCAGGAAAAAAACTAGAAAGGGCATCAGCCTTCATATTCTTAGAACCCGGAAGATACGAAACCACGAAATCAAAACGGGAAAAAAACAAGGACCATCGAGCCTGTCTAGGACTCAGCCGTTTGGCAGACTCGAGGTAAATCAAATTCTTATGATCGGTCAGGACCACAATACGGTGCTTAGCTCCCTCAAGCCAATGTCGCCACTCCTCAAACGCCCACTTCATAGCCAACAACTCCCGATTGCCGACATCATAATTGCGTTCAGCAGGCGAAAACTTGCGGGAGAAGAAGGCACACGGTTTCATCAAAGAACCAACAGAATCCCTCTGAGACAAAACGGCCCCTGCCCAATCTCAGAAGCATCAATCTCAACCTGAAACGGAAGAGAAACATCTGGTTGGCGCAACACCGGAGCAGAAGTAAATCGGCGTTTAAGCTCCTGAAAGGCAGAGACCGCCGCAGAGGACCAATTCGCCACATCAGCGCGTTTTTTCGTCAAATCAGTCAAGGGTTTAACCACGCTGGAGAAGTTAGCAATGAACAGGCGATAAAAATTTGCAAAACCCAAAAATTTCTGAAGGCTCTTCACGGATGTGGGTTGAATCCAATCATGAATGGCCTGAACCTTAACCGGATCCATCTCCATAGATGAGGGAGAAAAAATAAAGCCTAAAAAAGAAACCTTCTGCACCCCAAAGAGACACTTAGACCCCTTCACAAACAAAGCATTGTCACGAAGGATCTGAAATACCATCCTGACCTGTTCCACATGAGACTTCCAATCATCGGAAAAAATCAAAATATCGTCCAAATATACAATCAAAAATTTATCAATATAAGTCCGGAAGATATCATGCATGAAGGATTGAAAAACAGATGGAGCGTTAGTGAGCCCGAATGGCATCACAAGGTATTCAAAATGGCCTTCGGGCGTATTAAACGCAGTTTTCCATTCATCACCCTGCTTAATACGAACCAAATTATATGGCCCCCGAAGGTCAATCTTCGTAAACCAACTAGCCCCCTTAATCCTAGCAAACAAATCGGAAAGAAAAGGTAAAGGGTATTGAAACTTGACCGTGATCTTATTCAAGAGGCGATAATCAATACAAGGTCTCAAGGAGCCATCCTTCTTAGCAACAAAAAAAAAACCTGCTCCCAACGGTGAAGAAGATGGCCGAATATGCCCTTTCTCCAAAGACTCCTTAACATAACTCCGCATGGCGGTATGTTCAGCCACAGACAGGTTGAAAAGTCAGCCCTTAGGAAACTTACTGCCTGGAATCAAGTCAATAGCACAATCACAGTCCCTGTGCGGTGGAAGGGAACTGGACTTGGGCTCATCGAATACATCCTGAAAATCAGACAAAAACTCTGGAATTTCAGAAGAGGAAGAAGAGGAGATTGACATCAAAGGAACATCATTATGAACCCCCTGACAACCCCAACTAGTCACAGACATAGACTTCCAATCCAACATAGGATTATGTACCTGCAACCATGGAAAACCCAGCACGATAACATCATGCAAATTATGCAACACCAGAAATCGACAATCTTCCTGATGGGCTGGCTCCATGTGCATGGTCACCTGTGTCCAAAACTGGGGCTTATTTTTAGCCAAAGGTGTAGCATCAATCCCCCTTAAAGGAATAGGGTTCTGCAAAGGCTGCAAGGGAAAACCACAATGCCTGGCAAACTCAAAATCCATTAAGTTCAAGGCGGCGCCTGAATCCACAAACGCCATGACAGAAAATGATGACCATGAGCAGATCAAGGACACCGATAACAGAAATTTAGGTTGTACAGTACTGATAGTAAATGAACTAGCGATCCTTTTTGTCCGCTTAGGGCATACTGAAATGACATGAGAAGCGTCGCCACAATAATAACACAACCTATTCTGACGTCTGAATCCTTGTCGTTCCGTTCTAGACAAAATCCTATCACACTGCATTGGCTCAGGACTTTGCTCTAAGGACGATGCCACAGCGCGCACAGTTTGACGCTCCCGCAAACGCCGATCAATCTGAATGGCCAGAGACATAGAATCACTCAGACCGGAAGGCGTGGGAAACCCCACCATAACATCTTTAACGGATTCAGAAAGACCCTTTCTGAAAATTGCCGCCAAAGCATCATCATTCCATTTAGTCAACACAGACCATTTTCTGAATTTCTGACAATACAATTCTGCCGCCTCTTGACCCTGAGACAGGGCCAACAAGGTTTTCTCCGCTTGATCCACAGAATTCGGTTCATCATATAATAATCCTAAAGCCTGAAAAAAGGAATCTACATTAAGCAAGGCCGGATTCCCAGATTCCAGGGAAAATGCCCAATCCTGTGGATCACCACGCAGCAGGGAGATGACAATTTTAACCTGCTGAATGGAATCACCGGAGGATCGCGGTCTCAGAACAAAAAAACAGTTTACAATTGTTTTTAAAACCCCAAAATTTGGACCTATCACCAAAAAACAAATCAGAAGTAGGAATCTTCGGCTCTAAAGCAGGAGTCTGAACAATATAATCAGAAATACCCTGTACCCTAGCAGCAAGCTGGTCTACACGAGAAGCTAATTCCTGAACATCCATGCTGGCACAAGACTCCTCAGCCACCCATAAATAAAGAGGGAAGAAAAGACAAAACAGACTGCAGAAAAAAAAAATGGCCCAACACCTTTCTTCCCTTCTTCTGAGATGCATTTAACTCATTATGGGCCAGTTGTACTGTTATGATCTGGTGACCTTGGAGCCGCATGAAAACTTTCTCTGGAGTCGGTGGAACCTGTACTGACCGCAAATCCTGAACTAACACCGCAACTAGAAGTAGCCGTGGGGTGTGCCTAACAAACCCTAGACACCTCGACACAGCTGGAGGACTAAATACCCCTATAGATGGAAATAGGAATGCTATCTTGCCTCAGAGCAGACCCCCAAAGGATAGGCAGCCCCCCACGAATAATGACTGTGAGTAGGAGAAGAATAGACACACGCAGGTAGAAAACAGGATTTAGCAAAAGAGGCCACTCTAGCTAAATAGGAAAGGATAGGACAGATTACTAGGCGGTCAGTATTAAAACCCTTCCAAAAATATCCACAGCAGATAATACAAAAAGTTCCACAATCTAACTAGAGACATGGAATGTATATCTGCCACTCCAGAGAATCCAACAAGACTGAGAAAATACTGACAGTCTAAGCTGGACAAGAAAACACAAAGAAGAGCACTGAATTGTGAAGCACACAGCATGTGTGCCACAGGAAAAAAAAAAACAGACACTTATCTTTGCTGATTTGGCAGAAAGGCAGGAGGAACCAGGCAGAGGTCCAACACCTCCCAACAACAATTGACAACTGGCAAGGACTAATGAATCCTGCCCACCTAAATACCCCAGTCAGAACTGCAATCAGCAGACACACCTGACCAGGACTGCAACCCAGGGACAACTGCATTACCACCTACTACCACCGGAGGGAACCCAAAAGCTGAATTCACAACAGATAACTATAGTTCGTTCTAGGTGGAGTTGCTGGCGCTGTTGTGGTCTGTAACTGGGAAGTTCGGAGTACCGATCGGAGGTACATGTACGCACTGACAACAACCCCCTCTCTCACCTGGAGAATGTAAAGCTGGGTGTGTTGGAACAAAGGTGGTTTTCGAGAAAGTGCAGGATCTTTTATCTGTCGAAGTCTGTGAACACACATGCAGACGCACTGTTCTGGGTGACTCAGGCGGGCCCAAAGAGGGATACAGAAGAGCTGGAGAGTGATGAGACCCCAGGCAGCTGAACCCAAACCCATTCAAGTCCTGGGCCACCCAAGAGATGAGTGGATGCAACAGTCCAATCCTGAATTTGTGGAGCTATTGAAGTGGGTTACTCTGAGAAAGCAATCTGACGAAGACCAGATTTTCTTTGTCCACAAGTTCCTTGCAGATCCTGGGGCAGTGGAAAAGACTTTTCATGAAAAATGTCTTGTTATAACAAAGAATCCAACTGTATTGAGAGTTTGGCGATACCAGGCAAGTGGTGGTTCCAGAGGGGATGGCGGCAAACATGGCCAAGGAAGCCTACGAGAAAGGCACCTATTTTGGTACTGAGAAGACCTTCTGATGGCTGCCATGGCTGGTGTATTGGCCTCAACAATGTCAATCAGTAGAAGAGACCTGTAGAAGATGTCGACAGTATGAGCTGACCAAAATGCCAGAATAGAGAGCCCCTATTCAAGTTATCCGTAACTTCGCATGCCTAGAAGTATTAAATAAAATTATTATTAATGCTCGAATACCTGATGATGGTGGCGTCTTATAATGGTTATCAATTTTCTTGTGATGTCCAAGCATTTCACTAAGTTCGCAGTAGTAACTCAAACCAGGGTCCAGACTGCTGAGGTTGCGGCCAGAGCCATATGTCAGGTCTTCATTCATATTTATCGATGCCCAAAGAGAATACATTCAGACCAAGGGACTTGCTTCCAAGGAAAGGTGATGAAAGAGTTGCACCGTCTCTACGGTATTGCCAAGTCCCGGACTATGCCATATCCACCCACAGGGGAATTGAGCTTGTGAGTGCTTCAGTAGAACTTTATTGTAAATGTTGCAGACCTTATAAGAGGACAGAGGGATTAGGTAGGCCGCATTCATCTCTGAACTGGTATGGCTGTACAATAATTGAGTCCACGCAACTACTGAGTGCACATCATGCATACTGCTGTTCCGTCAAAGTGGTTGAGAAAATACGGAATTGGAACTGGAGCCTGAAGACGACTATCCAAATGACAATCCGAACACTTGGGTCCAAGAGCATAGGCACCGATTTCAGACAATGAGGCGATTGGTGGAGCAGAGATTTTGTCAGGACTCTGAACATTTTGATTACCTTTTGTGCATTACTGCCCTTTTCCAAGATGGCGTCTTTGGTCTTAAGTGCACTGTGTCTTCCTGCTATATAACTCCACCCCAGCCTTTAGTCTGTGCTAGAGTATTCTGCCTTGCATCCAGCTCCTGATGACTCCCTGGCTTTGCACCTGCACCTGCTCCTGTGAACCTGTGTGGAGATCCTGCTACTCAGCTCTGAGTTTCTGCTGCATACATCGGTTTCCAGTAATCCTCCATCTGGCTGCTTGTGATTGTTTCCATCTGCATCTGCTGGACATGTAAGCTGTTGCTGCTCTGCTTAAACCTGAGACTTTTACCCAGGCCTCCCTGGTTGTGCTAAGATATTATTTGAACTGCCTTATAAGCATATCTATCTGTGTTTGGACTACCAAGGACTCATTCGTGTCAAGTATCCTCAAGAATAATTGTGCTTCATAGACTTTCTGTGTGATTGCATTTTCCTCTGAAGTTTCCTATAGACTGCTAAGCTGCGTTTAATATTTACTCCAAGTGTTGTGGACTTGAGTTTCTCTCTGCACCTGTTTGAATCACTGTTGTATAATATAGACTTTACCACTTATAAAACTGCGTCCTGTAGTTGTCTTGTTCCATGCAAAGAGTCTCCTGAGTTATTCCTTATAATCATTACAGCATACTCTAGCCTCAAAAGAGGAGACTGCTGGAACAATGACTGCAGAAAGCAGACTAGAGCAGGTTTTCTCCATAATTAGATCACTGCAGAAAGATGTGGAAGATCTGCAAAAGAAGTTTGGAAGCTTTGAACACAATCAACAAGTGTTTGGACAAATTTTGCAGGACTTAAGCACCCACATGGCAGCCCAGGAAAACAAACTTGCTGGCATAGAGTCCCAGTATGGATGGGCTTTTCAGGACATAAGCACGCAAATGGCTGCACAAGCGACTTTACCCTCTGGGCAACCGCCACCAGTTAGCCCACCTAAGTTGCCCCCATTCAGATTTAATGGTGATCGCGACAAATTTCATGGCTTTGTGAATCAATGTATGCTATATTTTGATGTGCATGCTGACCGTTTTCCTAATGATAGATCCAAAGTATTGTGTGTAATAATGCTGCTGACCGCACGAGCGCTCGCCTGGGCGAATCCGATGATTGAGTCTCATGACCCGCGGTTAAATAATTTGGACGATTTTTTGGCTGCTATGGCATTAATGTTTGATGTCCCTAATCGCCGTGCAACCGCTGAATCGGCTTTATTGTCTTTACGCCAGGCTAAACGTTCTGTTATTCAGTATGCCACTGAATTCAGGAGATTAGCGGTAGATACTAATTGGGACAGTTATGCACAATTACCTATTTTTAAAAGGGGTCTGTCTAGCATTGTAAAGGATGAATTAGCCCGCTCTGAGTCACCACAAGAGCTAGAGACATTTATACAGCATTGTGTGCGCATTGACATTCGCCTTACTGAGCATAGGCAGGAGAAGTTTGCTGCATATAACCGTATTTCTAACTTTTCCCTTCCTTCCAAAGAGCCTGCAGGTAAAACATCTCGAGAGGTAGAGGTGCCCATGCAAATTGATTCTGTTCAGAGGCGCGAGAGTAATGAGCGCCGGGAGCATCGCCTTCGAGAAAGTCTGTTTCTACTGCGGCCAGTCTGACCACTTTCTAATCAACTGTCCCAAGTGTCCCAAGCGGCCTAACAAGGTGCTACAGCAGTAGGGGAGTATGACAGCTATGATGATGAATCTGACATCTCTGAATGTAGCCTGCCTTTAAATGCTGTATTCCATTCACTTTCTATGACTTCACCAGCCAAGGAGCTAAATGAAAAGAACTCTCACTGTTCTCTCCCAATTAAGATCCTGTGTACAGGACAGTGGATTTCCAGTGCAGCTATGATTGACTCTGGTGCAGGTGGCAATTTCATGGATATCGCATTTGCCAAGGAACATGGTATTGAAATTCAGCAAAGAGCCTCTCCAATTACCATGGAAACAGTGGATGGGTCACCTTTAATCTCCGGGCCTGTGGATCAGGAGACCGCACCCCTTGAGATTTTGTTGGAGCCTAATCATCAAGAGCAACTCTTTTTCTTGTTAATTTCTTCTCATTTTCCTGTGATTTTAGGCATCCTTTGGCTGCGTTCTCAGAATTCAGCTATCAACTGGGAGACCAAGGAGATTATCTTTCCAACAAGGAGCAACTCAGCATTAACTGAAGCTGTCCCCGAGTCCACAGCTACAGAACCACCGGTACAGGTATTTACTTTACCTTCAGCATATAAAGAGTTCTGCATTCTTCTTGTCACAGATGTCAGAGATCAGCTTCCTCCACACAGGCATTATGACTGTCCCATTGAGTTGCTTCCTGGGGCAGCTATTCCTTTTGGTAACATATATCCTTTGGCAGCACCTGAGCTTCAAGCCTTAAAGGAGTATAATGATGAAAATCTGGCCAAAGGCTTCATACGTCCTTCTTCTTCACCAGCAGGGGCACCTATATTTTTTGTAAAGAAGTAGGATGGGTCCCTGAGACCCTGTGTGGACTATCGAGAGCTCAATAAGGTAACCGTACGGAATTGTTGCCCTTTGCCTCTGATTCCCGAATTACTGGAAAGAGTCCGCCATGCTAAGGTGTTCTCTAAACTGGATCTTCGTGGGGCTTATAATTTGGTGCGTATTCGTCCAGGGGATGAGTGGAAGACAGCATTCCTATGTCGGTATTGACATTTTGAATCTCTTGTGATGCACTTCGGGCTTTGTAATGCCCCTGCAACGTTTCAACACCTTGCTAATGACATTTTCAGAGATTTTTTGGACCAGTTTGTCATGATCTATTTGGATGATATTCTAATCTTTTCTGACTCTCTACAGGAACATGAAGAACATGTCAAAGCTGTTTTAAGATGTCTGAAAGAGAACCATCTGTATATAAAGCCGGAGAAATGCGAGTTCCATCGTTCTGAGATACAGTTCTTAGGTTATATCATCTCTCCCCAGGGGCTGAACATGGAATCTGGTAAGATTCAGGCTATCCTTGACTGGCCGGTACCCAAGAACGTCAAGGAGGTCCAACGTTTTATTGGTTTTGCAAATTTCTACAGACGCTTCATTCGAAATTTTTCTATTGTCCGTCCCATTACTTCCTTGACAAAGAAGGAAAAGCCGTTTAAGTGGTCATCACAGGCTCAAGAAGCTTTTGATCGGCTTCAGATCTGTTTCACCTCAGCACCGCTGTTGATACACCCAGATCCAACACTTTCTTTCATTGTGGAGGTGGACGCTTCTGATAATGCCTTGGGGGCTATTCTCTCCCACAGAACTGGAGAGAAGGGTCTGCTACATCCTTGTGCTTTCTTTTCCCGTAGACTAACCTCAGCAGAGAAGAATTACGATGTGGGAGACAAGGAATTGCTGGCTATTATTGTGGCTTTCAAGGAATGGAGGCATGGAATCATCTGCAAGGAGCTGAACAACAGATCGTAGTGCTTACTGACCATCGCAATTTAGAGTTCCTCAGATCCGCTAGATGTCTTTCTCCTCGTCAGGCTCGTTGGAATTTATTTTTAAATCAATTTAATTTTGTTATCTCGTACAATCCAGGTTCTCGTAATGGGAAGGCTGATGCTTTATCCCGAATCAATGCTGCGGATTCCGTACCTGGAGCCCCATCCAAGACCATTCTATCTGATGACAATTTCATCGGAGTTATCCATGATCAGGACTTGTGGAAGGAGTGCAGGGAGGCTTATGATGGTGATGTATTTCTGGCCAACCCACCTGTTGATATTAATCTTGTCTTTAAGGGTGGCATGTGGTTCAGAGATCGACGTATCTACGTCCCTGAGGTCGTCCGTCTGCAGATCCTCAAGTTGGTACATGACTCCAAGTTGGCTGGTCACAGGGGGGTACAGAAGACACAAGAGTTCCTAAGCCGATTTTTCTGGTGGCCAACTTGCCTGAAGGATACTAAGGATTATGTTCTCTCTTGCGAGGTATGTGCTCGTTACAAGACTCCTCGTGTGGCACCTACGTGTCTCCTGCAACCATTACCTGTTCCGTCCCGACCTTGGGGGTCTATATCAATGGACATTGGACTTTATTGTGGAGCTGCCTACATCGGGGAGCATGAATACGATCATGGTAGTAGTTGATCGCCTGACTAAAGCCGCTCATTTTGTTCCATGCATCGGCCTCCCCTCAGCTAAGGATACAGTGAACTTGGTTATTCAGAATGTCTTCCGGCTGCATGGGGTCCCAAATGAGATCATCTCTGACCGTGGCGTACAGTTCACTTCAAGATTCTGGAAGGGGTTTTGCTCTGCACTCAATATTAATGTCTGTCTCTCTTCCGCTTACCATCCCCAGACAAATGGTCAGACTGAGCGTACCAACCAGACGTTGGAACAATATCTAAGATGCTATGTTAGCCATCTCCAAGATGGTTGGTTGGAATTACTGCCGTTAGCCGAATTTTCATACAACAATTCTCAGAGCGCCTCCACTAAGTTCACTCCTTTCTTTGCCAATCTGGGTTATCATCCATGTATCTTACCTAGTTCTCTGATTAATTCTCCGGTTCCAGCAGTTGAGGAAAGGCTGACTGAGATGAGGCAAAATCTGGAGGTTCTGAAGGAATCCCTGACCACGGCTCAAGAACGTTATAAGAGATCGGCTGATAGATTCCGTAAACCTGCACCCATGTTCAAGGTAGGAGATTCCGTGTGGTTATCAACTAAGAATCTGAAGTTTAAACGTTCCTTCACAAAAACTTGTACAGAAATTCATTGGCCCTTTCAAGATCAACGGTATTGTGAGCTCTGTGGCCTGCCGTCTGAAGCTGCCTAGGACTATGAAGGTACACCCAGTTTTTCATGTATCTTTACTAAAGCCTGTATCTCCTAATACCTGCCAGGGACGTGTTGTGCCACCTCCGCAGCCTGTGGTGATTGATGGGCAATAACAATTTGTGGTGGAGGAAATTATTGATTCCAGGATTCGCAGGAATCGGCTCCAGTATCTTATAAGATGGCAGGGATATCCCCCTGAGCAAGACTCTTGGGAACCTGTGGAAAACAACAATGACCAACAGATGATCTCTCGTTTTCATCAAAGATTCCCTGAGAAACCAGATCCAGGATCGTCCTGAGGCCGCTTCTAAGGAGGGAGTAATGTCAGGACTCTGAACATTTTGATTACCTTTTGTGCATTACTGCCCTTTTCCAAGATGGCGTCTTTGGTCTCATGTGCACTGTGTCTTCCTACTATATAACTCCACCCCAGCCTTTAGTCTGTGCTAGAGTATTCTGCCTTGCATCCAGCTCCTGATGACTCCGTGGCTCTGCACCTGCTCCTGTGAACCTGTGTGGAGATCCTGCTACTCAGCTCTGAGTTTCTGCTGCATACATTGGTTTCCAGTAATCCTCCATCTGGCTGCTTGTGTTTGTTTCCATCTGCATTTGCTGGACATGTAAGCTGTTGCTGCTCTGCTTAAACCTGAGACTTTTACCCAGGCCTCCCTTGTTGTGCTAAGATATTATTTGAACTGCCTTATAAGCATATCTATCTGTGTATGGACTACCAAGGACTTATTCGTGTCAAGTATCCTCAAGAATAATTGTGCTTCATAGACTTTCTGTGTGATTGCATTTTCCTCTGAAGTTTCCTATAGACTGCTAAGCTGCGTTTAATATTTACTCCAAGTGTTGTGGACTTGAGTTTCTCTCTGCACCTGTTTGAATCACCGTGTTATAATATAGACTTTACCACTTATAAAACTGTGCCCTGTAGTTGTCTTGTTCCATGCAAAGAGTCTCCTGAGTAATCCCTTATAATCATTACAGATTTTGGGTGGGTCCACAGCACAAGAAAAACGCTCCAAACAGGAGACTGTGTACTGGTATGAGCAAAATGGCCCCAAAATAAACTGGACTATCACTGGGAAGCAGTACCTTACCGAGTTACAAAGAGAATCCATCCCAAAAGCCCAGTCTATGAAGTTCAGCCAAAGAGGAACGCAAATTCCCTAGCCTGAGTGTTGCATCGGAACATGCTCCATCCCTGCTTGTCTGAGCCAAAAGGTACCACAGCGACAAAGTCTCCAGTAGAACCGTGTGAGGCCTGCACAGAAAAGCCTGTCGGCGATGATGAAAAGTGGTTTTCATTGCCCATGGGACCGCATGGGATGGCTACACCAGCCCCAACGGGAATGAAAGTTGGTTCAGAAGACAATCCTCTCAGCAGAGTGCCCAAAGCCCTAGGAGTTCCTGAGACACCTTTGCAAGAAGGACTGCATAGAACCGAATGCCAATGCTGGCATCCCCCTCCCTTACCAATATGCACGGGACAAGTTTGCCTGGGGGTAAATTAAGCAGAAAACCCATGAATGTGCTCAACTTCTTTCTGAAATAGGGCAACCCCGAAGAAGGGCCAAGCACCCAGGACCTCATCGCCCGAGGACTGGAGAATTAATAGAAGGAATGTAAGAGGGTGTACCGAGGAACATAAAACCCCTTAGAGCTGTCCAGCATTTGTGATCGGAGACTGCCACTTACTGTCCAACCCAGACCCTGCGGAATCAATAAGATGGGCATCAGTTTCAAAATGGACAAGTTTAGATGGAGCACCAGGTCAAGTGACTTCTACGACGCAGTTTCTTGATATAAAAGGCCGGAGAGCCAAGAAGAGAGCAGCAGGACATGTGCTTGGGGGTACATCATGGCCGAGATACCAGGTCGCATCAAGATCCAGACTGCATCAGGAAAGATCCGTGGACCAGACCACGCCCTGTCAAGACCTGAGAGCCCTGCGCCAGTCAAGATTCAGAGACCAGGCCACACCAAGCAAGGCCCTCCTCTTTTCAGGCCCTACAGATGTCTGTTAGAACAGCGCCGGCACCCCTGCAGGGATGCGAGCGTGTTCACTTGCCTATCCGCTCTCCCTCAGTATCTCTTTCCTCCTAGGACCTGTGCACAGCATGCAGGTCTCCTGGGAGTGTGTTTAGGGTGCACACCCTCCCTGCCTTGTGCATGCTTCTGAAAATGCCCAATGGTGTAGGAAGGGTTGTAGTTTGTCAAGATACTCTTTGGCAAAGATCAGTTGTTCCTTTTTATGTCTTTTCTTCAGCAAATGTTTCTTCCTTAGCCTTCACCCATTATGTCCTGCTTGGTTTAGTGTGCGGCGTATGGTACTTGTTGAAACCATAACACCAGACTTTTCCAGGTTGGCTTTCAAGTCTTTGGATATTTAACATGGTGTTTTTTCCACCATTCGCACAAACCTTTGAAAATATCTCTTGTCAATTTTCCTCTTTCCCCCATGACCAGGTAGGTTCTTGACGGTTACATGCTTGGCAAACTTCTTAATAACATTGAGCACTGTTGAAACTGGGATACCAATGCCTTTGGAAATCTTGTGTTTTCTAATGATAGCAGTTCTGTTGTCCTCAGACAGTTACTTTGTCTTCACCATTGTGACAAAGGAACAGGACCTACCATGTGGCTTTTTAAAACACTGAAGTCATCATTTATTGGCTCATTCATGTCACATCGACACCGGCTATTCTCATTTGTGATTTACCACAGGTGAGTCAAAATGTGTTTCTATACTAATATAATGTAAAGGACGCCAATACCAGTGTCACAGCAAGCTTTAGGTTTATCTACTTTTCTCTTCCTTTTTTTAAAAAAAAATAATTGATTATCATTTGATCTTTTGTATTTAACACAAGTACTCTATTAAAAGAACTGTTTCACTTGATTCATTTTTTTCAATTGATATTCCACATTATGTACTTAAACTTCATGGGTGCTAATAATGATGTGTAGGACTTTAGCCTTTTAGAGGAGTCAATTTAATAGAACATACAACAAGGAGAAACAGAGAGTCAATTTAAGCCATTGAAAGTTAAATATACTGTATATGCTAAAATATAAGCCGACCCAAGTATAAGCCAAGGCACCTAATTTTGCCATGAAATACTGGGTAAGCTTATTGACTTGTCCCCTCATCCCCATCCTGGTATGTATGGCTCCCCCGTCCCTGTCATTGTATGCATGGCCCCCCCCTTCCCTGTCATTGTATGCATGGCTCCCCTGTCGCTGTCCTGGTATGCATGGCTCCTTATCCCACTATCCTTGTATGTATGTCTATTTATTCCCTATCCTTGTATTCATGATTGCTGTTTAAAAAAAAACATCCTACTCATCTACCTGCACGCCCTCGCTGGCTCTACATCTCGTTCGTTACAGCGCCAGCAGCTTTTCCTGTGCTGGGCGATCACGTGGCCCCGCTCATTAAGGTAATGAATATGCACTCCACGCTTATGGGAGTGGAGAGACATGCATATGCATTACCTTAATGAGCAGGGTCACGTGATCGCTCGACACAGGAGGAGCTGCTGGCGCCGGAATGAATGAGATGCAATGCCACCCAGGGCACGCCGGTAAGTGAGTAAGATACGTGCTGGAAGCCGGTGGCTGTAACTGTCACTGTGCGCTATTAGAGCAGCGGCACAGGCTTTAGCCACAGCCGCCGGCTCCGGCCTCTGTGACCTGTGGCTTCGCCGCTCTCCCCTCCCCCACCGACCCTCTGGGACAATTGACTCGTGTATAATCCGAGAGGGGCATTTTCAGCACAAAAAATTGTGCTGAAAAACGCGGCTTATACACAAGTATATACGTTAATAGTTTTATTGACAATAATATCACAAAAGATTGTTCAGCATGTAAAAAGATAATGGATACAAATAGGTCTATCACAGTGTGACTCAAGGTAAAACAATCTGGGTGAAATATACCAAAAAGAAAATATAAAATGTGCTATATAGCAACAAATTGTATAAGGTGTCAGTGGGTTTACCTAATAAGTCGATCTACAAAGCTCCTCCTTTAAACATATTAAGTGCCTGTACATAAGATAGAGCAAGTACAATATCCCATGGACTGTACCACCATCGATAATGAAGTGAGCTAGAGAGTATGATTATACGTATTTACCCATGATAAGCGTCTTGTCCTGGCATTAGTCCTGTTCCCCAACGTACGTTTCACTTTATGTATGTTGCTTCTTCAGGGGGCGTGGTTAATAGAACATCTGTAGCTGGACATCTGGCTCATAAACGAATGTTGTACAAATGTCGTCTGATAGTTTGATGCACTAGGCTTGGTGTGATGTTTAATATCACTTGCAGTACAGAATAGATTAATCGTAGACCCAGTGGTTTGGCCATTTCTCCAGTGTCCCAGGAGCCATTTATCAACACAAGAACGCCAGACATACAGGTCCTTCTCAAAAAATTAGCATATAGTGTTAAATTTCATTATTTACCATAATGTAATGATTACAATTAAACTTTCATATACTATAGATTCATTATCCACCAACTGAAATTTGTCAGGTCTTTTATTGTTTTAATACTGATGATTTTGGCATACAACTCCTGATAACCCAAAAAACCTGTCTCAATAAATTAGCATATCAAGAAAAGGTTCTCTAAATGACCTATTACCCTAATCTTCTGAATCAACTAATTAACTCTAAACACATGCAAAAGATACCTGAGGCTTTTAAAAACTCCCTGCCTGGTTCATTACTCAAAACCCCCATCATGGGTAAGACTAGCGACCTGACAGATGTCAAGAAGGCCATCATTGACACCCTCAAGCAAGAGGGTAAGACCCAGAAAGAAATTTCTCAACAAATAGGCTGTTCCCAGAGTGCTGTATCAAGGCACCTCAATGGTAAGTCTGTTGGAAGGAAACAATGTGGCAGAAAACGCTGTACAACGAGAAGAGGTGACCGGACCCTGAGGAAGATTGTGGAGAAGGACCGATTCCAGACCTTGGGGAACCTGAGGAAGCAGTGGACTGAGTCTGGTGTGGAAACATCCAGAGCCACCGTGCACAGGCGTGTGCAGGAAATGGGCTACAGGTGCCGCATTCCCCAGGTAAAGCCACTTTTGAACCATAAACAGCGGCAGAAGCGCCTGACCTGGGCTACAGAGAAGCAGCACTGGACTGTTGCTAAGTGGTCCCAAGTACTTTTTTCTGATGAAAGCAAATTTTGCATGTCATTCGGAAATCAAGGCGCCAGAGTCTGGAGGAAGACTGGGGAGAAGGAAATGCCAAAATGCCTGAAGTCCAGTGTCAAGTACCCACAGTCAGTGATGGTATGGGGTGCCATGTCAGCTGCTGGTGTTGGTCCACTGTGTTTCATCAAGGGCAGGGTCAATGCAGCTAGCTATCAGGAGATTTTGGAGCACTTCATGCTTCCATCGGCTGAAATGCTTTATGGAGATGAAGATTTCATTTTTCAGCACGACCTGGCACCTGCTCACAGTGCCAAAACCACTGGTAAATGGTTTACTGACCATGGTATTACTGTGCTCAATTGGCCTGCCAACTCTCCTGACCTGAACCCCATAGAGAATCTGTGGGATATTGTGAAGAGAAAGTTGAGAGACGCAAGACCCAACACTCTGGATGAGCTTAAGGCTGCTATTGAAGCATCCTGGGCCTCCATAACATCTCAGCAGTGTCACAGGCTGATTGCCTCCATGCCACGCCGCATTGAAGCAGTCATTTCTGCCAAAGGATTCCCGACCAAGTATTGAGTGCATAACTGAACATTATTATTTGATGGTTTTTTTGTTTGTTATTAAAAAACACTTTTATTTGATTGGACGGGTGAAATATGCTAATTTATTGAGACAGGTTTTTTGGGTTATCAGGAGTTGTATGCCAAAATCATCAGTATTAAAACAATAAAAGACCTGACAAATTTCAGTTGGTGGATAATGAATCTATAATATATGAAAGTTTAATTGTAATCATTACATTATGGTAAATAATGAAATTTAACACTATATGCTAATTTTTTGAGAAGGACCTGTACATCCAAATGTTGGCGGTCATGGTGGATCCCTGAGCATGGCAGCACTGTCGACTTAGTTTCCTTGGTTTTAATATTCTGGTTTCTTTCCAAAATCAGATTTATAATGAAAGCTCATAGTCACTACAGCTTCTTCCTAGCATTGTTTTTATGCAGCCATGCTTGTTTTTTAGGGGTTTTTTTCGTATGAGATACATATATACATACATACATAATTTATGTAGGCTCAGATCGTGTTCAGGCTATATGTTTATGAGTCTGTTGGGATTAAACAGAACCCAGAGAGAATACCAGAAAAATTTGATTCACAGAGAACCTTTGATGAAGACTTTATACTCCATTTGCCTCATTGCACTCAATGGTTCCATCACAGGTCCTAACTAAATTACATTCAAGGGATCAAGACAGAACTCCGGACAGAGTAATAACAGTGGAGCCTGAACACAATGTGATCTCAGCCTATGTAGGCATTTCTGTCAATGTCAAGTTGGCTGAAAGAAAAAAAAAACACAGATGCTGCATTTTGAAATGAAGGATCCATAATGGACCCAAATAACTCTAATGTCAAGTTACGTTGTATGATTACTGTGCATGAGCAGGAACAGTTGTTTAATGATAATTGTTCATTCTAAATAGGCTAAAGGTACCGTCACACTCAGTGACGCTGCGGCGATATAGACAACGAGCCGACCTAAACTAGATTGCTGGAGCGTCGCTGTTTAGGTCGCTATAGAGACGTCAAACACAGCAACTCCAGAACGATGCAGGAGCGATCCAGTGACGTAACGGCGACTCACTTCTTTTTCTCGCTGGTTGTTAGCTCCATGTCAAACAGCCGGAGTGTACCGACTGACCAGAAGGAGACACTACGACGCCCCCTATGCTCGTTGCTGGCGTCGTTGTTTTTGATGTCAAACATGACGATACACGCCGACCTGGCGACAAAATAAAGTTCTGGACTTCTAGCTCCAACCAGCAATGGCACAGCGGGATCCAGATCGCTGCTGCGTGTCAAACACAACGAGATCGCTATCCAGGACGCTGCAACGTCACGGATTGTTGTCGTTCTCTTTGCAAAGTTGCTGAGTGTGACGGTACCTTAAAGGCCCCGTCTCACATAGCGAGATCGCTAGCGAGATCGCTGCTGAGTCACAAGTTTTGTGACGCAACAGCGACCTCCATAGCGATCTCGCTATGTGTGACACGTACCAGCGATCAGGCCCCTGCTGCGAGATCGCTGGTCGTGTCGGAATGGCCTGGACCTTTTTTTGGTCGTTGAGGCCCCGCTGACATTGCTGAATCGGTGTGTGTGACACCGATCCAGCGATGTCTTCACTGGTAACCAGGATAAACATCGGGTTACTAAGCGCAGGGCCGCGCTTAGTAACCCGATGTTTACCCTGGTTACCAGCGTAAATGTAAAAAAAAACAAACAGTACATACTCGCCTTCTGATGTCCGTCAGGTCCCTTGCCGTCTGCTTCCTGCTCTCACTGACTGAGATCCGGCCGTACAGTGAGAAGTGAGAGCACAGCAGTGACGTCACCGCTGCGCTCTGCTCTCAGTGACGGCGGCTCAGTCAGAGCAGGAAGCAGACGGCAAGGGACCTGGACACCGAAAGGCGAGTATGTACTGTTTGTTTTTTTTGGTAACCAGGGTAAACATCGGGTTACTAAGCGCGGCCCTGCGCTTAGTAACCCGATGTTTACCCTGGTTACCCGGGTGCTGCAGGGGGACTTCGGCATCGTTGAAGACAGTTTCAACGATGCCGAAGTCGTTCCCCTGATCGTTGGTCGCTGGGGAGAGCGGTCTGTGTGACAGCTCCCCAGCGACCACACAGCGACTTACCAACGATCACGGCCAGGTCATATCGCTGGTCGTGATCGTTGGTAAATCGCTTAGTGAGACGGGGCCCTTAGGTTCAACAGACAAACAAAAAAAACATGATCTCTTTAGCTGTGTAAACAGGACCTGTGCTGCAGATAACAATGGCAGCCTATGTGCACTGAATGATCTGTTACATATAAATCAGTGTTTGTCTGAAACCTACTCTGCCTGTGTGAATAGGCTATTAAATGACCACTGATCTGCAAACAAGAAGCCAATCAGCGGTTGTTTAGTGTAATCCAACAGGAAGAAAGGACAAATCAGACACTAAACACTGACCAGCAAAAGGGTCAACAATGTTTTGAACTTTTGACTTTCAGGCTCCATATCTCACCATCCACTACTTCTTCAAACATTAGACTACCATAATTTTATAGACAATCATCTTGGCTATCTCATACATAAATTTTACTTGCAACTATGATTAGATATGCAGATTCATGTCACTACATTGTTACTGTTTTGCTCCTGGTGGTGGAAAAAAATATTTTTCTTCCTGTGTATTACAAATTACAATCTGTTGTCACATTCCCTGATATCTCAGCGTGTTCTTAATTTGATTCCCAAGCAAAAGGTCACTAGTTCGAATCAAGGAGCAGCCACGAAGAAGATTTCCCAAGCAAAGAGAAACCAAATCATCCAACTAATCAATAGTGGTCTTCTGGCCAAGAAAATTGCCAGACTGCATCATGTGAGCACCATGACAGTTGGAAGAATAGGAAATGAAGTCCATTCATTCAAACAAAAAGAGGTGAACGTCCAGTCAACAAGTCAGCTTATCACAAGGTCCATCAGTTCTGGCGCCACAAACATGGCAGTAGAGGTGGCTTGTATGCTTCATAATAGTGAGATCTATGCAAGCACCATGTGTCACATGTTACTCAAGTCTGGAATGGTGGCCCGAGAAACTGTGAAGAAGCCTCGACTTAAAAATCATCATAAGAAACGTCTGCTTGAGTTTGCAAAAAAAGCATGAAAAGTGGATAGTAGAAGATCTGAAACGGGAGTTTTGGCGTGATGAGATGAAATTCAATAGACTAGGCTCTGATGGGTGCAAATGGGTCTGCAGTAGTGTAGGTGCCACAATGTGACTCCATTCACTTATATGGTGCAGTGATGAGAATTTTGGTCACGCACGGCTGTTGCAGCCAAAGTCGCCTTGTAACCCTAAATTTAATCTTATGAAGGTTAAGACAGACAACACTAGTTTTATAGAATGCTTATTCTGCTGCTCCATTCCTTATAAAGACATCACCCCCCAAAAAATGTGTCACATGTTGGATGAATTTTTTTTACATGTAAGCCTGTATGGTAACGTTTCCATACCTTCTATAAAAATAGAGAAAACTACACAAATATGGTGTTTAGACTTATTAGGCTACGTTCACATTAGCGTTAAGCTAATTTGCGTCGGGTTTGCGTCGGCGACGCAGCGGCGACGCATGCGTCATGCGCCCCTATACTTAACATGGGGGACGCATGCGTTTTTTTGTGTTGCGTTGTGCGACACTTGCGTCTTTTTTGCCGCAAGCGTCGGACCAAGAAAACGCAGCAAGTTGCATTTTTCTTGCGTCCGATTTTCGGCAAAAACCGACGCATGCGTCGCAAAACGCAGCGTTTTTGCGTGCGTTTTGCCGCGTTTTTGCGTGCGTTGTGCGTTGCGTCGCCGACGCAGCGGCGCACAACGCTAGTGTGAACTTAGCCTTAAACAGTTTTTAGTTTCATAAGTGAATCAAATTTTATAAATGTTTTCAATTAATCCACAGCCATTTTGCCCAGCAAAACTTTAACGTGACAAGCGTACACTTTATCGTGACAAACGTACAGCAAAAGTAGAAGAGTAACCCAAAAGCAAGCACCATAAATTTACTGAAACTAAACATTAAAAAAGTGTCCATGTCACTCCTATTTCCACCCAGATATTCCAGCGGGACCCTCACTCTTCTTCTTTGAATTGCTAAACTATCTGTTCTCTGTTATTGTTAGTACCTGTACCCCCTCATTGGTAAAGTGCTGGGGAATATCTTGGTGCTGTATAAATATAAAAATGATTATTTAATTTGAGCTATTCTAGGTGAGTTAATTGCTGTGCATGGAATTAAATATCAAAAAAGAAGGCAGCACTCCATTATTTCCAAAAAGGTGTAGGATTTATTTAAATCCACATATCAGTGCGACGTTTCAACTCTACTGAGCTTTTCTCAAGCCTGTGCATGAATGTGCATGGGATTAGCTATAAAGGGTTCAGAGATTGTGAAAGTGATGGGGGTCCAGGTTCTCCAACTCTGACAGTCCATAAACAAGGTGGAAATTTCCTTATCTTTCTTTGCAGATTATATTGTTGTATACTCTAAGCAGGAACAAATGATAATTTCAGATATGGGCAACTGAAGTATTTTGCATTTCAAGAGTGGGCCTATTGTGTGGATTGTAACACATCACTAAATGTCACTGAGGGAAAGAATGAAATGGGAAACAAATAGAGGATCAGAAGCAAAGAGCAAAGGACATAACAAATACAAGAACTTGAAAGTAAGGGTACTGTCACACTCTGCAACTTTCGAACGATCACGACCAGCGATACGACCTGGCCGTGATCGTTGGAAAGTCGTTGTGTGGTCGCTGGAGAGCTGTCACACAGACAGCTCTCCAGCGACCAACGATGCCGAAGGCCCCGGGTAACCAGGGTAAACATCGGGTTACTAAGCGCAGGGCCGCGCTTAGTAACCCAATGTTTACCCTGGTTACCATCGTAAAAGTAAAAAAAAACAAACAGTACATACTCACATTCCAGTGTCCGTCAGGTCCCTTGCAGTCTGCTTCCCGCTCTGACTGAGTGCCGCCGTAAAGTGAAAGCAGATCACAGCGGTGACGTCACCGCTGTGCTCTGCTCTTACATTCCGGCCGGCAGTCAGTCAGAGCGGTAAGCAGACTGCAAGGGACCTGACGGACACCGGAATGTGAGTATGTACAGTTTGTTTGTTTTTTACTTTTACGATGGTAACCAGGGTAAACATCGGGTTACTAAGCGCGGCCCTGCGCTTAGTAAACCGATGTTTACCCTGGTTACAAGCGAGCGCATCGTTGGATCGGTGTCACACACACCGATCCAACAATGACAGCGGGAGATCCAGCGACGAAAGAAAGTTCCAAACGATCTGCTACGACGTACGATTCTCAGCAGGGTCCCTGATCGCTGCTGCGTGTCAGACACAGCGATATCGTATGGATATCGCTGGAACGTCACGGATCGTACCGTCGTAGTGACAAAAGTGCCACTGTGTGACAGTACCCTAAAGGTACCTTCACACGAAGCGACGCTGCAGCGATAGCGACAACGATGCCGATCGCTGCAGCGTCGCTGTTTGATCGCTGGGGAGCTGTCACACAGACCGCTCTCCAGCGACCAACTATGCCGAGGTCCCCGGGTAACCAGGGTAAACATCGGGTTGCTAAGCGCAGGGCCGCGCTTAGTAACCCGATGTTTACCCTGGTTACCAGCGTAAAAGTAAAAAAAACAAACAGTACATGCTCACCTGCGCGTCCCCCAGCGTCTGCTTCCTGACACAGACTGAGCTCCGGCCCTAACAGCAGAGCGGTGACGTCACCGCTGTGCTTTCACTTTAGGGCCGGCGCTCAGTAAGTGTCAGGAAGCAGACGCTGGGGGACGCGCAGGTGAGCATGTACTGTTTGTTTTTTTTACTTTTACGCTGGTAACCAGGGTAAACATCGGGTTACTAAGCGCGGCCCTGCGCTTGGTAACCCGATGTTTACCCTGGTTACCAGTGTAAAACATCGCTGGTATCGTTGCTTTTGCTTTCAAACACAACGATACACGGCGATCGGACGACCAAATAAAGTTCTGGACTTTATTCAGCGACCAGCGACATCACAGCAGGATCCTGATCGCTGCTGCGTGTCAAACTAAACGATATCGCTAGCGAGGACGCTGCAACGTCACGGATCGCTAGCGATATCGTTACAAAGTCATTTCGTGTGAAGGTACCTTAAAGGTACCTTCACACGAAGCGACGCTGCAGCGATAGCGACAACGATGCCGATCGCTGCAGCATCGCTGTTTGATCGCTGGGGAGCTGTCACACAGACCGCTCTCCAGCGACCAACGATGCCGAGGTCCCCGGGTAACCAGGGTAAACATCGGGTTGCTAAGCGCAGGGCCGCGCTTAGTAACCCGATGTTTACCCTGGTTACCAGCGTAAAAGTTAAAAAAACAAACAGTACATACTCACCTGCACGTCCCCCAGCGTCTGCTTCCTGACACTGACTGAGCCCGGCCCTAACAGCAGAGCGGTGACGTCACCGCTGTGCTTTCACTTTCACTTTAGGGCCGGCGCTCAGTAAGTGTCAGGAAGCAGACGCTGGGGGACGCGCAGGTGAGCATGTACTGTTTGTTTTTTTTACTTTTAAGCTGGTAACCAGGGTAAACATCGGGTTACTAAGCGCGGCCCTGCGCTTAGTAACCCGATATTTACCCTGGTTACCAGTGTAAAACATCGCTGGTATCGTTGCTTTTGCTTTCAAACACAACGATACACAGCGATCGGACGACCAAATAAAGTTCTGAACTTTATTCAGCGACCAGCGACATCACAGCAGGATCCTGATCGCTGCTGCGTGTCAAACGAAACGATATCGCTAGCGAGGACGCTGCAACGTCACGGATCGCTAGCGATATCGTTTCAAAGTCGTTTCGTGTGAAGGTACCTTAAGACTTCAGTAAAGAATGGATAGATAGCTTCCACTGTGCAACCACCTGGAGAGGAGGAAGAATTGGAGAAGATTGTAGCTGACAAGGAAAGGAAAGAACTGGGACTGGAGGTTTAGAAGAACCAAGGGTTAACATTTGAATTTGGTGGGATTTTTCACAGTAACAATAGGTAAAAATATTGAGTCTTTGCAGAGTTTTTAGAACAGAAACTGAATGGAAACTCAAAGTTTTTTAGGAGTTTTGAATTTTTGAGGAGGATTTGAAGAGCTTCTTCTCAGTTTCTGCTCCAAAAACTCATAGAAAATCTGTGTGTGCAAAGCGTTAAAAGAAAACCTCAACCACATTCTGTGTTACAAGTTTAGTCTCCATATGTTTGTATGGGTCTACTCATCCTACCACAACAAAATCTGATAGGTTGAAGTTAATATATCAGAAATTATTGAAATCAGGTTTTTGTGTTCAATATTTAATGCTTTTTTAATACCATAATCTGTATGAAATCTTGTCATTTTCGCATTGGCCGCTGGGGCTATTTTAGACTCCTACTTCCTCTTCTGTAGATTTAACTTTTCAGCACTCTCCAATAATAGGTTACACTTCTATACACAATTATTCACAGAAGACGTTCCCCTTAAAACATATATTATAAAACTTAAAATCAGTAGATCTGAAAAAAACAATATAAGACTAAGGACAAAATGACAAAAGGGACAAAATGGTATAGCCAATGATTCTGGCAACAGTAGATGACATAGTGCCTAGTTATCTCTGTGCACACATACCTAACCGTGGAGTTTAGCACCCTTAAAAAATGCAAAGTGGTGCTCCTCCTCATCCAAGCACTGAACAAATCCCTAGTATTACTAAAGCAAAATATATTACCATCGATCAAAAAAACTCACAGTGGTATTGAACTGTAACAGATGAACCAAAAATTACCAGATTGCAGTCTCAAACGTCTTGTGTGGTGCATGCACTAGCCCCGGAGTCTCCTGCAATGCATACACCAACCTCAAAAGTCTCCTGATGTGTGCATCAGCCCCAAAGTAAAACAGGAGATACTTTGGGGCTGGTGCATATATCACAAGAGATGCTGGAGTTCCCACTGCGGTCTTTATATGTGGGATGGGGGCGCATCACATGCTAGCTCTGCCCAGAGAGTATGCCCAGATCTTCAAACAGTCGGTGGCCGGAACGCCGAGAAAGTAAGAGACTTTAAGCATTACTTCAAACCACGGCAGGGCAGCCAATTATAGGTTGGCTGTCTCACTTAAACACCTAAGCAGACAACGGAGGCAGCTGTGGGAGAGGGGCGACTCTAGAGTCCCGGAAGAACTCCAGGCCTACCCCGTCATACGGGTGCGTCCTAGCCATATCATCTGGGGGACGGAGAGAACGAACATCAGAGACAGACAGAATAAGTTGTGAGGACTATCCTGGGGTGCTCAGCAGGGAAGGACTACAACACGCAGGCGCTAGAAGGTAGACACTGATTCCCACCTGAAAAGGGAGCTCTGGATGTGCCGTTGGACCGGCCGGTCTCAGCCAGCCCTGTTAACAGTGCTCTGGATGGGGTACCTCCAAACCTTCAGTAAAGAAAGGTAAAGAGACTGCAACCTGGTGTCCTCGTTATTTACTGTGACCGGCACTGCACCGCACCACCACCACCATCCACACCTATTATTGGGCGCCCCTCAGCAGGGTCACGGACCGGGTATAGCCACCGTGACAATCCCAGAGCAGAGACTCAGAGGCCCGGTACCGGGTACCCCTCGGCCCTGCGGCAGTGGGGGCGCTACAACTTGGCGTCACGAACAGGATCTACTTAAGCCTGAAGAATCAGGTCATGTGTGCCTTGGAACTGTGATTTATTGTACTTGGACTGTGACTTATTGCAAAGACTGTGAATTGCTGATTACCGCCAAGAGCTCCCGCCACAATTTGCCATTGCCGTGCACGGAGGGAGGAGCCTCAACTTTGTGGGCGGAATCGGACGAGAAAGCGCGGTAAAGTGCCAACTCCGGAAGAGGAACTCCAACCTCCAGCAGATTAGTGGGAGGAAGGGACAGCCATGTCCGAGTCGGGAGGAGCGGAGGCGGCGGTCGCAGCCGTGGACGCAGGGGCAGCTCCGGTCCCCACAGCGGATGAAGCCGCAGCCCTAATATCACCACCGGTTGCCGCAGAACCCGCTGCCCCCCTCAGCCAGTCGGACGCTGCCGCTACCACAAAGGCCATAATGCCCTTCTCTATGCCGTACCTGCCCGGAGCGGCCTGTCTCCCACGATACTCCGGGGAGTCGCATACATTCACTGACTTTAAAGAAGGGATCTGCAGCCTGCTCGAGTTCTATCCCCTGACAGAGCCTCAGAAGGTTCATATGATAATCGGACAACTCTTTGGGGCGGCTCTGAGAGAAGTGAAGTCCTGGCCCGCCGCGGATAAGGGAACGGCACAGCAGGTTTTTGCAAAGCTTAAAGCCACCTTCGATATCCGTACTGCTATAGAAATTAAATTGACTTTCTATGGATGCAAACAGAGACCGCAGGATAGCTTACGGGACTATGCCCTTAATCTCCAGGAGGCGCTGCGGGCCATTAAGCAGAGTGACCCCGGCAGCATGCAAGATGAGGATAAACTCCTGAAAGAGCGATTCATTGAGGGGCTCCTGTGCAGTCACCAAAGGGGCCAACTACACTTCCTGGCCATGCAGAATCCAGACTTGACTTTTGCGCAATTCAAGGATAGAGCTATCCAGGCGCTGCAGGAGCGACAACCCAGCCGCACAATACCACCCAGGCGTCCCGCTCTCACATACCACCAGGAGGTGGCGTCGGATGCCCCAGTCGCCGCCGAGGCCGACGCCCAGAGCCTAGAGGACGACTCCCCTGCAGGACTCCGCCTCCAGATGCAGGAGCTGACCAAGAGCGTTGCTGCCCTAGCCCGGACAGTGCAGTCCCTACAGGAGGCCCCCAAGGAGAAGATCCAGCTGGCTTCCAGACCAGAAGATGTCCCCTGGATGCGACAGAGGAGGACTCCGCCGACCAGAGGCCGGGACGACGATCGTTTCCATCGGGACAGACGACCCATCTGCCGCCGCTGTCACCAGGTGGGCCACCTTGCAAGGTACTGTCCTTTAAACGAGCAACCCCTGGGGCAAAGGGCCAACCCCCAGGAGTAGGACGATCAGGCCCGCAGCATTGGAGAGCCAAATACATTGGAGGGCGACCAGTTCTTCCTGTAGTGGTTGACGGTATCCCCATGAACGCTTTGCTGGACACTGGTTCTCAGGTGACGACTATGCCTTACGTGCTTTATAAACGGTATTGGGAGGACACTGATATTACTCATAGCCCCGATGACGATTTCACCATAATAGCCAGTAATGGTCAGCCGTTGCCACAAGTGGGGTATACAGAGGTCACCATCAAGGTGGGGCGGGTGGAATTGAAAGCCCAAGGGATTGTGATTGTTGATATTGATCGCCGAGAATGTAATCCCATGATGACCATCGGTACTAATGTTATAGAAAATTGTCTTGCAGAAGTTATTGTTTTGTTGCAACAGGTAGCAGAAACCGCTGGCCACAGTGAACAACGCGCCCTGCAAAAAGAAATCAGAGCTCTGATGCAGAGACAGCAGGTAGAGCTGACTGGTGGTGAGATTGGTCGTGTCACTGTGAGTGATTCAAACCCCATCGCGATACCCCCAGGAGTGAGATGTTAATATGGTGTCGGGCAGCCATAGGCCTCAGGGGTAAGGACTACCAGGCCTTGGTAGAACCCGTATATTCAGACAATAGGCCTACTATCCTGACAGCCCGGGGGGTGGTCGACGTCCGCCAGGGGAGGGTGCCCGTACGTGTCCTCAATTGTTTGGAGGAAGAGGTTCACCTCACCAAGTATGCCACGCTCGCCAAACTGTTTGTTGTCGATAATACTGTGATACAGACACCTGAACCCTTGGTCCCGTCAAATGTGGCGGAGGACAACGGTTCTGCAGGGCACTCGAAAGATTGGTGTCAGGAATTGCATGTGGGCACTGACTCCACCCCAGCCCATCAGAAACAGGGGGCCTACAGGGTGGTTCACGAGTACGAGCAGGTATTCAGCAAACACCCCTTAGATTTTGGACAGGTGAAAGGGATCCAACATCACATCCCCACGGGAGATCACCGGCCCATAAAAGAGAGATACCGCCCTGTACCCCCAGCTCATTACCAGTGTGCCAAGGACATGTTGCGAGAAATGAAGGAGGCTGGGGTGGTGAGAGACAGTTGTAGCCCCTGGGCAGCTCCATTAGTCCTTGTTAAAAAGAAAGATGGCACAATGAGGATGTGCGTTGATTACAGGCAGTTGAATCGCATTACACATAAGGATGCATACCCACTGCCCAGGATAGAGGAGTCTCTGGCTGCCTTAAAATCTGCTAACTACTTCTCTACCTTAGATCTCACCAGTGGGTACTGGCAGGTTCCCGTGGCAGAGGCGGACAAAGAGAAGACGGCCTTCACGACACCGATGGGTCTCTGCGAATTTAACTACATGCCCTTCGGATTGTGCAATGCCCCGGGGACGTTCCAGAGGATGATGGAGTGCTGCCTGGGGCACAAGAACTTTGAAACCGTACTGCTGTATTTGGATGATGTCATTGTCTTCTCCAAGACCTACGAAGACCATCTGAAGCACCTGGCTGAGGTGTTTGAAGCCCTGTCCAACTTTGGCTTAAAGGTGAAACCGTCCAAATGTCATCTGCTGAAACCAAAAGTGCAGTACCTGGGCCATGTGGTGAGCGCCGAAGGAGTGGCCCCAGACCCCGACAAGGTCACAGTGATCCAGGACTGGCCAAAGCCCAGCAACCTCCACGAAGTCCGGCAGTTCCTCGGGCTGGTAGGCTATTACCGGAGATTCATTAAGGACTTCACCAAGAAGGCCGCGCCCTTGCAAAACCTGTTGGTGGGCCAGTCCAAGAAGACCAAGGGGAGGAACATCCCATTTGATTGGAACGAGGGGCTGGAGGGATCCTTCACTTGCTTGAAGTCGGCACTGACGGGAGAAGAGGAACTGGCCTACCCCGAATACGACCAACCATTTGTGCTGTACACGGATGCCAGCAATGTAGGATTGGGAGCCGTGCTGTCCCAGGTCCAGAAAGGCAAAGAGAGGGTAATCGCTTACGCCAGCAGGAAACTTCGTCCCACGGAAAGGAACCCTGATAACTACAGTTCCTTTAAGCTGGAATTCCTTGCCATCGTCTGGGCAGTGACAGAGAGGTTCAAACACTACCTGGCCTCAGCGAAATTCACCGTCTTCACGGATAACAACCTGCTAACGCATCTGGATACCGCCAAACTCGGGGCCTTGGAACAGCGGTGGATGGCCCGGCTGTCCAACTACGACTTCACCATCAAGTACCGGGCTGGACGCAAGAATGCAAATGCCGATGCCTTGTCTCGGATGCCCAATTTGCCAGAAACGGGGGAAGACCCGGAGGCACTTGAAGAGGTGGAGCTGCCTGCATTCCATCGCCCCAAAGCCACTCAGAACTCCCATCATGTGAAGGACAGGCACAAGAACCAACCGGATGCCACGCTGAATCCCCTGCCCCATCACGGATGGGCGGAAACCCAGGATGGTGACCCCGCGGTCCGTCGGGTGAAAGAGCTCTTGATGCAGGCAGGGTTGCACCCCGGCCCAGATGATCCACAGGAGACCCAACAGCTGTGGAAGGGGAGAAGCAAACTGTTTATTACAAAAGAAAAAAGGAATATAGTCAGCTTACCGGTCTTAGACGAAATCCCCAGACCTGCCAACGCCCAGCACGGTTCGGGATGAGCGCCCACAGCAAATGAAGACAAAAAGAGAAATGATCCAGCTGGAGGTGGAGGCAGTTCAGACTTTGTGAGACTTTATTAGACAACTAAAGCGATAAATAGTTCTTCAAAAAGAAAAATCTTTACATAGCAAACACCTGGCACACCAGTGAGGAGGATCAACGCGTTTCAACTATGAAGTCTTACTCATGATCTGCCTGATAGTGCAATGAGAGCATATATATATAGTGTGCACATGACATTGATTGGACAAACAATTAAAAGTGCAAAAAAAACAAAAAACAAAAAAATTGCAAAGGAAAAAAAAAAAAAAAAGGGAAAAGAATAAGGAAAATCACCGGTTAAAATTAACATAGAAATAACAGATTGACATATGAAATACCCTTAAGAGACATTGCTTGAACATTACTTGAACATAAATTAATATTGCTTTATTAAATCATGTCTAGCATTAAGGCCATATGGAATACGTGTATCTAACATAAACATCCAATACGTTTCCCGATTAAAAAGTTTCTGCTGTAAATTACCTCCTCTCGGAGGTTTGTAAACCTTTTCTATTCCACAGAATCTGAGGCTAGTTAAATTACCTTTGTGCACGTTGTAAAAGTGTCTGGACACAGCTGAGGCAGAGAGGGCTTTAGAATTCACTGCATCTGATAGATGCCGTCTCACTCGTACTTTCAGTGGACATGTAGTGCAGCCTATGTATTGAACTTTACATGTAATACATTCTATTAAATACACTACATTTTCGGTGTTACAGTTAATGTAGTCATGTATATCAAATTGTTTATGGTTATGAAAAGATGAAAATTTGTTAGTTTTATGCACATAGATACATGTTTTGCAACGAGTGGCTCCACATCTAAAAATTCCTGTGGCGTTGAGCCATGTAGCGCTGTTAGTGTCCCGTGGAGAGCTGGAGAATAGACTTGGAGATAGGATCGAGCCCAAGGTGGGAGCTCGTTTAGCAACGAATTTGATATCGCTCTGTATTAAAATTCGTTTTAATTTGTCATCTTGTTTTAGCATGGGTAAATGATTCTTGACAATATCCACGATCTGCCTGTATTGTGAACTATATGGGGTACTGAATACTACATTATTATTGTTTTTCTGGGGATTATTATAAGTAGATATATAGTTTTTCGTTGTTAATAAATTTTTGCGATCTACTTTGGAGATTTTTCTACGTGCTTTGTCCAGATTCCATTTAGGATACCCTCTATGAGAAAGACGCTCACAGGTTTTCTCTGTCTCTGCCAAAAAAACATCATTATCAGAGCAATTCCTTCTTGTTCTGATAAGTTCACCATATGGAATGTTATTTATGACATGATTTGGATGGCAGGAATTGGCTCTAAGAATTGAATTACTTGAGGTAGGTTTTCTATAGGGAGTAATCTCAACCGTATGTTTTAATGTATTACCTGAGAGATTCAAATCCAAAAAATTGGTGTGTTTTTTTCTGAAAGGAATGGGTGAATTTTAAATTAAAATTATTATTATTAATATGATCAACAAATTTAGTCATTTCCTCCTGTGAACCCCTCCATACTAGGATCAAGTCATCTATAAAGCGACCATACCATACAATATGTTTGCATATATCATTATCATCATTGTAAATATGGCTCTCTTCCCATTTCAACATAACAATATTCGCTAAAGAAGGCGAGAATTTAGCGCCCATGCTCACTCCCGTTAGTTGTCTGAAAAACCTATTGTCAAAACAAAAGTAATTATGATTAAGTAAAAAGTCCACTGCAGATATTAAAAAACTTTTTGTATCATTATAGGCAGAGTATGTATCCAGATAGTATGACAAACTCGACAATGCCACTGAATAGGGAATTGATGGATATAAGCCTACCACATCACATGTAAGCCATGCATATTCTTCCTTCCACTAAAATTGATCAAAAACTGAGGTTACATATTTTGAGTCCCGTATGTAACTAGGGGTATTTTGCACCAATGGTTGCAGGTAATGGTCCACCCAAGATCCCAATCTTTCCCCTATGGAACCAATACCTGCAACTATTGATCTCATTGGGGGAGGAAACACATTTTTGTGTATTTTAGGGAATGAATGATAAATTGGTGTAACTGGATGATAATTTTTTTAAAATTCTGCTATTCTATCGTCAATAACATTCATTTATCCATGATGGCAAGCTGTGCCGAAGAAGCATCGACCCACGTACTCATGAATTAGTATGGCAGATATTGGTGCCAAGGCGAGATGCGCCCATGGTTCTGGGAGCCTACCACGATGGAGCTGGACACTTCGGATGGAAGAAGCTGGAGAGGCTACTCCGAGGGAGGTTCTATTGGATTGGCATGAAGAGAGCCATTGAGAAGTGGTGTCGAGAGTGCGGGCCTACGCAGGAGGGACCGTGGCAGCCAACGGGCTCCCCTACGGACTATCATCACCAAACGGCCGCTCGAACTGTTCGCGCTGGATCATGTGAAGCTGACACCTAGCCGGTCAGGCTATACCTACGCTCTTACCATCGTAGATCACTACTCCAGATTTTTGTTGGTTGTACCTGTCAAGGATCTAACGGCCAAGACTGCCGCCAAGGCCTTCCAGCAGTACTTTTGTAGGCCCCATGGCTACCCGGAGAAGGTACTGACGGTTCAGGGACCAGCATTCGAGGCAGAAATGTTCCAGGAGTTCTGCCAACTGTACGGGTGTAAGAAGATCAGAACTACACCGTACCATCCTCAAACCAATGGGATGTGCGAAAAGATGAACCAAGTAGTGATCGACTTATTGAAGACCTTGCCCGTAGAGGAACGGAACCTGTGGCCGAAAAGTTGCCTGACTTGGTGGATATATACAATCACATCCCAGTAAACTCCACCAACTGCACCCCAGCGTACCTGATGCGAGGAAGGTCTAGCCAGTTACCCGTTGATCTGGACATGGGGGTCCTAGTCCCCGAAGATACCTCGCCGGATGCAGATTGGGATACAGAAAGGCATCGAAGGTACCGCCAAGTACAGGAGTGCATGGAAAGAAGTCTCGCCCAGGCTAGGCAAAAACAAGAAAGGGACTACAACCAGCACGCTCCTGCGATTCCCCTGTCACCTGGTGAGCAAGTACACAAACAAAAGAGGAGACTACACAAGCTCGATGACCAATGGGAAGCGGAAATGTATACCATCCTGCCATCCGATTTCGACAACACAAAGGTCTGTCTCATCAGCAAGGACGAAGGGGAGACCTCGACAGCGATTTCCAGAGATCACCTTAAAGTATGCCCCGATAAGTTGAGAGAGAGGGAAACAGGTCCAGGAACCTCCCCACCTGTAGAAGAGAAGATGATACACACTGTTCTTGTCGATTTTCCCCAGTCCTGGACTCAGATAAATCAGGCCGTCGTGGTACCTGTTCTAACGTTCCACCAGCCGAACCCACCAGAACCAATGGTGGTACCAGATCATCCGGCTCCGCAACCTCAACAAGCTCTACCTGAAGATGCCGTGCCGTCCGTTGAACTGGCAAATCCTCCCTCTGCTATCGGCGGGCCTGCCGTACCCACTGTTGCTAGCAGCAGCCCTGAGAGCTCCAGCCTGCCAGTGCTACCCAGACTCACTAGAAGTGTAGCTAGAAGGCAGTGCACTACACCAGTGGTAGCAAGCATAGTGGGTCCTGTTAGGCCAGTAGCAACCCCTGCGCTGCGAAGGTCCACACGCAGCACTCAGAATCAAACTCCCCTCCGCTACAAAACTTGGAGGCATTAATGAGGGCTGCTATTTAGTTGAAAATGTTTGTGTGCATATCTTCTGTTACAGGTTTTAAAAATGGACAACGGAGTAATGGACAGTGAATTGCTCCAAAAACTTCTAAAAGGGGACCCCTTTGTTTACCCAGGGTCCCCGCTGTTTCAACCACTGAACTGAGAGTCATAAACTGTGCATGACCTAACTTTCGCAATGTTCAAGATGTCCTCACCTCCCATAAAGGGAAGCACTGTTATGTTTAATTGCTTATGATATTTCAAATTGTTGTGTGTTTCCTGTTAACATGTATTGTTGTTCTTGTTTTCCCAGTCCGGGAGTACTGGATTTAACCGGGGGGGAGTGCAGCGCCCCAGAGTCCTGGTCGTTGCAGTAATGTCGCTCTGCCACTAAGGGAGAGTGATGTTACGTCTGACTGCACTAAAGGAGTTCACCTGATCAGGTAACACTCACACCACACTTCACACTCCGGCCACCAGGGGGGGTGGTTCTATCTAGTAGGCCACTCCTCACACTCTGGTAAAACTGGGGGTTGGACAGGAAGACAGAGAGAAGTAACTGGGAAGAGCTAGGGAGAGGACCTGTCAGGGATGGGATCCTGACAGATTCCCAAGAAAGGACAAGAAGCGAGGTATATTGTGCTGAGTGAGAAAACAGGAATACAGCAAAAAGGTGATAGGACCAGAAGGAGTCGTGCTGTAAGATCGAGGCAACATCCTTCTGAGGCGCAAACAGTCGGTGGCCGGAACGCCGAGAAAGTAAGAGACTTTAAGCATTACTTCAAACCACGGCAGGGCAGCCAATTATAGGTTGGCTGTCTCACTTAAACACCTAAGCAGACAACGGAGGCAGCTGTGGGAGAGGGGCAACTCTAGAGTCCCGGAAGAACTCCAGGCCTACCCCGTCATACGGGTGCGTCCTAGCCATATCATCTGGGGGACGGAGAGAACGAACATCAGAGACAGACAGAATAAGTTGTGAGGACTATCCTGGGGTGCTCAGCAGGGAAGGACTACAACACGCAGGCGCTAGAAGGTAGACACTGATTCCCACCTGAAAAGGGAGCTCTGGATGTGCCGTTGGACCGGCCGGTCTCAGCCAGCCCTGTTAACAGTGCTCTGGATTGGGTACCTCCAAACCTTCAGTAAAGAAAGGTAAAGAGACTGCAACCTGGTGTCCTCGTTATTTACTGTGACCGGCACTGCACCGCACCACCACCACCATCCACACCTATTATTGGGGGCCCCTCAGCAGGGTCACAGACCGGGTCTAGCCACCGTGACAATCCCAGAGCAGAGACAGAGGCCCGGTACCGGGTACCCCTCGGCCCTGCGGCAGTGGGGGCGCTACACATGCTCGCAGTGAAGGTAGAAATTACAGGGCCGATGAAAGGGTCATAGTGATGGGTCAACGGCGCATGTGCCCACAGAGAGGGCTTTGAGTGCCTGCCCCTCTGAAATGTGTGCCATAGGTTTGCCACCACTGCCTTGGAGTATAAGATATGCTACCATAAGCCAAAAAACACTAACAGCCATAATGTGTCCTTGGTACATATGTAATTACTAAATGGTAAATATGCAAATTAGTGAATGGAAAATATGGAATATATATCTAGTGCTCAATAACTGCCAGAAGATTAATTATCTCATCAAATAATACATAATCATAGCCTTAGTAGGCCTACAGGACAAAGCAAGACAAGTACCTCAAAAGCACAGATCGATAAATCTACAAAGACCTATGTCCCACTATTGTTAGTGATCCACACATGTTACCTCAATACGTTTTGTCCTCCAAATTTGGGTTAATCAAGAGGCCATGGGTAGAGAAGGTACCACGGAAAATGGGAAAAATTAAAAAAGGAGAAGGTTAGGAAAAAAATAAAAGGCAAAAGCAAAAAAAATGCCTGCTCTTTGGTCTTTGAAGGGCTAAAATAAAATAGCAATTATTGAATCATGTTATCAAAATTTCTGGAATCACAGTTGGACCTCTGATGTCACTGATAACTTGTACCTCTTTACAGGGGTTGCATAGCTTAAAAAGATATATGGAAACTGACACTTCACATGAAAATACATATTTATCCCATATACAGTTAGGTCCAAAAATACTTGTACAATGGCACGTTTTGCCATTTTAGCTGTTTACAAACATATTCAAGATACAGTTTTATAATCAATATGGGCTTACAGTGTAGACTCTCAGCTTTAATTTGAGGGTATTGACATCAGAATTGTGGTAAGGGTTTAGGAATTGCAGCTCTTTAATATGTAGCTGCCTCTTTTTAAAGTAAATTGACAATTATTTAAAAAGTTCTTTAATGAGCTGCATGGAACATTCCCTTGTTAATCATCAATTAAGCAGGTAAAAGGTCTGGAGCCGATTCCAGGTGTGGCATTTGCATTTGAAAGCGGTTTCTGTTAACCTACAACACGTGGTCAAAGGAGGTCTCGATGGAAAAGAATCAGACCATCAGGCTGAAAATAAAAGACGAAATCCATCCGAGAGAGCAGAAATGTTAGGAGTAGTCAAATCAACAGTTTAGTACATTCTGCAAAGAAAAAAAAAAGAACGCACTGGTGAGCTTGGGAACTCAAAAATGCCTGGATGTCAATGGAAGACAACAGTGGTGGATGAACGCAGAATCCTTTCCATGGGGTTTTTCTTGGAAAACCCTCCACAGCATCCTTCCAAGTGAAGAACAGTCTCCAGGAAGTAGGAATTTCAGTATCTGTCTACCATAAAGAGAAGACTTCATGAGAGCAATTACAGAGGGTTCACTACAAGGTGAAAAAGAGCAGCACCGCTTACCTGCCCAGGTCTCTGAACAAATGCACTACAGGATGCAGCCAACCCTGTTATGATCCGGTGGCCTTGGAGCCGCATGAGACCTACTCTGGAGAAGGTGGTACCTGAACAGACCGCAACCCTAAACTGACACCGCAACTAGAAATAGCCGTGGGGTGTACCTAACACATCCTAGACACCTCGACACAGCCGGAGGACTAAATAACCCTATAGATGGAAATGGGAATTCTATCTTGCCTCAGAGCAGAAACCCCAAAGGATAGGCAGCCCCCCACAAATATTGACGGTGAATATAAGAGTAAAGACACACACAGGCTGAAAACAGGATTTAGCAAAAGAGGCACTTCTAGCTAAATAGTAAAGGATAGGACAGAATACTAAGCGGTCAGTATTAAAACTCTAAAAATATCCACAGCAGAAAATACAAAAATTCCACATCTAACTAAAGACATAGAATGTATATCTGCATCTCCAGAGAATCCAGCATGACTGAAAAAATCCAAACAAGTCTAAGCTGGACAAGACAAAACAATAAATTGTTCTGAACTGAAAAGCACACTACATGTGTGCTGCAGGAAAATTAACAAGACACTTATCTTGGCTGAATTGGCAGCAGAGCAGAAGGAACCAGACAGGGATGTAAACCCTCCAAGAACAATGGACAACTGGCACTGACTAATGAATCCAGCACACCTAAATACCGAATAGAGCTGCAATCAGCAGAAACACCTGCCCGGATACAACCCAGAGACAACTGCACTATCACCAGGGCCGCCATCAGGGCATTACAGCCGTTACTGCTGTATGGGGCCCGGTCAGCAGCAGTACACAGAGGGGCCCGCAGATCCGGGGCCCCACTGTTGTGCTTCTACTGAGCCGTTTTGGAGCTGTGCACGGCCGTCTCCTAGTCGGCTGCGCAGCTCCTGCTCCGCTGTAGCTACTGAATGTATGGGCTCCCTGCAGGTCCTGACTACAGCCCATCCATTCTAGCCAGTAGCGTAGCTACTGGGGGGGGGCAGAGGGGGCCATCGCCCCGGGCCCTGTCACATGAAGGGGCCCACGGGCCACTTCTGTGAGGAGGCAGAACACCGCATAGGAGCAGAGCAGTATGTCTGCTCCTGTCTGACAGAGACTGCACGCTGGCTATTAGCACAGTGCCCGGCTGCAGTCTCCCCCCTGCAGTGAATGGTTTCGCCCCTCTGACCTGATCATGAAGCTTTTCCTGGCTGCAGTTTTTCTTCACTCTGTGCACGCTGGGATTGGCTCAGGCACGCGGGGTCCTAGTGCCCACAGCTTGCATTTCATTGACACTTCCTGGTCCTGCAGTGCGAGCTTTATCAGTAAGTGCTGGGGATGGGACATTTTCGGTTTATTAAATTCAGGTATGTCACTATGAGACCCTTGGGGTATTGTGGGGGCTGAAAGTGGGTGAGGGGGGACAGGGTACTGGGGGGTGAATGTGAGCCCATGGGGGTATTGTGGGGGAGGGGAGACAGGGCGCTGGGGGGTGAATGTGAGACCATGGGGGTGTTGTGGGGGCTGAAGGTGGGTGAGGTGGGACAGGGCACTAAGGGGTGGATGTGAGACGATGGGGGTATTGTGGGGGAGGGGGACAGGTCACTGGGGGCTGAATATTATAATGTTATGTTATGATAGTATATGTACGGGGAGGCTGGAGATGGGGGGTAGGGGGCCTTTGATACATACCACCTGGATATTTTATGAGTATTAGTATAAGGAGCCCCCATGTAGTAACCAAGAGCTGCATCACATTTACAGCACCACTCCAGCATTATTTTTTATTTCATTGCTGGAGTGGTGCTGATAATCCACGTCCCCTGCCCCCTGTCTGATACTCACCTTCTGGCGTCTTCATCTGTTTTAGTCTCCGCTTGGCTCCGTCTCCTGCAGTTTGTGACCCGTCCGAGGCTCCAGTGTTTCATGGAGCAGCGCAGAGGTCACTAATCAGTGTGAGTCTGTGGGAGCCTCGTTCTGGCCTCGTTCTCACTCTCAGGCTATGTGCACACGGTGCGGATTGGCCGCTGCGGATCTGCAGCAGTTTTCCATCTGGTTTACAGTACCATTTAAACCTATGGAAAACCAAATCCACAGTGCACATGGTGCGGAAACGCTGCATTGTATTTTCCGTAGCATGTCAATTCTATTTGCAGATTCCGCAGCATTTTACACCTGCTCCTGTATAGGATTCCGCAGGTGGTAAAACGCAGGTGAAATCTGCACAAAAAACACAGGAAATCCGCAGTAAATCCGCAACAAAGTGCACATAGCCTCATAGTCTTACATTGAGCGCTTGTGACATAGCTTCTAACTTCTGGCCTGTCAGAAGCTGCACTCACAAGTTTGAGCAGCGGCACTGCAGCAGTGCCACAAAATACTGAATACGCCGGAGGTTGAGTAAATGTCCATCATACTGTGTATACGGGAGCTGCGGGCCCATCATACTGTGTATGAGGGAGCTGCGGGCCCAGTTCCGAGATGCGAACTCTGCTTCAGGAAAATGGGCGCCGCGATCTCCATCTGCGCACACGCGGCATCCCGCGGCCATTTTCCTGAAGCCGCGGCTAGCAGAGCGCCGCTTCTGCGCACGCGAGGCCAAAGGAAGATGGCCGCCCCCACGATCACCAATGAAATAGCGCACATCGCGATCTTTTCACTCCCCTGTGCAGTGGATTCGGGACCTTGGGCATGCGCACACCACTACGCCACCAACGGAAAACTAAGCAAGATCTGGGGGAAGACACCACGCCCATCTGACCAGACCAGCCTGATTGACAGGCAAAAACGACTACTTTGGTAACGTATTTCGGCAGCATAGGTGGGGAATCGGGGTCCACAAAATACACTATTGCAATGCACAGCTCAGGCCCTATTTAACAGTATTTTTATCTCATACGGAAAAAACGGGGTGACAGGTTCCCTTTAAACACCCCCATCCCCACTCCAATATTACCCACACATAATAAATCCCCCCATCCCCACTCCAATATTACCCACACATAATAAATCCCCCCATCCCCACTCCAATATTACCCACACATAATAAATCCCCGCATTCCCACTCAAATTCTCCTCACACATAATAAATCCCCCCATCCCCACTTAAATTGTCCCACCCCGAGCACTTAATCTTCGATGTTTTCAGCTCCACTGGAGCACTTACCACCAGTGATCACCTCTACCAGTGCAAGGGAGTGACGTCAGCAGCATGATCGCATGATCTGATCACGTTGCTCGCGTTGCTCTGACCCGGTGTATATATTATGTATATTGCCATCCCTTATTATACAGTGCCCTCTCTTGTTATGTACAGTACCGTCCCTTACATATTGGATTATGTAGAGCTCTGTTTTTTATTACATACCATCCTCTTTTGTTAGCTGTATAATGCAATTACGGCTGATAGAAAAGAAGCTTCCCTCTGCTCTAATGGAGGAGCTGATGGTCTGGTCGTCTCGTCACCGGCTCCTCCATCAGCAGTCAATTTATATCTAAAAGGAGAGGGGACTATGTAATAAAAGAGGGCGCTGTGAATAACAAAATAACAAGAATACACTATGTAAGAGACAGCACTGTACATAACAGCAGAGGAAGCTATATAATAAGGGACGGCACCATATATAACTGAAGAGAATGGTCCGCAATAAGGAACGGTGTTATACATGATAAAAGAGGAAACTATGTAACAAAGGATGGTGTTATACAGAATTAGTGAGTACACTATATACTAAGGGACTGTGCTGTATATAATAAGTGAGTGCACTATACACTAAGGGACTGTGTTATACATAAGTATGTACACTCTATACCAGAGGTCTCAAACTGCATTCCTCGAGGGCTGCAAACAGGTCATGTTTTCAGGATTTCCTTGTATTGCACAGGTGATAATTTAATCATCTGCAGAGAATGATTCCAGCACCTTGTGCAATGCTAAGGAAGTCTTGAAAACATGCATGGTTTGAGGCCCTCGAGGAATGCAGTTTGAGACCCCTGCTCTATACCCTCCCCATCATTGCCCATTCTTCCATTTCAATCATACTGTGTATAAGGGAGCTGGGGGTCCATCATACTGTGTATACGGGAGCTGTGAATCCATCATACTATGTATACGGGAGCTGCGGGCCCATCATACTGTGTATAAGGAAGCTGTGGGCACATCATACTGTGTATAAGGGAGCTGGGGGTCCATCATACTGTGTATACGGGAGCTGCGGGCCCATCATACTCTGTATAAGGGAGCTGGGGTCCATCATACTGTGTATACGGGAGCTGCGGGTCCATCATACTGTGTATAAGGGAGCTGCGGGTCCATCATACTGTGTATAAGGGAGCTGCGGGTCCATCATACTGTGTATAAGGGAGCTGCAGGCCCATCATACTGTGTATAAGGGAGCTGCGGGTCCATCATACTGTGTATACGGGAGCTGCGGGTCCATCATACTGTGTATACGGGAGCTGCGGGTCCATCATACTGTGTATAAGGGAGCTGCGGGCCCATCATACTATGTATACGGGAGCTGCGGGCCCATCATACTGTGTATACGGGAGCTGTGGGCCCATCACACTGTGCATAAGGGAGCTGCGGGCCCATCATACTGTATATATGGGTGCTGCGGGCCCATCATACTATATATAAGGGAGCTGCGGGCCCATCATACTGTGTATACGGGAGCTGCGGGCCCATCATACTGTGTATAAGGAAGCTGTGGGCCCATCATACTGTGTATAAGGAAGCTGTGGGCCCATCATACTGTGTATAAGGGAGCTGTGGGCCCATTACACTGTGTATAAGGGAGCTGCGGGCCCATCATACTGTATATATGGGAGCTGCGGGCCCATCATACTATATATATGGGAGCTGCGGGCCCATCATGCTATATATAAGGGAGCTGCGGGCCCATCATACTGTGTATACGGGAGCTGCGGACCCATCATACTGTGTATAAGGAAGCTGTGGGCCCATCATACTGTGTATAAGGAAGCTGTGGGCCCATCATACTGTGTATAAGGAAGCTGTGGGCCCATCATACTGTGTACAGGGGAACTGTGAGGGACATCATACTGTTTGACGGGAGCTGCAGGCCCATCATACTGTGTATAAGGAAGCTGTGGGCCCATCACACTGTGTATAAGGGAGCTGCGGGCCCATCATACTGTGTATAAGGAAGCTGTGGGCCCATCATACTGTGTATAAGGGAGCTGTGGGCCCATCACACTGTGTATAAGGGAGCTGCGGGCCCATCATACTGTATATATGGGAGCTGCGGGCCCATCATACTATATATAAGGGAGCTGCGGGCCCATTATACTGTGTATACGGGAGCTGCAGGCCCATCATACTGTGTATAAGGAAGCTGTGGGCCCATCATACTGTGTATAAGAAAGCTGTGGGCCCATCATACTGTGTACAGGGGAACTGTGAGGGACATCATACTGTTTGACGGGAGCTGCAGGCCCATCATACTGTGTATAAGGAAGCTGTGGGCCCATCATACTGTGTACAGGGGAACTGTGAGGGACATCATACTGTTTGACGGGAGCTGCCGGCCCATCATACTGGGTATAGGAAACTGTGAAGGCATATTGTACATATGGGAGCTGTTGGCCCATTACACTATATATAGGGGAGCTCTGGGGGGCATTATACTTTCTATAGTGGAGTTCTGTCAGCATTATACTGTGTATAGGGGAGCATTGGGCTCATTATCTATAGGGGAGCAGTGGGAACATCATACTGTGTAAATAGGGGAGAAGTGGGAACATCATACGGTGTATAGGGGAGTTATAGAATCACCATACTGTGTATAGGGGAGCTGTGGGGGCCTTAGACTGTGTATAGGGAAGCTTTAAGCTCACCATACTGTGTATAATGGAGCAGTACAAGGAGGAACTTAGGGGACATTATTAAATGTTAAGTGGGCACTTAAGCATCGTTGTTATAGGGGCACTCGGAGTATTGTGACCATCAAAGTTGCATATGGTCACAATATGGCAGTAAAGTCAATGTTCGTTTTTGTATATAGATTTATTTTCAATAACAGTAGGGTCATATTCTGAGGTTCCACTATATTCACAATAAGTGCGCAACCGTAGCTGTAATCAGGGTTAGCTGGTTAGGGGCCCACTCAGATGTTTCGCCCCCCCTAAGTTGAAACCCTAGCTACGCCTGTGAATGTGCTCTATATATAGTGTCAGTGTACAGGTAATACAGTGATCACTGTATTACCTGTACACTGACACTATATATAGAGCTCCTGTGTATAATGTCACAGGGGATCACTGTATTACCTGTACACTGACACTATATACAGAGCTCCTGTGTATAATGTCACTGGTGATCCCTGTATTACCTGTACACTGACACTATATATAGAGCTCCTGTGTATAATGGCATCGGTGACCACTGTATTACCTGTACACAGACACTGCATACTAAGTACAGATCTCCTATGTATAATAGCACTTATGGTGATAGTATTTTTTTTTAATTAATGATCAGTATTGTACTATTCAGTCACAATGTGGTGGTGATATGTTGTCCGGCCATGGTGTGGCGGTATTTGTTCCTTGTATGTGCTATTATTTGGTCACTATTTGGTGGTAATATGTGGTCTGGTCATGGTGTGGTGAAAATTTGTTCCTTGTACGTGCTATTATTCGGTCACCGTGTGGTGGTAATATGTGGTCTGGTCATGTTGTGTTGGTATTTGTTCCTTGTATGTAGTTGGTCACCATGTGGTGGTAATATGTGGTCTGTACATGCTGCTGTGGTATTTGTCCCTTGTATGCGATATTGTTCGGTCACTGTGGTGGTAATATGTGGTCTGCACATGGTGTGGCAGTATTTATTCCTTGTAGATAGTATTATAGGTCACTATGTGGTGATAATGTGGTGTCTGGTCATGGTGTTGTGTTATTTGTCCCTTGTATGTGGAATTATTGGTCATTTGAAAAATTGAAAAATAAATAAAAATATACCTAAATTGTATTGCATATTTTAACAAATGTTTAATAAGTTAGAGTAGAGTAGGGCCCGGCCAAAAGAGTCTACCTTGTCATCGTGGCAGATTAAAAAAACCTTTTGGCCAAAACAAAATCTGCTGGCTATGTGTGTGATCTGGTGATGGGAACTGTTAATGTGTGATTGGTGAGATGTGTAGTTTTTCCAAGAGTCAGCGGTGGTGCTGTAGACAGTTCGAGGGTTGGAGGCGGGGCTGGGGTGGAGCCTGGGCGGAGTCTTAAGGGGGCCCCGAAAATGTTGCCAGTATGGGGCCCCGAAATTTCTAGTGGCAGCCCTGACTATCACAAACAACCACCGGAGGGAGCCCAAGAACAGAATTCACAACAGTACCCCCCCTTGAAGAGGGGTCACCGAACCCTCACCAGAGCCCCCAGGGCGATCAGGACGAGCCAGATGAAAGGCACAGACCAAATCAGCAGCATGGACATCAGAGGCAAAAACCCAAGAATTATCCTCCTGGCCATAACCCTTCCATTTGACAAGATACTGAAGCTTCCGCCTCGAAAAATGAGAATCCAAAATCTTCTCAACCACATACTCCAACTCCCCATCAACCAACACAGGGGCAGGAGGATCAACAGAGGGAACAACGGGCACCACATATTTCCGCAATAAAGATCTATGGAAAACATTATGGATGGCAAAAGAGGCCGGAAGGGCCAAACGAAAAGAGACCGGATTGATAATCTCAGAAATTCTATAAGGACCAATAAACCGAGGCTTAAACTTAGGGGAAGAAATCTTCATAGGAACATGACGGGAAGACAACCAGACCAAATCCCCAACCCGAAGCCGGGAACCAACACGCCGACGACGGTTAGCAAAACGCTGAGCCTACTCCTGAGACAACACCAAATTGTCCACCACATGAGCCCAAATCTGCTGCAACCTGTCAACCACAGAATCCACACCAGGACAGTCAGAAGGCTCAACCTGCCCTGAAGAAAAACGAGGATGAAAACCAAAATTACAAAAGAAGGGCGAAACCAAGGTAGCCGAACTAGCCCGATTATTAAGGGCAAACTCGGCCAATGGCAAGAAAGCCACCCAATCATCCTGATCAGCAGACACAAAGCATCTCAAATAAGTTTCCAAAGTCTGATTAGTTCGCTCGGTCTGGCCATTTGTCTGAGGATGAAATGCAGAGGAAAAAGACAAATCAATGCCCAACCTAGCACAAAAGGCTCGCCAAAATCTAGAAACAAACTGTGAGCCTCTGTCAGACACAATATTCTCCGGAATACCATGCAAACGAACCACATGCTCAAAAAACAACGGAACCAAATCAGAAGAGGAAGGCAATTTAGGCAAAGGCTCCAAATGGACCATCTTAGAGAACCGGTCACAAACCACCCAGATAACAGACATCCTCTGGGAAACTGGAAGATCTGAAATAAAATCCATAGAAATATGCGTCCAGGGCCTCTCAGGGACCGGCAAAGGCAAAAGCAACCCACTAGCACGGGAACAACAAGGCTTAGCCCGCGCACAAGCCCCACAGGACTGCACAAAAGAACGTACATCCCGCGACAAAGAAGGCCACCAAAAGGACCTACCAACCAAATCTCTAGTACCAAAAATACCAGGATGGCCAGCCAACACAGAACAATGAACCTCAGAAATCACTCTACTAGTCCATCTATCAGGAACAAACAGTTTCCCCACTGGACAGCGGTCAGGTTTGTCAGCCTGGAATTCCTGAAGAACCCATCGTAAATCAGGGGAAATGGCAGAAAGGACCACCCCTTCTTTCAGAATGCCGACCGGTTCAAGGACCTCAGGAGAATCAGGCAAAAAACTCCTAGAGAGGGCATCAGCCTTAATATTCTTAGAACCCGGAAGATACGAGACCACGAAATCAAAACGGGAAAAGAAAAGGGACCATCGAGCCTGTCTAGGATTCAGCCGCTTGGCAGACTCGAGGTAAATCAGATTTTTATGATCGGTCAAGACCACAATACAGTGCTTAGCTCCCTCAAGCCAATGTCGCCACTCCTCAAACGCCCACTTCATAGCCAACAACTCCCGATTGCCGACATCATAATTGCGTTCAGCAGGCGAAAACTTACGGGAAAAGAAGGCACACGGTTTCATCAAGGAACCATCAGAATTCCTCTGAGACAAAACGGCCCCTGCTCCAATCTCAGAAGCGTCAACCTCAACCTGAAACGGAAGAGAAATGTCCGGTTGACGCAACACCGGGGCCGATGTAAATCGGCGTTTAAGCTCCTGAAAGGCAGAGACAGCCGCAGAAGACCAATTCGTCACATCAGTGCCCTTCTTCGTCAAATCGGTCAAAGGTTTAACCACACTGGAGAAGTTAGCAATGAAATGGCGATAAAAATTAGCAAAGCCCAAAAATTTCTGAAGGCTCTTCACGGATGTGGGCTGAATCCAATCATGAATAGCCTAAACCTTAACCACATCCATCTCAATAGATGAGGGAGAAAAAATGAAGCCCAAAAAAGAAACCTTCTGCACTCCAAAGAGACACTTAGACCCCATCACAAACAAAGCATTATCACGAAGGATCTGAAATACCATCCTGACCTGCTCCACATGAGACTCCCAATCATCGGAAAAAATCAAAATGTCATCCAAATATACAATCATGAATTTATCAAGATAAGTCTGGAAGATGTCGTGCATGAAGGACTGAAAAACGGAGCATTAGAGAGCCCGAATGGCATCACAAGGTATTCAAAATGGCCTTCAGGCGTATTAAACGCAGTTTTCCATTCATCCCCCTGCTTAATATAAACAAGATTATATGCCCCCCGAAGGTCAATCTTAGTAAACCAACTAGCCCCCTTAATCCTAGCAAACAAATCAGAAAGCAAAGGTAAAGGGTATTGAAACTTGACCGTGATCTTATTCAAGAGGCGATAATCAATACAGGGTCTTAAGGAGCCATCTTTCTTAGCAACAAAAAAGAATCCCGCTCCCAACGGTGAAGAAGATGGCCGAATATGCCCTTTCTCCAAAGACTCCTTAACATAACTCCACATGGCGGCATGTTCAGGCACAGACAGGTTGAAAAGTCGGCCCTTAGGAAACTTACAGCCTGGAATCAAGTCGATAGCACAACCACAGTCCCTATGCGGTGGAAGGGAACTGGACTTGGGCTCATCGAATACATCCTGAAAATCAGACAAAAACTCAGGAATTTCAGAAGAGGAGGGAGAGGAGATTGACATCAAAGGAACGTCATTATGAACCCCCTGACAACCCCAACTAGTCACAGACATAGACTTCCAATCCAACACAGGATTATGTACCTGCAACCATGGAAAACCCAGCACAATAGCATCATGCAAATTATGCAACACCAGAAAACGACAATCTTCCTGATGGGCTGGCGCCATACACATGGTCACCTGTGTCCAAAACTGGGGTTTATTTTTTGCCAAAGGTGTAGCATCAATGCCCCTTAAAGGAATAGGATTCTGCAAAGACTGCAAGGGGAAACCACAACGCCTGGCAAATTCAAAGTCCATTAAGTTCAAAGCGGCGCCTGAATCCACAAACGCCATGACAGAAAATGATGACAATGAGCAGATCAGGGACACAGATAACAGAAATTTAGGTTGTACAGTACTGATGGTAACTGAACTGGCGATTCTCTTTGTACGCTTAGGACAGACTGAAATAACATGAGAAGCATCGCCACAATAAAAACACAACCTATTCTGACGTCTGAATCCTTGTTTTTCTGTTCTAGACAGAATCCTATCACACTGCATAGGCTCAGGCATCTGCTCTGAGGACAACGCCACAGCGCGCACAGCTCTGCGCTCACGCAAGCGCCGATCAATCTGAATGGCCAGAGACATAGAATCACTTAGACCGACAGGCGTGGGAAACCCCACCATAACATCTTTAACGGATTCAGAAAGACCCTTTCTGAAAATTGCCGCCAAAGCATCATCATTCCATTTAGTCAGCACAGACCATTTTCTAAATTTCTGACAATACAATTCTGCCGCCTCTTGACCCTGAGACAGGGCCAACAAAGTCTTTTCCGCTTGATCCACAGAATTTGGTTCATCATATAGTAATCCTAGAGCCTGAAAAAAGGCGTCTACATTAAGCAAAGCCGGATTCCCAGATTCCAGGGAAAATGCCGAATCCTGAGGGTCGCCACGCAGCAGGGAGATGACAATTTTAACCTGCTGAATGGGATCACCAGAGGAATGAGGTTTCAGAGCAAAAAACAGTTTGCAGTTGTTTTTAAAACTCAAAAATTTGGACCTGTCCCCAAACAACAAATCAGGAGTAGGAATCCTAGGCTCTAAAACAGGAGTCTGAACAATATAATCTGCAATACCCTGTATTCTAGCAGCAAGCTGGTCTACACGAGAAGCTAATCCCTGAACATCCATACTAGCACAAGACTCCACAGCCACCCAGAGGAAAAGAGGGAAGGAGAGACAAAGCAGACTACAGAAAAAAAAAAATGGCTCAACACCCTTCTTCCCTTCTTCTGAGATGCATTTAACTCATTGTGGGCCAGTTGTACTGTTATGATCCGGTGGCCTTGGAGCCACATGAGACCTTCTCTGGAGAAGGTGGTACCTGTACAGACCGCAACCCTAAACTGACACCGCAACTAGAAGTAGCCGTGGGGTGTACCTAACACATCCTAGACACCTCGACACAGCCGGAGGACTAAATAACCCTATAGATGGAAATGGGAATTCTATCTTGCCTCAGAGCAGAAACCCCAAAGGATAGGCAGCCCCCCACAAATATTGACGGTGAATATAAGAGTAAAGACACACACAGGCTGAAAACAGGATTTAGCAAAAGAGGCACTTCTAGCTAAATAGTAAAGGATAGGACAGAATACTAAGCGGTCAGTATTAAAACTCTAAAAATATCCACAGCAGAAAATACAAAATTTCCACATCTAAGTAAAGACATAGAATGTATATCTGCATCTCCAGAGAATCCAGCATGACTGAAAAAATCCAAACAAGTCTAAGCTGGACAAGACAAAACAATAAATTGTTCTGAACTGAAAAGCACACTACATGTGTGCTGCAGGAAAATTAACAAGACACTTATCTTGGCTGAATTGGCAGCAGAGCAGAAGGAACCAGACAGGGATGTAAACCCTCCAAGAACAATGGACAACTGGCACTGACTAATGAATCCAGCACAGCTAAATACCGAATAGAGCTGCAATCAGCAGAAACACCTGCCCGGATACAACCCAGAGACAACTGCACTATCACAAACAACCACCGGAGGGAGCCCAAGAACAGAATTCACAACAGTACCCCCCCCCTTGAAGAGGGGTCACCGAACCCTCACCAGAGCCCCCAGGGTGATCAGGACGAGCCAGATGAAAGGCACAGACCAAATCAGCAGCATGGACATCAGAGGCAAAAACCCAAGAATTATCCTCCTGGCCATAACCCTTCCATTTGACAAGATACTGAAGCTTCCGCCTCGAAAAACGAGAATCCAAAATCTTCTCAACCACATACTCCAACTCCCCATCAACCAACACAGGGGCAGGAGGATCAACAGAGGGAACAACGGGCACCACATATTTCCGCAATAAAGATCTATGGAAAACATTATGGATGGCAAAAGAGGCCGGAAGGGCCAAACGAAAAGAGACCGGATTGATAATCTCAGAAATTCTATAAGGACCAATAAACCGAGGCTTAAACTTAGGGGAAGAAATCTTCATAGGAACATGACGGGAAGACAACCAGACCAAATCCCCAACCCGAAGCCGGGAACCAACACGCCGACGACGGTTAGCAAAACGCTGAGCCTACTCCTGAGACAACACCAAATTGTCCACCACATGAGCCCAAATCTGCTGCAACCTGTCAATCACAGAATCCACACCAGGACAGTCAGAAGGCTCAACCTGCCCTGAAGAAAAACGAGGATGAAAACCAAAATTACAAAAGAAGGGCGAAACCAAGGTAGCCGAACTAGCCCGATTATTAAGGGCAAACTCGGCCAATGGCAAGAAAGCCACCCAATCATCCTGATCAGCAGACACAAAGCATCTCAAATAAGTTTCCAAAGTCTGATTAGTTCGCTCGGTCTGGCCATTTGTCTGAGGATGAAATGCGGAGGAAAAAGACAAATCAATGCCCAACCTAGCACAAAAGGCTCGCCAAAATCTAGAAACAAACTGTGAGCCTCTGTCAGACACAATATTCTCCGGAATACCATGAAAACGAACCACATGCTCAAAAAACAACGGAACCAAATCAGAAGAGGAAGGCAATTTAGGCAAAGGCTCCAAATGGACCATCTTAGAGAACCGGTCACAAACCACCCAGATAACAGACATCCTCTGGGAAACTGGAAGATCTGAAATAAAATCCATAGAAATATGCGTCCAGGGCCTCTCAGGGACCGGCAACGGCAAAAGCAACCCACTAGCACGGGAACAACAATGCTTAGCCTGCGCACAAGTCCCACAGGACTGCACAAAAGAACGTACATCCCACGACAAAGAAGGCCACCAAAAGGACCTACCAACCAAATCTCTGGTACCAAAAATACCAAGATGGCCAGCCAACACAGAACAATGAACCTCAGAAATCACTCTACTAGTCCATCTATCAGGAACAAACAGTTTCCCCACCGGACAGCGGTCAGGTTTGTCAGCCTGGAATTCCTGAAGAACCCATCGTAAATCAGGGGAAATGGCAGAAAGGATCACCCCTTCTTTCAGAATGCCGACCAGTTCAAGGACCTCAGGAGAATCAGGCAAAAACCTCCTAGAGAGGGCATCAGCCTTAATATTCTTAGAACCCGGAAGATACGAGACCACGAAATCAAAACGGGAAAAGAAAAGGGACCATCGAGCCTGTCTAGGATTCAGCCGCTTGGCAGACTCGAGGTAAATCAGATTTTTATGATCGGTCAAGACCACAATACGGTGCTTAGCTCCCTCAAGCCAATGTCGCCACTCCTCAAACGCCCACTTCATAGCCAACAACTCCCGATTGCCGACATCATAATTGCGTTCAGCAGGCGAAAACTTACGGGAAAAGAAGGCACACGGTTTCATCAAGGAACCATCAGAATTCCTCTGAGACAAAACGGCCCCTGCCCCAATCTCAGAAGCGTCAACCTCAACCTGAAACGGAAGAGAAATGTCCGGTTGACGCAACACCGGGGCCGAAGTAAATCGGCGTTTAAGCTCCTGAAAGGCAGAGACAGCCGCAGAAGACCAATTCGTCACATCAGTGCCCTTCTTCGTCAAATCGGTCAAAGGTTTAACCACACTGGAGAAGTTAGCAATGAAATGGCGATAAAAATTAGCAAAGCCCAAAAATTTCTGAAGGCTCTTCACGGATGTGGGCTGAATCCAATCATGAATGGCCTGAACCTTAACCGGATCCATCTCAATAGATGAGGGAGAAAAAATGAAGCCCAAAAAAGAAACCTTCTGCACTCCAAAGAGACACTTAGACCCCTTCACAAACAAAGCATTATCACGAAGGATCTGAAATACCATCCTGACCTGCTCCACATGAGACTCCCAATCATCGGAAAAAATCAAAATGTCATCCAAATATACAATCATGAATTTATCAAGATAAGTCCGGAAGATGTCGTGCATGAAGGACTGAAAAACGGAGCATTAGAGAGCCCGAATGGCATCACAAGGTATTCAAAATGGCCTTCGGGCGTATTAAACGCAGTTTTCCATTCATCCCCCTGCTTAATACGAACAAGATTATATGCCCCCCGAAGGTCAATCTTAGTAAACCAACTAGCCCCCTTAATCCTAGCAAACAAATCAGAAAGCAAAGGTAAAGGGTATTGAAACTTGACCGTGATCTTATTCAAGAGGCGATAATCAATACAGGGTCTTAAGGAGCCATCCTTCTTAGCAACAAAAAAGAATCCCGCTCCCAACGGTGAAGAAGATGGCCGAATATGCCCTTTCTCCAAAGACTCCTTAACATAACTCCGCATGGCGGCATGTTCAGGCACAGACAGGTTGGAAAGTCAGCCCTTAGGAAACTTACAGCCTGGAATCAAGTCAATAGCACAATCACAGTCCCTATGCGGTGGAAGGGAACTGGACTTGGGCTCATCGAATACATCCTGAAAATCAGACAAAAACTCAGGAATTTCAGAAGAGGAGGGAGAGGAGATTGACATCAAAGGAACGTCATTATGAACCCCCTGACAACCCCAACTAGTCACAGACATAGACTTCCAATCCAACACAGGATTATGTACCTGCAACCATGGAAAACCCAGCACAATAGCATCATGCAAATTATGCAACACCAGAAAACGACAATCTTCCTGATGGGCTGGCGCCATACACATGGTCACCTGTGTCCAAAACTGGGGTTTATTTTTTGCCAAAGGTGTAGCATCAATGCCCCTTAAAGGAATAGGATTCTGCAAAGACTGCAAGGGGAAACCACAACGCCTGGCAAATTCAAAGTCCATTAAGTTCAAAGCGGCGCCTGAATCCACAAACGCCATGACAGAAAATGATGACAATGAGCAGATCAGGGACACAGATAACAGAAATTTAGGTTGTACAGTACTGATGGTAACTGAACTGGCGATTCTCTTTGTACGCTTAGGACAGACTGAAATAACATGAGAAGCATCGCCACAATAAAAACACAACCTATTCTGACGTCTGAATCCTTGTTTTTCTGTTCTAGACAGAATCCTATCACACTGCATAGGCTCAGGCATCTGCTCTGAGGACAACGCCACAGCGCGCACAGCTCTGCGCTCACGCAAGCGCCGATCAATCTGAATGGCCAGAGACATAGAATCACTTAGACCGACAGGCATGGGAAACCCCACCATAACATCTTTAACGGATTCAGAAAGACCCTTTCTGAAAATTGCCGCCAAAGCATCATCATTTCATTTAGTCAGCACACACCATTTTCTAAATTTCTGACAATACAATTCTGCCGCCTCTTGACCCTGAGACAGGGCCAACAAAGTCTTCTCCGCTTGATCCACAGAATTTGGTTCATCATATAGTAATCCTAGAGCCTGAAAAAAGGCGTCTACATTAAGCAAAGCCGGATTCCCAGATTCCAGGGAAAATGCCGAATACTGAGGGTCGCCACGCAGCAGGGAGATGACAATTTTAACCTGCTGAATGGGATCACCAGAGGAATGAGGTTTCAGAGCAAAAAACAGTTTGCAGTTGTTTTTAAAACTCAAAAATTTGGACCTGTCCCCAAACAACAAATCAGGAGTAGGAATCCTAGGCTCTAAAACCGGAGTCTGAACAATATAATCTGCAATACCCTGTATTCTAGCAGCAAGCTGGTCTACACGAGAAGCTAATCCCTGAACATCCATGCTAGCACAAGACTCCTCAGCCACCCAGAGAAAAAGAGGGAAGAAAAGACAAAGCAGGCTACAGAAAAAAAAATGGCTCAACACCCTTCTTCCCTTCTTCTGAGATGCATTTAACTCATTGTGGGCCAGTTGTACTGTTATGATCTGGTGGCCTTGGAGCCGCATGAGACCTTCTCTGGAGAAGGTTGTACCTGTACAGACCGCAACCCTAAACTGACACCGCAACTAGAAGTAGCCGTGGGGTGTACCTAACACATCCTAGACACCTCGACACAGCCGGAGGACTAAATAACCCTATAGATGGAAATGGGAATTCTATCTTGCCTCAGAGCAGAAACCCCAAAGGATAGGCAGCCCCCCACAAATATTGACGGTGAATATAAGAGTAAAGACACACACAGGCTGAAAACAGGATTTAGCAAAAGAGGCACTTCTAGCTAAATAGTAAAGGATAGAACAGAATACTAAGCGGTCAGTATTAAAACTCTAAAAATACCCACAGCAGAAAATACAAAAATTCCACATCTAACTAAAGACATAGAATGTATATCTGCATCTCCAGAGAATCCAGCATGACTGAAAAAATCCAAACAAGTCTAAGCTGGACAAGACAAAACAATAAATTGTTCTGAACTGAAAAGCACACTACATGTGTGCTGCAGGAAAATTAACAAGACACTTATCTTGGCTGAATTGGCAGCAGAGCAGAAGGAACCAGACAGGGATGTAAACCCTCCAAGAACAATGGACAACTGGCACTGACTAATGAATCCAGCACACCTAAATACCGAATAGAGCTGCAATCAGCAGAAACACCTGCCCGGATACAACCCAGAGACAACTGCACTATCACAAACAACTACCAGAGGGAGCCCAAGAACAGAATTCACAACACAACCCATATAGCAAAGATATTGCAAAACACAGGTGCAAAATGCTAAATAGACAGCCACTCATAACCTGCCCGTTCATGGAGTGGGTGACTGCTTAGTATATATTTGCAAAATAGAGGCCGGTATAGGACGCTGTTCACATGTAGGTAATGCATAGTGTCTGGTTCTCAGCCTATTAGTAGTGTTGAGCATTCCGATACCGCAAGTATCGGGTATCGGCCGATACTTAGCGGTATCGGAATTCCGATACCGAGATCCGATACTTGCCGCGTATCGGATACCGGAATCGGAAGTTCCCAGATTCAAACTGCACGAATTCAGCCAATGAGAATGATTCCAAGTGTGGGCACATCCTGTTCAGCATGGAGGGCATGAAACTACTGGCATGGCTGTGATTGGCTGCTGAAATGATGTCATGATGCAGTTTAAAAGTCGCTGGCGCCATTTTGCGCTCACTCTGCTGTGAATTCAGTTAGTGACAGGACGCTGTTTGCTGACTGAGGGCCAGTTTAGAGATAGCGATTTGCTTCTTTGTGCTTTTCAAAGGCTAATTTAGCAACCGCTGTGTTCACCTACTATTCACCTTGCTTTTGCCTTGTAGCGCTGTTTTCACAGCGATCTGCAAGGTCTGTGTGTGTGTGTGTGTGTGTGTGTGAGTGCAGCCCACTCTCTAGTCTGAGTGCAGCCATAGGCCATCCATAGCTGGTTGTATTCAGTTCAGGGAGGGTGGTTCATTGCCTCATACTGTTTTTTTTTTTTTTTTCAAGTAGTGTAGTCTGCTGCTAATTTTTTCAAAAAATTCCTATTAGTGTCTTTCCACCCGTCTCCAGCTAACTTGTGGAAAAACACTACATAGGATAACGTAGAGGAAGGTTTTTGGGCCTTGCAGCGCCGTTTACGGCTGTCTGCACGGTCTCCGTGTGACTGCAGCTCGCCCTGTAGTCTGTGAGCAGCCATAGCCTGGTTGTCTCCAGCTCAGGGTTCTTCACTGCGTCATACCGTAAAATCAATTTTCCTCTTGTTTTAAGTAGTGCAGGCTGCTGCACATTTTTTCAAAAAATTCCTATTAGTGTCTTTCCACCCGTCTCCAGCTAACTTGTGGAAAAACACTACATAGGATAACGTAGAGGAGGGTTTTTGGGCCTTGCAGCGCCGTTTACGGCTGTCTGCACGGTCTCCGTGTGACTGCAGCTCGCCCTGTAGTCTGTGAGCAGCCATAGCCTGGTTGTCTCCAGCTGATCCCTAATAGCATGCCACGGCCGTGACGCCGCACAGTCTGAAGAAGCCGTAGGGAGGGGAGTGAGAGGCGAGGATATGCACTGCGCATGGCCACGGATCCCAGGCCCGCGGTGGGATTACATTAGACGACACTGCGAGGCGGGATCTCGGCCAGCGCGGCCGCACAGGCGCAGCCAGCCTGACACCAAATGATGTCAGAAGACGGGCAGCGCAAAATGTGTATATGGCCAAGGGGTAACCTAACAGCGCAGGCTCCGGGACAGATGCAAACAACGCTGAGGAGGCGGCGCACGGCGCCAAGGGGGTAAGAATGACGGTTGTGCTGCGTCACATGACAAAGGAAAGTTCCACCTACCGGACGGTTTAACGGTGTGAGGGGACACATCTCATAAGTGGTAGGTTCAGCATGTGCAAGGACCATAATTAAAAGAGCTAAGTTTACCTTTTCCAGCATTAGTGCTGTACAAGATGGCTCTTTCAGCTACAAACGCCTGGAGGGGGGTTAAAGGTTCCCTTTCAACTTGCTCCAGTGCAGGCTTCGGCCTACACTCTGTTCCTGCTGCTGACCCTGGGCTCTAACACCGCCAGTTGGGGCCCAGAAGTGCTAGCTGCACAGAGCCAAACACCTCGCCAATGTGTCAGTGGGGTTCAGCACCGCCAGTTGTTCCCCTGCTGTGTAGCCGGCAACGTGTCCTGCAACAGCCACGCAGACACAACAGACCCAAAGCTGCCGCCAGTGCAGGCTTCGGCCTACACTCCGCTCCCCCTGCTCCTCCTGCTGACCCTGGGCTCTAACACCGCCAGTTGGGGCCCAGATGTGCTAGCTGCACAGAGAAAAACACCAGCCAATGTGTCAGTGGGGTTCAGCACCGCCAGCTGTTCCCCTGCTGTGTAGCCGGCAACGTGTCCTGCAACAGCCACGCAGACACAAGAACTGAAATTGAAGGGAACCTGTCCCCCCTCCCCCAGGCGTTTGTATGTTTTACAGCCACCTTGTACAGCGGTAATGCTGCATGTGTGCAAGGTGGCTCATAAACTTATTCTCCTCGCACATGTGGAACTGAACACGTCAAAAATGTGTCCTCTGTGACCATTTCACCGTCCCGGAGGTGTGACTTTCCTTTGTAATGACACGCTGCAACCCCCTTGGTAGCGCTGCCCGTCTTCTGGCATCATTGTTTGGCTGCCTGCGCCTCTGCGGCCGCCCTGACCCACACAACGCCCCTCGGTGTCTTATTTATTTGGACTGCGAGGGTGTGATTGATGGGCATGAGCAGTGCATATGTTCGCCTGTCCCTCATCTCCTTCCGCCTTCTTCAGACTGTGCGGCTTCATGGCCGTGGCATGCGATAAGGGATCAGCTGACGCCACACAGTCTGAAGCGGGTATAAGGACCCGAGTGTGAGAGGCGAACATATGTACTGCGCCAGGCCATGAATCCCAGCCCCGCAGTGTTTTAACTATGTAAAGACACTGCGGGGCTGGGATTCATGGTCATCGCAAACCGCAACGGCCGACATTAAATGATGTCAGAAGATGGGCAGCGCTAACAGCGCAAGGCCAAGGGATAACACGACAGCGCAGACTCCTGTACAGCAAATAACAACGCTCAGGAGGCTGCGCCCAGCACCAAGGTGGGATTCTTGACATCTGTGCTGCATCTCATTACGAAGGGAACTCTCGCCTCCAACACAGTTTGACTGTATAAAGGGCTAAATGTTATACGTGTTTCATTCAGCGTGTGCAAGGAGAAAAATTAAAAGAGCAACCTTTGACTTGTGCAGCACTACTGCTGCATAAGCTGTGGCTCTTCTAGTTTGTAACACCTGAGGGGGGTTAAAGGTTACCTTTGAAATTGGTTCAATTAGGCTTCGGCCTACACTCCGCTCCCTCTGCTCCTCCTGCTGACCAACCCTGGGCTCTAACACCGCCAGTTGGGGCCCAGATGTGCTAGCTGCACAGAGAAAAACACCTCGCCAATGTGTCAGTGGGGTTCCGCACCGCCAGCTGTTCCCCTGCTGTGTAGCCGGCAACGTGTCCTGCAACAGCCACGCAGACACAACAGACCCAAAGCTGCCGCCAGTGCAGGCTTCGGCCTACACTCCGCTCCCCCTGCTCCTCCTGCTGACCCTGGGCTCTAACACCGCCAGTTGGGGCCCAGATGTGCTAGCTGCACAGAGAAAAACACCAGCCAATGTGTCAGTGGGGTTCAGCACCGCCAGCTGTTCCCCTGCTGTGTAGCCGGCAACGTGTCCTGCAACAGCCACGCAGACACAAGAACTGAAATTGAAGGGAACCTGTCCCCCCTCCCCCAGGCGTTTGTATGTTTTACAGCCACCTTGTACAGCGGTAATGCTGCATGTGTGCAAGGTGGCTCATAAACTTATTCTCCTCGCACATGTGGAACTGAACACGTCAAAAATGTGTCCTCTGTGACCATTTCACCGTCCCGGAGGTGTGACTTTCCTTTGTAATGACACGCTGCAACCCCCTTGGTAGCGCTGCCCGTCTTCTGGCATCATTGTTTGGCTGCCTGCGCCTCTGCGGCCGCCCTGACCCACACAACGCCCCTCGGTGTCTTATTTATTTGGACTGTGAGGGTGTGATTGATGGGCATGAGCAGTGCATATGTTCGCCTGTCCCTCATCTCCTTCCGCCTTCTTCAGACTGTGCGGCTTCATGGCCGTGGCATGCGATAAGGGATCAGCTGACGCCACACAGTCTGAAGCGGGTATAAGGACCCGAGTGTGAGAGGCGAACATATGTACTGCGCCAGGCCATGAATCCCAGCCCCGCAGTGTTTTAACTATGTAAAGACACTGCGGGGCTGGGATTCATGGTCATCGCAAACCGCAACGGCCGACATTAAATGATGTCAGAAGATGGGCAGCGCTAACAGCGCAAGGCCAAGGGATAACACGACAGCGCAGACTCCTGTACAGCAAATAACAACGCTCAGGAGGCTGCGCCCAGCACCAAGGTGGGATTCTTGACATCTGTGCTGCATCTCATTACGAAGGGAACTCTCGCCTCCAACACAGTTTGACTGTATAAAGGGCTAAATGTTATACGTGTTTCATTCAGCGTGTGCAAGGAGAAAAATTAAAAGAGCAACCTTTGACTTGTGCAGCACTACTGCTGCATAAGCTGTGGCTCTTCTAGTTTGTAACACCTGAGGGGGGGTTAAAGGTTACCTTTGAAATTGGTTCAATTAGGCTTCGGCCTACACTCCGCTCCCTCTGCTCCTCCTGCTGACCGACCCTGGGCTCTAACACCGCCAGTTGGGGCCCAGATGTGCTAGCTGCACAGAGAAAAACACCAGCCAATGTGTCAGTGGGGTTCAGCACCGCCAGCTGTTCCCCTGCTGTGTAGCCGGCAACGTGTCCTGCAACAGCCACGCAGACACAACAGACCCAAAAGCTGCCGCCAGTGCAGGCTTCGGCCTACACTCTGCTCCCCCTGCTGACCCTTTGCTCCAACAACGCTAGTTGGGGCTCTAGGAAGACAAGCTTGAATAGGTCCCCATCCTGGTTCCAGCACCGTCAGCTGGTTCCGGGTAGAGCCTTTGGCTTAGGTGCCTCCCTCTGGGTATCCGAGTTCCACCAACGTCAGGTGGTCCTTGGTAGTGCTTTCAGGCACGGGTACCTCCTGCTTAGTAACCGGGTTCCAGTAACATCAGCTGGTCCTCGGTAGTTCCATTGGCTCTTGGACCTTCGGCTACCCATCCGGGTTCCAGTACCGTCAGCTGGTTCTCGGCAGTGTCTTTTGCTCTTGTACCTTCTGCTCCCCATCCTGGTTCCAGTACCCTCAGCTGGTTCCGGGCAGAGCCTTTGGCTTAGGTGCCTCCCTCTGGGTATCCGAGTTCCACCAACGTCAGGTGGTCCTTGGTAGTGCTTTCAGGCACGGGTACCTCCTGCTTAGTAACCGGGTTCCAGTAACGTCAGCTGGTCCTCGGTAGTTCCATTGGCTCTTGGATCTTCGGGTAGCCATCCGAGTTCCAGTTCCATCAGCTGTTTCTCGGCATTTTCTCAGCCTTCTTGTACCTTCTGCTACATTTCCAAGTTCAAGAGACTAAAGACGATGACCCGGAAGACCACCCCTAAGATGACGACGACACCAGAGACGACAACCACCGAGATGACGACGACCCTGGAGACGATGACCCTGAAGACCACCCCGATGACGACGACCCCGGAGACGACGACCCTGGAGACGACAACGACCTGGAAGACCGAGAAGCAGAAGAACAAGAGGCTGCAGAACAAAGAGCAGAAGAACATTAAGCATAAGACTAAATATCAGAGCAAAAGATATTATCTAAATTATAAGCAGAAGAAGACTAAGCAGTGTATGGGGGTGAGTCCGTTCCTCCTCGTGGTGCCCCTGGATAAAGCCTGATGCTGCAGGCCAAACTGAACGCGGACAAATGTAACTCTTTTGTGACAGGCAGAACGGAAGGTGTAATCTTCAAACTTTTATAGATAACAACTACGGGAATGCCTGTCACAAATAAGAATATGATGAAGAAGTTGAATACGAAGAAGATAATAGTTAAATAAAAAGAATATGAACAATGTAAGAAAAAAAATAATAGGTAGAAGATGAAGAAGAAGATGAATAAGGTGAAGAAGTTGATGTCAAAGAAGCTGATGATGAGGATAATGAAGAAGAAAGTGTGGGAGAAGTAAAAAAGAAGGTGAAGGGCGTGGAAGTAGTGAAACATCAATATCTGACAAGATAAAAAAAAAATAACATAGTCAAAATCTTTGTAACGCCGAACGTCATAAAAAAAAATAAAAATCATGCTATTCTATTTGATTGGGCTAAACCTCTGTGCCTTTAATGTCTCCGCCACCTCCCCCAATACATCCTACATTATTCTTAGTTGCTTTCCTTCATGTAGAATTAACCTACAAGGAAAGAAAGGGTTTATTTTAATTCCGATATTTTCGTCCTATTGACTTGCATTGGGATCGGGTATCGGTATCGGATTAGATCCGATACTTTGACGGTATCGGCCGATACTTTCCGATACCGATACTTTCCGATTTCGGAAAGTATCGCTCAACACTACCTATTAGTCATGCCCCTACTATTCGATTAGGAGGGCTGGTTGTGAGTGGCTGTCTATTTAGTATTTTGCACCTGTGTTTTGCAACATCTTAGCTATATGGGTTGGCTGCATCCTGTAGTTCATTTGTTCAGAGACCTGGGCAGGTAAGCGGTGCTGCCCTTTTTCAGCTGTATTTTTGGAGGATTTTTAGTCCTCGTTCTACAAGGTGGAAACCATTTATCAGCCTTAAAAATAGAAAAGCCAGATTAGACTTTGCCAAAAAGCATAGATTTTGGATAGATGAAACTAAAATCAACCTGTACTAGAATGATGGGAATATGAAATTAAGGGAAGCTATTGGAATGGCTCATGATTAGTGTTGAGCATTCCGATACCGCAAGTATCGGGTATCGGCCGATATTTGCTGTATCGGAATTCCGATACCGAGATCCGATACTTTTGTGGTATCGGGTATCGGTATCGAAACAACATTAATGTGTAAAAGAAAGAATTAAAATAAAAAATATTGCTATACTCACCTCTCTGACGCAGCCTGGACCTCACCGAGGGAACCGGCAGCGTTGTTTGCTTAAAATGCGCGCTTTTCCTTCCTTCCGTGACGTCACGGCTTGTGATTGGTCGCGTCGCTCATGTGACCGCGATGCGACCAATCACAAAGCCGGAACGTAATTTTAAAATACTGAATGCCTAGAAGGACCTGAAAATTACGTCACGGCTTGCTGTGATTGGTCGCGTCGCGGCCACATGGGCGGCATGCGACCAATCAGAAGCCGTGACGTCACGGAAGGAAGGAAAAGCGCGCATTTTAAGCAAACAACGCTGCCGGTTCCCTCGGTGAGGTGAGTATAGCAATATTTTTTATTTTAATTCTTTATTTTACACATTAATATGGTTCCCAGGGCCTGAAGGAGAGTTTCCTCTCCTTCAGACCCTGGGAACCATCAGGAATACCGTCCGATACTTGAGTCCCATTGACTTGTATTGGTATCGGGTATCGGTATCGGATTAGATCCGATACTTTACCGGTATCGGCCGATACTTTCCGATACCGATACTTTCAAGTATCGGACGGTATCGCTCAACACTACTCATGATCCAAAACACAAAATACACACGTATGTAAATTATCTCAAAATAGAAATCACCGCACACTACACCATAACTCAATACCAACGTTAGAGAAGGAAGCACGAAGAACGGCCACAATACCCTCTAATGGTCAGGCCACAGACTGAGTTTGAAGCCTTACACAGAAATCTCATAATTTTGATTTAAGTAATAGTCCAGACTGTGAAGATCACAAACAATTACTTAGGACTGAGTGTAGTGTAAGACTATTCGAATAATGCTTATTATTGTAAATATTGCAACAATTACTATTTACTACTGTTTAATAGTGCATGAGCTTCTGTCTCAAGCAATAGTGTTATATTGCCAATAATTCATTGTTAAAAAAACAAACATGAAGTTATTATTCACTCACTGTGCGTGCCAGAAGCACAGTTGTACTTTCACTTTGCAAGCTGACCGACAAGATACTAAAGGTACCTTCACACGAAGTGACGCTGCAGCGATAGCGACAACGATGCCGATCGCTGCAGCGTCGCTGTTTGATCGCTGGGGAGCTGTCACACAGACCGCTCTCCAGCGACCAACGATGCCGAGGTCCCCGGGTAACCAGGGTAAACATCGGGTTGCTAAGCGCAGCGCCGCGCTTAGTAACCCGATGTTTACCCTGGTTACCAGCGTAAAAGTAAAAAAAACAAACAGTACATGCTCACCTGCGCGTCCCCCAGCGTCTGCTTCCTGATACTGACTGAGTTCCGGCCCTAACAGCACAGCGGTGACGTCACCGCTGTGCTTTCACTTTCACTTTAGGGCCGGATCTCAGTCAGAGCAGGAAGCAGACGCTGGGGGACGCGCAGGTGAGTATGTACTGTTTGTTTTTTTTACTTTTACGCTGGTAACCAGGGTAAACATCGGGTTACTAAGTGCGGCCCTGCGCTTGGTAACCCGATATTTACCCTGGTTACCAGTGTAAAATATCGCTGGTATCGTTGCTTTTGCTTTCAAACACAATGATACACGGCGATCGGACGACCAAATAAAGTTCTGGACTTTATTCAGCGACCAGCGACATCACAGCAGGATCCTGATCGCTGCTGCGTGTCAAACGAAACGATATCGCTAGCGAGGACGCTGCAACGTCACGGATCGCTAGCGATATCGTTACAAAGTCGTTTCGTGTGAAGGTACCTTAAGATCCTAAGCTATAAGAATTAACAGTTGTAAGCTGTGTTATCTTTGTTCCTGAATAAATATACTGTATATTTAATGTTAAGTGGCAGGACTGTACAGAGATTAATCTGCTGCCGACAGGATATGGGCCTAGAGACACAGATTCCCAGAAAACTCAAAGACCCAGAGAGCAACCCAGAGGAAAGAGGACAGTGTACTAGGAAGAAAAAGCAAATATGGCCACAAGCAGCAACTCTGTGAAGTTCACAGTGCCAAATCTGACTAAGCAGAATTACCAATCCTAGAAATTCTAGGTAAAGATGCTGCTAATAAGAGCAGGTATTTGGAAATACACACTGGAGTCTTGATCTGACCCACTACCAGAAGACTGGAAGTAGGCATAAACCTATCCTGAATAAGTTATTGTCACTATCCATCTTTGGATTCGGGCAGCCATGGTTTCACTGTTTTAAATATAGCTTTTCTCTTTCAGGACCAGTGTGGGTTAATATAAGTCCCCACCTGCTGGTAATGAGCTGTAACTGCAGTGTGGCTAGGTCAGCTGATGTGGGTGGTGACCACTCCCACCATTCTTTAAATGGTCACCTGATGCATCAGCTGACTGTCGGTGATAGAGCAATCTACAGTGACCAAGCCTGGAGGAAGGAGCTCGCTGGCTGCTGTGGTGTATCAGCTGAATTCATGATCTTGTGATCCTGGTGCCTTTATTCTGCTGTGCATTGCACTGCAGCAGAGGAAGTTGAAGCTAAGTAGAGTTTTTACCCTGTCCCTTACGTGTTTGTCACTGTCCCCTGTGAGGTATTATCTGCAGTGGTGAGGCTAGCGTCCCTTGCCGGCCAGTGCACTAGCCAGGACAGTATTAGGTGACAGTGAGGGCCGAGGTTCCTGACGGAGGTGGGGGAAGGACCCACTTAGGGCATTAGGGGAGTGCAGGGACAGGCTCAGGTTTGAGCTCAGGTGGTGACCATCCCCTATTTCCCTATTAGGGCCTTCCTCTTCCCATTTCCATCCTGTTATTAGTGTGTTGCGCCGTCCGCCGACCGAATCCCCGTTGGGTCGTGTCACATCATGACAGTTGGGTATAGGAATATCCTAAATAAATAAACATCCAATGAGACAATTACTATCATAGCAAGTAGGACTTAGTGCAATACTGTTCTACGCCATAACCATGGAAGCATATAAAGATAGACGTAAGAAATAATAATCTTTATTTTTATATAGCGCTAACATTCCGCAGCGCTTTACAGTTTTGGACACACTGTCATCGCTGTCCACAATGGGGCTCACAGTCTAAATTCCCTATCAGTATGTCTTTGGAATGTGGGAGGAAACCGGAGCTCCCGGAAGAAACCCACGCAAGCACAGGGAAAACATACAAACTCCTTAAAGATGTTGTCCAAGGTGGGATTAAAACCCAGGACTCCAGTGCTGCAAGGCTGCAGTGCTAACCACTGAGCCACCGAATAAAAAGACAATACTTTGATATGGTTACATATTAGAAATAGTGCATGGTTACTAAAGGGGCCAATAGCCGGGCGCCTAACAATAGCTGACTACTTTTTTTTATGGGCCTTTGGCTTATATATCGTGGGTAGACTGGATGCATGTGGAGCTGACGTACCCAATATATTTGGTGTTTAGAATTTCTTTGAAGAGGACTTAAGATATCATACGATCGCTCCAACACATGTGCATGGAGGACTGTGATCATCCTAATGTGTATAGTTTTTTCCATATGACTAATCTAATTCTTTTACTGCATATGATTTTTTATGCTTTGATGAATGTATCTGTTTTGCATACTATTCACTATGACACTTTCCTATTAAAACAGGGCAATATTGCACTTTATTAACCCCTTCGTGACAGAGCCAATTTGGTATTTAATGACCGAGCCAATTTTTACAATTCTGACCACTGTCACTTTATGAGGTTATAACTCTGGAACGCTTTAACAGATCCTGCTGATTCTGAGACTGTTTTTTCATGACATATTGTACTTCATGTTAGTGGTAACATTTCTTTGATATTACTTGCGATTATTTATGAAAAAAAACGGAAATATGGCGAAAATGTTTAAAATTTTGCAATTTTCAAACTTTGTATTTTTATGCCCTTAAGTCAGAGAGATATGTTACAAAAAATAGTTAATAAATAACATTTCCCACATGTCTACTTTTACATCAGCACAATTTTGGAATCAATTTTTTTTTTTGTTAGGGAGTTATAAGGGTTAAAAGTTGACCAGCAATTTCTTATTTTTACAACACCATTTTTTTTTAGGGACCACATCACATTTGAAGTTATTTTGAGGGGTCTATATGATAGAAAATAACCAAGTGCGACACCATTCTAAAAACTGAACCCCTCAAGGTGCTCAAAACCACATTCAAGAAGTTTATTAACCCTTTACGTGCTTCACAGGAACTGAAACAATGTGGAAGGAAAAAATTAACAAAAGGAACAGTTAACTTTTTTTGCAAACATTTTACTTCAGAACCATTTTTTTTATTTTCACAAGTGTAAAAACAGAAATTTAACCATACATTTTGTTGTGCAATTTCTCCTGAATACGCCGATACCCCATTTGTGGGAGTAAACCACTGTTTGGGCGCACAGCAGAGCTTGGAAGAGAAGGAGCACCGTTTGACTTTTTCAATGCAGAATTGGCTGGAATTGAGATCGGATGCCATGTCACGTTTAGAGAGCCCCTGATGTGCCTTAACAGTGGAAACGCTCCACAAGTGACACCATTTTGGAAACTAGACCCCCTAAGGAACTTATATAGATGTGTGATGAGCACTTTGAGCCCCAAGTGCTTCACAGAAGTTTATATCGTAGAGCTGTGAAAATAAAAAATCGCATTTGTTTACACAAAAATTATCTTTTCACCCACAAATTCTTATTTTCACAAGGGTAACAGGAGAAATTAGACCACAAAAGTTGTTGTGCAATTTCTCCTGAGTACGTCAATACCCCATATGTGGGGGTAAACCACTGTTTGGGTGCACCGCAGAGCTTTTTCAATGTAGAATTGGCTGGAATTGAGATTGGATGCCATGTCACGTTTGGAGAGCCCCTGATGTGCCTAAACAGTGGAAACCCCCCACAAGTGACACCATTTTGGAAACTAGACCCCTTAAAGAACTTAACTAGATGTGTGGTGAGCACTTTAAACATCCAGGTGCTCCACAGAAGTTTATAACGTAGAGCCGTGAAAATAAAAAATCGCATTTTTTCTGCAAAAATGATCTTTTCACCTCCAAATTTTTACTTTCACAAGGGTAACAGGAGAAATTGGACCCCAAAATTTATTGTGCAATTTATGGTGAGTAGGCTGATACCCCATATGTGGGGGTAAACCACTGATTGGGCGCATGGCAGAGCTCGGAAGGGAAGGAGCGCCGTTTTGGAATGCAGACTTTGATAGAATGGTCTGCGGGCGTTATGTTGCCTTTGCAGAGCCTCTGATATACCTAAACAGTAGAAACCCCCCCACAAGTGACCCCATTTTGGAAACTAGACCCCCCAAAGAGCTTATCTAGATGTGTGGTGAGCACTATGAACCCCCAACTGCTTCACAGAAGTTTATAATGCAGAGTCGTGAAAATAAAAAAAAAAAATTTCCATAAAAAATTTTTTTTAGCCCTCAAATTTTTATTTTCACAAGGGTAACAAGATAAATTGGACCCCAAAAGTTGTCCAATTTGTCCTCAGTACACTGATACCCCATGTGTGGGGCGGACCACTGTTTGGGCGCACGGCAGAGCTCGGAAGGGAAGGAGCACCGTTTTGGAATGCAGACTTTGATAGAATGGTCTGCGGGCATTATGTTGCGTTTGCAGAGCCCCTGATGTACCTAAACAGTAGAAACCCCCTACGTGACCCCATTTTGGAAACTAGACCCCCTAAGGAACTTATCTAGATGTGTGGTGAGAACTTTGAATGCCCAAGTGCTTCACTGAAGTTTATAATGCAGAGTCGTGAAAATAAAAAAATATATTTTTTTCCTCAAAAAAGATTTTTTAGCCCCCAAGTTTTTATTTTCACAAGGGTAACAGGAGAAATTGGAAAACAAAAGTTGTTGTACAATTTATCCCGAGTACGCTGATGTCCAATATGTGGGGGTAAACCACTGTTTGGGCGCACGGCAGAGCTCAGAAGGGAGGGAGCACCATTTGACTTTTTGAGCGCAAAATTGGCTGTGGCATTTAGAGACCCCCTGATGTACCTAAACAGTGGAAACCCCCCAATTCTAACTCCAATCCTAACCCCAACACACCCCTAACCCTAATCTCAACCCGATCCGTAATCCTAATCACAACCCTAACGATAATCACAACCCTAACCCCAAAACAACCCTAATCCCAACCATAACCCTAATCAAAACCCTAAATCCAACACACCCCTAATCCTAATCTCAACCCTAACCTCAAACCTAACCCTAATCCCAATACACCCCTAACCCTTATCCCAACCCTAACCTTAACCCTAATCCCAAACCTAACCCTAATCCCAAACGTAACCCTAATGCCAACCCTAATCCAAACCCTAATCCCAACTCTAACTAACTTTAGCCGCACCCTAGCCCTAACTTTAGCCCCAACCCTAGCCCTAACTTTAGCCCCAACCCTAACCCTAGCACTAACTTTAGCCCCAACCCTAACCCTAGCCCTAACCCTAAATTTAGCCCCAACCCTAACCCTAGCCCTAACTTTAGCCCCAACCCTAGCCCTAAATTTAGCCCTAACCCTAGCCCTAAGTCTACTTTCACACTTGCGTCATGTGGCATCCGTCGTAATCCGTCGTTTTGGACAAAAAACGGATCCTGCAAATGTGCCCGCAGGAAGCGCTTTTTGCCCATAGACTTGTATTGCCGACGGATGGCCACACGTCGCATCCGTCGTGCACTGGATCCGTTGTGTTTTGGCAGACCGTCGTCACAAAAAACGTTCAATGTAACTTTTTTACGTACGTCGCGTCTGCCATTTCCGACCGTGCATGCACGGCCGTAACTCCGCCTCCTCCTCCCCAGGACATAGACTGGGCAGCGGATGCATTGAAAAACTGCTCCAACCCTAACCCTAAATTTAGCCCCAACCCTAACCCTAAATTTAGCTCCAACCCTAACCCTAAATTTAGCCCCAACCCTAACCCTATCCCTAAATTTAGCCCCAACCCTAACCCTAAATTTAGCCCCAACCCTAACCCTAAATTTAGCCCCAACTCCTCTAGCTGCCGGCTGGCAGATCATGGCGAGCGCACTGCGCATGCGCCCGCCATTTTCTTTCCGGATGAAGAAGCCGGCGGGCAGGAGGGGACGCAGGAGGACCCAGGGACACCGGTAAGTATAACAGGGTCCCCAAATCCCCCTATTTCTCTGTCCTCTGATGTGCGATCACATCAGAGGACAGAATGACACACCGCTTTTTTTTGCGGTCGCCGGTAAACAGTTAATTACCGGCGATCGCAAAACAGGGGTCGATAAAAATTGACCGATCATGTTCTTTGGGGTCTCGGCTACCCAAAGATCTTCCGAGTGCCGGCTGGCGGGCGCACTGCGCATGCGCCCGCCATTTTTTGGCCGGAACAATATGGCGGCGCCCATCGGGAGCCACGAGGAGCACCGGGGGAGACAGGTGAGTATCGGGGGGCGATCGGGGAGCCCATTTCTCTGTCCTCTGATGTGCAATCACATCGGAGGACAGAAAAATTAAATGGGAAATCGTGGGGTTTTTTTTGCCACCGCCGGTAAACTGTTAATTACCGGCGATCGCAACCCGGGGGTCGGCAAAAAAACCCCGAATCATGTTCTCTGGGGTCTCAGCTACCCCCGGTAACCAAGACCCCAGAGAAAATCCGACTCTGGGGGGGTGCTATTCACTTTTTCCACAGGGCCGTTAATTAACGGCGCTGTGGTTTAAGTGCCCTTAACTGCTGCTATTAAAAGGCGCTTCGGCGGTCGTTAAGGGGTTAAGTCTCTTTCACTCTTTTTTGCCATAATGCATACCTAATAGAGTGTGGGTTCTACGTAGTATATTTAACTCAGTAATATGTATCTTATGCACTTTTGCATTTTCACGATTTTATATGACTTTGCACTTTTGCACTCAAATTTGCGTTAGGTCAGGATCACACTTGCGAGAAACTCGCACGAGTCTCGCATCTCAATACCCAGCTGTCATGATTCTCAATGGCGAGAGAACATAGCCCAGCATATATAAGAACTAGCTCTTGGAAGATGGAATCTAAACTGACCATGAACTAAACCTGCCGCACAATTAACAGTGGCCGGGTAGCGTGCCTACGTTTTATCCCTAGACGCCCAGCGCCAGCCGTAGGGCTAAATAATCCTAGCAGAGGAAAATACAGTCCTGGCTCACCTCTAGAGAAATTTCCCCAAAAGGCAGACAGAGGCCCCCACATATATTGGCGGTGATTTTAGATGAAATGACAAACGTAGTATGAAAATAGGTTTAGCAAAATCGAGGTCCGCTTACTAGATAGCAGGAAGACAGAAAGGGCACTTTCATGGTCAGCTGAAAACCCTATCAAAACACCATCCAGAAATTACTTTAAGACTCTAGTATTAACTCATAACACCAGAGTGGCAATTTCAGATCACAAGAGCTTTCCAGACACAGTAACGAAACAGCAGCTGTGAACTGGAACAAAATGCAAAGACAAACAAGGACGAAAGTCCAACTTAGCTGGGAGTTGTCTAGTAGCAGGAACATGCAAAGAAAGGCTTCTGATTACATTGTTGACCGGCATGAAACTGACAGAGGAGCAAGGTTATATAGAGACTCCCACATCCTGATGGGAACAGGTGAACAGAGAGGATGATGCACACAAGTTCAATTCCACCAGTGGCCACCGGGGGAGCCCAGAATCCAATTTCACAACAGTACCCCCCCCTCAAGGAGGGGGCACCGAACCCTCACCAAAACCACCAGGGCGATCAGGATGAGCCCTATGAAAGGCACGGACAAGATCGGAGGCATGAACATCAGAGGCAGTCACCCAAGAATTATCCTCCTGACCGTATCCCTTCCATTTGACCAGATACTGGAGTTTCCGTCTGGAAACACGGGAGTCTAAGATCTTTTCCACAACGTACTCCAACTCACCCTCAACCAACACCGGAGCAGGAGGCTCAACGGAAGGCACAACCGGTACCTCATACCTGCGCAATAATGACCGATGAAAAACATTATGAATAGAAAAAGATGCAGGGAGGTCCAAACGGAAGGACACAGGGTTAAGAATCTCCAATATCTTGTACGGGCCGATGAACCGAGGCTTAAACTTAGGAGAAGAAACCCTCATAGGGACAAAACGAGAAGACAACCACACCAAGTCCCCAACACAAAGCCGAGGACCAACACGACGACGGCGGTTGGCAAAAAGCTGAGTCTTCTCCTGGGACAACTTCAAATTGTCCACTACCTGCCCCCAAATCTGATGCAACCTCTCCACCACAGCATCCACTCCAGGACAATCCGAAGATTCCACCTGACCGGAGGAAAATCGAGGATGAAACCCCGAATTACAGAAAAACGGGGACACCAAGGTGGCAGAGCTGGCCCGATTATTGAGGGCGAACTCCGCCAATGGCAAAAATGCAACCCAATCATCCTGATCCGCAGACACAAAACACCTCAAATATGTCTCCAAGGTCTGATTAGTCCGCTCGGTCTGGCCATTAGTCTGAGGATGGAAAGCAGACGAAAAAGACAAATCTATGCCCATCCTAGCACAGAATGCCCGCCAAAATCTAGACACGAATTGGGTCCCTCTGTCAGAAACGATATTCTCCGGAATACCATGCAAACGAACAACATTTTGAAAAAACAGAGGAACCAACTCGGAAGAAGAAGGCAACTTAGGCAAGGGAACCAAATGGACCATCTTAGAGAAACGGTCACACACCACCCAGATGACAGACATCTTCTGAGAAACAGGCAGATCCGAAATAAAATCCATCGAGATGTGCGTCCAAGGCCTCTTCGGAATAGGCAAGGGCAACAACAATCCACTAGCCCGAGAACAACAAGGCTTGGCCCGAGCACAAACGTCACAAGACTGCACAAAGCCTCGCACATCTCGTGACAGGGAAGGCCACCAGAAGGACCTTGCCACCAAATCCCTGGTACCAAAGATTCCAGGATGACCTGCCAACGCAGAAGAATGAACCTCAGAGATGACTCTACTGGTCCAATCATCAGGAACAAACAGTCTACCAGGTGGGCAACGATCCGGTCTATCCGCCTGAAACTCCTGCAAGGCCCGCCGCAGGTCTGGAGAAACGGCAGACAATATCACTCCATCCTTAAGGATACCTGTGGGCTCAGAATTACCAGGGGAGTCAGGCTCAAAACTCCTAGAAAGGGCATCCGCCTTAACATTCTTAGAACCCGGCAGGTATGACACCACAAAATTAAACCGAGAGAAAAACAACGACCAGCGCGCCTGTCTAGGATTCAGGCGCCTGGCAGACTCAAGGTAAATTAAATTTTTGTGGTCAGTCAATACCACCACCTGATGTCTGGCCCCCTCAAGCCAGTGACGCCACTCCTCAAAAGCCCACTTCATGGCCAAAAGCTCCCGATTCCCAATATCATAATTCCGCTCGGCGGGCGAAAATTTACGGGAAAAAAAAGCACAAGGTCTCATCACGGGGCAGTCGGAACTTCTCTGCGACAACACCGCCCCAGCTCCGATTTCAGAAGCGTCGACCTCAACCTGAAAAGGAAGAGCAACATCAGGCTGACGCAACACAGGGGCGGAAGAAAAGCGGCGCTTAAGCTCCCGAAAGGCCTCCACAGCATCAGGGGACCAATCAGCAACATCAGCACCCTTCTTAGTCAAATCACTCAATGGTTTAACAACATCAGAAAAACCAGCAATAAATCGACGATAAAAGTTAGCAAAGCCCAAAAATTTCTGAAGACTCTTAAGAGAAGAGGGTTGCGTCCAATCACAAATAGCCTGAACCTTGACAGGATCCATCTCGATGGAAGAGGGGGAAAAAATGTATCCCAAGAAGGAAATCTTTTGAACCCCAAAAACGCACTTAGAACCCTTCACACACAAGGACATGAGAGTCCCAGTCATCCGAAAAAATCAGAATATCATCCAGATACACAATCATAAATTTATCCAAATAATCGCGGAAAATGTCATGCATAAAGGACTGGAAGACTGAAGGGGCATTTGAAAGACCAAAAGGCATCACCAAATACTCAAAGTGGCCCTCGGGCGTATTAAATGCGGTTTTCCACTCATCCCCCTGCTTGATTCGCACCAAATTATACGCCCCACGGAGATCAATCTTAGAGAACCACTTGGCCCCCTTTATACGAGCAAACAAATCAGTCAGCAGTGGTAACGGATATTGATATTTAACCGTGATTTTAGTCAAAAGCCGATAATCAATACACGGCCTCAAAGAGCCATCTTTCTTAGACACAAAGAAAAAAACGGCTCCTAAGGGAGATGACGAAGGACGAATATGTCCCTTTTCCAAGGACTCCTTTATATATTCTCGCATAGCAGCGTGTTCAGGCACAGACAGATTAAATAAACGACCCTTAGGGTATTTACTACCCGGGATCAAATCTATGGCACAATCGCACTCCCGGTGCGGAGGTAGTGAACCAAGCTTGGGTTCTTCAAAAACGTCACGATAGTCAGACAAGAATTCAGGAATCTCAGAGGGAATAGATGATGAAATGGAAACCAAAGGTACGTCCCCATGAGTCCCTTTACATCCCCAGCTTAACACAGACATAGCTTTCCAGTCGAGGACTGGGTTATGAGATTGCAGCCATGGCAATCCTAGCACCAAAACATCATGTAGATTATACAGCACCAGAAAGCGAATAATCTCCTGGTGATCCGGATTAATACGCATAGTTACTTGTGTCCAGTATTGTGGTTTATTACTAGCCAATGGGGTGGAGTCAATCCCCTTCAGAGGTATAGGAGCTTCCAAAGGCTCCAAATCATACCCACAGCGTTTGGCAAAGGACCAATCCATAAGACTCAAAGCGGCGCCAGAGTCGACATAGGCGTCCGCGGTAATAGATGATAAAGAACAAATCAGGGTCACAGATAGAATAAACTTAGACTGTAAAGTGCTAATTGAAACAGACTTGTCAAGCTTCTTAGTACGCTTAGAGCATGCTGATATAACATGAGTTGAATCACCACAATAGAAGCACAACCCATTTTTTCGTCTAAAATTCTGCCGCTCGCTTCTGGACAGAATTCTATCACATTGCATATTTTCTGGCGTCTTCTCAGTAGACACCGCCAAATGGTGCACAGGTTTGCGCTCCCGCAGACGCCTATCGATCTGAATAGCCATTGTCATGGACTCATTCAGACCCGCAGGCACAGGGAACCCCACCATAACATCCTTAATGGCATCAGAGAGACCTTCTCTGAAAATCGCCGCCAGGGCGCACTCATTCCACTGAGTAAGCACAGACCATTTACGGAATTTTTGGCAGTATATTTCAGCTTCATCTTGCCCCTGAGATAGGGACATCAAAGCTTTTTCCGCCTGAAGCTCTAAATGAGGTTCCTCATAAAGCAACCCCAAGGCCAGAAAAAACGCATCCACATTGAGCAACGCAGGATCCCCTGGTGTCAATGCAAAAGCCCAATCTTGAGGGTCGCCCCGGAGCAAGGAAATTACAATCCTGACCTGCTGTGCAGGATCTCCGGCAGAGCGAGACTTCAGGGACAAAAACAATTTGCAATTATTTTTAAAATTTTGAAAGCAAGATCTATTCCCTGAAAAAAATTCAGGCAAAGGAATTCTTGGTTCAGACATAGGTGCATGAACAACAAAATCTTGCAAATTTTGTACCTTCGTGGCGAGATTATTCAAACCTGTAGCTACACTCTGAAGATCCATTTCAAACAGGTGAACACAGAGCCATTCAAGGATTAGAAGGAGAGAAAGAGAGGAAGGCTGCAGTATAGGCAGACTAGCAAGTGATTCAATTATGAGCCACACTCAGAACTAGAGGGAAAAAAAAAAAAAAAATTTCAGCAGACTTCTTTTTTCTCTCCTTTCTCAGCCAATAATTTAACCCTTTTGGGCCGGTCAAACTGTCATGATTCTCAATGGCGAGAGAACATAGCCCAGCATATATAAGAACTAGCTCTTGGAAGATGGAATCTAAACTGACCATGAACTAAACCTGCCGCACAATTAACAGTGGCCGGGTAGCGTGCCTACGTTTTATCCCTAGACGCCCAGCGCCAGCCGGAGGACTAACTAATCCTAGCAGAGGAAAATACAGTCCTGGCTCACCTCTAGAGAAATTTCCCCAAAAGGCAGACAGAGGCCCCCACATATATTGGCGGTGATTTTAGATGAAATGACAAACGTAGTATGAAAATAGGTTTAGCAAAATCGAGGTCCGCTTACTAGATAGCAGGAAGACAGAAAGGGCACTTTCATGGTCAGCTGAAAACCCTATCAAAACACCATCCAGAAATTACTTTAAGACTCTAGTATTAACTCATAACACCAGAGTGGCAATTTCAGATCACAAGAGCTTTCCAGACACAGTAACGAAACAGCAGCTGTGAACTGGAACAAAATGCAAAAACAAACAAGGACGAAAGTCCAACTTAGCTGGGAGTTGTCTAGTAGCAGGAACATGCAAAGAAAGGCTTCTGATTACATTGTTGACCGGCATGAAACTGACAGAGGAGCAAGGTTATATAGAGACTCCCACATCCTGATGGGAACAGGTGAACAGAGAGGATGATGCACACAAGTTCAATTCCACCAGTGGCCACCGGGGGAGCCCAGAATCCAATTTCACAACACCCAGCACTGCTGCTGACACTTGGACCGGAGCGCTCGGCTGCATAGAAATACATGCAGCCGCACACTCCGGTCCTGAGTGACGGCGGCAGTGTCGGGTATTGAGATGCGAGACTCATGCGAGTTTTTCGCAAGTGTGATCCCGGCCTTACTGCATATATTTTCTTAGCTCAGGTTTTCACTTCCTCACCTTGTCATTCATCTATTGGACATTTTTGTGTCTCGTTCTATGCAATCACCTCTGGTCTATTCACTTTCTTTTCTGGTCCGGATCTTTTATCACACATTTCCTGTATAATATATTATATAATGATATTTGATCAATATGTGCTTTTATCCGCTATGATAAACAATATGTGTTTACTTCAGAATACAAAGTCCATACGTTTATTCTCTATTACACTGCTTTTCAGGGCCATTCGTGTTCTCTCTTGTGGCCGGTGCGCATGCGCTCTGGTGTCCTGGACTTGTCTATGGTGACCGCGTCTTCTCATGGGGGCGGTCAGCTCGCGGACCTTCGATTCTGCCCACGTGGCACACGTGGGTGCCAGCTTGGGTAGCCGCGTCCTTTCTCGCCTACCATGACGCCTTCGGCGGCACCATTTGGTCCGGGTACATCGGCGCTTGATGTGCCAATCCACAGCCCCCTTAGTGAGCAGTTATTGTTAGGCGCCTGGCTATTGGCCCCTTTAGTAACCATGCAATACTTCGAATACGTGACCATATCATCAATAGGCTGAATGTGATTGGACAGTGGCTGTTTTTAAGGAACATGATGAGGCCATCATGCCACCACCCCTGATGAAGGCACGCCACCGAAACACGCGTAGGGGAAGTGGCACCATGGCATGATGTAGGTTAGACATGCTATCACTTTTCATATGTTTAATTACTGTCAATGGTTCACTCAATTATGCTCCAACACTTTATCTTGTGTTTCTGTATGCACTTTCTTTAGCCCTTACTAAGAGAAACACATGGTTATGGCTGTTTCAGCAATTGGTTTTCTTGGATGTATTTTTGTTCAATCTGAAATCTATTAGACTTCCTCATGGACTCTGCCATCTATGAGTGTTAGGAGCTGTATTATGTCTTTGCCTGCACTTCGGTGGTGCCACTTATTTTATTTTGGCTTACAACCATTAATCTCATTGGCACATTAACTTAATATTGTATGTTTTTAATGATTTTTCAATAAAGTATTGTCTTTTTATTTGTTCTTTCTTACGTCCCTCTTTATATGCTACCAGAAGACTGGGTAGAGAAGTATCAAAAAGCACAAAGCTTCAGAAAGTGCATGAAATGATAAATCTCAGCAATAAGCTCTATTTAATGTGAAAACTGTATCAGCGTAAGCTATATAAGGGCCAAGATATGCAAGAATACATAAGAAATACTCTAGAAATTGTGGACCATCTGTGAGGCATTGGTGAAGATCTAAAGGATTTCCATGTTGCTGCACTACTACTAAGTGATCTACCAGAAAGCTATGACAGACTTGTGTAACACCATGCACTAGATTCGGGCCCAGATTATGACCTTACATTGGGGTATGTCAAAGGAAAGATTGTAGATGAGTATAAGCGAAAGACAGAAAGTGTAAACCGCGGTCAGGTCAGAGGTATATCTAGGTTTCCTGGCACATGGGGCTAGAATTCAGTTTGCTTGTGCTAATTCAATGTTCAGTGAAAAACTGAGAGAAGCTCGTTGTCACATGACCGCATATCGCATATGAGTGAAGTCTCCATGTGATGACTGATGGAACCTGCAAGAAGAGCTGAATTCTGACAGTGAAGATATTACTGCAGCGCCCCAGAGTCCTGGTCGTTGCAGTACTGTGGCTCCGCCACTATGGGGAGCTATGGTGCGTCCGATGGCACTGAAGGAGTTCATCTGATCAGGTATCACAGACACCAATACATTTCACAGCCGGGCCTCCGGGGGGAGCTAAGGGTGCTATTCATTAGGCCACTCCCCACCATAGTGGGTAAACTGGGGGTCAGGCAGGAAGTTAGATCAGAGAGCTGACTGGGTTGGAACCAGGCAACACCTTGTGGCAGAGGGTGTTGTAGGGGAAGATACAGTAGGGTCTCTGTCAGGGGTGGGATCCTGACAGAGGCTTGGCAACGAGAACGAACGTAACGGGACCGTGCCTGCTCCGGGTAGCGGCGGTGCCCAAGAAAGGATTAGAAGAGAGATAGATTGTGCTGAGTGAGAAACGGGATCACGCAAAGGAGAAATACCAGTAGGAGTCGTGCTGTAAGACCGAAGCAACATCCTACTGAGGCGCACTACCGGTGGCCGGAACGCCGAGGGAGTAGAATAACATTCAGCTTCAAGCAATACTCCAAACAGCGGCAGGGCAGTCAGTCTAAGGCGGGCTGTCTAACGCAAATCACCTATGAAGTCTTGGGAGGCAATTGTGGGAGAGGGGCGTCTCTAGGGTCCCGGAAGAACTCCAGGCCTACCCGTCAAACGGGTGCCGTTCCTACCCGAACCTCAGGGAGGGACGGAGGATTAGCAGAACATCATCTAGTCGAGTTGTGAGGGAACTTAAGAAACAGACACAACAGTTGTGGGGTACTTTCCGTAAGCACAGCAGGGAAGGACTACAACACATAGCGCTAGGGGGAAGGCACAGATTTCCTCCTGTGAAGAGAACTCTGGAAGTGCCATTGGACCGGCCGGACTTGCGCAGCCTGGTGGGCCGTATTCTGGATTGAGGACTCAGAGATCTTCAGTAAAGAGGTAAAGAGACTGCAACCTGGTGTCCTTGTTATTTATCGCGACCTGCACCCCACAACTGCACCGTTACAACACCACTTATTGCACCGGACGTCCCCCACTGACAGACAGGGCCACGGACCGGGTCTAGCCACCGTGACAACCCCAGGACTGAGATCCCAGAGGCCCGGCTCCGGGTACCCCTCGGCCCTGCGGCGGTGTGGGGGCGCTCCAACTTGGCGTCACGAACAGGATCTACTTAAGCCTGAAGAATCAGGTCATGTGTGCCTTGGAACTGTGATTTGTTGTGCTTGGACTGTACTTTATTGAGTGGACTGTGCTGTGCTGTTAACCGCCAAAACCGCCGCCATTGCAGCGCTGAGGAGAGGCGCAGGAGAAGAAGAGGGGCGTGGAGTAGGCGTAGACAAGTTAGAGAGCGCGAAAAAACAATGGCCGCCCAGTCTAAATATTTCTGCACGGTGAGGACGTGTCCGTCAGCGGCAGAGATCCGTGTTGTGATCCGCTTTTTGGGCTCCCCTAGTGGTGGCTGGTGGTACTGGAGACTTGTGTGTTCTTTTCTGCCTCAGCTCACCTGCTTCCATCAGTTTTGGGAGTTCCCTATTTAGCCTTGCTCTCCAGTCACTTCCTTGCCGGTCATCATTGTAACCTGAGTCTTTCAGTTGCATGTTCCTGCTACCAGTCTGCTGATCAGCTAAGTGGACTCTTGTCCTTTTTGTTTTGTATTTTTTGTCCAGTTTACAGTTTGTCATTTCCTGTTACTGGAAGCTCTTGTGGACTGAAATTGCCACTCCTGTGTCATGAGTTGACACAGGAGTCTTAAAGTAATTTCAGGATGGGTTTTTGAAAGGGTTTTTCAGCTGACCGTGAAGTCCTCTTTTGTATCCTTCCTCTATCTAGTAAGTGGACCTCGCTTTGCTAAATCTACCTTCATACTGTGTATGTCTTTTCCTCTGAACTCACCGTTAATATATGTGGGGGCTACTATCATCTTTGGGGAATTTCACTAGAGGTAAGCCAGGTCTGTTTCTTCCTCTTCCAGGCGTAGTTAGTTCTCCGGCTGGCGCATGGCATCTAGGCAGCCGTAGGAATGCTTCCTGGCTACTGTTAGTTGTGTGGTAGATTTAGGTCACGGTCAGCTTGAGTTTCCATCACCCGAGGGCTAGTCTGTTATTTTGTGTTTCTGATGTTCCCATGCCATTGGGGAATCATGACAGTATGACCGGCCACTGTTAAAGTAATTGGCAGAAGAAAGGAGAGTAAAATAAGTCTGTAGATTTTTTATTTTTTTTTTCCTCACATGTTTGCTACTTAGTTGGCTCAGTTGTATTTCTGCTCTATTTACAGCCTTGCCTTTCTCTCCTTCTAATCCTTGAATGGCTCTGATCTCTCCGGTGTAAGGATGGACTCTCAGAGTTTGGCTGCAGGTTTAAATAATCTTGCTACGAAGGTTCAGAATTTACAAGATTATGTTATACGTACTCCTATTTCTGAACCTAAGATTCCTACACCAGAGGTATTTTCCGGAGATAGATCTCGGTTTCTGAATTTCAAATGTAATTGTAAATTATTCCTTTCTCTCAGACCTCACTCCTCTGGAGATCCTGTTCAGCAGGTTAAGATTGTGATTTCTTTGCTGCGAGGTGACCCTCAAAATTGGGCATTTTCATTGACACCAGGGGATCCTGCGTTGCTCAATGTGGATGCGTTTTTTCTGGCTTTAGGGTTGCTGTATGAGGAACCTAATTTGGAGATTCAAGCTGAAAAAGCTTTAATAGCCCTGTCTCAAGGGCAAGATGAAGCTGAGATATACTGCCAAAAATTTCGTAAATGGTATGTGCTTACTCAGTGGAATGAGTGTGCCCTAGCGGCAATTTTCAGAGAAGGCCTTTCTGATGCCGTTAAGGATGTCATGGTGGGGTTTCCTACGCCCACAGGTCTGAATGAGTCCATCACAATGGCGATTCAGATTGATCGGCGTTTGCGGGAGCGCAAACCCGTGCACCATTTGGCGGTATCTTCTGAAGGGACGCCAGAGAAAATGCAATGTGACAGAATTCTGTCAAGAAGCGAGCGGCAGAATTATAGGCGCAAAAATGGCTTGTGCTTCTACTGTGGTGATTCCGCGCATGTTATATCAGCATGCTCTAAACGTACTAGGAAGGTTGACAAGTCTGTTTCTATTGGCACTTTACAGTCTAAATTTCTTCTGTCTGTAACTCTGATTTGTTCATTATCAGTTATTACCGTGGATGCCTATGTGGACTCTGGCGCCGCTCTGAGTCTCATGGATTGGTCCTTCGCCAGGCGCTGTGGGTTTGATTTGGAGCCTCTGGAAGTTCCTATACCTCTGAAGGGTATTGATTCTACACCTCTGGCTTGTAATAGACCACAGTTCTGGACGCAAGTGACTATGCGTATGACTCCAGACCATCAGGAGATGATTCGCTTCCTCGTGTTGCATAATTTACATGATGTGTTAGTGCTTGGATTACCATGGTTGCAATCTCATAACCCAGTACTGGACTGGAAAACTATGTCTGTGTTAAGCTGGGGATGTCGGGGGGCTCATGGGGACATACCTTTGGTTTCTATCTCGTCATCTATTCCCTCTGAGGTTCCAGCATTTTTGTCGGATTTTGGGGATATTTTTGAAGAGCCTAAAATTGGTTCTCTCCCTCCCCACAGAGAGTGTGATTGCGCCATAGATCTGATTCCAGGCAGTAAATTTCCAAAGGGTCGTTTGTTTAACCTATCTGTACCTGAGCATGCTGCCATGCGAGAGTATGTTAAGGAGTCCCTGGAAAAGAGACATATTCGTCCTTCTTCATCACCTTTAGGAGCTGGGTTTTTCTTTGTCTCTAAAAAGGATGGCTCGCTGAGGCCTTGTATTGATTATCGACTCCTGAATAAAATTACTGTCAAATATCAGTATCCGTTGCCGCTGCTTACTGATTTGTTTGCTCGCATAAGGGGGGCTAAGTGGTTCTCCAAGATTGATCTCCGTGGGGCGTATAATTTGGTGTGAATTAAGCAAGGGGATGAGTGGAAAACCGCATTTAATACGCCTGAGGGCCACTTTGAGTATTTAGTAATGCCTTTCGGCCTTTCTAATGCACCTTCAGTTTTTCAGTCCTTTATGCATGATATTTTCCGTAAATATCTGGATAAATTTATGATTGTGTATTTGGACGATATTTTGATTTTTTCTGAGGACTGGGAGTCTCATGTTCAGCAGGTCAGGAGGGTTTTTCAGGTCTTGCGGGAGAATTCTCTGTGTGTAAAGGGTTCTAAGTGTGTTTTTGGGGTTCAAAAGATTTCCTTTTTGGGGTACATTTTTTCCCCTTCTTCTGTTGAGATGGACCCTGTCAAGGTTCGGGCTATTTGTGACTGGACGCAGCCTACTTCTCTAAAGGGTCTTCAGAAGTTCTTGGGCTTTGCTAATTTTTATCGTCGATTTATAACTGGTTTTTCTGGTGTTGCTAAGCCTCTTACGGATTTGACTAAGAAGGGTGCTGATGTTGCCAATTGGTCCTCTGCCGCTGTGGAGGCCTTTCGGGAACTTAAGCGCCGCTTTTCGTCTGCCCCTGTGTTGCGCCAGCCTGATGTCTCTCTCCCCTTTCAGGTTGAGGTCGATGCTTCCGAGATCGGAGCGGGGGCGGTTTTGTCGCAGAAAAGTTCCGATTGCTCAGTGATGAGACCTTGTGCGTTCTTTTCTCGAAAATTTTCTGCCGCCGAAAGAAATTATGATGTCGGTAATCGGGAGCTTTTGGCCATGAAGTGGGCATTTGAGGAGTGGCATCATTAGCTTGAGGGTGCTAGACATCAGGTGGTGGTTTTGACTGATCACAAGAATCTGATTTATCTTGAGTCTGCCAGGCGCCTGAATCCTAGACAGGCGCGCTGGTCGTTGTTTTTCTCTCGGTTTAATTTTGTGGTCTCATATCTACCAGGTTCTAAGAATGTGAAGGCAGATGCCCTTTCTAGGAGTTTTGAGCCTGATTCCCCTGGTGATTCAGAACCTACAGGTATCCTTAAGGATGGGGTGATATTATCCGCTATTTCCCCAGATCTGCGACGTGCTTTGCAAGAGTTTCAGGCGGATAGACCTGATCGCTGTCCACCTGGTAGACTGTTTGTTCCTGATGATTGGACCAGTAGAGTCATCTCAGAGGTTCATTCTTCTACGCTGGCGGGTCATCCTGGAATTTTTGGTACCAGGGATTTGGTGGCTAGATCCTTCTGGTGGCCATCTCTGTCTCGAGATGTACGTGTTTTTGTGCAGTCTTGTGATGTGTGTGCTCGGGCCAAGCCTTGTTGTTCTAGGGCTAGCGGGTTGTTGTTGCCCTTGCCTATTCCGAAGAGGCCTTGGACGCACATCTCGATGGACTTTATTTCTGATCTTCCTGTCTCTCAGAGGATGTCTGTTATCTGGGTGGTGTGTGACCGTTTTTCTAAGATGGTTCATTTGGTGCCATTGCCGAAGTTGCCTTCCTCGTCTGAGTTGGTTCCTTTGTTTTTTCAAAATGTGGTTCGCTTGCATGGTATTCCTGAAAATATCGTTTCTGATAGGGGTACCCAGTTCGTTTCTAGATTTTGGCGGGCATTCTGTGCCAGGTTGGGCATTGATTTGTCTTTTTCGTCTGCCTTCCATCCTCAGACTAATGGCCAGATGGAGCGAACTAATCAGACTTTGGAGACGTATTTGAGGTGTTTTGTGTCTGTGGATCAGGATGATTGGGTTGCCTTTTTGCCGTTGGCGGAGTTTGCTCTTAATAATCGGGCTAGTTCGGCCACTTTGGTTTCCCCTTTCTTTGGCAATTCGGGGTTTCATCCCCGTTTTTCTTCTGGTCAGGCGCAGTCTTCGGATTGTCCTGGAGTAGATGCTGTGGTGGATCGGTTGTATCGGATTTGGGAACAAGTGGTGGACAATTTGAATTTGTCCCAGGAGAGGACTCAGCGGTTTGCTAACCGCCAGCGTCGGGTTGGTCCTCGCCTTCGTGTTGGGGACTTGGTGTGGTTGTCTTCCCGTTTTGTCCCAATGAGGGTTTCTTCTCCTAAATTTAAGCCTCGGTTCATCGGTCCCTATAGGATTTTGGAGATTATTAACCCTGTTTCCTTTCGTTTGGACCTCCCGGCATCTTTTGCTATCCATAATGTGTTCCATCGGTCGTTGTTGCGGAGATACGAGGTGCCGGTGGTTCCTTCTGCTGAGCCTCCTGCTCCTGTGCTGGTTGAGGGTGAATTGGAGTACGTTATAGAGAAGATCTTGGACTCCCGTATTTCCAGGCGGAGACTCCAGTATCTGGTTAAATGGAAGGGCTATGGTCAGGAAGATAATTCTTGGGTAACTGCCTCTGATGTTCATGCCTCGGATTTGGTTCGTGCCTTTCATAGGGCTCATCCAGGTCGCCCTGGCGGTTCTTGTGAGGGTTCGGTGCCCCCTCCTTAAGGGGGGGGTACTGTTGTGATCCGCTTTTTGGGCTCCCCTAGTGGTGGCTGGTGGTACTGGAGACTTGTGTGTTCTTTTCTGCCTCAGCTCACCTGCTTCCATCAGTTTTGGGAGTTCCCTATTTAGCCTTGCTCTGCAGTCACTTCCTTGCCGGTCATCATTGTAACCTGAGTCTTTCAGTTGCATGTTCCTGCTACCAGTCTGCTGATCAGCTAAGTGGACTCTTGTCCTTTTTGTTTTGTATTTTTTGTCCAGTTTACAGTTTGTCATTTCCTGTTACTGGAAGCTCTTGTGGACTGAAATTGCCACTCCTGTGTCATGAGTTGACACAGGAGTCTTAAAGTAATTTCAGGATGGGTTTTTGAAAGGGTTTTTCAGCTGACCGTGAAGTCCTCTTTTGTATCCTTCCTCTATCTAGTAAGTGGACCTCGCTTTGCTAAATCTACCTTCATACTGTGTATGTCTTTTCCTCTGAACTCACCGTTAATATATGTGGGGGCTACTATCATCTTTGGGGAATTTCACTAGAGGTAAGCCAGGTCTGTTTCTTCCTCTTCCAGGCGTAGTTAGTTCTCCGGCTGGCGCATGGCATCTAGGCAGCCGTAGGAATGCTTCCTGGCTACTGTTAGTTGTGTGGTAGATTTAGGTCACGGTCAGCTTGAGTTTCCATCACCCGAGGGCTAGTCTGTTATTTTGTGTTTCTGATGTTCCCATGCCATTGGGGAATCATGACAGATCCGCCTCCTAATCCTCAATGGAGGGCGGAGATCGAGAAAACGACACCGCCCACGAAGGAGAGAGCGGGAAAGAGACCCGGAAGCGACCCACGTGGAGGACGCCATGGCCAGCAGCTCTGAACCCGACAGTGGGGTTGAAGTGGAAATCTCCCCCGACTACCCGGATGAGCACAGCAGCCCGTCTTCCGTGGATAACACCAGATTCCTGAGGGCCGAGATGGAGGACTTATTCAACCAACTTCTCCAACTGAATGTGGAGGTCCAGGCTCCGCACCAGGCAGCGCCGGAAGAAGGTCCTCGGGCGCCGGGTCCTGCGCCGTTACCGGAGCAGCCGCTGAGACCCTTGCTGACCCCGCCGGAGGAACCCGTTGCGGAAGAAGAACCTCCACTGGCTGGTGAGTCCGCCGACCCCGTCCCGCTGGCCGAGGGTTTGCTGGTGGGTCCCGTAGCAGCACCCCCTCCCCCGGGAACCCATCGACTCCAGCGCCTGCTGCCGTGGGAGGAAGCCACGGGCATGGAACACCGTATGCGAGCCCCAATCACCCCTACTCCCCTGCTGTGTGAGATCCACGTGGAGCGCACGGTGTGCCGCTGGGTGAACCCCGGGTCCGATCTTATGGGGTTCCCTGGGGTGGAGACCCAGGAGGGAGAGAGGGTGCAGGCCCTAAGCTGGGGAGAATATCAGGCCCAGCTACAGCAGCGGTGGAGGGAGAAGGACGAGGCGTACCAGGCCGGGCTGGAGGCTTGCCATCAGAAGGACCTGGCAGTGAAAGACCGGGCCCGCAAGGACCCCACCGCTCCCCAGGCCCCGCGCAGGCAGGGCATCGTCACCACCTTTAAGCTCCGAGGAGGCTGGGGCTTCATTAAAGAGCAGGGGCTGTATGCGGAGGTTTTTGTCAACCGCCGGGATGTGGAGTCGCACCTCAGAGAGGGTCACCCTGATCGAGACCTCTACCCGGGGGACAGCGTCATCTACACCAGGCATTTCGGGGAGAAGGGGTGGTTTGCTTTGAACGTGCGCAGGGAGAAGCTGGCACCTGTAGCCAAAGTGCCACCGTGTGACCGACCTGTGACCACCCTGGTCACCCCCACCTGTACGCTAGTGGAGACCATGACCTGCAGTCTTGCCACCACCACCACCGCTGTAGTGACCAAAGGGGCGTTTCCTCTAGTGACCGGTGTTCCTGCTGTGCCAGCACAGAGAGAAGTGGGGACACAGACCTTTATTACCGCACACGACCTGGTTGTGCAACAGACCCGAACCCATGGGGTGTACCTGGCAGCGGGAGTGGACCTGGAACCTGGACTGCAGAGGTTCACCCGCCAGGTGGCGCCTCGTGGGGGATTCTGAAACTGAGTAAGCATGAATGCTTTAAGAAAGTGTAAATAGTTCTTCTTTTAACTGTTTGTTGACTGTTTGCTGCTAAACCCGTCCAGGGTTAATTCCTCATGGATCCCTTTGTTGACCCGGGATCCTTGTTGTTTTGTTTATTTTTTTTCTAAGTTTTTGCACAAGTCTTAAAAACTGCAGTAATCATGGACCGTGCATGATACAGACTTTTCCTTGTAAATAGTTTGCACCTTATTAAAGGCGCTTCCTACTGGTTTTACTTAGAAAGAGACTCTTTGCGAAGATACCACACCGGAGCCTTTGCTGAGTATGGACTGGTAGCTAGAGAACCAATGCTACCTCCTAAAGACTTGGTCTCTTCTTAAAGGGGACATCCACGTGTATATTTGAAGAACCGTATTGCTTTAAGATTGATAGATAGCAATAATGTCTTGATGAGCGAAAGTGATGATAATTCTTACATGTAAAAGTTATATGTATTTGATTGGTTAAATGTAAAGAAATGCAGATGATGTTTCCAGAAAGAAAGTAGTAATGAGGATTGATGTTATAAGGGGATAGGTGATAATGTTGATAAGAAACTGGGGATAGAAGGTAAACCCTGAGTCCTCCATAGTAAGTTAGTTATTGTAAAGAAAGAGTTAATAATGTGTTACAGAGGACAGAAAGTGAACCCGTAGGGGTTAGGTAGTGAGTCCTCCTAGGAGCCATACGTAGATGGCTCAGTGCTTCTAAAACTGAAAGTAATGTTATGATGTATACTGGGTATAGAAGTTGAAAAGGCAGTAGGCCCTGGCTGAACGGGGCGGTCCTGTAACAGAAAGGAGAGGCAGTAGGTCTGGTGCCGATAGGACAGGCGGTCCTGCAGATTCAAAGAAGGAGAATGAAAAGTTAAGTTACCTTATAATGTGATTATAGGAAGGTCTTTGGTGGATACAGAGTGTATGTCCTTAAAAGCAATGTTAAAGTATTGTTCAGCAATTTTTGCACTTAGTAGAATACCCGGTTGGGTAACAGGAGGTATTTATAGCCTGTAATTTATAATGTTTAATGTTTAACCATGTTTTGTAACGTTCAAGTGTCCTCACCTCCCATAAAGGGAAGCTTGTTCAAGTATACGTATTGTTATTTGCACTCAACAAAAATTGTATGTCTTTTTGCTAAACTTGTATTGTTGTTTTCTTCCCAGTCCCGGAGTACTGTGTTTAACCAGGGGGGAGTGCAGCGCCCCAGAGTCCTGGTCGTTGCAGTACTGTGGCTCCGCCACTATGGGGAGCTATGGTGCGTCCGATGGCACTGAAGGAGTTCATCTGATCAGGTATCACAGACACCAATACATTTCACAGCCGAGCCTCCGGGGGGAGCTAAGGGTGCTATTCATTAGGCCTCTCTCCACCATAGTGGGTAAACTGGGGGTCAGGCAGGAAGTTAGATCAGAGAGCTGACTGGGTTGGAACCAGGCAACACCTTGTGGCAGAGGGTGTTGTAGGGGAAGATACAGTAGGGTCTCTGTCAGGGGTGGGATCCTGACAGAGGCTTGGCAACGAGAACGAACGTAATGGGACCGTGCCTGCTCCGGGTAGCGGCGGTGCCCAAGAAAGGATTAGAAGAGAGATAGATTGTGCTGAGTGAGAAACGGGATCACGCAAAGGAGAAATACCAGTAGGAGTCGTGCTGTAAGACCGAAGCAACATCCTACTGAGGCGCACTACCGGTGGCCGGAACGCCGAGGGAGTAGAATAACATTCAGCTTCAAGCAATACTCCAAACAGCGGCAGGGCAGTCAGTCTAAGGCGGGCTGTCTAACTCAAATCACCTATGAAGTCTTGGGAGGCAATTGTGGGAGAGGGGCGACTCTAGGGTCCCGGAAGAACTCCAGGCCTACCCGTCAAACGGGTGCCGTTCCTACCCGAACCTCAGGGAGGGACGGAGGATTAGCAGAACATCATCTAGTCGAGTTGTGAGGGAACTTAAGAAACAGACACAACAGTTGTTGGGTACTTTCCGTAAGCACAGCAGGGAAGGACTACAACACATAGCGCTAGGGGGAAGGCACAGATTTCCTCCTGTGAAGAGAACTCTGGAAGTGCCATTGGACCGGCCGGACTTGCGCAGCCTGGTGGGCCGTATTCTGGATTGAGGACTCAGAGATCTTCAGTAAAGAGGTAAAGAGACTGCAACCTGGTGTCCTTGTTATTTATCGCGACCTGCACCCCACAACTGCACCGTTACAACACCACTTATTGCACCGGACGTCCCCCACTGACAGACAGGGCCACGGACCGGGTCTAGCCACCGTGACAACCCCAGGACTGAGATCCCAGAGGCCCGGCTCCGGGTACCCCTCGGCCCTGCGGCGGTGTGGGGGCGCTCCATTACACGCTGTTAGGATTGGCTACAGGGTTTCATTTTATAGTTAAAGGGCTTGACCAGGTATGAAATGAAAGTGTGCAGTCACTATAGGTGGCTGCAGGCTTCTGAATTCTCACAGTGCATGTACTGCATGCTTTTAGGATTCTCCCTTCCACAAGTATGTGATTTGTATACTTCTGGCTACCTTCCAATTAGAAGTGTCCGGTCTTGCTTAATTTATTTTCATTTTTGTGAGGCCACACATGTCTAGTCGGCATGTAACCACATGTATGCAAATTGCCAGACGAGAGAATCCTACAGCATGCAGTGAGCACTGTAAGAATTCAGAAGTCTGCAGTCACATGAAATAACTGCAGACTCATCATAAACCTGGATAACGCCTTTAATGCTTCTATCATAAACAGAAATATGGGAATTAGTCAATATCACAAGAAAACATGTACACCCAGGTACCTGTTAGATGACATTGCCTCTGAAGTCGTTCTCTTTTCTTCATCTTGTACAGATGCCATGATGTTTTCTCGCAGCTTGTGTCTGCAGACTTCCCTTTTCTCTCGTCTGCTGCAGCACATCCCTACATGATACCCTTAAAGATAGCAGTGTCTTTATAATGCTCCTGAATAAAAATATCTGCCCTACTCTGAGCCCCTGAATAAATAATTTCCCCTCACTATATTCCCTGCACAAAATATGACACCTACACTGTCCCTCTTATGGTACATGCTCTCTACACTGCCCCTTCCTTTCCATACTGGGGCCCCTCATCACACTGGGTCTCCCCTATAGGGTCCAGTCTCTATGCTGTGCCCCCTCACCACACTCCTCCTAAGTATACTGTCCCCTCCTGGTTGTGCCCTTACACTTTTCCCCATGCTGTACCACCTCCCACAGTTCTTAGTCTTTATTCTGTGCCCACTCGCACTTTTCTTCCCTCATACTGTCTCCTTGCACTATTCCCCTCAATAGTATTCTCACACATTTCACCCCTCCTTCCTCATACATTTACCCTCTCACTTTTCATACTGCCTTCTCACCCCCCACTCCTCATACTGTGTCTGCACCCATCCACCCATACATGCCTGCACATGTCCCTTCTTTGCGCCTTAAACTTGTATCCTCAAAGCATCCCCTTTACACTAAATCTCCCCAGCCCCATTACATTAAATACCCCATCAGAGTAAATCTCCCCCACACACAGTAAATAGCCCACACACAGTAAATACCCCCTCACAGTAATACCTCCCCACACAGTAAATACTCCCCACATACAGTAAATACCCCCACGTAATAAATACCCCCCTATCTTCAATGTCTTTAGATCCTAATGTGCAGCACTTACAACTAATGTGCTACACGCCGGCGAGTGATGTCAGCAGTGTGATCACATGAAGCGAGTACAATTGATCACTGGGAGCCGACGAGCTGCAGCTCTCTTGTGCCTGCTGTTAGCTTGACAGCCGGCTTACAGAACGTCCAACTCCCAGTCCAAGGGCAGCAAAATGCAGCAAAACGGGAGACACTTCGGACTGCCGCCTTAGATGGCCTGACTGTGCCCCCTGCCGGCTGCCAGGGCACATGCCCAGCTGCCTCTGCCTTGATAGGCCTCTGAGTGGGGTATCCAAAGCAGAATCCACTTTAAAAACCAAAAATCTACCGAAAAATAAAAGTAATTTGAAGGAAACACGTGAGTGTTTTCTGTGAGAGAGACCATGGCACCTGCAGGCTGACTGCAGAGTCTGGAAAGCAAGAATGTATCAGCTGAGAAAGCAACATAATCATGAAAGGGTTAAAAGTGCCATTACTACAGAATATGATACTTTAAGTACTGAAGCTGCATTTACTTCAAAGCATACATTTGTGTAGAGTATGGGGCAACTAGTTTTATGACTAATGACAGAAACTTCGTCTCTAGCTTTGACCAAAGAAAGTGGTCTTGGCTTACGGTCAGTATATGAATTCAAAGGAAATAGGAGATGGTTACATCAATTTTCAAGTTTCCCCACCACAAAACAGAAAGATACCAGTAAAGGATGTGCTCTATGTCCCTAGTCTTGAAAGGAATCAGTTTTCAGTGAAGAAATTCACAAGACTAGGAAATGAAGTTACATTTAAAGATGACAGCTGTATCTTCTGAAAAGAAGGTCACACACTAGCAGAAGGAAAAATCAAAGATGAGTTGTACCAGCTAAAATCCAAGGAAACTGTATGCACTGTTAAACATGAACAGCGCAAGAATTATATCCATGTATGGCAAAGGTGTCTATCACATAGAGACCCAAAAGCAATAAGATAGTTAAGAAAACAACTTGCTTATGGTATTACAGTCGATCTGTGTAATACTAGATCGTGATGTGTCTGTGTAATCAGACAATGAAATGTACTAGCGGTCTTAAAGGGAAAATGTCAAGCAAATCCTTTCCTAAAAATAGTCTTACAAAATCAGAACCGCTTCTGGACTTAATACACACAGATATTTGTGGTCCAATGAGTACTCAAACTCCTAGAAAGAAGATATATTTTCTCACATTTATTGATGATTATTCAAGATTTACCATTGTCTCTCTGCTTCACAGCAAAGATGAAGTTCCAGAGAAACTTGAGATGTAGATCACTGAAGTATATAAACAAATCTGAGAGAATGCCAACAATTCTGAATATACAAGTAATAAGACACAGAGGGTTTTAAGGAAAAATGGAATCATGTTTCGGACCACTGTACCATACAACTCTGAACAAAAAAGTGTAGTGGAAAGAAGGAACAGGACAATTTGAGGAAGTGGAAGAAGTCTGCTATTTGACGTAGATTTGCCAACAAAATATTGGGGCGAAGCAATCATGACAGCTTGCTAGCTTGCTATCTTTAAAACAGACTACCAAGTAAAGCTACTGAGAAAACTCAATGAGCCATGGAACAGAAAGAAGCCTGCATTACAACACATAAGAATATTCGGAAGTAAAGTAATTGTAGATATTCCCAAAGAAAAATGTACCAAGTGGGAATCACGTGCAAAAGAGGGTATCTTGGTGGACTACAGTGAAACCCAAAAAAGATATAGAATCCTGTAGCCAAAAACAAATAAGGTCACATTAAGCAGTGTGAGGCAGTGAGGAGGATCATATGCGAGGATCGATATGAATCCCCCAGGATGCGCAGCATAGAAGCATATTTAGGCTGCTGGAGTGCATTGCAGTCACAGACTTAGCTGTGGTTAGTGCAGAATAAAAGTGAGTGTGGACCTGGTCAAGTTATTTGGCCAAGATAATGTTTAGGAAATCCCGTAAAGGGCTTTTATTTTTGGAGCGAACTACAGCCAGGTCTTACCAGCTCACACCTGCCAACAAGATGGAGGAAATCCTGAAACAGTTGTCCCTCAGCGGCAGCAGCAGGAGCAGAAACATCAGCACAATCAGCAGCAGCAGAAGACTAATGACCTCATTCTGCAAATGATTGCAGCTCTGCGAGAGGTGGCCCCACCAGCGACCCCAATCCGTGCAGAGGCTCAATAGAAAGTCTGGTCAGCACTGAGGAAGATGAGTCCTGAGGACGATATGGAAGCCTTCCTCACTGTGTTCGAGCGCACCGCAGAGCCAGAGAGCTTGCTGCTTTTCCAGTGGGCTGAAGTGGTGGCCCCCTTCCTGACGGAAGATGCCCAGAAGGCCTACTTTTATCTCAGTTGGCACGATGCCCTGGACTGGAAACTGAGAGGTAAGATCCTTGCCCGACTGGGGGTTAATACGTTTGTACGGGCACAACGGGTGTTCCAGTGGTCTTTTGTGAAGACTCGCCCAGACAGGTCTCAGGCATATGACTTGTTGCAGCTGGTAAAAAAATGGCTTCAGCCTGAGACCTTAACTCCTTCCCAGATGGTAGAGAGGGTGGTGGTCGCTCGGTTGGTGAGAACTCTGCCAGACGCTATTCAGCATTGGGTGGGCCAAGGGGATTCCGGCACCCTAGACCAGGGGGTCAGCCTGATTGAGTGGTATACAGCCACTCAGGTCTTTATACGGGACTCTGCTTTACTACAATTAACATGTCGGGGACTGCCAGCCCAGGAGCCTGGGAAAGGTCCACGACCCTCTGCTGGGGGCCAATCAGGACCGAGCCCATACTGAGGGGGTACCCCGAAGTGAGAGTGAACAGTGACCCTGTTCTCCTAAATTGGCCCTAAGGTCCAGTCATGCCACAGCTATTAAGTGTTAGCAGCGCCAAGGGCCAGGACATGTGGGTGCCAACTTCCCCGACAGCTGAACCCATGGACTGCAGGTATACTCGCTGTATCTCGATGTATGCCCAGGCCATTTACACTGCGGATCCGTTCATCCCAATGGGTGAACCGCATCTGTGCCAGGTGCACGCCAACAGACACCAGGCCGAGGCCCTCCTGCACTCAGGGAGCCAGGTGACACTTGTGCATGGGTCATTAATCTCGGGCTTAGCACCCACTGGGAAAAAATCTGGGTGTTGTGTGTATACAGGGTGAACTCTGAGTACCCGACAATGGAGGTCTCATTTGTTAAGCCCTGTGGAGAGATTAAACATGTGGTGGGGTAGTGAAGACCCTTTCTTATTGGGCTGTCCTGGGAAGGGATTTGACCCTCTTCTGTTCTCTATGGAAAAATAAAATTAACCCTCCCAAAGTAAATGTTATTCTGGGTGCGGAACTCAAAGATCCTGAGTCAGGGATACTTGCCATAGGAGTTGCCAACATAGGGACAGAGTGTAACCCCGATAGGTTTCCCCTAGAGGTATTGGCAGGAGAGGTCGAGGAGACCCCATCGATCACCAAGCTGGAAGTGTCCCCTGGTATGTTTGGGACAGCCTAGATCTAGGATCACACTCTGACCCAGGCACGGGAAAGAATAATCGAGGTAAATGGGGTAGCTCAACAATTGCGTGCGGAGACAGTGTTCCCACATATGGCGCTCAACCAGGACTATACAGTGTTGATAAAATCCAGGACGAGGTAGTAGAACAACTGGTAGTGCCTCAATCCTACTGTCAGGTGGTGCTTGAAATGGCTTACACCCATATGCTGGGAGGGCATTTCAGGGCCAAAAAAATGCAGGAGAGCATACTGCGGCATATTTTTTTTGACCTGGGGTCTACGCTGAGGTGCAGAGGTTCTGAGAAATGTGTCCTGAGTGCCAACTAACCTCACCCACCGCAAACTACCGGAGTCTGTTGGTACCTCTACCCATTATAGAGGTACTGTTCGAGCAGATTGCAATAAATCTGGTAAGGCCTATAGTAAAATCCGCTCGGGGCTACCAACACATATTAGTGGTGGTAGACTACGCCACCCTGTACCTGAAGCCAATTCTGCTTTGGCACACCTCTGCTAAGCTTATCGCCTGGGAGTTTACCATGTTCTGTCACCTTGGACTACTGAAGGAGATCCTTACTGATCAGGGGACTCCTTTGATGTCCAAGGTGACTAAGGAACTGTGCAAGCTTCTCAAAATAAAACAGTTGCGCACGTTGGTGTATCACCCGCAGACCAATGAACTAGTCGAGTGCTTCAACAAAACCCTCAAATCCATGTTGAAAAAGATAGTTTCCAAGGATGGAAGGGATTGGGACATGTTGTTGCCCTACCTGATGTTCGCAATTCACGAGGTACCGCAGACTTCCACGGGATTTTCACCCTTTGAGCTACTGTATAGCAAACATCCTAGGGGTCTGTTGGATGTAGCCAAAGAGACATGGGAGCAGGAACCAACACCACATAAGTGTAATTGAGCACATGGCCAATATGCAGGACCGGATTGCAGTTGTCAGGCCTATAGTAAAAGAGCATTTGGTGGATGCTCAGGCAGCGCAGGGCCACGTTAATAGCGAAAAGGCCACGGTCCGCTCCTTTTAGATTGGGTTTCAGTCTTGGTACCCACCGCTGAAAGCAAGCTTATGGCCAAGTGACTGAGTTTAACAGCCCGGGAAAAGAAACCCGAACAGTTGTATCACGTCAATCTGTTGAAAGTAGATAGAAGAACCTGGCACTCAACTTAATGCTTTGTGAGAGGTTTTATTTTGTAGTACGAACAAAACGTTTCAGTCCCTAAATTCGGGACCTTCATCAGTTACGTACTTGTGGGCTTATTGGATAGAGCCCAAAGGGGATTAGGCTGTGTCTGTGTGCAGGGCAGTAACCTGGGTTTTAAAGCCATAAAAGTCAATGCGCTTGTAGCTGCATGCTTAGAGTGTGCTCCTGGCCCAGACACGGTGGATTCCGCGTCTGGGCCAGGAGCACACTCTAAGCACGCAGCTACAAGCGCATTGACTTTTACGGCTGAAGACCTCTATGGTTATTGATGTCAGATTGCTGTGAGTGGCACCCTGTGGTCAGCACTCATAGCAATGCTGTAATTCAGCTACATAGGAGCGATCTGAGCATCGCTCCTATATAGCAGAGCCGATCAGGCTATGCCAGCTTCTAGCCTCCCATGGAGGCTATTGAAGCATGGCAAAAGTAAAAAAAAAAATGTTTTAACCCCTTAATCCAATATGACGTACTATCCCGTCGAGGTGACCTGGGACTTAATTCCCAGTGACGGGATAGTACGTCATATGCAATCGGCCACGCTCACGGGGGGAGCGCGGCCGATCGCAGCCGGGTGTCAGCTGACTATCGCAGCTGACATCCGGCACTATGTGCCAGTAGCGGTCACGGACCGCCCCCGGCACATTAACCCCCGGCACACTGCGATCAAACATGATCGCAGTGTACCGGCGGTACAGGGAAGCATCGCGCAGGGAGGGGGCTCCCTGCGTGCTTCCCTGAGACGATCGGTACAAGGCGATGTACTCACCTTGTACCAAGCGTCTCCTCCCTGCAGTCCCCGGATCCAAAATGGCCACGGGGCTGCATCCGGGTCCTGCAGGGAGTACTTCCGGGTCCACAGCAGGCGCTGGTAAGCCTGCACGGCTGTGTGTCAGATCGCTGATCTGACAGAGTGCTGTGCAAACTGTCAGATCAGCGATCTGTGATGTCCCCCTCTGGGACAAAGTAAAAAAAAAATTTCCACATGTATAAAAAAAAAAAAAAAAAATTCCTAAATAAAGAAAAAAATATATATATTATTCCCATAAATACATTTCTTTATCTAAAAAAGAGCAAAAAAACAATAAAAGTACACATATTTAGTATAGCCGCGTCCATAATGACCCAACCTATAAAACTGTCCCACTAGTTAACCCCCTCAGTGAACACCGTAAGAAAAAAAAAAAAAAACGAGCCAAAAAACAACGCTTTATTATCATACCGCCAAACAAAAAGTGGAATAACGCGATCAAAAAGACGGATATAAATAACCATGGTACCGCTGAAAACGTCATCTTGTCCCGCAAAAAAGCAAGCCACCATACTGCATCATGAACAAAAAAATAAAAAAGTTATAGTCCTCAGAATAAAGCGATGCCAAAATAATTATTTTTTCTATAAAATAGCTTTTATCGTATAAAAGCGCCAAAACATAAAAAAATGAGATAAATGAGATATCGCTGTAATCGTACTGACCCGAAGAATTAAACTGCTTTATCAATTTTACCAAACGTGGAATGGTATAAACGGTTCCCTCAAAAGAAATTCATGAATAGCTGGTTTTTGGTCATTCTGCCTCACAAAAATCGGAATAAAAAGCGATCAAAAACTGTCACGTGTCCGAAAATGTTACCAATAAAAACATCAACTCGTCCCGCAAAAAAAAAAACCTCACATGACTCTGGACCAAAAGATGGAAAAATTATAGGTCTCAAAATGTGGAGACGCAAAAACTTTTTTGCTATAAAAAGCGTCTTTTAGTGTGTGACAGCTGCCAATCATAAAAATCCGATATAAAAAATGCTATAAAAGTAAATCAAACCCCCCTTCATCACCCCCTTAGTTAAGGAAAAATAATAAAATAAAAAAAAATTATTTATTTCCATTTTCCCATTAGGGCTAGGGTTAGGGTTAGGACTAGGGATAGGGCTAGGGTTGGAGCTAAAGTTAGGGTTAGGGTTGGGGCTAAAGTTAGGGTTAGGGTTGGGGTTGGGGCTAAAGTTAGGGTTAGGATTACATTTACGGTTGGGATTAGAGATGGGGGTGTGTCAGGGTTAGGAGTGTGGTTAGGGTTACCGTTGGGATTAGGATTAGGGGTGTGTTTGGATTAGGGTTTCAGGTAGAATTGGGGAGTTTCCACTCTTCAGGCACATCAGGGGATCTCCAAACTCGACATGGCGTCCGATCTCAATTCCAGCCAATTCTGCGTTGAAAAAGTAAAATAGTGCTCCTTCCCTTCCGAGCTCTCCCGTGCGCACAAACAGGGGTTTACCCCAACATATGGGGTATCAGCATACTCGGGACAAATTGAACAACAACTCTTGGGGTCGAAGTTCTCTTGTTATCCTTGGGAAAATAAAAATTTGGGGGGCTAAATATCATTTTTGTGGGAAAAAAAAGGATTTTTTATTTTCACGGCTCTGCCTTGTAAACTGTAGTGAAACACTTGAGGGTTCAAAGTTCTCACAACACATCTAGATACGTTCCTTGGGAGGTCTAGTTTCCAATATGGGGTCACTTGTGGGGAGTTTCTACTGTTTGGGTACATCAGGGGCTCTGCAAATGCAACGTGACGCCTGCAGACCAATCCATCTAAGTCTGCATTCCAAATAGTGCTCCTTCCCTTCCGAGCTCTGCCATGCGCCCAAACAATGGTTTACACCCACATATGGGGTATCAGCGTACTCAGGACAAATTGAAAAACAACTTTTGTGGTCTAATTTCTTCTCTTACCCTTGGGAAAATAAAAAATTAAAAAAGATCATTTTTGTGAAAAAATATGATTTTTTATTTTTACGGCTCTGCATTATAAACTTCTGTGAAGCACTTGTTGGGTCAAAGTGCTCACCACACATCTAGATAAGTTCCTTAGGGAGTCTATTTTCCAAAATGGTGTCACTTGTGGGGGGTTTCAATGTTTAGGCACATCAGGGGCTCTCCAAACGCAACATGGCGTGCCATCTCAATTCCAGTCAATTTTGCATTGAAAAGTAAAATGGTGCTCCTTTCCTTCCGAGCTCTGCCATGCGCCCAAACAGTGGTTTACCCCCACATATGGGGTATCAGCGTACTCAGGACAAATTGTACAACAACTTTTGGGGTCTAATTTCTTCTCTTACCCTTGGGAAAATAAAAAATTAAAAAAGATCATTTTTGTGAAAAAATATGATTTTTTATTTTTACGGCTCTGCATTATAAACTTCTGTGAAGCACTTGTTGGGTCAAAGTGCTCACCACACATCTAGATAAGTTCCTTAGGGAGTCTATTTTCCAAAATGGTGTCACTTGTGGGGGGTTTCAATGTTTAGGCACATCAGGGGCTCTCCAAACGCAACATGGCGTGCCATCTCAATTCCAGTCAATTTTGCATTGAAAAGTAAAATGGTGCTCCTTTCCTTCCGAGCTCTGCCATGCGCCCAAACAGTGGTTTACCCCCACATATGGGGTATCAGCGTACTCAGGACAAATTGAAAAACAACTTTTGTGGTCTAATTTCTTCTCTTACCCTTGGGAAAATAAAAAATTAAAAAAGATCATTTTTGTGAAAAAATATGATTTTTTATTTTTACGGCTCTGCATTATAAACTTCTGTGAAGCACTTGTTGGGTCAAAGTGCTCACCACACATCTAGATAAGTTCCTTAGGGAGTCTATTTTCCAAAATGGTGTCACTTGTGGGGGGTTTCAATGTTTAGGCACATCAGGGGCTCTCCAAACGCAACATGGCGTGCCATCTCAATTCCAGTCAATTTTGCATTGAAAAGTAAAATGGTGCTCCTTTCCTTCCGAGCTCTGCCATGCGCCCAAACAGTGGTTTACCCCCACATATGGGGTATCAGCGTACTCAGGACAAATTGTACAACAACTTTTGGGGTCCATTTTCTCCTGTTACCCTTGGTAAATTAAAACAAATTGGAGCTGAAATAAATTTTGCCTGAAAAAAAGATAAATGTTCATTTTTATTTAAACATTCCAAAAATTCCTGAAACACCTGAAGGGTTAATAAACTTCTTGAATGTGGTTTTGAGCACCTTGAGAGGTGCAGTTTTTAGAATGGTGTCACACTTGGGTATTTTCTATCATATAGACCCCTCAAAATGACTTAAAAAGAGATGTGGTCCCTAAAAAAAAATGGTGTTGTAAAAATGAGAAATTTCTGGTCAACTTTTAACCCTTATAACTCCCTAACAAAAAAAAAATTTTTGGTTCCAAAATTGTGCTGATGTAAAGTAGACATGTGGGAAATGTTATTAAGTATTTTGCGTGACATATCTCTGTGATTTAAGGGCATACAAATTCAAAGTTGGAAAATTGCAAAATTTTCAAAATTTTCGCCAAATTTCCATTTTTTTCACAAATAAACGCAAGTTATATCGAATAAATTTTACCACTATCATGAAGTACAATATGTCACGAGAAAACAGTGTCAGAATCGCCAAGATCCGTTGAAGCGTTCCAGAGTTATAACCTCATAAAGAGACAGTGGTCAGAATTGTAAAAATTGGCCCTGTCATTAACGTGCAAACCACCCTCGGGGCTTAAGGGGTTAAATTTTATATATATAAGTTCAAATAACCCCCCTTTCACCTCATTCAAAATAAAACAATCAAAAAATCAAACATACATTTATTTGGTATCGCCGTGTTCAGAATCGCCCGATCTATCAATAAATAAAAGGATTAACCTGATCGCTAAACGACGTAGGGAGAAAAAGTTTCAAAATGCCAGAATTACATTTTTTTGGTCACCGCGACATTGCATTAAAATGCAATAACAGGCGATCAAAATAACTTATCTGCACCAAAATGCTACAATTAAAAACATCAGCTCAGCACGCAAAAAATAAGCCCTCACCCGACCCGAGATCACGAAAAATGGAGATGCTACGGGTATCAGAAAATTGCGCAATTTTTTCTTTTTTTTTTTTTTTTGCAAAGATTGGAATTTTTTTTACCACTTAGATAAAAAATAACCTAGACATGTTTGGTCTCTATGAACTCGGAATGACCTGGAGAATCATAATGGCAGGTCAGTTTTAGCATTTAGTGAACGTAGCAAAACAGCCAAACAAAACATAAGTTTGGGATTGCACTTTTTTTGCAATTTCACTGCACTTGGAATTTTTTTCCCATTTTCTAGTACACGACATGGTGAAACCAATGGTGTCGTTCAAAAGTACAACTCGTGCCACAAAAAATAAACCCTCACATGGCCAAATTGATGGAAATATAAAAAAGTTATGGTTCTGGGAAAGAGGGGAGCGAAAAACGAAAACGTAAAACTGAAAAAAGCTTCAGGGGTTAAGGGGTGACATTGAAGAGAACTTGTACATGATTCAACCGGAGGGTAATATCAAAGAGGGTGAAAAGAATCTCTTTTGCAACGTACAAAAATCTCTCTATGGTCGTAGGTATTTGACAAGAACATGGAACGCCAAAATCAACAAAGTCTTATTGGAAAAAGGATTTAAAAGAGGTCAAGCAGATTCGTGTTTATACACAAAATGTACATGAAAGTGGATGTATATTCTTTTATATGTGGACGATGTGATTATCAGGAGGAAACAGAAATTGCAAAGATGACTAAAATTCTGAATCAGCATTTTGAAACTAAAGACATTGGAAATGTAACGTACAGTTGTGTGAAAAGGTGTTTGCCCCTTCATGATTTCCTATTGTTTTGTCAGTTTGTCACACTTAAATGTTTCAGATCACCAAAAAAATTTAAATATTAGACAAAAATAACGCAAGTAAACACAAAATGCAGTTTTTAAATGAAGGTCTTTATTTTTAAAGGGCCACTGTCACCCCCCAGGCGTTTGAAACTAAAAGAGCCACCTTGTGCAGCAGTAATGCTGCATTCTGACAAGGTGGCTCTTTTAGTTCTGGGTGCTGTAACTGCAGAAATAATCAGTTTTGTAATTTGTCCCAAATACCTTTCTTCAGTCCTGGAGGCAGGCCTTTCCCCCCCTGCTGCAGACGCCACACAGCCATCACTCAAATCTTCTTGGCGCCGAGCGCCGCCTCCTCACCGCTGTTTTGAAATCAGCCGGCGCCTGCGATCTTTTCTCCTGCCTTGGGCAGGCGCAGTGAGAGCTGCCAGTCTGTCCTCATATGCAGTCCAGCTGACTGCGCCTGTGCGGCCGCCCTGCCTGTGAATCCCAGCCCCGCAATGTGAATAAATCAGAAGACACTGCGGGGCTGGGATTCACAGAGTGTTGTAAAAGACTCATTGCCAGTTATCGCAAATGCTTCATTGCAGTTATTGCTGCTAAGGGTGGCCAACCAGTTATTATGTTTAGGGGGCAATCACTTTTCACAAAGGGCTCTATAGGTTTGGATTTCTTTTTCCCTTAATAATAAAGACCTTCACTTAAAACTGCATTTTGTGTTTACTTGTGTTATCTTTGCCTAATATGTAAATTTGTTTGGCGATTGGAAACATGTAAGTGTGAAAAACAGGGGCAAACACTTTTTCACACAACTATTATTAGTAGTATTATCTAGGAATCCAGGTCCAAAGAGAGGAAGATGGAAGCTTTCTTCTAAACCAAAGTGCAAAAATCAACTCTATTCTGAATCAGTTTGGAATGTCAGAAGCCAAAGGTATATCAATTCCAATGGAACCATCTTACTTAAAATTGAGAAATACAGACAGGCAGTGGGGGCACTTCTATACATAGTAACTATGACTTGACCGGATATCACAGCAACAAGGAGTTCTCTACAAATATGTGAAAAAACCACACCAAAATGACTGGAATACAGTTATGAGAGTTTTTCGATATTTGAAAGAGTCTCAAGACATAAATGTAAGGATATCTGCAACAGGAGATCTAAAACTCACAGGCTATGTGGATGCAGACTGGGCTGATGACTTAGCAGATTGTAAATTGACAAGCGGCTATTTGTTCAAGCTTGGAGAATGTACAATTTCTTGAACGGCTTGAGAGTACAGATTAATACTAGTGATGAGAGAATATACTCTTCACTCGAGATTTCCCGAGCACGCTCGGGTGTCCTCCGAGTATTTTTTAGTGCTCGGAGATTCAGTTTTCATCGCCGCAGCTGAATGATTTACATCTGTTAGCCAGCATAAGTACATGTGGGGGTTGCCTGGTTGCTAGGGAATCCCCACATGTAATCAAGCTGGCTAAGAGATGTAAATCATTCAGCTGCGGCAAGAACAACTAAATCTCTGAGCACTAAAAAATACTCAGAGGACACCCGAGCGTGCTCGGGAAATCTCGAGTAACAAGTATATTCGCTCATCACTAATTAATACGTTGTCAGCAAAGTCCTGGCCAGGTCTAATTACTTGAACCACCAACATCAACTATCAATTCGGTACAGTAGAACTACAGTTTAACTGGGACTTGTGCTTGTTATACATCAATGTCAGACTGTCTTTAGATTGGATACAATTGTAGCAAACATTTAGCTCTCGGGAAAACCATACTTTATTTAGTTAGTTTCTCTGGTGACTGTGAAATTGCTGAGAAACTGAATTACAAACTTTTCATAATATAGAGAATAATCGTACAATATGCAGTGAATGTCTGACCTCGTTTGGTCTGCGGCCCATTTTTTTCTTCTATATATACATTTTTTGATGTGATTGTCCATTACACTCTGCACTTCTCTTATATAACAGCTCTGATTCATGAAGCAAGTTTCATCAATTCACTGGCTTAAAGCTGCTTGAAACATTTCAAGATTTTTGTAATTGCGCAAAATTTTATGACTTTTGGCTGTTTCCCGCCTGTGTTGCCCACTCTGTGAAAAGTTGATGGGGATTATCTGAAGGGGCATATCTGAGCCTTGCCAACAAATTTATAATTCAAGGCAAAAAAATGATGTAATTCACCACAAATATGCTCCAGTACCTAAGTCTGCATTTTGGTGGTGGTGTACAGTCACCGATAGTTGCTCAAAATTAATTAATACCTTCCCGACATCTACCATACATGTATGGCGCAAGACTGGAGTGGGCTCACAGGCTGAGCCCACCCTATTATCCAGGAGATAACAGCTGTATATCAGAGCCATAGTCAGGGTCTGCCCGCAGAGCCTCGCAAAAAAAAAAACCCTCACAAAGCTCCATTGACTGAAAATATTATGGGTCTCGAATAATAACTCAATCAAAAAATTTTTTTTTGCTAAATTTCATAGATTTTTTTTTCATTGCTAAAATGAGAAAACTCAACATGTTTGGTATGGATAATAGACCGAAAACAGAAAGATCAATCCAACAATATGGGGATCGTGTGGGGAAATATCCACCATAGTTGTGATCCTGAGGAAAGATCAAGATGAACATGGATAAGAAGACATATCAATGATATCCAAAAAATTACTTTAAAGATGCTAACAATATACCGTAATTGCTTACACTGTGAGTAATCCATTAAAAACATACATTGAGACCACATGTCCCCCAAATAAGATGTACCCAGGTGATCCCTAGCCCAATGTGCAGGGTTACAGAATGGAGAATAGATCTAGAGTACAATATATTTAACATATAGAGTACAAATAACCCAATATTTCTTCAAACAGACCAAAATAATAGGTAACAGAAATGCTAAAATAAGCATAAGTATTTATATAGTTCAGCTGAAAAAAAACCTGAAAAAAAGGTGGAGCCAAGTCAAATTGGTGTTGTGGCATGTATCATAGAGCTGAGTAAAGGTGTCATAAAAATTATCGATATATCAACAACAGCCATAAAAATTATCTATATGTAACAGCAGCAGAAATTACTGGTAAACTAACTGCCTATCGGCTGACCATACATGAATAGCAGCACCATGACTACAGCCTAACAAGTGTTCAGTATTCTAGCATCGAAGAAAAGTTCCAAGGTTACATTTAGGCTATGTGCACACGTTCAGGTTTTTTCGCGTTTTTTTTGTGATAAAAATGCTATAAAAACTCATTAAAAACGCATACATCATGCATCCTATCATTTAGAATGCATTCTGCATGTTTTGTGCACATGGTGCGAAAAAAACGCATCGCGGTAAAAAAAGCAGCATGTTCATTAATTTTGCGGATTTTCCGCGTTTTTCCCTCAATTCTATGCATTTGGAAAAAAAACGCACAAAAAACGCATCAAAAACGCGAAAAAAAGGCATGCGGATTTCTGGCAGAAATGTCCGGTTTTTGTCAGGAAAATTTCTGCTACAAATCCTGACGTGTGCACATACCGTTAAGGCTCCTTGAATTCAGCATAGAAGCAAGTATTAGGAGAGATACCATCAGTGTAGCAAGCCACTTGCAGTGAAGGAAGTAATTATTTGATCCCTTGCTGATTTTGTAAGTTTGCCCACTGACAAAGACATTAACATTTAACAGTCTATAATTTTAATTGTAGGTTAATTTTAACCCCTTAAGCCCCGAGGGTGGTTTGCACGTTAATGACAGGGCCAATTTTTACAATTCTGACCACTGTCTCTTTATGAGGTTATAACTCTGGAACGCTTCAACGGATCTTGGCGATTCTGACATTGTTTTCTCAAGAGATATTCTACTTTATGTTATTGGTAAAATTTATTCGATATAACTTGCGTTTATTTGTGAAAAAAATGGAAATTTGGCGAAAATTTTGAAAATTTCACAATTTTCCAACTTTCAATTTTTATACCCTTAAATCACAGAGATATGTCACGCAAAATACTTAATAAATAACATTTCCCACATGTCTACTTTACATCAGCACAATTTTGGAACCAAATTTTTTTTTTGTTAGGGAGTTATAAGGGTTAAAAGTTGACCAGAAATTTCTCATTTTTACAACACTTTTTTTTAGGGACCACATCTCATTTGAAGTCATTTTGAGGGGTCTATATGATAGAAAATACCCAAGTGTGACACCATTCTAAAAACTGCACCCCTCAAGATGCTCAAAACCACTTTCAAGAAGTTTATTAACCCTTCAGGTGTTTCACAGGAATTTTTGGAATGTTTAAATAAAAATGAACATTTATCTTTTTTTCACACAAAATGTATTTCAGCTCCAATTTGTTTTATTTTACCAAGGGTAACAGGAGAAAATGGACCACAAAAGTTGTTGTACAATTTGTCCTGAGTACACTGATACCCCATATGTGGGGTAAACCACTGTTTGGGCGCATGGCAGAGCTCGGAAGGAAAGGAGCACCATTTGACTTTTCAATGCAAAATTGACTGGAATTGAGATGGGACACCATGTTGCGTTTGGAGAGCCCCTGATGTGCCTAAACATTGAAACCCCCCACAAGTGACACCATTTTGGAAAGTAGACCCCCTAAGGAACTTATCTAGATGTGTGGTGAGCACTTTGACCCAACAAGTGCTTCACAGAAGTTTATAAAGCAGAGCCGTAAAAATAAAAAATCATATTTTTTCACAAAAATGATCTTTTCGCCCCCAATTTTTTATTTTCCCAAGGGTAAGAGAAGAAATTGGACCCCAAAAATTGTTGTGCAATTTGTCCTGAGTACGCTGATACCCCATATGTGGGGGGGAACCACTGTTTGGGCACATGGCAGAGCTCGGAAGGGAAGGAGCGCCATTTGGAATGCAGACTTGGATTGATTGGTCTGCAGGCGTCACGTTGCATTTCCAGAGCCCCTGATGTACCCAAACAGTACAAACCCCCTACAAGTGACCCCATATTGGAAACTAGACCTCCCAAGGAACTTATCTAGATGTGTTGTGAGAACTTTGAACCCCAAAGTGTTTCACTACAGTTTATAACGCAGAGCCGTGAAAATAAAAATTCTTTTTTTTTTCACAAAAATGATTTTTAGCCCCTCAAATTTTTATTTTCCCAAGGATAACAAGGGAACTTGGACTGCAAATGTTGTTGTCCAATTTGTCCCGATGCTCAAAACCACTTTCAAGAAGTTTATTAACCCTTCAGGTGTTTCACAGGAATTTTTGGAATGTTTAAATAAAAATGAACATTTATCTTTTTTTCACACAAAATGTATTTCAGCTCCAATTTGTTTTATTTTACCAAGGGTAACAGGAGAAAATGGACCACAAAAGTTGTTGTACAATTTGTCCTGAGTACACTGATACCCCATATGTGGGGTAAACCACTGTTTGGGCGCATGGCAGAGCTCGGAAGGAAAGGAGCACCATTTGACTTTTCAATGCAAAATTGACTGGAATTGAGATGGGACACCATGTTGCGTTTGGAGAGCCCCTGATGTGCCTAAACATTGAAACCCCCCACAAGTGACACCATTTTGGAAAGTAGACCCCCTAAGGAACTTATCTAGATGTGTGGTGAGCACTTTGACCCAACAAGTGCTTCACAGAAGTTTATAAAGCAGAGCCGTAAAAATAAAAAATCATATTTTTTCACAAAAATGATCTTTTCGCCCCCAATTTTTTATTTTCCCAAGGGTAAGAGAAGAAATTGGACCCCAAAAATTGTTGTGCAATTTGTCCTGAGTACGCTGATACCCCATATGTGGGGGGGAACCACTGTTTGGGCACATGGCAGAGCTCGGAAGGGAAGGAGCGCCATTTGGAATGCAGACTTGGATTGATTGGTCTGCAGGCGTCACGTTGCATTTCCAGAGCCCCTGATGTACCCAAACAGTACAAACCCCCTACAAGTGACCCCATATTGGAAACTAGACCTCCCAAGGAACTTATCTAGATGTGTTGTGAGAACTTTGAACCCCAAAGTGTTTCACTACAGTTTATAACGCAGAGCCGTGAAAATAAAAATTCTTTTTTTTTTCACAAAAATGATTTTTAGCCCCTCAAATTTTTATTTTCCCAAGGATAACAAGGGAACTTGGACTGCAAATGTTGTTGTCCAATTTGTCCCGAGTACGCTGATGCCCCATATGTTGGGGTAAACCCCTGTTTGGGCGCACGGGAAAGCTTGGAAGGGAAGGAGCACTGTTTTACTTTTTCAACGCAGAATTGTCTGGAATTGAGATCGGACGCCATGTCGCGTTTGGAGAGCCCCTGATGTGCCTGAACAGTGGAAACTCCCCAATTCTACCTGAAACTCTAATCCAAACACACCCCTAACCCTAATCCCATCTGTAACCCTAACCACACCCCTAACCCTGACATACCCCTAATTCTAATCCCAACCCTACTCCCAACCGTAAATGTAATCCAAACCCTAACCCTAACTTTAGCCCCAACCCTAACCCTAACTTTAGCCCCAACCCTAACCCTAACTTTAGCCCCAACCCTATCCCTAACTTTAGCCCCAACCCTAACTTTAGCTCCAACCCTAACCCTAGCCATAACCCTAGCCATAACCCTAGCCCTAACCCTAACCCTAGCCCTAACCCTAATGGGAAAATGGAAATAAATAAATTTTTTTAATTTTATTATTTTTCCCTAACTAAGGGGGTGATGAAGGGGTTTGATTTACTTTTATAGCGTTTTTTATATCGGATTTTTATGATTGGCAGCTGTCACACACTAAAAGACGCTTTTTATAGCAAAAAAGTTTTTGCGTCTCCACATTTCGAGACCTATAATTTTTCTGTATTTTGGTCCACAGAGTAATGTGAGGTCTTGTTTTTTGCGGGACGAGTTGACGTTTTTATTTGTGACATTTTCGGGCACGTGACATTTTTTGATCGCTTTTTATTCCGATTTTTGTGAGGCAGAATGACCAAAAACCAGCTATTCATGAATTTCTTTTGGGGGAGGCGTTTATACCGTTCCACGTTTGGTAAAATTGATAAAGCAGTTTTATTCATCGGGTCAGTACGATTACAGCGATATCTCATTTATATCATTTTTTATGTATTGGCGCTTTTATATGATAAAAGCTATTTTATAGAAAAAATAATTATTTTGGCATCGCTTTATTCTGAGGACTATAACTTTTTTATTTTTTTGTTTATGATGCAGTATGGTGGCTTGCTTTTTTGCGGGACAAGATGACGTTTTCAGCGGTACCATGGTTATTTATATCCATCTTTTTGATCCCGTGTTATTCCACTTTTTGTTTGGTGGTATGATAATAAAGCGTTGTTTTTTTGGCTCTTTTTTTTTTTTTTTCTTACGGTGTTCACTGAAGGGGTTAACTAGTGGGACAGTTTTATAGGTTGGGTCGTTACGGACGCGGCGATACTAAATATGTGTACTTTTATTGTTTTTTTTTTTTTTAGATAAAGAAATGTATTTATGGGAATATTATTTTTTTATTTCTTCTTTATTTAGGAATTTTTTTTTTTTTTTTACACATGTGAAAATTTTTTTTTTTACTTTTTTACTTTGTCCCAGGGGGGACATCACAGATCGCCGATCTGATAGTTTGCATAGCACTCTATCAGATCGGCGATCATACTTTTCACCCGGAAGTACTCCCTGCAGGACCCGGATGCAGCCCCGCGGCCATTTTGGATCCGGGGCCTGCATGGAGAAGACGCTCGGTACAAGGTGAGCACATCGCCTTGTACCGATCGTCTCAGGGAAGCACGCAGGGAGCCCCCTCCCTGCGCGATGCTTCCCTGTACCGCCGGTACACCGCGATCATGTTTGATCGCAGTGTGCCGGGGGTGGTCCGTGACCGCTCCTGGCACATAGTGCCGGATGTCAGCTGCGATAGGCAGCTGACACCCGGCCGCGATCGGCCGCGCTCCCCCCATGAGCGCGGCCGATTGGCTATGACGTACTATCCCGTCGGTGGGAATTAAGGCCCACCCCACCTCGACGGGATAGTACGTCATATGGGATTAAGGGGTTAACATTGAGAGATGGAATATCAAAAATAAAATCTAGAAAATCACATTGCATAAATTATATAAATTTATTTGCATTTTGCAGAGAAATAAGTATTTGAGCCCTCTGGCAAACAAGACTTAATACTTGGTGGCAAAACCCTTGTTGGTAAGCACAGCAGTCACATGTTTTTGTAGTTGATGAGGTTTGTGCACATGTCAGGAGGAATTTTGGTCCAGTCCTCTTTGCAGATCATCTCTAAATCATTAAGATTTTGAGGCTGTCTCTTGGCAACTCGGAGCTTCAACTCCTTCCATAAGTTTTCTATGGGATTAAAGTCTGGAGACTGGCTAGGCCACTCCATGACCTTTATGTGCTTCTTGTTGAGCCACAAATTTTTTGCCTTGGCTGTATGTTTTGGGTCTTTTTTTGCTGGAAGACCCAGCCACGACCCATTTTTAATTTCCTGGCGGAGGGAAGGAGGTTGTCATTCAGGATTTTACGGTACATGACTCTATCCATTCTCCCATTGATGCGGTGAAGTAGTCTTGTGCCCTTAGCAGAGAAACACCCCCAAAACATAATGTTTCCACCTCCATGCTTGACAGTGGGGATGGTGTTCTTTGGGTTATAGACAGCATTTCTCTTCCTCCAAACACGGCAAGTTGAGTTAATGCCAAAGAGCTCAATTTTTGTCTCATCTGACCACAGCACCTTCTCCCAATCACTCACAGAATCATCCAGGTGTTCATTGGCAAATTTCAGAAGGGTCTGCACATGTGCCTTCTTGAGCAGGGGGACCTTGTGGGCACTGCAGGATTTTAAACCTTTTCGGCGTAATGTGTTGGCAGTGGTTTTCTTGGTGACTGTGGTCCCAGCTGCATTGAAATGATTAACAAGTTCCCTCTGTGTAGTTTTAGGCTGGTCTATAATCTTGTCCCTGACATCCTTATAAAGCTCTTTGGTCTTGCCCATGTTGTAGAGGTTAGAGTCTGACTCATTAATTAATTGAGTCTGTGCACAGGAGTTTTTTTTATAAAGGTGACTATGTAAGACAGCTGTCTTTAATGAAGCTAACGAGTTGATTAGGAGTGTCTAACTGGTCTGTAGGATCCAGAACTCTTAATGGTTGGTAGGGGATCAAATACTTATTTCTCACTACAAAATGTAAATAAATGTATTTAATTTATACAATGTGATTTTCTGGATTTTATTTTTGATATTCTCTCAATGTTAAAATTAACCTACCCTTAAAATTATAGACTGTTCATGTCTTTGTCAGTGGGCAAACTTACAAAATCAGCAAGGGATCAAATAATTATTTCCTTCACTAAATGCCATAAAGAAATAAAGTGCAATAGTGATTATTGTAAAGTTCTTATTACCTGAGGTCATATTCCAGATTGAAACCTTCCCTTTTATCAGCACAACGGGGGACCTATAGCACCTCGTCATGCATTTCACCCTCTGGGCTTCATTAGGAGGGATGGCGAATAAAAAGACAGGCACTTTAAATAGCATGGATTTGATAAAAAAAATGCTGCTGTGTAGCTGGTCCCTAAGAACAAAGTATATCTCCACATGCCTACAGACTATAAAGCATGCTAGTAGGGAGGATCATGAGAAATACCAAACACCCAATGATTGATTAAATGAGAGGATAAGTTGCCTCTCCACATCATGTAGTGAATGGGGATTGAATCGTCTGCCAGGGGCGGGTCAATCAGGTCCCTTCCTAAATAGTTGTAACAAGGTACTGTCAAAGCTGTGATCAGAATGTGTGGCACACCCATATCCTATGTCATCCCAGTAAGGAGTGTCACATAGCGAATTGTTAGACCGTACAGCAAGGTGCTGCATCCCAAGGAATAATATGGGTGGGTAACTTTGCAGTATAGGGAGATAGAAACACCCAATCTGACTTCCTAATGAGAAGTGTCCATGCGGCAAATCGACGCATGCTGCAAAGTGATGCTCCACCCCAAGGAATGACATGGGTGGGCGGCGCTGCACAAGATAGGAGGAAGGAATGCTAGGGCATTCCCCCATCACCATGGCAATCAGCCGCCACATGTCAGACCCCAAGGCGAAGCAGCACATGAAGGTGTGTCTGTGTCACAGTACGATAGACACAGGGTAACTATATTAGCAATACAGAATTACTGGATTCTGGGACGTGGCAACTAGCCAGGCTAAAGTGAACCTAGTAAAGCACAAATCAGCATATTAAGCACTAGTGCAGAATAATGGCCCTGTGCGGATTTATCAGTGCCACAGACTAACTGGAAACTATGGGTTAGAATATAATCTAAAAGGCACAAGTTAATATGTTATATATTGCATACAAAATGGTTAATCATTCTATCTCTGTTTTAGAACCCGTTATATGAAGCAGGTAATGGATAAACAAAATATGCTCCATGCAGATATCATTTATATTGTTAAAGTATGTGTTTAGTCCAGTATGACAAATCCAAGATGGAATAATATATACATTTTACAGTGTGGACTAGGGTTGAGCGAAACGGATCGGTCAATTTCATAAGTCGGCGACTTTCGGCAAAGTCGGGTTTCGTGAAACCCGAGCCGATCCCAGCGTTAGATCGGCCATGCGGTCGGCGATCTTCGCGCCAAAGTCGTGTTTCGTATGACGCTTTAACCGCCAATTTTTCAGCCAATGAAGGAGTGTGGGCAGCGTGATGACATAGGTCTTGTCTTGCTTTCTGCGGCGTCACAGGGGGTGGGGGTATAAACGCCATCTTACCGTTTTGGATGTAGCGATTTACACAGTCCGAGGAATGTACTGATTTACACTCTGTCCGAGGAGAGAGAGAGAGAGAGAGAGAGAGAGAGAGAAAAATCCCCATTGACTTGCATTGGGTTTCGTGTTTGGGTTCCGTGTTTGGGCCGGCCCCCCGACTTTTCACAATAGTCGGACGATTTCACACAATCCGACTTTCGAGGAAGTCGGGTTTCATGAAACCCAACTCGATCCTAAGAAAGCAAAAGTCGCTCAACCCTAGTGTGGACTACCAGAAGTATATCAGAAGAATCTAAAGTATAACGAAAACAAAAATTATGAGACAGTCGGTCACAGAACCAAACCTTACACATTAATAAATAAAACTATAACAAGGCTCAACATGGTAAATTAAAATAATGGAATATTTAGAGAAAAGACTTCAAGCTAATTGTTTCATGGAGGCCAAATGGTGTAACTATAAAGTAACAATCCACTTGTTCTCCATTTGGAGGAATTTGAGCTTTAGATCTCCACCTTTAAAGTCCAGGTACACGTGATCGATCCCCCGCACCACCAGGCCTTTTTTTTACAGTTGTGATGATCACAAAAGTGCCTGGGGATGGTCTTCAATTTCTCAAAATCCTGACAATTATTTGCATTTTTAATATCTCTAATTTGTTATTGCGGATGTATCTTTAGGGTTCTGGTCATCATCCCTATATACACTGCTCAAAAAAAATAAAGGGAACACTAAAATACCACATCCTAGATATCACTGAATTAAATATTTCAGTTGCAACTCTTTATTCATTACATAGTGGAACGTGTTGAGAACAATAAAACATAAAAATGATCAATGTAAATCAAAATGAATATCCCATGGAGGTCTGGATTTGGATTGATACTCAAAATCAAAGTGGAAAATCAAATTACAGGAAATGCCTCAAGTCAAGGAAATGATGCTCAGTAGTGTGTGTGGCCTCCATGTGCCTGTATGACCTCCCTACGCCTGGGCATGCTCCTGATGAGGTGGCGGATGGTCTCCTGAGGGATCTCCTCCCAGACCTGAACTAAAACATCCGCCAACTCCTGGACAGTCTGTGTTGCAACGTGACGTTGGTTGATGGTGCGAGACATTATGTCCCAGATGTGTTCAATCGGATTCAGGTCTGGGGAAAGGGTGGGCTAGTCCATAGCTTCAACCTTCATCTTGCAGGAACTGCTGACACACTCTAGCCACATGAGGTCTGGTTTTGTCCTGCAATAGGGGGAACCCAGGGCCAACCGCACCAGCATATGGTCTCACAAGGGGTCTGAGGATCTCATCTCGGTACCTAATGACAGTCAGGCTATCTCTGGCGAGCACATGGAGGGCTGTGCGTCCCTCCAAAGAAATGTCACCCCACACCATTACTGACCCACTGCCAAACCGGTCATGCTGAAGGATGTTGCAGGCAGATCGCTCTCCACGGCGTCTCCAGACTCTGTCACGTCTGTCACATGTGCTCAGTGAGAACCTGCTTTCATCTGTGAAGAGCACAGGGTGCCAGTGGTGAATTTGCCAATCCTGGTGTTCTGTGGCAAATGCCAAACGTCCTGCAGTGTTGGGCTGTGAGCACAACCCCCATCTGTGGACGTTGGGCACTCAGACCCTCCTCAAGGAGTCGGTTTCTAACCGTTTGTGCAAACATATGCAAATTTTTGGTCTGCTGGAGGTCATTTTGCAGGGCTCTGGCAGCGTTCCTCCTTGCACAAAGGCTGAGGTAGCGGTCCTGCTGCTGGGCTGTTGCCCTCCTATGGCTCCATGTCTCCTTGTGTACTGGCCTGTCTCCTGGTAGTGCCTCCAGCCTCTGGACACTGCTGACAGACACAGCAAACCTTCTGGCCACAGCTCACATTGATGTGCCATCCTGGATGAGCTGCACTACCTGAGCCACTTGTGTGGGTTGTAGAGTCTGTCTCATGCTACCACGAGTGTGAAAGCACAACCAACATTCAAAAGTGACCAAAACATCAGCCAGAAAGCATTGGTACTGAGATGTGGTCTGTGGTCCCCACCTGCAGAACCACTCCTTTATTGAGTGTGTCTTGATAATTGCCAATAATTTCCATCTGTTGTCTATTCCATTTGCACAACAGCATGTGAAATTGATTTTTAAATGGACAGTTTGATTTCACAGAAGTTTGATTTACTTGGGAGTTATATTCTGTTGTTTAAGTGTTCCCTTTATTTTTTTGAGCAGTGCATATTACATTGCACGGGCAAGTGGCATGACATATGACTGCCTCAGTATTGCAAGAAATGTGATGGACAATCTTGAAGGTTTTATTTCCAGCTGAGTTATTGAAATTCAGATTCTTTGGAATGCATTTACAGACAGAACAAGAGATGCAAGGGAAAAAACTCCACTGTGGACCTTTACTACCAAACAATAAACTATTTGTTTTTGGGGAAACTTATTAACCTTTGCTGAGTATGTCCCCCAAATTATGTGATCTGCGCCAAGTCATTAGTGGTACCTGAGTTACCGTATTTTTCAGACTATAAGATGCACCCAGGTTTTAGAAGTGGAAAATAGGGAAAAAATATTTGAAGCAAAAAAGGTGGTAAAATATTTAATAACATACTATTATATGGGTTGTTATATAATAGTATGTTATTATGTTGGAAGCTACGGGACCAGTGTGGTGTCTGTGGAGTACTATATGAAGATGCTGGAGGGTGAGTATAAGAATGGGGGCACAGGGCTTATATTAAAATCACCACTCCAGCACTGAAAAATAACACTGGAGTGCTGTTTTAAGAACCCATGGGAGAACTATAACTCCCAGCATGTCCTGCAGATCCTATGGCATGCTGGGAGTTATAGTTCACCACAGGAGTGGCAGAGTGCTTTATTGTGTGTTGTAAAGACTAACCTTTTAATTGTGGCAGCCAGCCAGCTGTGGTGAGGTAAAATGCTGGAGCATCCCATCCCATGACACCACAGAGCGCTCCCTGCCTCTCCACAGCACAGGAGGAAGCTTGCAGATTGTAGTGTGGTGTCTGCAGGACCTGTGATGACATAAGAGGGAGGGCTCTGTGCTGCCATGTGATGCTCCAGCCCACCCTCTTCATGACATCACACAGGTCCTTGTGCTGCAGCACTCAGCACAGCCCTGGCAGGCAGGTATGCAGCGATCTTGTGTCTCCCCTCTGGCCCCTGCCTCCTCCTCCACCAGACACACAGATCTCCCCAGCAGCTGCAGGAATCCAGTGCTGGGGAAACCATGTGTGTCCCTGTGAAGGAGTATTCATTTGCTGCTCCCAGCTCACCACTCAGCTGACAGGTGGGCGGGGAAGCAACTAATGAATATTCACTGCACTTTAATGATCGGGACCATGTGGTTTCCCCAGGGCTGAGTCCTGAAGCCCGGCAGGGACATTTTTCTGCCTCCTGCCTCCCAGTGCAATCCCACTCGCTGCTGCCCCCTCCCCATGTTACATCCCTACCATAAGACGCACCCACACTTTCCTCCCAATTTTGGAGGGAAAAAAGTGCGTCTTATGGTCAGAAAAATACGGTAATTAATGTTTAAGATCACTGTCCATTAAAAGAGTGGACCAATGTCTGGAAAGGATGTTTTTCATCTGGGTCCAACTAGAGTTAAATGTGGTAATGAAGCGAGGTTCACTATCTGTAGTAAATCGTTCACTTTTATGATTGGATTTATAAAGCAGAAGGGATAGTCTATTAGAGTCAGCTGCTCTTTCGAGTCCTCTTTCTTTGAATCTCAAAGCCAAATCATCAGCTTGTCTATAGAAAGCTGTATTGTTTGAGCAAATTCTTCTGGCCCTAAGGAATTGACTAATGGACATAGATTGTTTTAGTTTAGGAAGATGTGAAGAACTGGCATGCAGGAGAGCATTAGTTGCTGTACTTGTGCTAAAGATGTCAGTTCCTACAGTACCATCCTTATTTCTTACAGGTATGACACCCAGGAATCCACCTGTGACCTACTACATCTCCAGGTCAATTTAATGTTGAGGTCATTATTGTTTAGATGGTTTAAAAAGTCTTCCAAGTGTGACGTGGAGCCCTGCCAGATAAAGAATACATCATCTATATATTAGATATGAGGCTTTCATAACCAAATGTGACATTGTCCCTTTCCCATAGTCCCAGGAAAAGGTTGATGCATGAGGGCGCACATGTGGCCTCCATCACCATTTTCTGGAGCTGTAGGAAGGGACAGTCCTTGAATATAAAGAAAATATGAGTTAATATGATTTGCAACAGACATGATGAACTCTATCAGATCTGTGTTAAGATTGGTCATGTTCAGAAAGAAATGTGCAGCTCAAGGATTTGCTCACACAACACAAATGGAGACCAAGTGGATGGTTACTTTAAATATAGTTACACCATTTGGCTTCAATGAAACTTAGTTTCAAGTCTTTTCTCTAAATATTACGTTATTTTAATTTACCATGTCAGGCTTTGTTATAATTTTGCTTATTAATGTTTAAGGTACGGTTCTGCGACTGACGGTCTAATAATTTTTGTTTTTGTTATACTTTGGATTCTTCTGTTATGCCTTTCCTCAGATTGGATGCTGCTTTGAATTCTGGTCCCCTTATAAAAAATTAACACTCAAGAGTGAGACCTATATGGAGAAAAGGTTCACCATTAACTATAGAATACAGCAATAGTTAATTCAGACCATAAGTGGGACGCTGTCTCCACCTAGTGCTGTTTAAAAGTAGATACTGATCACATAGATATTTTTAAATGGGGGTTATCTAGTACCATGCAAAATAGATAGCTATACAGCCTTACTGAAATTACAATGGACATCCATCGGTCATGAAATGTTATGCGCCAAATACAATAATCAAATAAATAGAGTAAATAAGGTGTTAGTGCTTTTGGCCAATCTTTCATTTAGTGGAGCAAACAAAGGGACACATGAGTGTCAAAGTCCAAAGATAATAGATGTAAAATAAAAACACTTTAGAAGACAAGACAAGCACTTATATTTGCCTGATTAGCCCCTATGATGTGGTTCGCTTAATGCTTCCTCAGAAAGTGTGTACTAAGTAGATAAATGGGAGGTATTTATGTACCAGTGCATCCTATCAGCAGCATTGTTACTGGGAAGCAGCTGTGTAGTGGCACTCACAGGGGGGAGTCAGCATGTGTGAAATCGTCCGACTATTGTGAAAAGTCGGGGGGCCGACCCAAACACGAAACCCAATGCAAGTCAATGGGGATTTTTTTTTTTCTCTCTCTCTCCTCGGACAGAGTGTAAATCAGTACATTCCTCGGACTGTGTAAATCGCTACATCCAAAACGGTAAGATGGCGTTTATACCCTCACCCCCTGTGACGCCGCAGAAAGCAAGACAAGACCTATGTCATCACGCTGCCCACACTCCTTCATTGGCTGAAAAATTGGCGGTTAAAGCGTCATACGAAACACGACTTTGGCGCGAAGATCGCCGACTGCATGGCCGATCTAACGCTGGGATCGGCTCGGGTTTCACTAAACCCGACTTTGCCGAAAGTCGCCGACTTATGAAATTGACCGATCCGTTTCGCTCAACCCTAGTCAGCATCATAGCTCCCCCCGGGCGTGCCGTTCAGGCCGCACACTGACACGCCCACCCTTATACCACGAGGTGGTGTAAGGACGCCCAGGATCACGCCATGGGTGGGAGATGACACGAGATGCTCCTCCTTGCACAAAGTCTGAGGTAGCGGTACTGCTGCTGGGTTATTGCCCTCCTACGGCCCCCTCCATGTCTCCTGGTGTACTGGCCTGTCTCCTGGTAGCGCCTCCAGCCTCTGGACACTACGCTGACAGACACAGCAAACCTTCTTGCCACAGCTCGCATTGATGTGCCATCCTGGATGAGCTGCACTACCTGAACCACTTGTGTGGGTTGTAGAGTCCGACTCATGCTACCACAAGTGTGAAAGCACAACCAACATTCAAAAGTGACCAAAACATCAGCCAGAAAGCATTGGGACTGAGATGTGGTCTGTGGTCCCCACCTGCAGAACCACTCCTTTATTGTGTCTTGATAATTGCCAATAATTTCCATCTGTTGTCTATTTGCACAACAGCATGTGAAATTGATTGTCAAACAGTGTTGCTTCCTAAGTGGACAGTTTGATTTCACAGAAGTTTGATTTACTTGGAGTTATATTCTGTTCTTTAAGTGTCCCCTTTATTTGTTTGAGCAGTGTATTTAAAAAAAAACAAACAAAAAACGTTGATTAGGAAGGTTCAGCTCAGTGCACCTTTACACTCCATCAGTTTATATACTGTGTATTTCTCAGACTGTGATTGCACAACGACCATGAAGGAGTCAGCAGAGCACAGTGTGGTGGCAAGCTTTCATCATTGCTTCCTCCTGACAGCATCCACTACCACCAGGGCCGCCATCAGGGCATCACTAACCTTACTGGTGTAAGGGGCCCGTGAGCAGAAGCAAAGGAGGGGCCCGGACTGTCTGAGACGCTGGCAGTTTGTAGCCCGATCGGAGCCCATCCTCTTTTGCTTCTCCTCATCGGGCCCCAGGGGCAGCATCAGTCATCATCTTTATTTGCTAACACAGCTAGGCACACATGCAGGATGTATAAACACAGCCATGCATGGTGTGTGCCTGTGAAGCTCCTCACCACTTCCTGGACCTCCTCGGCTCAGGGACAAGAGAGGTTTCCCTTTGTGTGCAGAGCAATGTACAGCGTCCATGGCAACGAGCAAGAAAGGGAAGAGATGGGTGGAGCCAGGTATGTAGGGGAAGGGGAATGAGACAGTGCTTATGAGAGGTTGATACACAGTACTGGGGAGAGGGAAGTAACGTTCCTGAGGAGAGGGGAATTTAATATGCAAATTGCCTCTTCAGCGATCCTACAAGTCATAATCAACCCTTTAACGAGTCGTGCAATATGACTTCGGATAAAAGCCAAATCAGTATCTCAATTTGCAGACACGGTGTTTCGGGCTGTTGGCCCACATCAGTGCGAAGAATGAGAACTAATTTGGCTAGGTGAGAGGCTCTGGACTGGGGTCTAAGGAGTAAGGTTTCTCCTTGTGGAGAGTGGTATACCAGCTCTGGCTTGTCAAGGTAAAGAGGCTTATTCGCTGTGCAATGCTCCTCTGGGAAATTTAATATGCAAATTGCCTCTTCAGAGAAAAAAAAAAGGACTTAAACTCTATAGTGCCACCTGTTGGAAGTAGCGATCCTACAAGTCACAATCAACCCTTTAACGAGTCGTGCAATATGAGGAGAGGGGAGAAACCTGACACCACTTTCCCCTGCATGGCTGCTATTCACACACAGGAGCCCCCTCCCTCCTTTAATGCTTCCAGCAGCTCAACAGTAGGGACAGGGAGGTGTGCATGACTGATAAGAGGGCTCCCTGTGCTGCTGATTCCTGACTACATGATCCCCCCATTTCCTGTCCTCTATGAAGAGTGAGCATATATATTTGTATACAGCGTGTATAGTGTGTGCAGGTTATGTAATAATAATCTTTATTTTTATATAGCGCTAACAATCCACAGCGCTTTACAGGTTGCACACATTATGTGAGTATACATGTGAAGAGCTTTTAACAAGGCAATACTGGTTTATGGGGCACTTCTGCTCACCGGGCCCCAGCGGCAGGATTCTGTCAGTGCAGTAACTGAACCTGCGTCCAAGACGCAGGTTCAGTTAAAACCTATTGCCATGCAGGCCTACACTGCAATACTTAAAAGCCGCCAGCCAGTCAGAGGCAGGCAGCTGACATGAGCATGCACATCACCAACATATGACGTCATTGTCATTTGCCGTCGAGTCCACACTTGAAATGACTGAAGGGGACTTCGCCTCTGGACCGCAGACAGGTGAGGAGAAAGTTTATTTTTTTATTTTATTGAAAGCGGCAAACCCCAATGTTTTGATGGCAAGATGGAGACAGATGGGGAAGGAACATGGTGCAGGATGGAGACAGATGGCGAAGGGACAGGAACATGGGGCAGGATGGAGACACATGATGCAGGATCATGGGGCAGGATCATGGGACAGGATGGAGATAGATGGGGCAGCTATGGAGACACATGTGGCAGGATGGAGACACGTGGTGCAGGATCATGGGACATGGAGACATATGGGGCAGGATGGGACATCACATGGGGGCAGAATGGACATTCATGAGGCCAGGATGGGAGAACATACTGCTGGACCAGGAATGAGACACAAGGGTACTATGATGGGGGATATTACTCTAGGGGCTAATTAAGGGATATTATTACTGCAGTAATGTATTTTTTTTTTTTTTGAAGGATTCCGTTTTCAATGGGGGGTCGAGTTACTGTGCAGAGCGACAATATGTCGCCTTTTTTCTTCATCTGGTGTAGTGTAGAAGTTGGGAAAAGACTAAGCAATGTGCTCTGCAAGCGGTGCTCTAGATAACTTATTTCCTGCAGAAACGAGTTCTGGCTGGAAGAAGTGATGGCGGTTAGTGATGAGCAAATATACTCGTTACTCGAGATTTCCCGAGCATGCTCGGGGGTCCTCCGAGTATTTTTTTTAGTGCTCGGAGATTTAGTTTTCCTCGCCACAGCTGAATGATTTACATCTCTTAGCCAGCTTGATTACATGTGGGGATTCCCTAGCAACAAGGCAACCCCCACATGTAATCAAGCTGGCTAACAGATGTAAATCATTCAGCTGCGGCGATGAAAACTAAATCTCCGCGCACTAAAAAAATAATACTCGGGACGTCACCCGAGTGTGCTCGGCAAATCTAGAGTAACGAGTATATTCGCTCATCACTAATGGCGGTCTGTGCTGAAGATAAAAAGCAAAGATGAAGGACTTCACCTAGAGACATCGCTGGTGAGTCAGTGTATTGCATGTACACGCACAATATACACTGTATATTATATTCCTGTGTATAATATCACCAGTGATCATTGTATTACCTGTACACTATATACAGAGCTCCTGTGTACAATATCACCAGTGATCACTATTACCTGTACACTATATACAGAGCTCCTGTGTATGTCACTGGTGATAACTGTATTACCTGTGCACTATATACAGCGCTTGTGTGTATAATGTCACTGGTGATCACTGTATTACCTGTACACTGACACTATATACAGAGCTCCTATGTATGTCACCGGTGATCACTGTATTACCTATACATGGAGCACAGAGCTCCTGTGTAGGTCACTGTATTACCTATACACTATATACATATCTCCTGTCTATAATGTCAGTGATCACTGTATTACCTGTACACTATATACAGAGCTCTTATGTATAATGTCACTGGTGATCACTATTACCCGTACACTAAATATAGCGCTTGTGTGTATATTGTCACTAAGTGCAGATCTCCTGTGTATAATGTCACTTACAGTGATATTAGTATTGTGTTTTTCTACTAATGATCAGTATTGCAGTATTCGGTCACTATGGTGGTAATATGTGGTCTGGTCATGATGTGGCGGTATTTGTTCCTTGTATGTAATATTATTCGGTCACTGTGGTGGTAATATGTGGTCTGGCTATGGTGTGACGGTATTAGTCCCCTGTATGTGGTATTATTTGGTCGCTATGTGGTGGTAATATATGGCCTGGTCATGGTGCGGCGGTATTTGTTCCTTGTATGTGATATTATTGGTCATTCTAAGAATTGAAAAATAAATAAAAATATACCTAGAGATTATCGAATGTTTTAGCAAATGTATAATAAGTTACAGTAGAGTAGGGCACAGCCAGAGGAGTCTACCTTGTCGTAGTGGCGGATTAAAACATCTTTTGGCCAAAACAAAAGCTGCTGTGTATGTGACCTGGTGATTGGAACTGTTAATGTGTGATTGGTGAGGTTGTGGTGCTGAAGTGGAGTTTTTCCAAGAGTGGGTGGCGGGACTTGTGGACGGTTCGAGGCGTGGAGGTGGAGCTGGGGCGGAGCCTGAGCGGAGTCTCAAGGGTGCCCCAAAAAATTTGCCAGTATGGGGCCCTGAAATTCCTAGTGGCAGCCCAGGCCACTGCTCTATACCAAGTTGGTGGAGAGGATAAAGTGAACACAGGAGGAGTCTGTAACCAATCCTCTCTAGGTGTAGGAAGCATCGTCAGCTGTCAGAAGGCAATGATGAAAGGTGGGCCTGCTTCGTACTGTGTGCGCACTGTTGACTTCTTCATAGTCAGTGTGCACAAGCAACACCATTGTTAGGGTTAAGGCAGAGCTCATTTTGGTCAACAGGGTGCTATCAATTATAATTAGGCAAACTATGCAAATTGAGAAGGTGTAAATATTCATGGAAGCCCCATCATTTGCATATGGAATAAAATTAGTTTTAAAAGTATTTACAGCAATGAAGTATATACTGCAGATACAATATTATATCCCCCTATATAAAAAGTTTAATTACCTTCATTTGCATTTTGAGGTTAGCAGACTCCCTTTAACAATCTTTATTTAACAAACCTCTTCAAAGGAGTGTGGGACATCTAGGTTATAACCACAGAGAAGCAGCACAATTATGCAAAGTAAAACAAAAAAACAACCTAAGAATTATCGCTAATTTTTTGAGTGGTTATAGAAGGAAGTATATTCTATATGTGTAAAAAAACTGGAACCTGATTACACAGTTTGCAATATAACAGCTTTACATTAAACATCCCATGACTTTATTACATCGTAAAAAGTACAATTTCATCCTGTATTTGTTATGTACATCATTTGTGTTGTCTGTATAGATTTCTTAGAACAATGGATTACAATGCCTCTTAGCCAGAGACTTTCAGGACACAAAATACATGGCAGACAGTGAAATTACATGCAACTATCTTAATTTTAATCTTCAAAAGATACATGAAGACTGAAGAGAAAAAAAAAGGGAAAAATAAAACAATGGCCATTAAGAACGGTCTACAATGAACGTGAATGGACAATGGTATGGGAAAATCTAAAAATGACATCTCAAGATACACAGCTGAACGCAGATGTAAACTTTTTTTTATATTTGCTGATCCATAATAATTTTGTAGAGGATCGCTAGCAATACAGTGGGTTAAAAAAAAACATAAGTGGGGCCAATTATACTCATTTGTGGGGACATCTTTTACAGAGTTTAAAATACAGTTCCACATTTAAAAAGTTAAATGTCTGCAAACACTCGGAATAATTTACTAGTTCGCCGAAATGACCTTTTCTCATTGCAGCATTCTGGCTAAGTACATATGTAATGTTACGGTCTCAGTCCATGTTTACACCTCTTGTAGTCATCTTCGTCCTCTAATAAGAGAAGCTGCCCACTCGACAGTGTGCAAACGTGGCTCTGAGCGCCACACTGTGCAAGCACGGGATTCTAGTGACGGCACAACCAGAGAACTCAATCAAATGGAGGGGGCTGCGACGCCCGTGACTGAACAGAAAATTAAGCACACCCTTATGACTAAATGAGCAGGTACGATCTAACTATATTGCGTTTTTCACATCATTAGACCACAGTTTTTAATGAAACAACGCACTGGGGACAGTTTAGAAGCTAGAAATGATGTGACCGGTTCCCTCTAAAAAAGGAAATGAAACCATACACATCTGTGGCATCTGTCATTTTGACAAAGTTGGGAAAAAAACACTTGTGACTAGTGGAATGGAAGGCTGAAACTGACCATCATCAGCTGATTGGCTGCAGTGGTCATACGACACCCCCTACCAAGGAGAGCGGCAGGTGACAATGTGGAGTGCAGAGCAGTGACACAGGCCAGGTAGCAGTGTATTAATTTCTTATTTTCCCACCAACTAGAAATGGTGCAAATCAATTTGCAGGATCCAGTCTAGAGGCCATGTATGCAATCTATGGTCATTGGTTGGGAGTCCTGAGATCTACCAGCATCCGCGGCTATTCTTTGGATTAGCTAGCCTGGTCTGACGTCACGCTACAATGACGTTGCACCAGGTCGACTTGTCAAAAGAAGAGCTGCGGATACAATCAGGTAAGAGGCAATTCTCAGGGCTCTCGTCCAGAGACCACAGATTACAGATCCGGCCTCTGTACTAGGTCCTGCAATCGGTCCACATTATCTCCAACACCAATCTGTACCCATTTAGAATGTGTTTTAAAGTAGTGGACAACCCATTTATGTATTTGAAAGGGTCACTTCTTAAATGTGTTGTGTATCCTGATAGAAATCTGTTATACTCTACTCATTTTGAGTCCATCTGTTTACTTCCACGGGTTGTGCTTTCTGGAACCATGGTCCTCTTTGTTTGCCACAATTTGCATTATCCCAGTCTAGTCATTATGAAGGAAAGAGGCGAGGTTTGGAGAACATAAGTGTATATTCAAAGAAAATGAGACTAATGTTTTATACAAGGAATGTCCAAGCACAAACAACGGCTCTCACACACACATTCATCTGAAATAGGACTGGGATGACCGGATATATACTTGCAATGTAAGAACACATTACATATTCTATCACGCTGGTCTTTCTTTATAAAGTGTCTTTACAGTGTACAGAGTTCATTAGAATTGATCGATTGTTGAACTGATGATCACTATGGATAGACAATCAATCCGGAGGAGATGGGGAGAAGCTCGCTTATTCTAGATTTCATCCACTGTGATGTATTTCATCAGTGTCTTTTAATTGTAGAAGAATTAAGTCTCTTAAATAAAAGCGGCAGCGAGATCCATGCCAGCGCCATTGCAAGTTCATTTGTACATCTCACACAGTTCTTCGCCAAGGGATCAGTTGACTTGTGAGACTGGTGACGTTTCAGCGGGCCGAGGAGTGGACAGGAGGGGTACAGGAGAGGTAGCTTCTATTAAAGCAGGATTAAGGATGATTGGCAGCGACATTGGTGGAACTCCCACCTGCAAATGGGAAGTCAAGGGGTGCAAAATAAGAGGAGACTGAGATATAGGGGGATGTACATCTGTCACAGGGCTCATCCTCATCGGAGTACAGGAAGGACTGGATCCTGGTACTGTTGATAGTCCTGGGCTTGTAGAGTCAGAGTCTGTAACAGAAACACATGGGTAATTCTTACTATAAAGATCATTATAAAGATCCACTTTAAAGGGAACCTGTCACCCCCAAAATCGAAGATGAGCTAAGCCCATCAGCATCAGGGGCTAATCTACAGCATTCTGTAATGCTGTAGATAAGCCCCCGGATGTATCCTGAAAGATAAGAAAAAGAGGTTATATTATACTCACCTGGGGGGGGGGGGGCAGTCTGGTCCTATGGACGTCGCGGTCCGGGACCTCCTATCTTCATAGGATGATGTCCTCTTCTTGTCTTCACGCTGCGGCACCGGCGCAGGCGTAGTTTGTCTGCCCTGTTGAGGGCAGAGCAAAGTACTGCAGTGCGCATGCGCTGGGCCTCTCTGACCTTTCCTGGCACCTGCGCACTGCAGTACTTTGCTCTGCCCTCAACAGGGCAGACAAAATAAACCTGTGCCGGAGCGACAGTGTGAAGAAAAGAAGAGGACATCATTGTAAGAAGATGGGAGGCGCTGGACCGGACCGCAGCGGAACCGCCCCTGGGAGAGTATAATCTAACCTCTTTTTCTTACCTTTCAGGATACATCGGGGGCTTATCTACAGCATTACAGAATGCTGTAGATAAGCCCCTGATGCCGGTGGGCTTAGCTCATCTTCGATTTTGGGGGTGACAGGTTCCCTTTAAGAAGAAACCTTCATGTGCCTACATACACTGCTTGGGCATACAACAAGTGCTCTAGTGCATCATTCTAGTTTTACTTTCCTGCACATAGACAGTTTCGCATTAACCCCATAGTGACCGAATCAGCTTTGACCTTAATGACCAAGCCAATTTTTACAATTCTGAGCACTCTCACTTTATGAAGTTAGAACTCTGGAACGCTTCAATGGATTCCACTGATTCTGAGACTGTTTTTTAGTGACATACTGTACTTCATGTTAGTGGTAAAATTTCTTCGATAGGACTTGCGTATATTTATGAAAAACACGGAAATATGGCAAAAGTTTTGAAAACTTTGCAATTTTCAAACTTTTAATTTTTGTGCTCTTAAATCAGAGAGTGGTGTCACACAAAATAGTTAAATAAAATTTCCCACAAGTCAACTTTACATCAGCACCATTTTTTAAACAATTTTTTTGTTAGGACGTTATGGTTAGAAGTTGACCAGCGATTTCTCATTTTTACAACAAAATTTACAAAACTTTTTTTTTACGGACCACCTCACATTTGAAGTGAGCTTGGGGGAGTCAATATGACAAAAAATACCCAAAAGTGACACCATTTTAAAAACTGCATCCCTCAAGGTGCCCAAAACCACATTCAAGAAGTTTGTTAACCCTTCAGGTGTTCAAGAGAACTAAAACCATGTGGAAGGAAAAAATGAATATTTTACTTTTTTTTTTAACACAAAAAATTTAACTTTAGACCAAAACTTTTTTTTTTCACAATAGAATGAGAAAATGGGCCACAAAATTTGTTGCACCCTAACCGCAACATCACAACCGTAACCTCAACACAACCCTAATCCCTAGTCCCAACTCTAACCCTAACCTCAACTCTAACCCTAACACTAGCCCAACCCCAACCTTAGCCCCCAACCCTAACTGCAAAGAATGGATTTTTTTTTTACCTAACTAAAGGGGTGACAAAGGGGGGTTTGATTTACTACTTTTTTATTTTTATCACTGTGATCGGGTCAATCACAGTGATCCAAATGAACCAATAGGAAAAATCTCCTATTGTTGCCGGGTACTGGCCGGCAGATCTCGGCAGGTCCACTGCGCATGCGCCAACCATTTTCTTCCAGGAAGATGACGCGGAGGACCTGGGTACGGAGCTGGAGGGTCTGGGGATGGCAGATGTACCGGCTGGGGGCTCTATACACTTATTTCTCAGCGCTGTTAAAAAGCGGCGCTGAGGAATAAGGCCCCTTAACTGCCGCTGTTAAAAGGCATATCGGCGGTCGTTAAATTACACAATGGATGAAAATATTCACTCACCAGGCTATGACCACAATGTGGTCTGCAATATCGCCACAATTTAATTTCAATGCTTGTTCTTACTGAAAACCTGACATACACTGCTGTGCCAATTTTTGCTAATTGGTAGATACGATTTTGTGACTCTTGGTATTTTTACCAGTCTTGACCAGCTGCCGCATCATTTTTTTTCTTAAACTTGACAGATGCTACCTGGGCATGGCTAAGAAAAGCCAACAAATTCAACATAAGTCACACCCCAACTAGAGCACATTTAGTGCGGTGGTGCATGGCATTTGGAAGGTGCGCCAAACTCATTAGGAGTCTTAAGTGTGTGCCTCTTCATAAATATGGCACATATTGATCCAGTGTACTCTCCATCTGACTGGCAAACAAAGTTCCAGTCTTGATAAATTGGGACTTTTGATAACGAAAACCTTAGCACTCAGATGTCAATTTAGTCCTAATTTTCAGAGATCTACCCCCTGAAAAGATTCTAAATTGTTACTTTCATAAGTAGTTTTTGACAGCCAACAGGTCCTCTAATAATATTTTGATTTACAACTCTGGGGCTTATATTGATTATTCCTGGTGCCAACTTTATAACTTACCTTGATTTTACGGTCTGTTAGCGCAAGTTTTATACATTTTATAGTCATGTGTAATATGCTGGCCACATGTAAATGACAAATATGAAACGTCATAGCAAGTGATACTTGTTTGACTGAGTCTACGGCTGAAGATGCACAGCCAGCCGTGACTGACTACATTATATAGATGTCCTGGTAAAGGTCAGATGTGCTTTTTAACATTACCAGAATGTGATGGTTCTGATGGCCTCTCTGGCTGCACAGTTTGGGCGACAGGTTTGGACTCCGAGGCGGCAGGGGCTAGAGTGGAGGCAGTTAGTGTTTTCTGAGGATGTGGTTCAGTTGCAGCTACATGAGGAGGATCTGAATAAGTGAAAAGAAAAATCATTTGAATGTATCAGTACAGTAAAAGAAAAGATATTTAGCTGTTTACATGAGGGATTGTCTCGTCAGATTAATGGCTTAATATGAAAGACTCTTCTAAATGTGGATTATTTACACCCTGCTAGTATCAAATGAAACCTAGTTCTATTACGTTAGTATGCAGAATATGATAAATTCATACAGTTACTGAAGTAAAGTCCAGAGCACTCCTTTATTCGGAACTTCATTCAAATTGCACCTACCAAGACGCCCCCAAACACAATTGGTACAAGAAGGCAAATGGCATCACGGATTTTGTTTTTAATCCTGCTGACATTGCCCTAGTTTGGAAACTATTCATACTAAGCACAGCCAACACCCCGAAACATGCTGACATTCATCAATGTCAGACTGCTTAAAAAGTGCATAAGGATAGGGATCACTGGCATCAGTGCATTGGATAAATATATTCCTGCATGGGAGCCAGGACTTCTCCATCTCGAATGTTTATTCTACACACAGCTCTATAACACCATTCAGACACATCTATACTGGGATCTAACACAATATATACCTTGTATTACTGTCTGTTTGAAAAGCTCCTCTTTTAGCCTGGGTAAGAAGCAGTCTATCCTCTCCCATGTGATCTCCCATAGATCTGAATATCCAGTTCGTGAATCAGCGCTATGGAAAATGCCAGCTGTGTCCATTACTAGCAGCATATTCTTCAAGGATTCAGGTATTGCTTCCAACTGAAAAAAAAAATATCACAGTAATTACATCCCAATTCTTCATGGATGTTCTACGTGTTGTTGGAGAATCTAGAGCCATCTTTGTAACCTTTGACATGATCGCTCACTGCCCTCCCCTTCTGGCTCTATGCTCACATCACTGCCATTAGGCTAGCAGATTGCCAGTTACAGTATATAGTATAGTATACAGTGTGTTTGCCGTACAATGTCATAAGGTCAGGATTCAGTAAGACATTGCTATATCCTCAACTCCAGCCTGACACAAAACTGTCAGCAATAACTTAAGAGGAATGTTCTCACAGAAATGGAGAGAGCCGACCATGATTGACCACCTATCCACGGATCATAGCATGTGACAAGGCGCAGTCAACACAAAGTGAAAGGAAAATTTACATTTAATTTTCTTAAGAAGTAACAGAGGAACATGGGCACCACAATTTGATCAATTTCACATGCAATTTCTCCTGCATGCAGCATATGTGGTGGGAAATGTGGTTTGGCTCGTACGGCAGAGATTGGAAGGGATGGAGCGTTATTTTACTTTGGAGCATGGATATTCCTAAAATAGTTACCATTTGCAGAGGCCTTGAAGTTCCAAAACCGTAAAAAACTGTTTAATTTTTTTTTTTAGTTATACCCCTTTGGAAATTCCTACACAGGTGTAATGACTATTTTGACCTCAAAGGTATTTTTCAGAAATAAGTACGCAGTTCGTGCGGCAGAATGAAAATTGCAAATATATCAGCTTAGTTCCCTATACATTGTACCCAGCTTGTGCTTCTGCTGACACGCAGCCTGTATTTACAGGAAAGCCAAACATGTGGCTGATAACTGCAGTTAGGGCACAGTGCAGGGTTCAGAATGGATAGGGGGCAGTTTGATTTTGGGAGCAGAAGTTTTGATGGATTTTTGGGGTGCCATATCACTATTCCTGTAGCCTTTTATTTTTACAGTGATGGATGCTGGACCTCAGTGGGGACATTTTTTCCGGAGTGAGTTGATATGTTTATTGTTATCATTTTGGGGTATACGGGCTGTGGAGTCGGTGTCCATATTGGTGGAATCTGAGTTTGTATAAAGTGGACCGACTTAGACTCCTAAAATATATAATAAATTGGGTTCAGTAGTTCAGTGCAGCATATGCTGTAAATTCTTTAATAAGAACTTGGGAAAGTTATGAAATGTCCTCCAAATTGTCTGTGCTGTTCCTGATCTAAGGATCTCGGCTTTTAGTGGAGATGAATCTGTGCTGCACTTCCAACTAAATCCCAAAAAACAAGATTCAGCTGGAACCCCGATAGAGCCACTCACTGTAATGGGGCAAATGGAGTCACTGTGGACTGTGCCTCTGTTCCGGCGGGGTCTTGTCTTTGTAAGTTTGCACTAAATCATTTTGTGCACATCAAAAGATTTATTTCTACAACAGAGGCCATGAGCAGTCCAAAGTGACTCCATCTGCCTCATTATAGTGAACGGTTCATCAGAATCACTTTTTTCACGGCTAAATGTTCAGCTTTTTTTTTCTTTACATTTACACAAATAATATTTTTTTACTTTTTTCCTTGGTCTCACTATGGAACTTGAATATTTTACACTTCGATAGCTGTTCTAAGACACTGCAATGCTGCTGCCATTTTTGACAGTAGCATCTAAGAACAAAGATTGTGGCGGCTGCAGCAGGGTGCCAGTTGTAATATGCAGCTGACGCCCACTCAGCCCGTACCCGCTGGGGGGGTGCGACACTTGTTCCTCAGTGCTGTAAATAGGTGGTACTAAAGGATAATTGCTTTTATTGACATTGACTGAGGTAAAAAGGCACATCGGCGGTCATTAAAGGATTAAATAATCCAGTCTTAAGCACTCTTATTTTGATTATTCTTTAAGTTACTAGAAATGTGGAGAAATATAAGAAAGTTACTATATTTTGTGGATAAGAAGTTGCACCCCAAGTTTTGGAGAGGAAAATAATAAAAAAATAAATAAAAATAAAACAGTGGTGTGTCTTATAGTCTGCTTTTATGGTAGCTTACTGGGGGTTGGGGAGTTTGGCTGATGTGGAGCAATGTTCCAGGAGACAGAGTCACTACTGCAGGAAGCTGGTGGTGGTGGCGTCAGGAGAGAGACGATGGTGGTGGCAGCGGCAGGAGAGGGACGATGCTGCTGGCCCCGGGCTGGGAGATGTTCAACAGTGCGAAGTTGTGGCAGACTCCGGGCTTTCAGAAAATGTTGGCAGAGTCCCCGCACTTCCTATCGTTATCACTGTATTGGAATTAGGGAAAATATTGGCCCCGCAGGCCGCAAATGCACAGAGATCTTGGGAGAAGAGATCTCAACCTGCGCATAGGTCTCCTCCAGTGGCCATTTTCCCAAAGTTGGCCACAGTGAAAAGGATGGGAAGTGTGGGGATTCCACTGACATTTTATGAAAGTCCGGAGCCTACCACAATCTAGCACTGCTGAACACCCCCAACCTAGTAGCCCAGGGCGTGAAGCATCGCCCCCCCCCCCACATGCTGCCATCGACAGCTTCCTGCAGCAGCGACCCTGCCTCCTGGGACCCTGCTCCACTGCAACCGCCTTGTAAACTATATTCAGATTATAAGACGCACTCTCATTTTCCCCTAAAATTTTGAGGGAAAAAAAAGGAGATTTTTGTGTACTCACAGTAAAATCCTTTTCTCCGAGCCAATCATTGGGGGACACAGGACCATGGGTGTTATGCTGCTGCCACTAGGAGGACACTAAGTAAACACAGAAAGAATAGCTCCTCCCCTGCAGTATACACCCTCCTGCTGGCTCTCAGTGAACCAGTTCGGTAACAAAGCAGTAGGAGCTTAATATTTAACAAGGATGAACTGTGTCAAAAACCAAGTTAACTCAACAAAAACCAAAGCCAATAGGCTAACAGGGTGGGTACTGTGTCCCCCAATGATTGGCTCGGAGAAAAGGATTTTACGGTGAGTACACAAAAATCTCCTTTTCTCCTACACCTCATTGGGGGACACAGGACCATGGGACGTCCTAAAGCAGTCCCTGGGTGGGAAACAATTAACTGCAATTGCAACTTGCACCCACAAGTTACAGATGCGGCACAGCCGCCTGCAAAATTCGTCTGCCGACGGTCGCATCTGCCGAGGCCTGAGAGTGAATATGGTAATGTTTTGTAAAGGTATGCAGGCTGGACCAAGTCGCAGCCTTACAAACTTGTGCTGCCGAAGCTTGGTGCCGGATGGCCCAAGACGCACCCACTGACCGAGTGGAGTGAGCCTTAATCCCTGCTGGGACAGGAAGACCTCTGACTCGGTAGGACTCCTGAATAGCCGAACGGATCCATTTGGCTATTGTCGCCTTGGAAGCGGGAAACCCTTTCCTCGGTCCTTCCGGGAGCACGAATAGGGCATCTGACTTGCGGAAAGATGCTGTCTGCGAGATGTATCTCCTAAGAGCTCTCACTAAATCCAGTGTGTGAAGGGCCTTCTCGATGCAATGGACTGGTGCCGGACAGAGTGAGGGTAAGACAATCTCCTCATTGAGATGAAAAGAGGATACAACTTAAGGTAGAAAAGACGGGGATGTCCTCAAAACCACCTTATCCTGATGAAAATTCAGGAACGGAACTTGAGAGGACAGAGCCGCCAGCTCGGAGACTTGTCTGATAGAGGTGACCGCAACTAGAAAAGCAACTTTCCATGAAAGGAGAGACAGGGAAACCTCCTGTAGAGGTTCGAAAGGAGCCTGTTGCAAAACTCCGAGGACCAGATTAAGATCCCATGGTTCCAACGGCATCCTATAGGGGGGCGCCCGATGGGAGACTCCCTGAATAAACGTCTTGACCTGTAATCTGTTGGCAATCCTGCGTTGGAAGTGAACAGACAGGGCGGAGATCTGCCCCTTGCGAGAACTAAGGGCGAGGCCCAAGTCCAAACCCGTTTGTAAGAACTCGAGAATGGAAGGGATGGAAAAATGTAGAGGAGAACGTCCTCGGTCGCTACACCATGAAAAGAAAGTCTTCCAAGTGCGATGATAGATACGCATAGACGTAGGCTTTCTAGCGTTGATCATGGTAGCTATGACTTCTGGAGAGAAACCTGCCTGGGTTAGGACCCAGGACTCAACGGCCATGCCGTCAAACACAGGGCCTCTGAGTTCTGGTGGTAAAAGGGGCCTTGAGATAGCAGATCTGCGCGATTCGGTAATCGCCAGGGAACGTCGGCAACTAGTTGAACTAGGTCCGCGTACCACGCCCGGCGCAGACAATCTGGCGCAATCTGGATTACCGGTACCCTCTCCACTCTGATTTTCTTGATGACTCTTGGTAGGAGAGGAAGCGGGGGAAATATGTACGGAAGCCGAAAATGATGTCACGGGAGTACGAGAGCATCTGCCCCGATGGCTGCCGGATCGTGGGACCGAGCCATTAAGTCGGGAACCTTGGAATTCAGCCGTGAGGCCATCAGATCCACGTCCGGGGTTCCCCAACGACAGCAGATCTGGTGGAAGATCTCCAGATGGAGAGACCACTCCCCGGAGTCGAGGCATTGCCGACTGAGGAAGTCTGCCTCCCAATTGTCCACTCCCGGGATGTGAACAGCAGAGATCATTGAGAGGTTTTCCTCGGCCCATCGGAGGATGTGGCCTACCTCTGTCATGGCCGCCCTGCTGCGGGTTCCCCCTTGGCGGTTGATGTATGCCACTGCAGTGGCGTTGTCGAACTGAATCCTGATTGGGCAACCTGCTAGGAAGGGATGGAACTGGAGAAGTGCCAGCCTGATCGCCCGGATTTCCAAGATGTTGATTGGAAGGCGTGATTCCTGGGGGGACCAGCGACCCTGAGCAGTGTGATGAAGGAACACTGCTCCCCAGCCTAGAAGACTGGCGTCTGTAGTCACAACCAGCCAGTGTACTGGAAGAAAAGACTTCCCTTGATTCAGGGAGGATTTCAATGTCCACCACCTGAGAGACTGTCTGACTCGCTGGGGAAGGAGGAACCGACGGTCTAGGGAGAACGGGTTCCTGTCCCAAACAGCCAGGAGGGCATGCTGTAGAGGACGGAGGTGTAGTTGGGCAAATGGAACCGCCTCCATAGCTGCTACCATTCTGCCGAGGACTCTCATACTGAAGCGCAGAGAGTGAGAGCGAGGATGAGAGAGCTTCTGAGCTTCTCGCTGTAAGACTGAGATCTTTTCCGGGGGAAGAAGAACCAACCCCCGGGACGAGTCGAGTATCATTCCTAGAAAGGAAATTCGCTGAGCCGGCACTGGTGAAGATTTTTTGAAGTTTATCTTCCAACCCAGGAGAGAAAGGGTATATATTGTGATGGCCACGGCTTCCTTGCAGGAGCGGAAAGAGGGGCCTTTGATGAGGATATCGTCTAAATACAGGAGCGCCACCACTCCTCAGGTGTGGAGTATGGCCACGGCAGCCGCCATGACCTTGGTGAATACCTTGGGAGTGGTGGCGAGGTCAAAGGGCAGAGCAACGAATTGGAAGTGATCTTCCTGAACTGCGAAGCGAAGAAACCTTTGTTGAGAAGGTAAAATAGGAATGTGGAGGTATGCGTCCTGGATGTCTATAGACGCCAGGAACTTGCCTTTTTCCATGGAGGCGATGACAGAACGAAGCGATTCCATCCGGAACCGTCGTACCCTGACGAACCTGTTCAGCAGTTTTAGGTCCAGTATGGGCCGTACTGTACCGTCCTTCTTTGGAACAATGAAGAGGTTTGAATAAAAACCTTGAAACCTTTCGCTTTGAGGGACCAGAATAATAACTCCGTCTTTTCTCAGAGAGCTTATAGCTTTGAAGAACTCTGATGCTTTTGCCCTGGGAGGAGAAGACAGGAAAAAACGGTTTGGAGGATGAGATAAGAGATCTATCTTGTATCCGGAGGACACTAAATCGCGGACCCACTCGTCGTGAACGACCGAGAGCTACACGGCACTGAAGGAAAGCAGGCGGCCGCCTACTCTGAGGGTGTCCCCCGGATACCGCAGGGAGTCATTGTGTGGAAGGTCTGCCCGTTCTGGCCCCTCTGGATCCCAGCTGCCTTGGCCTGCCTCTCCATGAAGGGGAAGGCTTAAGAGAGGCCTGTGAACCTCTGTCTCCACATTGTGCCCGGCCTGAAAAGGGAGATGTGGAAGTGGAGGACCAGTTTGAGTTGTAACGAAAAAAATCGTAAATGAGCCTGTGGTTGCAGGTTCCGAAAGGGCCGAGAGGGTCTCTGTTGTGGAAGAAATTTACTCTTCCCTCCAGTGGCGTCAGAAATCAACTGGTCGAGCTTTTCGCCAAAAAGGTGACCGCTCTGATATGGGAGAGAAGTCAATGACTTTTTGGAAGTAGAATCCGCACGCCAGTCCCTGAGCCATAAGGACCTCCGGATGGTGATGGCATTTGCTGCTGCTTGAGAAGCGCAGTCAGCGGCATCCAGGGACGCGGTGACTACAAAATCTCCAGCTCTGGCTATCTGAGTAGCGAGGTCTGCTATCTCAGGGGGGAAGATTGGTATCCAGTACTGCTGAAGACAAGACCTCAGCCCAGTGGGTCATAGCCTTAGCCACCCACGTAGCGGCAAAAGATGGAAAGAGTGCGGCCACTGAGGCTTCAAAAGCTGAACGCGCCATATTATCGATCTGACGATCGGTTGGATCTTTAATAGAGGCGCCCTCCAAGGATAAAACAGATTTCGTAGCCAGGCGCGATACCGAAGGATCTACCAAGGGAGATTGTGACCAATCTTTTCTTAGATCCTGGGCAAAGGGATATTTGGACTCCATGGGCTTCAGCCCTGTGAATCGTTTATCTGGACGGATCCTGTGAGATTCAACAATTGGCTTAAACTCGGTATGAGTGGCGAATACTCTGTGAGCTCGTTCGGTCCTTTTAAAGGACACGGAATGATCCGTTTTAGATAAAGGTTCCTCAAGTCTCAAAGCCTTATTCACTGACTCAATTAGAGAGTCGAGAGTCTCCTGATCGTGATGAAATTCCTGATCTAGGGACGTATCAGAATCGTCCTCTGAAACAGGTTCTCTACTAGCCCCGATGGAAGGGGAGCGAGAAATGGAGCTCTCAGAACCCGAAAACCGTTGATGGTCTGGGGATATGGCACGAGTCCTTTTCCTGGAAGAGTGAGAACTCCTTGGCAAGGTACGATCCCTGGATACGAGGGGTTCTGACCATGTGAAGCGTTGTCCGTATTAGTGCCCTGGTTAGAGGAAGGGTCTCAGAACGAGTCTAATGCTTTTGCCAGGGATGCCATAGACCGGGAAAGGGAGGTAGCCCACTCAGGGGGACTAGGCTCACTGGGTTCAGTATCAGCAACAGGTTGTTCCTGAGCCGTCACCGGTTCACAAGCTGTGCATAATGCAGTATTGTGACCCCGGGGTAATGATACCTTACAAGAGGTACATTCAGCGAAAAATACAGTGTGGGTTTTTCCAGACTTTTTGTGAGGCTTTGGGTGAGACATCGTAAAGCCTGGAGGAAAGCGCTTACTAGCAGGGGAAGGGTTAAGCTATGTTTCAGGAGCTTACCCATGGTCCTGTGTCTTGAGTCTCCAGGGAAGGTCCGCAGTGTGATGCCACGGGAGTTATGCACAGGAATCGCTAATCCTGAAGGCTGTGATTGAAAAGGCTGGAGCAGCGCTGCAGCATCAGCCCTGTGGGTGTACCAAGATGGCCACAGAGATCAGGAAGTGAGTGTCTCTCAGGGAACGAGAAGCGCCAGAAAGAGTGGGCGGCGGTAACTGCCAGTGGGCGTGGCCAAAACTCCGGCCTGTATGAAAGGGATAAGCCGGGGGCTAAATTTTAAACCTGCGGTTGCGGCCTGCAGCACCGCGACCGCTATTAGCGCCATTCTTAAGCCACACTCTCTGAAGGAAGTGCCGCACTGCAGACCACTCACGGGACCCGGGCTTTAAGGTGCGGACCTCCGATACCCCGGGGACCAGGACCCCCAAAGCGCCTCGGCCCCGCAGTGTACTCACGGTAGATGCGGTGGGCCGGTGCTCAATCCACCGTCGCCATAGTCAGGGAGGGGGTGGAGAGCTTCTGCCGCCATGCGTCATCCGCTATATCAGTGGTGATGCAGAAGGGGGCTGCACGGGCGCCATATATATCATGTCCGGCTATGCACCTGGCTCCAGGAGAGGTAGATGGAGGGCTACTCCATGTGGTCGCCTGCTATGGAGGGGGGAGATCGGAACGCGAAGGAACCGTCGCCCGTAATATGAGCTCAGGGCTGGCATCCAACGTTGCAGTTAAGGATACGGGAGGAACGCTCCATGTACTTGCCTGTTGATGGTTCGGGGGATGGAAGCCTAGAAAGGATCCGTCGCCCCCATTCGCTCCGTTAAAGGAAAAAATAGAACGAAAAATCAAAAATTAAAATAAAAACGGTGGGGTCTGAAACAGACCCAAGTGCCTCCTACAGACACTAAGCAAGAACTGGTTCACTGAGAGCCAGCAGGAGGGTGTATACTGCAGGGGAGGAGCTATTCTTTCTGTGTTTACTTAGTGTCCTCCTAGTGGCAGCAGCATAACACCCATGGTCCTGTGTCCCCCAATGAGGCGTAGGAGAAAAGTGCGTCTTATAATCCCAAAAATACGGTACATAAAAGCAATGCCCTGTGAATCGAGTAAATCTCTTATCTGCAGAAAGCATGAACAGTATGTAGTCTGACACACATAACTGCACAGGAAACCTGAAATACCCCACAGGTTATCACACTAGTTCAAGAGCTAAAATGACCAAAATATATTCAGAAAGTGTTCAATGCTGTACACACCAGATTTTCAGTGTCGCCATCATAGACCACTTATTTGCAATCTGCAGTGGAAAATGCAGGATTTATCATATTATAAGATACACATACCAGCAAGTCACTGGAACCAGCATGCATGTACTTGTCCATAAAGTCTAATATTGTTAACCAAAGTGCTGCAAATGTAGCGAGAGACAGTAATGGAGACAAATGCTGCAGGAAGACCTAGGGGAGAAGAGAACAATGGTGACCGCAACGTAGAGAAAAAAGGGTACGGCATCTGAATGTAGGGTTAGTTATCAGGTCCATGCCAACTGGCATACAGTACTAATACTAATACATGGAGTACATGTAAAAAAGAGACAAAATACATTCTAGCATACCCTAAAAATCATCAGATGTTGTATACAAGCAGAACTCCTCCACAGGAACATGTGTCTACAACTACAAACCAGGTTCCCTTTTCTGAAGCAATTTATAAGGAATGCATACAGAAGACAGAGCAGAATGGAAATAAAAAATTCCGCCATATGGCATAGTAAAAGTGTACTGGCAAGAATATTTCATATTGTGTGCAAGAGACCTAAAGGTGGCCATACAATTTCAATAGCCAACGTCTGACTGCTATCCCTCCCAGCTTCACCATACCATGTGCATGCTTGGCTCGGGCCACATACAGAATCCATGCCCTTCCGCATGTGAGGATTTTGGGTATGTGCACACATTGCAGATTTCCTGCAGATCTGCAGCTTTTTTTTCCGCGCAGAAACGCTGCAGATCTGCAAGTGATTTACAGTACAATGTAAATCAATGAGAAAAAAAAAAGATGTGCACACGTTGCGGAAAATCCGCTGCGGTTTAAAAGAAGTAGCATGTCACTTCTTTTTTGCGAATCTGCAGCGTTTTTGTACCTATTCCATTATAGAAATCTGCAGGGGTAAAAAACGCAGCAAATCCGCAAAAAAAACGCAGCAAAAATGCACAAAAAACGCTGCGGATCTGCACAAAAACGCGACAGGAGAGGCAGAATCCGCACCAGAAATTCCTAAGGCTAATTCGCAACGTGTGCACATAACCTTACAGTACAAATGAATGGCAAAAAAAAAAAAATGCTGTGCTAATGGTGCAGAAGAATTTGCACAGAAAACGCAGCAGATTAAAAAAAAAGGACTATGTCAATTCTTTGTGCAGAACTGCTGCGTTTCTGCACCCACTCCATAATAGAAATCTGCAGTGGTAAAAAAAAGGAAGAAATCCGCACAAAAACGTGTGCACATACCAAAAAAAAGGTGCAGATTCTGACGTGCATTTTCTGCCAAGAAATGCAGAATCTGCACATAAAATTCCACAGTCAAATCTGCAACGTGTGCATATAGCCTTAGACCCATAAGGGTATGTGCACACATAGATGGAACCTTTGCGGATTTTGCATGTGCATTTGCATTGCGGATTTTGTTTTCCATAGGTTTACATGGTACTGTAAACTCATGGAAAACAGCTGCGAATCCGCAGCGTCAAAACCGCTGTGGATCCGCAGCAAAATCCGCAATGTGTGCATATACCCTAAAGGGAATAGTCCAGTCTAGAAAGCCCATTCTCACTTGCACTTCTAGGGAATTCTGAACTAATGGAGGGGATCTTCTAGTCGGCAACCTAGTTTCTTGCCCAGTCTTGACAGTGGCTACAAAGAGCGCCTCTTGTCTTAAATAAGTTGTCCACTACTAGGACAACCCCTTCTCATACCCCACGCTTGGTCATTATAAAATAAAAAAAAGCTTAGTCACCTCCCTGGGAACGCGACTGCTGACACCGCTGGAACGGCACCAGCACAAGAGCAGAGTATATATGTTTTTTTTATTTTATCGGCACCAAGCATTTAGATCAAGAAGGGGTTGTCCTAGTAGTGGACAATACCTTTAAAGGACCTGTCCTGTAGGGCAATACACAAACAACCTATTAATTTCATTTGGTATGGTGTAATGCATAATTTTCCTGTGGTGTCGCTACAAACCTACCCAACACGAACTCCAAAAATACCACAATTGCCCCGAGTATCCCATCTGAGGGAAACTTTAAAGGGAACCTGTATTCACGATTTAGTATGTTAAAATAAAGGTATGGCCACAATGGCATAAAAATGCTGATTAATAGATACCTGTAGGGTAGAAATCCACATCCTGAGTTTTGTTTAATTCACGTTAGAAATTTTGGTGCAATATCCTCTTCGTGCATTGGGGTGGGCTTGTGCATAAGGTGTTTGTCTCAGCCATGGCCCCTCCGCATTTGTACAAACCGCTTTTTTTTTTTTTTTCTTTTAAAGATCGCACCAGTGGTCATTTCCTAGTGGTCTTCAGAAAAATGGCGCTGATGGGGCGCTTTTGCAGACTGACGTCCGAAAGCCTTAATCAAATTAGTGCCGCTGGTGACGCATGTGCATGTTGAGAAATTGGCACGTAATTGAGCCGAGGTCTGAATCTGCGCATGTGCCGCCACTGGCACCATTTTGCTGTAGACCACTGAGAGATGAATGTGCACGCGCCGCCAGCAGCATGAATGGCACTGGCACGAACCATAAAAAGGAGGATCAACCAAACGCAGAGGGGCCGCAGCAGAGCCAAAAACCCTAACCACAGTCTAGCTCCGATGCACGAAGAGGATATTGCACCTTAACTTCTAAGATGAATTAAACAAGAATCAGAATGCGGATTTGTTCCCTACAATTATCTTTTAAGTCAGTATAAAAGCGCCATTATGGTCATAATTTTATTTTAAAATACTAAATCGTGATTACATGTTCCCTTCAACAGTTTAATATCAAGAAACCCTTAAAACAGGTAAGGATTGTCCAACATTATGAACACCTTTAAATTCTTTTCTATGCAAGGAGGTTTGTCCATACAGTTAGGAGCACACATATGGCTCCACATGCTTTATATCCCAGTAGTAGAGATGATGCAAATTGATTCACAGCACCTGGTCTATCATGTATGTCAGTAATCTGTGGCTGCTGGACGGAGCACTGAGAAAAGCCTTTTACTTGCCATCATCTGAGGGTTTTTTTTTATTTTTTTGATGAGCTGGCCGGGCACGATGTCACACACACCTCACACCGCAACCATGACTCAAGGTTGGCTACAGAAAAGAGCAGTGAATGCTGTCATGTAAGAGATGGTTCTCAGGGCTTCTGGCCATTGGTCACAGATTACTGACGTGGCCGATGTACTAGACCCTTCGAATCAATTTGCATCAACTCTAGTCAGTAGGTACAGTATTCACAAATTATGTGCTTTTTTTACTTGACACTTTATGTAACGTCACTTTACTGGTGCAGTGCTTCTACAAGGTCAGCAACGTAATATATAAAAGCTTTGACATGAAACATATCAGTTCAAGCCCTACTGGTACACAAATTTTACAATTTTATCATCTTACATACTTTAGAAAGCAAAGTGGAGGCTCTCATTCTTGTCTCCTCCATGCCTCCCACATCAGCAGGGCTGATATTCTCTAAAAGCTTAGTTAACAGAGGAAACAGCACCTAAAGAAGACAAACAGAGGAACGGATGAGGGGAAAAAAAACAATCGTTAAAAACTGCAGATGTATCATTAGAATGTTGCATTTGTAAAAAAAAAAAAAAGTGTCAATAAGACAATGTCATTTATCAAAAAAGGGCAAAAGTACATATTACAAACCCTGGCTACAGTGTCAACTTATTTAGTGGGGTAACACAGGTGCCCACCCACCATCCAGGAAGTCAGGCGCTCCTGAGCAGGGAAACCTGCAATAACAATCTAAGGCTACGTTCACATTTGCGGTCTGCGCCGCAGCGTCGCCGCATGCGTCATGCGCCCCTATATTTAACATGGGGGCGCATGGACATGCGTCGCACTTGCGTTTTGCGCCGCATGCGTCACTGCGGCGCACGCGTCCGGGCGCAGAGGTCCAAAATCAATGAAAAAAAGGACGCATGCGGCGCAAAACGCAGCGTTGTGCATGCGTTTTTGTTTGCGTTGTGCGTTGCGGCGCCGACGCTGCGGCGCACAACGCAAATGTAAACGTAGCCTAAAGGCTAGGTCTGAAGACAGTCCTAAACAAAAATGATATTGGTAAAATACAGTAATCAAGCTTGTGAGGGTTCTCCAAGCCCTATAAATGTTTCTTGCACTTACTGTATAAGAAATCAGCTCATATGATAGGAACATTTAACCCCTTTACCTCCCAAGGCTGTTTGCACTTTCATGACAATGCCAAAATTTAAAATTCTGACCACTGTCCCTTTAGAAAGTAAAAACTCGAACGCTTCAACGGTACCCACTGAATCTGAGATTGTTTTTTCGTGACATATTGTACTTCATGATGATGGTGGTACATTTTTTTTTAATATGACTTGCGTTTGTGAAAAAAATGGAATTTTGGCGAAAATTTTTGCAATTTTCAAACTTATTTTTATGCCCTTAAATAAGAGTTATATCACACAAAATAGTTAACAAAATAACATTTCCCACATGTCCACATTACATCAGCACAATTTTTGAAACAATTATTTGTCAGGAAGTTATAAGGGTTAAAAGTTGACCAGTGATTTCACATTTTTACAACAAAATTTACTAAACCATTTTTTTTTTAGGGACCACCTCACATTTGAAGTGACTGAGGGGCCTATATGACAGAAAATGCCCAAAAGTGACACCATTCTAAAAATTGCAGACCTCAAGGTGCTCAAAACCACATACAAAAAGTTTATTAACCTTTCAGGTGCTTCACAGGAATTTTTGGAATGTGGAAGGTAAAAAATAACATTTAACTTTTTGTCACAAAAATTTAACTTTACACCCAAATTTTTTCATTTTCGCAAGGGTAATATGAAAAAATAGACACCAAAATTTGCTGTGCAATTTCTCCTGAGCATACCTCATATGTGGGGGAAAACCACTGTTTGGGCACACGGCAAGGCTCGGAAGGAAAGAAGCGCCATTTGACTTTTTGAATGTAAAATTTGCTGGAATAATTAGCGGACGTCATGTCTCGCTTGGAGAGCCCCTGATGTGCCTAAACAGTGGAAACCGCCCACAAGTGACACCATTTTGGAAACTAGACCCCTGAGGGAACTTATGTAGATGTTAGGTGAGCACCAAGGTGCTTCACAGAAGTTTACAACATGGAGCTGAGAAAATAAAACAAAAATCATATTTACTCCACAAATATGTTTTTTAGCCCAATATATTGCATTTTCAAATACAACAAATCGTATGATGCAATTTCCCGTTACCCTTGTATCAGGGGAAATTGCACCATAGAATTTGTTGTGCAATTTCTCCTGAGTATGCCGATACCCCATGTGTGGGGGTAAACTACTGTTTGGGCTCATGGCGGGGCTCAGAATAGAAGGAGTGACCTTTGGAACGCAGACTTTGATGGAATTGTCTGTCGGTGTAATGTCTCGTTTGGAGAGCCCCTGATTTGCCTAAACAGTGAAAACTCCCCACAAATGATACCATTTTGGAAGACAGACCCCCTCAAGAAATACATCTAGATATGTGGTGAGCACCTTGAACCCCCAGCTGCTTCACAGAAGTTTATAACGTAGAGCTGTGAAAATAAAAAAAATTAAATCACATTTTTTTTCCACAAAAATGTTATTTTAGTCCCATTTTTTTTTTATTTTCACAAGGATAGGAGAAAACGGACCCCAAAATTTGTCGAGCAATTTCTCCTCAGTATGCCAAAGCCCCATATGTGGTTGAAAACTACTTTTGAGGCACAGTGCAAAGCTCAGAAGGGAAGAAGCACCATTTTGGAGTTCACATTTTGCGGGACTGGTTTGAGCATGCCATGTCACATTGGCAGAGCACCTGATGTACCAGAACAGCAAACCCCCCCGCCCCCCTCCCTATTTTACGAACTGCACCTCTCAATGAATTCATATAGGGGTGCAGTGATCATATTGACACCACAGGTGGGTCACAGAACTTTATACCATTGGGAAATGAAGAAAAAATAATTACATTTTTACCACCAAAATTTTGTTTTAGCCCCAGATTTTACTTTTTCACACTGGGAAGTGGGTAAAAATGGCACCAAAATGTGACCCACAATTTCTACTGAATATAGAAATACACCATATGTGGCTGTACAGTACTTTTTAGCCATACGGCGAGACTTGGGAGGGATGGAGCACTATAGGCAAATAGCAATCCGTCCCTCCGGAGTCTCGCCGTGTGGCTAATCAGTACTGTTATACAGGAGCCATTGTGGAGCGCAGAATTTTCTATAATTGTTTGTGGACTCCATAAACAGAGTTTTTAAGTGCTAGAAGAGCAGAATCCTCCGAGTGACCCCATTTTGGAAATTATACCCCTATGGGAATTTATCTACAGGTGTTGTGAAGATTTTGACTCCATGGGTGTTTTCCAGAAACAAAGCAGTGGATGTTGCAGAGTGAAAATTGCAAACTACCATTGTAGTGATCAATACCTTTGTAGTGCCCGTACATTGTGCCCAGCTCATGCACCTGTAAATTAGGCAGGCTCTCATCGCTACAAAAATGCCAAACATGTGGACACTAAATGTGGATTAACTACTTAATGGCCGAGCCAATTTTGACCTTAATGACAAAGCCAAATTTTACAATTCTGACCAGTGTCACTTTATAAGGTTATAACTCAGGAACGGTTCAACGTATCCCACTGTTTTTTTTGTGACATTGTACTTCATGATAGTTTTAAAATTTCTTTGATATGACTTGCTTTTATTTATGAAAAAAATGGAAATTTGGCAAAAATTTTGAAAATGTAGCAATTTTCAAACTTTTACATTTTATGCCCTTAAACCATAGAGTTGTGTCACACAAAATAGTTAATAAACATTTCCGATATGTCAAATTTACATCAGGACAATTTCTGAAACAATTTTTTTTGTTAGGATGTTTAAGGGTTAAAATTTGTCCAGCGATTTCACCTTTTTCCAGCAAAATTTACAAATTATTTATTAGGGACCACCTCACACTTGAAGTAACTTTGAAGGGTCTTTATGAAAGAAAATACCCAAAAGGGACACAATTCTAAAAACCCAACACCTCCAGGTGCTCAAAATCATATTCAAGAAGTTAATTAACCCTTCAGGTGCTTCACAGAAACCGGAGCAATGTGTAAGGAAAAAATGAACACAAAAAATTTACTTTAGACCCAAACACTTGATTTTTTACAAGGGTGATAAGGAGAAAATGGACCCTAAAATTTGTTGTGCAATTTCTCTTGAATACGCAGATACCTTATTTGTTCGGGAAATCTACCATTTGAGCGCACGGCAGGGAAGGAGAGCCTTTTGACTTTGTAAAATTTGCTGGAATAATAAGTGGACCATGTTGCGCTTGGTGAGTCCCTGATGTGCCTAAACAGTGAAAACCCCCCATAAGTGACACCATTTTGAAAATTACACCCATCAATGATTTTATCTAGGGTATATTGATCATTTTGAACCCACAGTTACGACAGAATTTGATACCATTAGGTCGTCATATTGAATATGTTATTAGTGTTGAGAGCAGTTCCTCCAGTTTGCATCGGGAGCTCGGGTATGCATCAAATATCGTAGGTGCTCGAGTGACATGCTTGAGTCCCTGCCCCACACGTTTCGAGGCTGTTAGACACCCAAAATAATCATGTGGGTATCCGTGATTCAGTATGCATACCCGAGCACCCAACGCACACTTAAGTAGCGAGCACTTGCGCTCAACACTAGCCACAATATTGAAATTTTTTTACTTTTGAAAAAAAAAAAAACAATTCTAACCCCAACCCTAACAAAAACCTAACCCCAACTGCAAAGAATGGAAAAAAATTAAGAAATTTTTTTTACCATTTTTATCTATTTTTTTTATTTTGATCACTGTGATAGGATCTATCACCGAGATCAAAAGGAACCAATAGGCAAAACTGAGCATGCACCCGCCATTTTATATTTCCAGGAAGAGGACGCCGGGCCGGGGATGGCGGAGGTACCGGTGAGCATCATCTCTCTCTCTTGTGACATGTATATCAAGTCATAAGAGAAATAAATCATTGAAACAGTGGGCACACTTTTGTTTTCTTTTGTGATCGGACACCAGAAAATCCAGCCCTGATCATGTTCTCTGGGGTCTCAGCTACTCCGGAGATTTTCCGACTCTGGGGGGGCGTTACAGCCTTATTCTCAATTGCAGTTTAAAACCGACGATGAGGGAATAAGTACTGTTACCAGACACCGTTTTAATGCACATTGGCGGTCTCTAAAGGATTAAGCAAACTGGAGCTCAGAAGGGATTGGGCATTTGGATTTGGGAGAACAGAATTTGCAGAATTTATTTTGGGAGGCGAGGGCCATTTTGCTTTCCCAGAGCCTTTGTGCTTCCAGCAATGTGGAAGCCCCCTATATTTCGCTAACAGATGATGGACCAGAGTGGGGACTTGCTTTTTTTAGTGGAGTGAGTTGAAGCTTTCTTTGGCAACACATTTATCCAGAGCACTACGCTGAGCACTTACATAGAGGTTTCCCTTTAAATCTCCAAGTGATGTAATTCAGAGGAGACCATTCACTATAATGAGGTAGCAGAGTTACTCTGGACTCTGAAAAAAAAGGACACCACTGAACATAGGCCAGACAGAGGTGCACAAAACTGTGGCCGACGGCACTTTTATGCATGCCTAACAAAAATACACCACCAGATCACAGGTCGATGGCATCCACAGTGCTTCTATCTGCCTAATTATAGGCAATTTTCTGTCGGGGTTCCACCTGAAACACGCATTTCAGAGATTTACACGGAAACCCCAATGTAAGAGCTCAACATAGAGTGCAGGATAAATGTGCGCCGACTCTGTGATCTTTGGAAAGAAGAATGAACAAATCAAAAGCAGGTGAAGAATTGGTTTTATTTATTTTATATACCGTACCCCGTGCGATATAAGTGATTAAACAACTTTATTTTTTGGGTCGGTGCAATTAAGGCGATACCAGATTTAGATTTTTTTCATATATATATTTGGCTGCTGTGACACACAAAGTCGCTTTAAAAAAAAGAAAAAATTTTTTTTTTTTGCCATCACTTTAATTTGAGAGCTAGAACGTTTCCATATTTTGGCCGACAATCATGTGAGGGCTTATATTTTGTGGGACGAGTTTACTTTTTTTATTGGTACCATTTTCAGACTCATGACATTTTTTGATCACATTTTATTCCAATTATTTGGGAGGCAGAATAAACAAAACACAACTCAGGAATAGTTTTTTTGTGTTTTTTTAATGCCGTTCTGTGTGTGGTAAAATTGATAAGGCAGCTTTATTCTTCATGTCAATACGATTACAGTGATACCCCATTTATATAATTTTTTTATGTTTTGGCTCTTTTACACAAAAAATATTTTATACAAAAATAATTTTGCAATGCTTTATTGTGAGCTATAATTATTATTTTTGTGCTGATGGAGCTGTATGGCAGCTTGTTTTATTGCGGGACTAGACATTTTCAGCTATACCATTTTTATTTAATTTGTCTTTTTAATCGCGTTTAATTCCACTTTTTGATTGGAGGTATGATAAAGAATCATTTTCTGTCTTAGTTTACGGTGTTCACTAAATATGTGCACTTTTATTTTTTTCATAATATTTATTTATGGGTACAATATATATTTTATTTTTAATTATTTTGTGATTTAAATTTATTTATTTATTTAATTACTTAGTCCCACTATGGGACTTTCACTTTCTGCAGTCTTATCACAGTTCTAAGGTATACCAGTTCAGGAACGCACGATCTAACTAACGTGCGTTGTCTGGTGACCCGGATGTCATTATAACGACATCGAGTCACCGTCGCAATGATCGGAACCCTGCGATGACGTCGTAAGGTCTCCGATCCAAGGTCAGATGGGCTTTCTTCCCTCTGCCTTTTTGAAAACTGCTAGCATCATTTAGGGGGTTAAAGTGGCGGGAGCAGTGCGGGCACCGTTCCTGGCACTGAGAGCTGTGTGTCAGTTGTCAGAACCAGCTGACACCTGGTGGACATAGAGTGTGCAAAATCGCCAGGATGTATCCATACGTCCAAGGTCATTAAGTACCCGGCGACCTGGACGTATGGATACGTCTAAGGTCGTAAAAGGTTAATTCTTACTTTCTTTAATAAAATTATGATAACTAAATCTGTGAACCAATGATTGGTTTAATACACATCACAAACTTTCAGCTCCAAATATTGGGGACATTACATAGGAAACAATGAGATCTTGCTAGGATTTAGATAAATGCTCTGCAAAATTGTGATGATCTTCCTTGATTTGAATGTATGTATGAAAGTATCTCTAATCTAATCTCTAATATACTGGAGATTTTTTGGATATCTCCCTCCAAAAAGTCTCCCAATTCGGAACTTTCCCCTCAGTGTTCCTGTTCGTGGTATTCTAGCTGCACTTCTACATGCTCCACTACCCATTTATAGGCTTGAAGTTTTCTGCAGTCTTAAGCAGTATGCTTTGGTCTTTATGCCCATCTCCCACAATGAACTCTGCACCACCCCAGGAGGAAACAGCCTTATATATAGAACTAGATGGAGGCCCGATGCTTTCGCATCGGGAGGGCGGTAATGTCACGATGGGGGCAGGCTTTGCAGAGTTGAGAATCTCTGCCCCCATGTGCTCACCCACCTTTCCACTCTCTCTTTCCCCATGTGCTGACTTCCCCAGTCTGTGCTCTCTTCTTTGACCTGTCTACCCCATGTGCTATCCCCCTTGTCTGCTGTGCTCTCCCCTCATGTGCTATCTCGTTTGAGCTGTCTCCCCCATGTAGACCGCCGCCATCTTTGTGTAGACAGATAGTGGCGGTCACATTAAAACTGTGCATGCGCTCCTCCTGTACAAAGATGGCGGCGGTCAGTGAATCATTCAGCTGACCCCGGCGGCGGCGTGTTCGCAATGGTGTACCGCTGGTGGTACTGTGCAAGAGGCTGCGTATGGCGCATACAGTGTGTGTGTGTTGCGTACGGCGTATACAGTGTGTGTGTGTGTGTGTGTTTGCGCTGTGTACGGCGTATACAGTCTGTGTGTATGTGTGGTGCGTACGGCATATACAGTCTGTGTGTGTGTGTGGTGTGCGTATGGCATATACAGTGTGTGTGTGTGTGTGGTGTGTGTATGGCATATACAGTGTGTGTGTGTGTGTGTGTGTGTGTGTGTGTGTGTGTGTGTGTGTGTGTGTGTGTGTGTGGTGCGACCATGTTCCGCTGGTGGTACCGTGCAAGAGGCTGGTACCACCAGCAGTTTCCACATTGAGACACCCATCACTTGGGTGTCCCAATATGGAGGTCGGTGAACTTCCACCGCTGGGAATTCTGTTTTCCGGACACATCTGGACAGAACAGGATGTGAAGACATTACAAGGTAAGTATTTATTAAGATTATCTAGTCTTATACGAAGTGCTATACAGGGACTGTACCCCATAAGAGAACAACATATTTCTGAATTGCAGATCCAATCATTTCCTATTTAACAATCTTTTTTTTTTTTGTATAGCACCAACATATTCCGCAGAGCTTTACATTTCAGAGGTTCATATACAAGAGTCATAAGTAATATAGCTAAAGATAATACAAATAAAGCAAACCTGTCAGCAGGATTGTGCACAGTAACCTACAGACAGTGTTAGGTCGGCGCTGTTATACTGATTAAAATGATACCTAGGTTGATGAAATCTGTCTTGTGGTGGTTGTTTAAGCTGTTTTTTCAGTTAATAACATTCTGGTGCCTCAGGGCGGCCTGTGGGGGGTCTGCATGTGGTGCTCTGCTTAGATATTCATCAGTATGGGCTTATGACAGGACACTGTGTGTAGTTTACTGGGCACAATCCTGCTGCCGACCGGTTTGCTTTAAAACAAAAATAGTGATGATAATAACATCCAGGAAGTCTGGAAGTGTTGGGTCACCAGGACCAAGTTGTTGTGATAGGCGGAACACACGGAGGTCCGAATAAGGCCGAGGTGTTTCAGTTTACATTTCTCACCATAATGGGTGAAGCCAAAGGTAAAAAAAACACCCCGATTCCAGATAAGTCGCAATAGTATAGAGAGAAGAATGGTTACGGCATGGTTTTTCTCTCACCTTGTTAAAGCATGCTTCCCATTCAAGTGCATCTAAGGTTTGGAGATCATGGACTAAAAGTGCTCTCTGCAGATATGTGAGAGCCTGCATTCGGACCTGCCGACGGGCATCACAGCACAGCCATGCAATTCCTAGGAAGTAAAAAGAACACAAAATTTTCACAAAAGACTGCGCAATATAATACAATCTTCAACTGAAATGGGATGAATATATAACTTTGTACAAGTATTTTCCACTACGAAATATGATAAACCCCACAGGCTGGGGTGGGAGATGGCACAGTCTGCCCCCTCCTGTGCCGACAGTATAGTGGCAGTCCTAATTTGAAATGAATCAATATTGGATATATTAGACTTTGGTTTTTAAGCAATTATTCACTAACGACCATTTGAGTACTAAACTGAGGGCAAAAGGGAGAGGACCGGGCGCACAGATATATAAATACACATATATATATATATATATATATATATATATATATATATATATATGTGTGTATATTTATATATGGATATATAGATATAGATAGATAGAGGATCAACAAACTAGGGGTGCAACGGCAGTAGTAAACAGAACCACAACACTCGAAGAAAGGCACTACTGCAAATAATGCACACCACAACAACTGTACTGATACAAAAATAGTAATACAAGTTTTATTGGCGCACACACAATAATAGTTAAAACATAATTAAAACCAGAAAATTATGGCTTCTCAGAGTGAATAATGCAATGCCCAATAGCACCAAAGGAAATGCATGAAGAATCCCCAAACTAAACCTAATGGCTCTAGAGGCAGTTGTGATGAGTATCCAACTGAAACATCCCATCGGGACATGTACTGCTCCAAATGACCCAAAACAGGACCCCATGAAACAAGGAGGCCCACAACACACCAGTCTAATAACTGGCCATTTAAAAGGATCCACTAACGTGGAAGCCCCATGAAGCTGAAAGAAGTATAAGTCCTCAGCATATGATTGAACCAACCCCCCGAATCCAGGCTCTGAGCGTGGAAGAAACTGTGGCCCCACGCGTATCGCCCCAACAAATAGGGCTTCGTCAGGGGAAGTAGAAGCGAAGAAAGCAAGGAGATGGGCCACAGAGAGTGAATCCTGCATGTTAGGCCACAATTACACTATCAGAATTTGGTCAGTATTTTACATCAGTATTTGTAAGCCAAAACCAGGTGAGGAACAATCAGAGGAAAAGTATGATAAAAATGCATTAACACTGCATTTCTGATCCACTCCTGGTTTTGGCTTACAAATACTGACGTGAAATACTGACCAAATACTGATAATGTGGCTGTAGCCTTAGAGTCTAATAATTTTCCTCAGGCAGGAAAACCTTTGCTTGTGTGGTGTCGAACAGCATTCCCAGAAAAACGATGCGTTGAACCAGGGTCAGAGACTACTTTGCGGTGTTGATGATCCAGCACAGGTGAGAAAGTATCCAGAGTGATCTGTAGACTCTTGTGGCATGCAGCCTTGATGAGAATATCCTCTAGATAGGGGGTGATGAGAATGCCCCTGCTTCGTAGAATGGCCATAACCATTGTCATTATCTTTGTGAAAACCCTGAATGCTGTGGTTAGGCCAAACTGTAGTGCCATGAACTGGAAGTGGGATTCTTGGATTGCAAAGCAGAGGACTCTTGGGACGAAGGGGGGGGGGGGGGGGGGGGGAAATGGGTATGTGCAGATAAGCATCCTGAATATCCACCAGGCACATGAATACCTCAGGCTCCATTGAAGCGGTTACAGACCGAAGAGATAACATTCTGAAGTGTCACAGACAAATATATGTGTGTTCAATAATTTGAGGTCCAGTATGGAACCACGAACCGGTTTGAATAGAAACCCAAAAAGTGTTTTGGTGGGGGAACAGGGACGATGATGCCTGCCTTAGGAGAGCAAGTTGATAGCATTGAAAAACTCGGGAACGAGGAAAGCATTCTTTGGTGGGCAGGACTTGAAAATACGAGAATGAGGAATGTAAAAAAAGGTTATCTTGTAACCGTAGGAGACCACGTCCTGGACCCAGGGTGTCCTCAATTGCCGAGAGCCATTCGTCCTGAAATTGAAGGAGATGGCTGCACAGCCTGAGAGTATTCCCAGGTGGGAGCGACCAGTCACGTCGAGGAGAATCTGTTGGATCAGATTCTTGGAAGCCAGCACTGCTGGGTTCTTGGACGCCAGGCGGGGGGTGGTTTGAAGGAAGGTCTCTTCTGCTGAAGGACTCGAGACTTGTCCTGTCGGATATTGTTCTGGGACGAAAATCTCCAAAAATAACTAAACTGGACTGTGTGACGGGACGAACATTTGGCCTTCTGTTGATGAAGTGAAGTGCCTTTACCCCCTGTGGCATTCGAGATTATTATATCTAGTTACTCTCCGAAAAGACAAGAACCTTGGAAAGATAGGCCAGTCAAAGACTTTTTTGATGCAGAGTCCGTGTTTCATGACTTCAGCCATAAGACTCTGAAAATAGTGATGATGTTGCCGGCTGCCAGGGCTGAAGTGGCGTCTACATCAGGGGTGTCAAACTGCATTCCTCAAGGGCTGCAAACAGGTCATGTTTTCAGGATTTCCTTGTATTGCACAGGTGATCATTTAATCACCTGCACAGAATGATTCCAGCACCTTGTGCAATGAGAAGGAAATCTTGGAAACACGCATGGTTTGAGGCCCTCGAGGAGTTTGACACCCCTGGTCTACATCAAGTGGGGCGGACAGGAGCTACTTCCCTGCTTAACTGGTACGGTCCATTAGGTTGAAAGGAGGAGCGTCAGCAAGAAACTGCCTCGGCCGCCTACGTACAGGGAATGAGGGATAAAGGGCTGAGCCCGCGGCCTCGAAGTCTGACTTGGCGAGTGTTTCAGTGTGTCACAGGGCTCCATAAAGAGGGATCCATCAGACAGAGGGAGAATGGTGTTAGTGGAAAGCCAGGAGACTAGAGGATCCACTGAGGGAGATTCTGCTCGTTTATGAAGCAGGTCAGCTGCAAAAGGATACAGAATGTTTATTCGTTTTCTTGTGATACGCTTGTCTGGGTGCTCCCATTTCTTAGCAAATATTCTGTTCAACTCCTTGTGATTGGCAAAGCTACGGGGATGGCGCTTCATCCTTCTTAAGGATACGGTCTGCTCCGAGGGAGAGATCTCTGCGTCCTTTATGTTAAGGGTCTGATTAATGGCTAGAATCAGACTATCCACAGTCTCATACAGTTTGGAGATCAGTTTGGAGTCTAGATCAGAATCTGACTCGATGTGGAGCTGACTCCTGCGCCGTAGGAGCGTCAGAGGTTGGGTAGAGGGAGAGAGCTGGGATCCTGGAGGACGGTGATGGTGAAGTAGACGATTAGCTGGTATGGGCATACTTGTTTGAGCTCCTGGAGTTCCTGCAAGGGGTACCCTTGTGTCTATGGTAGGAGGGGAGATCTGAAAAGCCTGGGAAAGCCAACAGGGGCCTAGGCAGCCATTCTCAGACCAAGACCAAAGTGTGGGATGCTGTGGTTAGGTCAGCTACAGACAGAAATGTGGCCCACTCAGGAGAGATGCAAATTCTCGAGGGCAGTGGGGGGCTCCTGGGTTGGCATAATGGATGGATGGCAATTTGGGCAGAGGTCTGATTAGAGGGAAACATTTTATTACAGGAGGAGCATGGAAAGTGTCGGACAATAGGGAGAGGATGGAAGTGAGGTAGAGAGAGAGGGAAAGAGAGAGAAAGCTAAAGAAAGTATGTGCCAGGGTGAGTTTGCCTGGGATAAGAGCTGCCCCCCAGAGGCAAAGCTTACTCAGAGCCGGGATCCTGGCAGAAGTCTGTAAGGCAGAACCTGCGTTGATCCTGAGTCCTGGAGACACTGAGGTCTGGAGGGCCAAGTCTGGGGTGAGGCATGAGGTGGGTGCTGCGCTGTGGAGAGCGTCGAAGATGGTGATGGATAGAAGGGGCGGAGCCCGAGGATACCTGCAGAATTCCAGCTCGGCGAGTTGGGGAGGATAGGCAGCGTCAGAATAACGCGTGCAGTATTCCCACACGATGGGAAGAAGGGCAGTTCAGATTGGCTGGCGTAGCCTAGCGGGAGATTCAGAGCGCGTGATTGGCTGGGCTGTTGGAGGTGTGACCCAGCCCTGTGTAAGGCCCAGGTTGGAGCCAGGGACTAAATTTGTACCTGGAGGCCGAAGGGGGATGTAGAGGGTGCAGACATCGTCGCAGGAAGAAAAATTTGTTTCCAGTACGCATGGTGGAAAACTGATATTAAAGGACTTGGATGCAGACCTCTGGAAAGCTGTTATGGGAACTGAGAGCAGACGGCTGGCAGGTCATGGATCCATCTTCCTACCCTGCACGTCTGGCTCTGAAAGAAGAGCGGGCCGGGTGTAATGGCGAGGATCAGTCCGCCTGTGCGGATGCCCCAAAAACTCTTGGGGGTGAGATAGGGTCCTGCCTGGTAGACACGAGAGGGTATAGTAGTGAGGCCATCACACACTGTGCTCCTGGTCTTCGGAGGGAGGGGGGGAACGGAGTGACAATTCCACTTCATTGCCCAAAATCACAAGTTGTATCTGAAAAAGAGATTATTAATAAAAAAACAAAACCTAATTTAGAAATGCAGCTAAAGTGATTAGCCTCCTGCCAGTTTGTGGGTGTATACTGCTGGGGAGGAGCTAACTTTTTTTGCATAGTGTCAGCCTCCTAGGGACAGCAGCATAGACCCATGGTTGCCTGTGTCCTCCAATGAAGAATTAGAGAAAAACACTTTGCAAAGGACTATAGTGCAGTTTTGTTTTTCAATGGTATCTGCTGATGAACATAAGTAATATGACCCTCTATCAGAGGCTATGATCAGCGTTTTTTTGCGGCAGTATTGGCATGCTAGACTTGTCTCTTGTGCATGCTGATAAAGTTTAGTGTTGAAAAAAAAGTCCTATTCTATAGAATCAGGTTTTAGCCAAAAGATGCAGCAGAACCTGATATCTGCAGTTTTGGTGTTTTTTCAGCGATTTTTTTCACCACTCATTCAAGTCAATGGGTGAAAAATGCTGAAAAAACGCTGAAAGAAGTGACATGCTCTATGCACAAAAAAAACATGCAAAGAACAAAATACTAATGACAAAAAAACCAATGTGTGTGCATGAGATTTTTGAAATCTCATAGGCTTTCCTGGTACTGTAAAACGCACCTGAAAATTAGCATAAAAAAACAGCAAAAACGCCTAGTGTGAACTTAGCCTAATGCTTACAGCAGTTTTAATTTTATCATTTACGAAAAGATGCATGTAGACTGAAAGACTATCCAGAACGAGTATTCCTAAGAATAGTTGTGAAGAGTAAACAGACTGCTAATCATCCAACGAGCAAAAGCTCATTGTCCTGTAACATGCTGAGTAATCGGAAGAAGACTGCCCAAAATTTTACTCAAGATGGTGGTGGTCGAGAGGGAGATAACTCACCTTGTAGCAATGGACACCAGCAGTTTGACCACAGAGTCCTTGAGTCTGCTGTGATCTTCTCTCCTGCAGTCTCTAGGTGGCGCTGTTCTTCTGCCCAAGAACTGTAAATTGTGGCAGCTCTTGTGTGAAGAGTGTGCATCAGATCAAGAAGCTAGAAGAAACACATAGATGTGAAGCCACCTTTGAAAAAAATTGGGAAATGGAAGCCAAATTTACCTTTACATACTGAATAGCATTTCTCCCAGCCATCAGCTGTTCCTTCTGCAAACATTCAATGAAAACTAGGAACAAAGAAAAAAAACCTGTGGCACTCACCCCGTAGCTACTCGCCCCGTAGCTAAAAAGTTATTCCTTTTATTACATCAGGGCAGAGGTACAGACAGAGAAAAAAAGTGACGGTCATTTCACACTGCCAAGCTCTTCATCCAGGCTAGTTTGGCGGTCTCCTCCGCCCGGATGTAATAAAGGAATAACTGTTGGCCACGGGGTGAGTGCCACAGTTTTTTCTCTGTTCCCATTTCTGCCGTTGCCAGTCTCCTGTTGAGCTGCACATGTGGCTATGTTGTAACTGACTCAGGACTTAATAATTATATTTATCTCCATATGTTACGTCAATAATTTGATTGCAATGACTAGCAGTGCCGACCTATCCTCTTTTCACTGCCTGTCATGCAAGGACATGTGCACTGTCCATATAAACAGGTGCGGTGTGAACATTTCAAATATGGCCTCTTTGGCTATACAAGAAAGGATGCCAAAATGGGTGAAATAACGGATTCAGTCCACATTCTCATTTATGCTATGAGACATAACATTTTTTACAGCTAGTAAGATACAGTCATGACTTCAAAACTATCCTACTATCTGCAAAACCTTACCATGATGTGAACGAGAACATCTGGACATTCACATCTACGTCTCTAATGCAGGCCCTGTCCTCCTCCGTGCGAAGGAAGAAAAGGATCACAGAGCAAATTCCAGAAGAGTAAAGCCCACTGACATTAGGGAGTACAATACTCATCCCAAAAGAGAGAATATAGCTTAACAGCAGACAACAGGCAGGAATAGTGAAATCAGGTCTCCTTCACCAGGACCAAAGGTAAAGAGTCAGAAACAAAGAAGAGTCACATGCCGATTACTGGCTGATGTTTGGGTTGGATCTGAAGTAGGCTGAGTGCGGTGATGGATTTCTCTGAACTTGGATCTGGTATTTTAGAGTATACCAGTGTCCATGTGCCATCGTCCTGCAGAGACGCACACGCATCTTATATCACAATTACCAGTAATATCAGGTTCTCACAAGGGTTACCTCCAAACAGCACCAATGTATGCTGAATTAATTGCAACCCTCAATACTGGGACTACTGCAGACCCTGAGAATGGGATACCCAGAGTCCCCGTGACTACAGCGGTAATGTGTATATGTGACCACCACTCCATTAACTTCAGTGGGTCTGTAGAAGTGCAAATCTGTGGGCCCCATTCTAATAGGCAGTCAATGGAGTGGTGGTAAAGCATAATCATTACACCCCATTCGCATATGGGACCACCATTCTTGGCATCTTTAGGGCTCCTAGAATTCAGACCACCACAATACATTTATTACCCGAGGGTAGGTGATAAATGTGGTTGGTAGGATAACCCTTTAAGAAAATCCTCTAATTTAACTCCCACTCATCAATATAACCTGAATCATATTGATCTCCATCTCCTAAAAGACAAGTCTTAGCAGTTTACCACAATCCACCCTCTCTTTCGGGACATGTTTGCAGAAATAACACTGGATACCCATGTTAGGAAGCAGAATTATTAAATGGCTCCTAGCGCTTCGTCTGTTGTGAGGGAATAGATTAATGCTAAGCAAGAGTTAAGCAAATTCAGGTGTTAGTAAAGCCAGTGAAGGTGGACACTTTATAGTGGTCTGGGGCAGTGAAAGGGCCAATTCCAAAATTCAGGTCACTCCCAGGGCTTAGTTGGGTTGTCCCTTTTCAGACAATCCTGATCCCCAGGAGCAGTTTGTTAGAAAAAAAACCAAAACACTTTACTCAGTGTCCGTTGGGTCAAATGCTGAGTCTCTGACGCTGCTCCTGAGGTCCCTGACAGCAGAGCAGCCAATTAGTGAGCTCAGCGGCTCTGAAGAGGGTGTTTCATCTACTATTGGGGTCACAGTATGGCTTCTGCATTGTCAGCATGAGGACAACGCTGCAGCCAATACCGGACACTGGAAACAGGAGCACCAGGAGACCAAGCGTAAAAGGCGTTTTACTTTTGCTTTGGATTTCTTAAACTGAGCCAAGATTTTATAAAAGGGGACAAGTCCTCAAGTTGCCTTATTGGCAATTAAAAATTATTTTCTAGACATCCTTTCAGGTCACAAAGTGGCAGCATTAGGCTAGGTTCACATTGCGTTAGGGCAATCCGTTAAGCTCATAGCGCTAGCGGATTGCGCTAACGCAATGTTTCTTTAGGGTTCGCGTTCATCGTTCCCGCTAGCGCAGATCCCCGATCTGCGCTAGCGAGGACCGGACCTCGGACGCACTTCGGACGCTGCAAGCAGCATCCGAGGTCCATCACAAAAAAACGGCACATCGCTAGCGCGTGCCGAAAATGGCATGCGCTAGCGATGCGCTACAGAGACAAATCACATTGCTGTCAATGGGTGCGCTAACGGACCCGTTGCACGGCGTTAATTGCGACAATTTTGCCGTGCAACGCAGTCTGTTAGCGTTAACCCATTAACGCAATGTGAACCTAGCCTAAGGATTTGTGTCACAAGGCTAATATTTTACAGCCTGTAACACATGATCAATAACTCCATCACAGGCGGGCCTTGAATGCAAGCGTATAGTTAATCAAAAGTGATGTGAAATCAGTGATTTGACAAAAGAAAATGGAAAATCATTTCCTGAAGAAATCAAGTAGTGCTTATTTCTTCTTCGTAGTCCAAGAAAAATGGGAAGATATGAGGGAGGAGGAAAGGCCTGCCATACTTACGTCGTGACTAACCTGTAATGACACAGTGTGGTAACTGGCGGGCACACTCTCGTCCTCCTCATCATCGCTGTGTGAACGGTATTGGCGCTGATTGGAGACCCTGGATCGACGCACAGGATTTTCCTTCTCTTTAGTTTTCTTCTTGAAGCGGTTGGCTTTGCTGTCATACTTGTGACTCTTCGCTCGCTTCTCTTGGGATTTATACCCTTTGGAAGTGACAGGATCATTTTTCAACCACACAAAATTACTAAATGACTGAAGACAAACAATGAAAGTAGCAGACACATTCAGAGATGTGCAGGAAAACCTGCAGTTACAATTCTTTAAAAATAGAAGTGTCTGTGATAAGCTGAATACACATTTGCCAGCATATGTAACGGACACATACACAGTGTATGGAGCTGTGGGGATCCGGCTCTGTATATGGTGTATGGTGGCCACATGTGCATATTACTCGGAGTACAGTGTGCAAATGAGTTTAAGGGGAATCTGTCACCTGGTTTTGGCCACTTTATCGGAGAGCAGCATAATATAGGGTCAGGGACCCGGATTCCAGTGTTGTGTCACTTACTGGGCTGTTTGCTCTACTTTTATAAAATCACTGGTTTCTCAGCACGTGATTATTATTAGAGAGCTGGTAAACCTGGTGCCATGTAGTCCTAAAAATTCATAAACTGTGCCCATCAGTGGTGTTGGTGCAATTATACAAAGCTCAGCATTCAGAGAACTGATAGGCCTGCAGCGGATAAAACAGGGATTTTATCAAAACTGCAACAAGTGGTACATTGCTGGAATCTCTCTGCCCCTGCATCGTGATGCTCTTTGATGGAGTAACAAAACCCTGCTGACAGATTTCCTGTAATTACAGCATACAAAACTTGTACAGTACAACTTTTATTATTTTTTTATGATGGTGTTTGTATATTCGCAAATGTTACTAGGTTTATGCCCTGAGTTACCCATACTAGATTGTATTTAAAGGGGACTTAATATTTTGACAGTAAGTGCAATGTCATGCCCAGAATGTGTCTACCTTTTAATTCCAGATTGAGGAGTTGTATATGGGACGCAGCACACTCGCCAACAACATAGCTATTGAATCTGTTAGAAGGAAGAAGACTGAGCAACACTTACACACACCTCCATTAAGACTCGCCTCTACAAAGACCCGGATTGTCTTTACACACAACTCAAAGTTCTCTGGTGTGACATGTGCGGCATCACGCACAATGAACGACAGGGATTCCACACTTTTCATAAGGGATTTTGTATCATGTGGGCTAAAGTCCAGACCAATGGTTAAACTGTACTGGTTTACTGGAGTGTTTGTTCCTGGCTTGTTCATCACTGCAGTTATTTTAGAAGCATCAACATCTTCCTTTCCAACCTTTAAGGAAATAAAACACATAACATGCTCATATTAAACAACAAAAAGGTATGTTAGGCCCAAAAAGTGATGTAGTGATTAGAGATGGTGCAAACCAATTCACAGAGTCCGTCCATTAGTGATGTCAGTAATCTGGGTCTCCTGGATGGGGGCCCTGACCACTGCCTGTTGTCTGACTGCATCCATGGCTCTTTTTCATGATTAGCCAGCCTAGGGCGACATCATTGTTGTGGCATGATACACATGACGTCACACCAGGCTGACTAATCAGTAGAACCACCACAGATGCCATCAAGTAATAGACAGTTCTCCAGACACCAACAACCACAGAATATAGATGTGGCCAATGTCCTGGGTCCTGCAAACCAATTAGAACCAACTCTAGTAGTAATCCCTTACCTAACCATTCTCCTCCTGTGGTGGGAATACAATTAAATTAAATTGTTAAAAAATATCTGCAGTTTGACTAACTATAATACACTACATTATAAGCTACATAAAGGGTGGTTCTTATGTGTTCTTCAGGAGCACTCCTCTCCCCAGCCTCCTAGCTTCCTAATTGCCAAGGATGAAGGAGGAGGAATACGATGTGTTCCTGAACAATTGACAGTGTGGACTAGCAGTATGATGGTGCTGCTGGCCCAAGCTGTGCCCTCTCTGATGATGAAAGCAGGGACATTTTTGCCTCAGCAGCAATGGGGTAGCATAAGGGCACAGAAGCTAAGGGGATGCAGTGATCCGACCCGGTTCAGAGGAGCGGTCATCAGCTTTGTAGCATAGAGTCTATGTGCTGCGCTCCTTACCTAGGAGATCGGCCATCACTGATAAATGATAGAGGTGGCCGGCAACCTGGGCAATGAGCAGTAAACTAAAAGATTGAAAATCCCACCATTCTAAGAGGTAATTTGCCAAGTTGCTGATTTTTATAAACATTCTGAAATATTTCCTATTTATGATTATGAGATGACATTTTTAATCTCGCTCTGTAGTCATTCCAGCAGACGGCCTCTTTCCAGCCACTCTGTGACTTCTCCTGACGCCAACCTAAGCTTAAATTCTTTTTGATTCACATTTATTTTAAATAGACAGATGAGCTTCCATTCTGTTGGTTACATAATGGCGATGTATGATAAATAGAGGAGAAAAGCCTGCTTGTTTTGGGGAACAAGAATGCACTGACTTTGAAATCATTGATTTTGCTGTGCTCGGATATTAAATGTGTGCTTACCACAAGCCAGCCGCTGTTAGCCATATCCACGTCAGTGACTGATCGGTGCATCTTGGACTGCTTGCTGTGCTCAGTGTAAACCTCAGAATCCGAGGTGTATCCGCGATCCAAGCTAACATCAGTGGCGTGATAAGAGGAGACTTCACTGTCAGACTGAGCACCTAGCAATGAACATATGGGTTTACAACAGTGATATTTTTCAGACTTCCTTAAACAGAATGTCATTTTTTACTACGTGTAGCCAGATAAGATGGGAAAAATTTCCCAATCAGCTTCTACTTTAGTGGATCCAATCTAGCGGTCTGCATTTGAGAATAACTGCAAATGCAAATCGCTGAAGAAGTTTCAAAACTATAGTAGATCTGTTTCCAGACTTCACAATACAAACACTTAGATATTTATTAGACCTGATGAGGCAGATGTACTTACTTATCAGAATGGCTGTATCATTTTTTTAATCTTCATTGCTTAATATTTTAATATTTTATTGTTAGAAGGACTCATAACTCATTGATATGCAAACGAGTACATCAGCCTCAACAAGTCAAAGACCTATTTGATGACATATATAATCTAGTGCCAGAAACATTTTAAAAGAAAACAAAATCTGTTACCAGTTTTTTTTCCCAGTTGCTCTGAGATCAGCATAAAGTAAGGGTAGATACACCAATACCAGAGATGTGTCATTTACTGTCCTGTGAGCTGTAGTTTTATACAATCACAATTTGATCAGCAGATTATAACTAGAGGACTAGTAAATCTGCTGCTTTGTAGTCCTCCGGATTTATTAGCTCTGTATAAATCCGTCCCCACCACAAATTAACAGATTTCTGCCAATGCACAGTGTAATACAGACGGCTGCCAGTCAGAGGAGCTATCATACAGAGCTCCGCATTAAGAAAACTGGTAGATCTGCAGCAGATTAAACAGTTTTTAAACAAAATTGGAGCACCCAGTAAATGATATATTGCTGGAATCAGGGTCTCTGCTTCTCTCAGATGGGGTAGCAAAAAAACTGGTGAAAGATTTCCTTTAATTGTGTTTCTATAAAACAAAAGCCATGCAACTTCTCAAACACATGTAAGAAAAATAAAGAAAATGTGTAACCAAATGTGATCATTACACAGAACTTTTTAATGTGTAAAAGTTTTAATATTTTTCAAATGGGCAGTGCAAACAAGGTGCATATATTTATTACCCGTCTAATGGACAAGCATGCACATTAACCCAAATCCCTTTGCCTTGTTTAGATCTAGTAAACTCATTGGAGGGCTAAGGTAGTGACCTCTTTCTGACTACGGTAAGGAAGGGGTTAGTAAGTGTAAAGATTTACAATGGGGTTGCTCACAAGAGTGATCTGCCGAGGTTACCCAAAGAATATCTAGTAAAAGGCAAGGCCAATTGCCCAGTTTGCCACTCTTTAATGGTCTCTGGCAGCACATAAGCAATCAGAACAGGCACAATCAAAAGTAATTAAAAATAAATAATTGAGAAATCAATATAAAGTTCTCAAGTTGCTAATTGAAAGAAAGATTTCCCACATGGGATATGTATGAAATATCCCCAAGATGTTCTCTTGTTGAGGGGATGTGATTGAGTCAGACACTCGCCTCTTCCTGAATCACGGGCATCTGACAGATGGCGTGAGACAGTCCCTGGAGTAAGATTTCTGGAGTAATATCACAGCTCGTCATAAATTAGAAACTAGTACGAAAACGGCAAAAGTCGTTAAAGTTTTGCACAACTCCGAGTTGCGCCAGAATTTTATGACTTTTCAAAGAAATTTATGCCAGAATTCTGCTGAAATGGTTTTGCTGTATTGGGCCTGTATGTTCAATGCATGCTGGTCCCACCACATAAATCAAGAATAGAGGCCTATGAGGCACTGTAGAGGATAGGAAAGTGGCCATGCCAGTGGGTCATTTTCTATTCACAAAGGTGTGACAGGACTCCATTATCAAGAAAGATTCAGCTGAATCTGGAACCATTGGCAATTAATATCCCAGAAGGGTCAACCCCTTTAACGCTGCCCACGAAAAGTTAATTTTTTTTTTAAAAAAAAAGTATGGTAATATACACTTAGGAAGTATGCCATGTTTTACCAGTAAGCTTAGAGAAATGCAAATTAAATCCCTCTATAGGAGTAAAGCTTGTCATGTATCCAACTCTCCCTATTAACCTCATCAGAAGTACGGTACTTTTATTAGTTTTCATCCTAAAGTTAAAAACAATTTGTTGGGAGATCTCAAGAATGCATTCATGAAAATGTCATATTTTGTACAAGTACATAATGTTTCCATTTTTATGTGCCTCAAAAACATGACTAGATAATCTCCAGACATTCTAGTGATTAGCAGACTTAATACAGGATCTCGAGAGGATTTCCATGATTAATTAGGTCTCTCATCTAAGAAGGTTGGAAAGATAGGATTATTATATTCTCTTGGAAAATAGTATTTTGAGGAGCGGCGATAAATATCTACTTAATGAAATGCTAGTTACCTCTTAGTCACACCATTACCTATGATATAAAAACCCAGAATGAACATTGCAGGCGGTAAACATGAAGAGCAACTGAACCCTTTTAATTTTATTAATGGATTTAAGCAGCATATTTATTTTCTTCATCTGGCCTTCACTTAATTTAGAGACGGCAACAAGCAGCTGCTTATCTCTCGGGGCATTGAATTTCATAAAGCACTTCCTCCACGTACCTGCATCATTATCGTTTCTGGTTGTCACCTGCAGGGCAGCTGGCGGCTTCACTCCGGCTCCAATGCACTCCAGCAGGCAGAACAGCGTGTACCAGTCATTGCTAGAATGGATGTTGGCAGCATTGGTCTTCAGCAGTTCATGAAGTCCAAAAGCCACTTGTCGGCTCACCCTGGACAGCACGCTTGGCTTCATCATTAAAAGAATACGAAGTGATAGGAGAACCTGCGGAGCAAATGGCAGGCTTAGAAAATGGTAACTACTTCTAACATGTACAAATTAAAGGGGGTGTCCATGTAAATCATTTTTCCTATTGAGTATATACAGCATATGGAATGGCAAAAATTTAAATTCAGAGCAATTATTTCATAATGGTCAGTACTTCAAGACAAGTACTTCGTTGCCAACATAAATTAATGTATCATGCCATTTCACTCAGTTTTCCTCTAATAACCATTCAGCATTCTGCTTATGTGTCTAAAGCTGCCTTTAACCTTTGAGTTTCTTATAATCCTGGACATCCTATAGTCTGAAAAGTACATGTCCTCCACTTGCTTAGCCTAGGCCATTGTAGCTTACCTGTCCACTGATCTCTTCACGACGTAACAATCGAATAGCAAGTCGAAGCAGTCCTACCACTGCGCGCTCCACAAGGAAACAATACTCCACAGCATGAGCACAAAGATGGTAGAGATGATCTCGTACTACTTGCCAGACACAGCCCACACGATCTCTTCATTGAGGAAAAAGAAAAGGCATTTTATTAATACAGAAGAAAAACACCGTCACTTCCATTTTGCTATACCAACCCACATGTAGACACAGATGTTACAGGTTATAAATCCCAGTACAATGTGCGTCTCCATATACACACACTTGTGCACACGACCCGGCAAGTATCAGTAGTAATGACATCATCAGCCCGGCTCCAGATGTGGAAACGAGAAGAGTCAGAATACAACTTTCATGGTAAAAGGCGGGTATCTCCATTATGAGCAATCACTACTTAGAAGGGTCACACGACAATAAACAGATTACAAAAAGTCCACCTGCTGGGACATTCAAAATTTCAGAGAAAGAAAATACCCAAAGAAACATTGTGTTAGATATGCTATAATAACAAATATATATATGAAGATACAAATAATTTAATCAATTATCAGAGTAGAAATCATATAGCCAGCCTGCACAACATGTGACCCACCAAAGGACCTTGTGCGGCGCGCGGAGCTGTTCAGGATGCACCAGCTCATTTTACCTGTATTCAAATGAATTTGTGTCTTGCAGATGCAAATACAAATGAACACTGTAGAGCTGAGACTGGAGCAGATCAAAGCAGTGCTTGTCTGTCCCAGCCCCGAAGTGCAGAAAAGTGAGGACGTCAGCACCAGCAAGGGAAGGGTTGTAATACTTGGAAGGCACATACTGGGGCAATGGGGGGTTTTGTGGGCAATTAGGGGAGATTATAAAATGGGGCATAGTATAGCGAGGGTCAGTGGGGACATTACGGAGAGGGGCAGTATGTGGGGGACATTATGGAGAGGGGCAGTATGTGGGGGACATTACGGAGAGGGGCAGTATGTGGGGGACATTACGGAGAGGGGCAGTATGTGGGGGACATTACGGAGAGGGGCATTATGTGGGGGACATTACGGAGAGGGGCATTATGTGGGGGACATTACGGAGAGGGGCAGTATGTGGGGGACATTACGGAGAGGGGCAGTACGTGGTGGACATAACGGAGAGAGGTAGTATGTGGGGGACATTACGGAGAGGGGCAGTATGTGGGGACATTATGGAGAGCGGTAGTATGTGGGGGACATTACGGAGAGGGGCAGTATGTGGGGGACATTACGGAGAGAGGTAGTATGTGGGGGATATTACGGAGAGGGGCCGTGTGGTTGGGAAATTACGGTGACAGGCACTGTGGGGGATATTTTGCGCAAGTAGTACAGTAAGGGACAATTATATAGTCAAGGGCACAGCATGGAAGATATTTCTATTTATGGGGCAATATAAGGATAGTTTTGTTTTTAAGACCACAGTGTCAGGATGTGCTGTTGAAAACAGAGAAGAGAAGTTCTGGGAATTAAATTTCAAAGTCAGAGAAAATGTCCCCCTATAAGGTACCTGGATGTAAATGTTAATTTGTGATACTGCCTGTGTCTCTTTAGTACTGCAATTCCTGTATGCGCCACAGTCTGAAGATGACGGATGACCACAAATCCTGGTACATCCTCATGGGAATTGTAGGTTCATGCAATACAATTATAAGTGGGGCTGACCCGACATTACAATTCATTGCTGTAAAGAGCTTGGTGCTGTGTACATGTCCTGATTGCGGTTCTGTATTCCACAATTAAATGCTTTCCATTAAGTCAGCATAGTGAATTAAACATAAATTACAAATTGCCAAAAGGCAACAAAATCCATATCTAAAGACTGTTAAAATGTAACTTTTAATTAACTATTTTAAAGAAATAATACATTATAAAATTTGCATGAGTCAGTGTGTATTCCAGGACACTGGGGGTCTAGTTCCCATTACTCTCATTTATCTCAGTATAGTCATCCTTAAATCCAGTGTCCCATTTATATCAATCACCCTATTATGGTTCCAGGATTAGCTTGGTGCATCCGCTACCTCACTTATCCTATATTGCTGAACCACCATACACTCCTGACTAGTCACTGACTACATTCTTGTACAGCGGCTCGTGTTATGTAATCATGTACTGATAGTGGTTCTGATCATGTACACATGTTGCAATCCACAACATACCTCATGCCTATGTTAACACTTAAAAATCCTTAACACTTAGATATTTGATATTTTGAGGAGGATTTGCTGAGTTTCTGCTCTAGATACAGAATTTTGGTTACTCATCGTAAAATCCGTTTCTCGGAGCCTTCACTGGGGGACCTAGGAAACCATGGGTGTATGCAGCTACCACTAAGGAGGAGGACACCAAGCACAAAAAAATACACGTACACGCCACCAACTGGCACTAGGTTAATCAATTAGGGTATGTGCACACGTTGCAGATTTCCTGCAGATCTGCAGCGTTTTTTTTGTGCAGAAACGCTGCAGATCCGCAAGTGATTTACAGCACAATGAAAATCAATGGCAAAAAAATGCTGTGCTAATGGTGCAGAAAAATACGCACGGAAACTGCAGCAGATTCAAAAAAGGACCATGTCAATTCTTTTACAGATCTGCTGCGTTTCTGCACTCATTTCGTAATAGAAATCCGCAGGGGTAAAAAAAAATGAAGAAATCTGCACAAAAATCTGCAACGTGTGCGCATACCAAACAAACGCGCAGATTCTGACCTTCATTTTCTGCCAAGAAATGTAGAATCTGCACAGAAAATTCCACAGTCATATCTGCAACGTGCGCATATAGCCTATGTAAGAAAGCAGTAGGAGAAGCAATGTGTAAAGGAAGAACATGGAAAGATACCGAATTTACGTTGAGTAACCAAAATCCTATTTTCACTATAGCTTCACTGGGATACACAGGAAAACATTGGATGTCTCAAGACAGTCCCCTAGGGAGGGGAACAGCTCTAACTCCATTCCGGTCAGAGAACTAACCACTGCCACTAGTAAGATTCTCCTACCTAGGCTGGCATCTGCCAAGGAATAGGTATGGAGCCTGTGGAATGGATGCCCGATGGCGAACAGCCTAGGAGGCACCCACCATTCGGGTAGAGTGGCACGCCTCCAAGATTGCCGCTTGGATCCAGCGAGCATTTGTAGCCTTGGATGCCGGTAGGCCTCTACGAGTACCCTCCAGTATAACAAAGAGAGAATCTGGCCTCTGGTTCTGACCGGAGAACGCGAAGCTAAAATCTTTTGGAAAATAGATAACGCAGACACTTGGCCCTTCAGCAAGCTGAGAGCTAGCATTGAATCTTGCTTGAAGGAAGGCCAGAAGAGAAGGAAGAGAGAAAACCATAGGCGCAGTGCGATTAATCTCACGCCATCAAAAGAAGGCTTTCTAAGTCTGATGGTAGACTTGAGACGATACGGGCTTCGGAGATTGGATTATAGTTTGAATCATACGTTCTGAAAACCGAACACTATTAGAACTGCGGTTTCAACAGCCACGTCGTCAAATCGAGAGACCGAGAATTCCGGTGGGAGAAAGAAAACCTGGTCTGTTCGGGAGCAAATTGATGACCTCTGCATACCAGGCCCTCCTAAGTCCATCCGGTGCCATTAGAATGACAGGCACCCCTTCCGCCTTGATCTTCAATAGCCTGGGAAGCAGGGTTAGAGGCAGGAACAAATCAGGAAGGTCAACCTGTGACCAGGGTATCGCCACCAAAGCGTCGATGCCCACCGCTAGAGGATGGTGGGACCTGGAGACGAACTGCGGGATCTTTCTGTTCATCCTGGAGGCCATGGGATCTACGATCGGTGGTCCCCTCCATAGACAAATCTGATGGAAGATGTCCTGATGCAGAGACCATTCTTCTGCCGCGAGACCCTCACAAATTAAAAAGTCGACGGCCCAATTGTCTACACCGACTATGTGCACTGCCGAAATTACCGGAACCATGTGGAATTGATGTGGAATTGTTTGTCTTAACTTGAACTGCTAGGCCTCTGAGAAAATCCTGAAAGTGCAGAAGGGACAGAAGAATGGTCCTGATCTCGAAAATGTTGACTAGCATGAGGTCTCTTCCAGCGACCAACTGCTCTGGACCGTGTTGATGTGGAAAACAGCTCCCCAGCCGAGGAGACTGGCATCTGTTGTAACCACTTTCCAGTGGATATGGAGGAAGGACAGCCACTACTTTAAGGATGCCCTGATTAGAGACGAGATCCGGACTGGACGATCCAGAGAGAGAAGAGACCTGTTCCATTGGGACAGGATGTTCTTTTGAAGTGGCCTGATGCGAAACAGAGAAGGCTATCGCTTCCACCATCCTGCCCCGAACCGCCATGGCTGAGTGAAGGGATGGAGACAGAGGGGTCTGCAGAAGAGCCATTCTTTTCTTTGGGGAGAAAGACCCTCGCCTGAAGGGTGTTGAAAAGCATGCCCAAGAAAATGAACTGGACAAGATTTTGACCTGTTGACAATCCAAACGAGCTGAGATAGGGTGTTGAGTGATGAACAGGCTTTCCTGGGTTAGGGAGAAGGATGGAGCCTTTACGAAGATATCATCCAGGTAAGGTATGACCACTAGACCCCTGATGGCCATCCCCGCTGCCATTATCTTTGTAAAGACCCTGGGAGCAGTTGCCAGACCGAAAGGCAGAGTGATGAATCGAAAGTGGTCCTGCCATACTACGAAATGTAAAAAATCTCTGGTGACACGGAAAATTCAGGACATAGAGATAGGCGTCTTGGATATCTACCGAACACAAGAACGCCTGTAATTCCATGGAGACTATTACTGAATAATGGGCTCCCATCCTGAAATGGCGTAGACTGATCTTCAGTAACTTGAGATCCAGGACAGGTCGAATCGTCTCCTCCTCCTTCTTTGGAACTAAAGAGGTTTGAATAAAAACCTGTAAAACGTTCCTGAGGTGGGACAGGAACAATGACGCCTGTTCGGACGAGAGAGGCACTGGCTGCGAAAAAAACCAAAACCAGAGCTGGATCCCTCGGGGGGCAGGATTAAAAAAAAAACAACAAAAAACAAAAACAAAAAAAACAATCTTGGTGTCGCAAAATTAATTATTTTGTATATTGACAGAAGAGATCCCAGCATCCCTGAAAAACAGGAGACGGCAGTTAAGAGTCATGTGGAGGAGAATCTGCTAGGCCTGCTCCTGGAGGATTTGCCTTGCACATTGCAGGGAAGCCAAGACCGTGTCGGTTCGAAGGAGGGTCTTCTCCTTTCCAGTCATGCCTGCGGGGTCTACTGGCGGGAAGAATGTTCGGCAGACAATAAGCGCTGAAAAGGCCAAAGATTTCATTTAAGGAGAGGGCGCCGAGGTTCGGCCTGAGGAAGAAGAGAACTTTTTCCCTCCATTGGCCTCCATTATGATCTATCTGGTCCAGCCTCGTTCCGAACAGGAGTGATCCCTGGAAGGGCAGACTGGTAAAAGACTCCTTGGAAAAAAAGTTCACCTGCCACGCCTTTAGCCATATGGTTCTGCGGATGGCTACTATATTATTGGATGCTTGAGCTGCACAGGAGGCGGTGTCCAAGGAGGCGGCCACTACATTTTTCCCCGCTTGTGCGATCCGGTCCCCTAGGTCAGCTAACTCATAAGACGAGGCTCCAGCAAGGATGTCTTGACGGACTTGCTTAGCCCATGCACATAATAGACTGACTCACGTGGTGGCAAAGGCAGGGCATAAGGTGGAACCTGCTGCTTCAAAGCCTGACTTGGTAAATAAATTACTACATGAGTGTCATCGGGGTCGTTGAGTCATGCTCCATCTGTAAGGTGAGGGACTGTGTTGGTGGATAACCTGGAGACTGGAGAGTCCACAGCCAGGAAAAGGTTTAATTTTCAGTAAGCTCTGAGGGAAAGAGATACATGATATTGAGCCACTTCCCTCTGTTCTCTGGTGAGGACCCCTCAAATTTCTTATGGGAAGCAAAAACTCTAGGAGGTCGCCTTGTTCTTCTGAGAAACACCGCCTGTTCTGCGGGCTCCTTAGTGGTATCCACTATATTAAAGGTCTGGCTGACCACCACAATAAGCCTCTAAACCATGTCTCCCATGTTAGAAGCCTTGTCAGATTCCAGGTCCGAGTCCGCTTCAGAACTCAAATCCGAATCCACTGGCATGCCTGAGGAGGATGACTGGGAGGAAGCTGTATGGCAAAAGGGGCATGGGAGGGGAGGGGGGGGGGGAGGAGGCGTCATAGGAGGATCCGGAGTGACTTTCCTGCCTATCCCTCTTATTGCCCATGCTGGGAACCATAGGAGGAGGTTAGTATAGGTCATGGGATCCAACGAGAGGGGGAGGGATATGCAGCCTGTCCAGCACAGATACAAGGGTCTGAGATACCTTTGTCAGATCCGCAATGGATTGAGACAGAGATGACGCCCTCGCTGGGATAAGGGGGGCACTCGCTTCAGAAGCGGTGGAGGAATCCTGGTAGCCAAAACCGAAGGGATTACTGCAATCGTGATAGAGGGAAGAAAACTGAACTGAAGGTAGTCTGCACTTACAAGAGCAAATAAAATGCTTGACAAGAGTAGTAGAGGCCAGAGGGTAAGAGAGAGCCTTTAGATTTAGACATGACAGGAGATAACATGCTGGCTAATGCCAGAGGTTGAGTGACAGAACAGAAGTTTTGCTCAGGAGAGTGTCAGTCTGCAGAGCTTACCCACAGGAGAGGTGATGTCCTGCAACCTGATCCCAGGAGACAGCAGTGATGAAGTTCAGGAGGGCTGGCTGGAGAGGCTCCCGTGATATCGGTGTGTAGATGCTGGAAAAAGACGGCCGCAGGGAGAAAAAGGTGGGCCTCTGGTGAGCAAAATACGGAAAGGGGGAACGTCTGGGTGTGGAGCAATAAAAGCCCACACAATAAAGAACGAGGGAGGGGCGTGGCCAAGCGCTACAGCTGGGTCATGCAGAAGCCAGGGCCTAAAGTAGGAATAGATGCTGACGAAGGAGGGGGAAGTGGTGCAGAGGCCTAAAAAAGGTCCAGGAAGAATTTTATACAAAGCGCAATCACACACCCTTCACTGTCCACCCAGCGATATTACTGATCCTGTGGAGTCTGTAATAAAGATCCTCTTGTAGGTGCATCTGCACAGGGAAAGAGGGATGAGGAACCTGTGGAAAGAAAGGTACTCTCCAACCCTGAAGATTTCTATGAAGCACAAAAAGACATCCAAGGTTCACCTAATTGCAAGTCGTCTGTACTTCCTGATGCCATTTGGCTCAGGAAGGTAAGCGGGCAGGAGCGGGGAAACAGGACCATTCTTTGGATCACCTGAACATCCCCCCCAGGACTGAGAATTGAGGGCTCACATTCCCGGAGATGGGCTGAAAGAGCATATACTGTCCCTCCCCACATGGGGGGGACATCATACAAAGTTAAATAAGCTCATTCAGAGGTTTCTAACACCTTCATTCACAGCGATGGGGCTTCTGGAAACTGCTGCAAAACTAAGTCATGAAAAAGATGAATGGATAAAAATGTATGGACTATGCAATTCCAGGCTTATTGGTGCTGTACATCCGAACGGCTAGTTGAATTAAAGGTTTGGATACATCTACTGATGGAGTGGTTTTCCTTGTTCTTATTGGAACATTCACATTGTAGAATCAGACCGAAGACAGCAAAACATCAAAGGTACACATATGGAAACATGGAGTAAAGAAACACATGTGAAAAACACCAGAATATTTGTTAAACCTTAGACTCCTCAAAGTACCACCCTTTTACGCTAATGACAGCTTTACACTCTCCTGGCATTCTAGTAACAGAACAGGTAATACCTCACTAAGAATTAGACTAAGGCAATATGACTCACAGCCACACATTGCAACATTAGATATAATGATTTCTAATGGTATCAAAATCACAGATCTAAACTAGACGCAGATATTATTGTGGAACGACTTTTCTGAAAATTTAAGCTGTGCAACACATCAACGTGTGCTCTAGTTTTAATGTGTGAAATCACCGGCCTTCATAAAGTGTTTGTGACCATCAGGTATGTTTTGCAGATGTAATACTGATGCACAGTTCCATAGAGAGCCGAGTCCAATTCCACAACTGTTCTAAGCCACAACCACTCAAATAAAGAGAATGGCAATCATTACTTGACCAGGCATACATGATTATTGGGGGCGATTACAGGTGTCTACCTGATGGAGCTGTTGATAAGAAGCCATCGGAGTGTAAAGTAATCATCAGCAGAAAAAGAGGGTACTTTGAAGAACCTAAGTTCTCACACATATTTTGATTTGTTCCACATGTTTCTTTAATCTTTGTATCCATATCTGTCCCTTTGTGGTTTTGTGGTCTTCAATCGCATTTTACAATGTGCATATTCCCATAATAGCAGGGAAAACCATTGCATGAACAGGTGTGTCCAAACTTTTGAGAGGTACTGTACCTTCAGTCCCTATGAAGCAGCAGTAGTAAAGCACTTGTGCCATGAATCACCGTCTGAAGAATGGACAGAATTGGACATGCAAGTGTAAAACCAGATATTTAAATAAACTGCGTTTGTTACCTATTTTCAAGGACAATTCTAAGCAGCATTTCAAGACAGAAGGCAGCATCTTCTTCATCATACGTCTCTTCATCAGGGGTCACAGATATCAGAGCCTAAGTAAAGAGCATATCCTATATTAGAATCCATGTAACCAGTATAACCCTGTCATTTAAATAGTGAACACTGATGGCTAAGTTTGTCTTTCCAGCATTTTATTTTCAGAGGCATAGTCCTAGCTGTGCTCTACTTTACTTTTTACTACTGATCATGCAGAGCAGCAATAAGTTAGCCACACCAGGTCTGATATTACAGCACGCTGCAATGATGGAGCCGTGTAAGATCTCCAGACTTGCAGCTATACTAAACATACTAAAACAGCAAATGTCCATGTATTTACATTCTTTCTCTACCTGCAAATGCTTCTTGTGGAGGGAATGAATGCAATACATTATAAGCTGGAAACAGTTGTCGCTGTGCCCGCAGAAACACAGTTGTGATTGACAGCTGCCCTCCTGTACAATACAATAGAGGAGATGGAAAAGCGCATTTCCAAGACTTTTTTATATTTTCATGTAAACATTTCAGTTGCTGATGGACTTCAGTGGAAACTTTTTGAAGCAAGTCATCACATACAAAAGATTAACACTGTAGCAGAGCGCCAACAAATGAGTTAAAAACAAAAAGGTTGTAATTACATCTAGAACGACATCAACCTTCCGCAAACCTAGGGATCATATACATTTTCCTCACCTTCATTAGTTCCTGGAGAGACTCTAACTGGAGAAACTTGCTCTCAGTGATAAGCTTTTCTGGATCACAAAGCTACAATACAAAGAAAGCAATCTTTATAAAGCTACAATCACACATACAATCACACATCCTAGTGCTGTCCACTGACGTGTGTATGGCTCAATGAAACTATGGGTCAGATTTAAAAACGAGTCTCAGAGCATGTGTCTCCGGTCCGGGAGGAGTCTCAGAGCATGTGTCTCCGGTCCGGGAGGAGTCTCAGAGCATGTGTCTCCGGTCCGGGAGGAGTCTCAGAGCATGTGTCTCCGGTCCGGGAGGAGTCTCAGAGCATGTGTCTCCGGTCCGGGAGGAGTCTCAGAGCATGTGTCTCCGGTCCGGGAGGAGTCTCAGAGCATGTGTCTCCGGTCCGGGAGGAGTCTCAGAGCATGTGTCTCCGGTCCGGGAGGAGTCTCAGAGCATGTGTCTCCGGTCCGGGAGGAGTCTCAGAGCATGTGTCTCCGGTCCGGGAGGAGTCTCAGAGCATGTGTCTCCGGTCCGGGAGGAGTCTCAGAGCATGTGTCTCCGGTCCGGGAGGAGTCTCAGAGCATGTGTCTCCGGTCCGGGAGGAGTCTCAGAGCATGTGTCTCCGGTCCGGGAGGAGTCTCAGAGCATGTGTCTCCGGTCCGGGAGGAGTCTCAGAGCATGTGTCTCCGGTCCGGGAGGAGTCTCAGAGCATGTGTCTCCGGTCCGGGAGGAGTCTCAGAGCATGTGTCTCCGGTCCGGGAGGAGTCTCAGAGCATGTGTCTCCGGTCCGGGAGGAGTCTCAGAGCATGTGTCTCCGGTCCGGGAGGAGTCTCAGAGCATGTGTCTCCGGTCCGGGAGGAGTCTCAGAGCATGTGTCTCCGGTCCGGGAGGAGTCTCAGAGCATGTGTCTCCGGTCCGGGAGGAGTCTCAGAGCATGTGTATGCGGTCCGGGAGGAGTCTCAGAGCATGTGTATGCGGTCCGGGAGGAGTCTCAGAGCATGTGTATGCGGTCCGGGAGGAGTCTCAGAGCATGTGTATGCGGTCCGGGAGGAGTCTCAGAGCATGTGTATGCGGTCCGGGAGGAGTCTCAGAGCATGTGTATGCGGTCCGGGAGGAGTCTCAGAGCATGTGTATGCGGTCCGGGAGGAGTCTCAGAGCATGTGTATGCGGTCCGGGAGGAGTCTCAGAGTATGTGTATCTGGTCCAGGAGTCTCAGAGCATGCGTCTCCGGTCCGGGAGTCTCAGAGCATGTGTCTCTGGTCCGGGAGTCTCAGAGCATGTGTCTCTGGTCCGGGAGTCTCAGAGCATGCCCTATTTCCATCTGTTTTGCGGATCAGACTCCGGAATCGATATAACGAGAATTGCCCACTGTAGACAGAATTTATACTTTAAAGTTCCGTATTCGTTTGATACCGTTTTAAAGGATTCATTGTTAAGTATCAATGGATAAAAATAGTTCTACCTGCTTCAGTGAACAAACAATATGCGAAAATACTGATTCAACTAGGAGGCAATGAGGAGGATACCGAAGAAAAAAAAATTGGTTTGTTTCTTTCCGAATCTAGCCTAAGCAGCATTGCAGAAAATAGCGGAGAAAATAAAATACAAGATCTTAAAGAGTAACGGTCTTATTAATTTATGAAATTAAAAATGATGGTTACGCTTTAAAAACTTGTTTTTTATTTTCTCAACTATGATACATAAAAATAAGACACTTTGTAGTATATCTTATCAGAGACATTTGCTTCTTTCTCTTCCTAAAATGCCCTTTCACTCAATTCAGAGGAAAAAATCTTAATTCAGTAATGACAGATTTTCATATTGTTGATATAGTAGATGACAGTGCGTCTAAAACTCTATGCAGAGGACAGGAAGGAGGAGGTAGAGGCAAGACATTGTACTGCAAGTTCTCCTGAAATGACAGAACAGTCCTCCAAAGAACTTTTTGAGCACCAACTGTCATCTCCACTGCGGAAGTTTGTATTCACTGAAGGCAGATTTTACCCAGTAATTGAGATTAGGAATGATAGATCAGATCAGGAGAAAAAAGTGTATTTCTTTAATAAAATATATTTCAAAAAGATTCTTACTTTCACGTCTACTACTGATTTATGTAAAAAAAAAATTGATTAAGAAGACAGTTACTCTTTAAGTCTACAGGATGGAACTATAAAAATAGATTTAAAAAAAAAAGCATTCAACAGAAAAGTCTATGAGCGCCAAAACGCTGTTTGCAATACATAAATAAGACGTCCAGCAAAGATAAGTATTCTGCATACACTGTGTTCGAAATTATTATGCAAATTGGATTTAAGTGTCACAAAGATTTAATTATTTTGTTTTTCAAAACAAATTGTGGATGGTATTGTGTCTCAGGGCTCAATGAATCACTGAAATCAATCTTAAACACATGTGATAATTAGTTTTCCAGGTGATTCTAATTAAAGGAAGACTACTTAAAAATGATGTTCCACATTATTAAGCAGGCCACAGGTTTCAAGCAATATGGGAAATAAAAAGGATCTCTGCTGCTGAAAGGCGTTAAATAGTGCAATGCCTTGGCAAAGGTATGAAAAAAATTAGATATTCCACAAAAACTGAAGAGTGATCATACTGTGAAGAGATTTGTGAATGAAACAGAGCACAGAGTTCATGCAGATAAAGGTATAATGAGAAAGGTTTCTGCCAGACAAATTCATTGGATTAAGAGAGCAGCTGCCAAAATACCATTGCAAGGCAGCAAACAGTTATTTGAAGCTGCTGGTGCCTCTGGAGTCCCTCGAACCTCAAGGTGTAGGATCCTTCAAAGGCTTGCTATGGTGCATAAACCTACTCTGCGGCCACCCCTTAACACTGTTCACAATTAGAAACGGTTGCAGTGGGCACAGACATACATGAAGAATTTTCAAACAGTCTTGTTTACTGATGAGTGTCGATCAACCCTGGATGGTCCAGATGGATGGAGTAGTTGATGGTTGGTGGATGGCCCCCAGGTCCCAACAAGGCTGTGACGTCAGCAAGGAGGTGGAGGAGTCATGTTTTCGGCCGGAATCATGAGGAAACAGCTGGTATGGCCCTTTAAGGTTCATGAAGGTCTGAAAATGACCTCTACAACGTATATAGAGTTTCTGACTGACAAGTTTCTTTCATTGTATAAAAAGCAGAAACGTGCCTTCAGGAGCAAAATCCTCTTCATGCATGACAATGCACCATGTCATACTGCAAAGAATACCTCTGAGTCATTGGCTGCTATGGGCATAAAAGGAGATATACTCATGGTGTGGCCACCATCTTCCCCTGACCTCAACCCTATAGAGAACCATTCGAGTATCATCAAGCGGAAGATCTATGAGGGTGGGAGGCAGTTCACATGAAAACAGCAGCTCTGGGAGGCTATTCTGACTTCATGCAAAGAAATACAAGCTGAAACTCTCCAAAAACTCACAAATTCAAGGATGCAAGAATTGTGAAGGTGATATCAAAGAAGGGTTCCTGTATTAACATGTAACTGGGCCTGTTAGGATGTTTTGGAGTTAAATAGCTTTTTTGTTCAGTGAATGTGACCTCCTAATGCTGCAAAATCCACAAATGAGCATTTTCAGTTATTTAAAACATATCAAATGTTTAGAAATTCTACTGTGCCTAATAATTTGGAACAGTGCATTTTGAGTTTTTATTCATTTTGGAAATTATACTGTTATCACTCGGAGGTTTCTTCAATAAAATTTGATGTATTCTCTAACGGGTGATGACTTTTATTAAACTGATTGTCATTTGCACCAACCATTTAGGAAAATCCGAGAAAAATATCATTTGCCTAATAATTTGGAACCTGGTGTAGTAATGAAAATTCCGAAACCTGTGAGTTGGTGGTGGAAAACCAGACTAACACAACTGAGTAAATTACCTTAATACATTCCATCGCTGTCTTTTTCGCTTCCTGGTTTTCGGTAGAAGGCCCTCTTAGACTGGACTGCTCTGTGCCACTGAGGGTCAGCCAGCTGACAAAACTCAGGACTGTAGATTCGCCACTAAGATAAAGTTTTCATACTTGAGATGAATTTGCATATACCACAAAACAGCTGGTGACCCCTTAAGCTGACCAGAGTACAAGGCCGCTGCAGACTGCTTGGCAGGACCAAGCTTTACACAGTTTCCCATTTATTATAAAAGCTGTGTAATGCTATGCATATCAAGATCAGCCAGTAAGCAGGGGTCTACACAGCAAGCGAGCATAATCAGTTTCACAATGAGTTGTCCACTGTTTTCTTATAGAACCAGTACTAGCAAATGAATAGGTTTTTTATAAAAAAAAATGCATTCTGTCACTATAAAAAGGCCTCCCATCATATTTCTTGCACATATGAACATATCCTATTGGAAAAAAAAATCTTAAAAATAAACCCTACTATATTTAAAATTCCACATTTTGCTTTGCAGATTAGGATAGAAAGCGCCTGCCACCATTACTTTTTCACATACCGGTTTGCAGGTATTTCCTCTCGCTGAAGGGAAATCTTTCCATTGGGGTCAACAAAGTCTTCAACCTAAGAAAAGTAATCACAAAGTTGCATAAGAAACTCCATTCTACACTGTCGAACACCTTGGCAGCGTCCAAACATAACCCTGTCCTTGGCACACCTTGTCAGCTGATAGTTGCATATTTAGTCATAGGTGAAGGATGTTAATTGCAGTAGATTTATTAGTCATGAAACCTGTGTGATCTGGGTGAACCATTTTAGATACAATTCCAGAGAGTTTGTTAGATAGAACTTTCGCTAGGATTTTAATGTGTACGGTTAATGAAATGAACCTATAGGACTCAGATAATTGAGGGTATTTGCCTTTTTTGTGAAGTACAGTAATTCTCACCTGTTCCATAGAGGGCGGAAGGGAACCTTCTGCTTGAGAATGATTGAATACCTTTAGTAAGTTAGGGAGCAATGTATTACTAACGTTTATAGACTTCAGCTGGGATCCCACCTGCTCCAGGGGCTGTGTCTTCGGGCGTATCTGATAGGACGTTCTCTAATTCCTCCAAAAGTGGAGGTCAAGCTAACGAATATTTATCTTGTTCAGTCAATGAGGGCAATTTGGTTACCGTATATCCAGGAATTTCCGGATATTTCCTTCGGAAGATTGGTGTCTTTATCATTTGAGCATGAAGATTCATAAAATGATAGTAAATCTTCCAGAAGCTCACTTATGGAGTTTACCAAGGCACTATTATCTGAATATAGACTATAAATATGGGAGGAAACCCTTTGGGCAGATGTGACAAATGGCAATAAATGCTCCACTCTTTCCCCTTCCTCAAAAAATGTCACTTTTTGAAAGGCCTTTTTCCGTTCTGTTTTTTTGTATGAGTTTGGTTAGCAAGTGTTTGGGTTTCTTTCAACTAGTTGTGAGCGGAGGGTGAAGGACTTTCTACCAAATGGATTTCAGCGTTTATAACTTCCTGAAAAATCCCATGGTTTGCTTTTTGTGGTTTTCATTTTACTCCAAGCTATCTCCCTAACGAACAGATTCCTCAAATAAGCTTTCATGATCTCCCATACCACAGAATCAAACGCTGCCCCATCATTATATTGGGAAAACTCTTTCAAACTAGAGGATACCTCATCTACATTTATAATTTGCAGCCAGAAAGCATTTCATCTCCATACTTTGGGGGAGGTCCTGCCCAGTAAAAGCAATACACCAAGTGGGCTGTGGTCGGAGATGACACTTGGTAAGTATTGAACATCCCGAACTATCTCATCCATCAAGGAGTTACCTAAAGCTAGGTCAATATATGAAAGGGAGTTGGGAGATGTAGAATGGCAGGAATACTTTTAGACTTCAGGGAACCTTTGATGTATGACCCAAAGGGAGTTGTATTATCCTCTACTTTACCGATATCTTGCCTTCCCTTATCCCAGTGACCATCCATAATATTGTTATCATCACCTCTAATCAGCAGGGGTATACCCCGATAATGTGCTGATAAAGCAATTAGGTTTTTGCAATACCCTAATGCTGTATGGAGGTGGGATGTATACAGGAGCAAGAGAAATCACTGTATCAAATATACATGTGAGATATACAAACTGTCCGTCAATATCTACATTAACATATAGTAATTAAAATGGGACCACCAAGTGAATCAATATAGACACTACTCTAGAATATGATGAGAATACATAATGATAAGTTGACTGCATCCACCTCTTTACCAAGGATGTTCTCTCTTTAGTAAGATGTGTTTCTTGAAGACATTTTATATAAGGGTTATAGGATTGCATATACTGAAAAATTGCAACTCTTTTTACCCCATCTAGGAAACCTCTGACATTCCAACTTTACATCTTTTGATGTCAGCCAAAATGTCAGAAACAGTTGAAATCTTCGCAGGATCTGACTAACCATTAAACTGCTTGGTACACTTTCTGAGTTTGATCTATGCAATATATTGTACTGACATATGACAAAAAAGAACGGGATAAAACAGAATCAACAAACCTCACCCACCCGCTCCCTTCTCCTACATAAAAGTGCAAAAAATACTATCTATGTCTCACGCCGAGAGAACAGGCAAATTTACTCTTGCCGCAGATGGAAAGGCTCCCAACGTATATCAAAAGTGTACACGAAGGTACCCCACTTTTGCATTCCCCATCTGCTACTATCTTATCAAGAAGTTTTAATCATAACCATGAGTAAGGCATTGCCAAAACACTCTGGTTGGAGACCACTGGAGGATGCTTCATCCCAAAGCATGTTTTCACCTTTCTAACCAGGCCAAATTTTACAATTCGGATCAGTGTCACTTTATGTAGTTCTAACTCTGCGACACTTTAACGGACTGATTCTGAGATATTTTTTTTTGTGACATACTGTACATGATCGTGGTAAAATTTATTTGATATGACTTGCATTTATTTGTGAAAATACGGGAAATTTTGTGAAAATTTGGCCAATTTTACCATTTTCATATGGTGCAGTATATATACACGGTGGTTTGCAGAAACGCAGCTCCCGCGGCGTCGTGTATATACAGCGCATGTCAAGGAGTTCAACAAATGAACATTATGTTTTAACAAGTTGATTTAACTACACATAACATTAAATATGACTATAGACTAACCAATCAGACAAAACCGGAGTCCAGCAAGATTTTTCCCTTTTTCTCCCCCATCTAAAGGGAATATGAAGAAGAAGAAAAAAGAAGCTGCCCCCCCCCCCCAACCACTACAAGACTAATTTCATCAACCTAGGTATCACTTTAATCAGTATAATGGCTCCAACCTGACAGTGTCTGTAAGTTACACTGCACAATCTGCAGACAGGCTCACTTTAAAGGTTTTAATTTTTAATGGAAACCACTTAACGAAACTTCTTTTTTGAAGTGACTTTTTAAGCAGACACGCTACAAAAAACTCGGTGTGTACAAATGCCAAGAAGGCAGCACTCAAAGCTTCCCTTCTGCTAGAAAATATAAGGGAATGTATAGGAATTAACACTTGCCTATGATGCACATGTCAATCAGTTTTTGGGAAGGGGGTTAATAAGGCAGCTCATGAATGTACCACAGCTCACCTCGACCATAGCTTTAGGCAACAGCTCAGCACGGAACAACTGCAGCATGGAGTCCATTATGTTTTTCCAGCCTTCACGTAGAATATCTCCATGCCGATGGGCAAGGTGGAACACAGTCTTCGCTGCAATATGAGCTTTGGGATTGCTACCAAAAACAGTAGGTATATTCTCCACAGCCTGAAAAAAAAAGAACTCAGACAAATTAATTAAAAGATAACTATACAATTATATTGTAATTAAGAAAAACCATCAGGTTCTGCAGTATTGCAATAGTAAGAAATGCCTTGCAAATATACTGTGATCCTATTCGTATGATCCATTTTGTATATAATGATTTAGGTTAACCACTCTGTTTGTACTTTCATGCCTGATCCCTAATTCCAGCTTTTTCACCGCTTGTTCGTACCATTGATATTTTTATTCCACACTTGACAAGTCACATACAAGTTGTGGAAATGCACAGTACGAACACAGAACTAGCTTTGTCAGTATATAATATGCAACGACATTGATATGCGCTGCTGGCCTGCATCTACACAGCTGGTATTGACACCAGGAGCGTGGTGGGTAGCAATGAATGACACAGACAAGCTGTGAAGAGGCAGGTATAAAGTACAGGCATGACAATTCAAAAAGTACAATGATGAACATGAGGCTTTGACTGGATTGCTGCACTCTATTCGTATACAGGACAAAGTATGTGCACGTATAATATGATTTTAAAATGTCAAAAAACACAAAAAAAACTATAATCTTACCTCACTACTGAGAGTTGTAAATTTGCACAGAGAAATGATGAGATTGTCAAAAACATCACTCAACCCATAGTGTGCAGATATCATTGCACATTTCCTAAAACAATGTGAGAGAGAGGAATTTAAGCACAGAACATAAAGAAACTAACAAAGAAAGAAATCAAAGGCTTTTTCTGACCCAGAGAGGCTATGTGATGGGCAATATTAAGTAGAGTTAAGAAGTGTTACAGAGCTTTGGTTAATAGCAGAAAGTGATGTCACAAAAGGGGCATAATTTTACTAATTTATTCCATAAGTCCCCATTTTGTAATTTTTTATAGGTTTAAAAGAGTTGTCTGGTCACTCATCTCCATCGGGAGGCAAGTGGCACTAATGATGTTACTTCCAGGACATGTACAAAATCGATAAATATTCAAATACTAACACTGCCTCTGTGTTTTCTATTAGGGATTTATCACAAGCAACTTTAAAACAAAAGAGAAGGATATTTGGTATTCACCATAAAATCTCTTTCTTGGAACCCCCATTGGGGGACACCGGTAACCTTAAGTGTATGCTGCTGACGCCAGGAGGCTGACAAGCAAAAAAAAAAAAGGTAGCTCCTCCTCAGCAGGGTACACCCACTGACTAGCACAAAGCTAGTCAGTTAGTGAACAAACAGTAGGAGAAACAACAACAAATAACTATATACAAGCCCAACATAGGCACAAAAAAATAAATAAATGGTGGGTGCTGGGTCCACCAATAAAGGCTCCAAGGAAGAGATTTTACGGTGAGTACCAAAAATCTTTCCTTCCATATCGCTTCATTGGGAGACACAGGTAGCCATGGGATGTCCTAAATCAGTACCAAGGGAGGGAACAGACTATCGTGCCCAAATCAAGTAGGACTGGCAACTGCCACTTGCAACACTTTCCTATCTCGAGTGGCATCTGACTAGGCAAATGTAACAGCCTTGCAAATCTGGGTTAAAGAGGCCTGGTGCCGAATCGCCGAGAAGGCCCTCACTGCCCAGGTGGAATGAGCCCTGACTCTCGGAGAAGATGACCTATCCTTAACTCAATAAACTTACAGTATAGCCGAATGAATCCAGGGGGCGATAGACTTGGAGGCAGAGAGTCCCTTACGACAACCTTCAGTATTATCAAATAATGCATAAGAACGCCTGAAAGATGCTGTCCTTGAGAGGTAGATGTAAGGCTCGGACTAGGTCCAGCTTGTGGAGGAACCTTTCCAGGAGATGGACCGAGGACGGGCAAAAGGAAGGAAGAAAAATAGCCTTGTTTATGTGGATCTGGGAGACTACCTTAGGAAGGAATGAAGGAACTGGTCGCAAGACCATCTTGTCCTGATGTAAGACAAGGAGAGGAGAGCGGCAAGAAAGAGCTGCTAATTCTGAGACCTGTCTGATAGAAGTGATTGTACCCAAAAAAGCCACTTTCAAGGAGAGAAGAGAAGACACGATGTCCTGAATGGGTTCGAAATGGGGTCTCTAAAGAATGCTCAAGACTAGGTTAAGATCTCACGAGTTCATAGGGGGTGTGTGATATGGTGGCGCTAGGCGGGCAACACCCTGAATGAAGGTCTTGACCTGGGAAAGAGGCCAAAATCTGCTGAAACAGAATTGTAAGCGCGGACACCTGACCCTTCAGAGTACTTAAAGGAAAAACCCAACTCCAGCCCTGGGTGCTGTGTGGCTATCCTCACACCAGCAAAAAAGGCCTTCCTGGTTCGGTGATAAATGCATGAGTATAAATGTTTCCTTGCCCTGATCATGGTCTGTATGACCAGGGATGAGAAACCTGCTTCTCTCAGGACTGCAGCCTCAAAGGCCATGCCATTAGTTTGAGAGACCGAGAATTCTGGTGGAAGAGGGGACCCTGAGAGAGCAAGTCTCGTTGGTCTGAGAGTTTCCAAGGTACATCAGCGAGTATGTTAACTAACTCTGCTCACCAGGCTCTTCTGGGCCAGTTAGGAGCCACTAGAATGACTGGAACTTCCTCCGCCTTGATTTTTATGATGATTCTGGGGATCAGAGAAAGAGGTGGAGAAAGGTATGGAAGTTGAAATGGAGACCAGGGAATGACCAGGTCGTTGTAACCCATTGCCAGGGGGGGGAGGGGGTCGCCAGAAGGTGGCGGCCCAGTTGTACACAAATGGAATATGCACTGTAGATATTGCTGGCACGAGCCGCTCAGTTAGAATCCGTACATCATGTGACATTACAGATGTGGCATTGTCGGATTGAATGCAAACTGGTCGGTCCGCTAGAAGGTCCTGCCAGTGAAAAACAAAGGTACATGGCTCCGATTTCCAGAAGGCTGATGGAAAGTGAGGTTCCAGTGACTCTGAACTGTGTGATGAAGGTAGACAGCCCCCATCCTCCCCTGCCCGAATAGAGGAGGAGAGACTCCACCATGACAGACACTGCCTCATTCGAAGAAGCAGAAGTATGGGGCAATCCAGAGATAAGAGATCCAAACTCTTGCCACCACCAGTCTCCTCCAACTCTAAAATATTGCCAGAATCCATCCCTTCCTCAGCCCACAATCTACTAAAACTCTTGTGCATGCCCTCATCATCTTCCGCCTCAATTACTGCAACACCCTCCTCTGTGGCCTACCCGCTAACTCTCTTGCACCACTCCAGTCTGTCCTCAACTCTGCTGCCCGGCTAATCCACCTCTCTCCTTGCTACTCCCCTGTTTCTCCCCTCTGCAAATCCCTCCACTGGCTCCCAATTCCCCAATGAATCCAGTTCAAACTACTAACACTGACCTACAAAGTCATCCACAACCGGTCCCCTCCCTATATCTTTGAACTACTCTCCCAATATCTTCCCTCACGTAATCTTCGATCCTCCCAAGACCTCCTACTCTCCTCCACACTTATTTGTCCCTCACACAACAACCTCCAAGATTTCTCCCGAATATCCCCCATCCTCTGGAATTCCACACCTCAACACTTCCGATTATCCACCACCCTCAGATCCTTCAGACGGAACCTGAAAACCCATCTCTTCAGGAAAGCCTACAGCCTGCAATAACCATTCTGCCACCTCACCACCACCCGAGCTGCCGCGTCACCACAACTGCCGCCTCACCACCACCCGAGCTGCCTCTTCACCACAAACAGAGCTGCCACCTCACAACCACCAGAACTGCAGCCTCACCATCACCAGAGCTGCCGTACCCCGACCTTCTGTCTCTTCCCCAATATCCCTTAGAATGCAAGTCAGCAAGGACAGGGTCCTCTCCCCTCTATACCAGTCTGTCATTGTAAATTTGTTTACTGTAAACAATATCTATAACTCTGTACATAACCCCTTTCTCATGTACAGCACCATGGAATTAATGGTGCTACATAAATAAATAATAATAATATCTTTTGTCCCAAACTGACAGGAGGGCCAGGAACGAATCTTCCCTAGAACTCTCATGCAGAGGAGAAGAGAGACTGGGAAAGGGTTACAGAGCACTAATACCCAGTGGAGTGCAAAAAGCTTTTCCTCTGGAAGAACTTTTGCGTAAGTGGCATCGAACAGCATGCCAAGGAAAACTATGCGCTGGGCAGGAAACAGACACTATCGCTGTGTCCACTACTCATCCTATACGTGTAGAAGAGTGTCCAATGTGACCTGAAGACTTTCGGAACTGTTTTGGAAAGACAGGCCTTTGATCAGGAGGTTGTCCAGGTAGGGAATGACTACAATACCCTTGGAAAGAAATGATTCCCAGGAGGGGTAACACATCATGGAAAAGAGAGTCTATTGGATCGGGAAATGGAGAATTTGGCAGAGCGATCCTTAGGGTGCCTTGATGGAGCCAGTTGCTTCCTCCTCTCTCGCTGAGCTAGGCACAGATATTGCTAGGAAGAGTTCCTAGAGGAGAAATGATGAGAGGGATGAAACAAAAAAAGTCTCCTGTGAATGGATGTTTAGGCTTAGGCTGGTGAAGAGAGGTACTCTTACCGCTGGTGGCATCCGAGATGGCCTGATCCAGTTTAGACCAAAAGATTCGTCATCTCAAACTTTTACCGCGTTCCAGGCCCTGAGCCATAGGATTCTACGTATGGCGATTATATTGCCGTTAACACGGGAGGGACAGCTAGAGAAATGGAGAGTAGATATTTTCCTGCATAGGCCACCTGGTCCGCAAGATCAGCCGAAGGAGCTTTGCTCAGGCGGAAACCAACTTGGCTACCCATGAAGAATCAAAGACAGGATAGAGAAGCACCAGCAGCCTCAAGGGTGGACCTGGCTAGGGCCTCGATTTGTCAATGAAGTTCTTGAGGGAGGAGTCATCAGGGAGCAACATGACCGTCTTAGAGGACAGGCGTGAGACTGGAGGGTCCACATTTACTGAGGAAATCAGGCACAAGAGGATATAAGATGTCCAACTGCATTCTACCTGGGAAGCGCTTTGCTGGGTGTTCCCACTGTTTATGCTCTCAAATTCCTTGCTTTTTAAAATACACGGGGGGGGGGGGGGGGGGGCACCAGCGTTTTGCCTTTTTGAATGAGACAGTGGTCAGGGGTAGGACACTCCTCAATTTTGTGGGTCCGATTGACGGCAGATGCGAGGGTGTTAACCATATCCTGGAGTTTGGACGTTTTGGTCTGTGTCCGGATCAGATTCATATTGGGAATGAAGGTCAGACCCTGGTGCCACCTCAGAGGAGTGGGACACAGAGGGAATTCTGGAGGATGTAGAGGGGAAAAAGGGAATCACACGAACTGGAGTGTTCCCGCTTCTAGGATCTTATCCTTAATCTGCCATGCTGAGGGTGATGAATGTGTGATTGCGATTCGTCCAGTGGAACCATCAAAGCCTTGGTGGTGGCTGAAAGGTTAGGTAAACGGTCAAGGACCTGTACCAGGGACTGGGATGCCTTGGTTAGGGCAGTTACAGATTGAGAGCTAAAACAGCCCACTCCGATGGGGTGGGGGTGGCTCCTGTGAGGCATGCATGTTAGAAGGGTTGCAATCTGTGCACAAAGCAGAGGCCTGACCGATGGGCCACTTCTATTTAAAGAGGCAACAGGAGTCGTGGATAACAGTGGGGGAAGAATGGTAGAGAGGCTCCCTAGGTCTGGGCATATGTAGATGCCCAGGGCTGAGGTGTTTTGCTGAAAAGGGCTATGCCAAGGAGGAAGACAAAACAATACAGCCTGGACAGAGCCTACTTGGTTCTGGATGCAGAAAACCTCATGTAGAAAAAGGTAGGTCCTGCAGAAACAGACGCAGATGACAATCTGGGGCCGCAGCATGCGATGTGACACCGCTGGAGCAAGATACAAAGTGAATGAGAAGGAAGTGGAGGGCCTAGGTGAGCCGCGTTGAAAAGCCCGAGCTGAGGGAAAGAAGAAAAAAAACACTCATAGGAGGGAAACCACAAGAGAGCCCTGGCGCTTGGGTGCGCTGGCCAATCACAAGGGGGAAGGTGTGCCTTCGCAGCTGATTGGCTCATGCGAACGAGGCGGGAGGCATGTCAAAAAGCCGGCGAGTAAATATTATATATATTTCAGCGAGTCATAAGTGCACTCTGGAAGAAGTAGAGGAGCTGGGTGTGGAGACATGGGAGGTCAGCGGGCGCTCTAGTCCGCTAGCCTGAGACTGCATGGACCAGGGATCATCAAACTGCATGCACAGCTAACACAGGGTGAGGGTAAAACAATGTGGCAATACTTTATTGCACCATGAACAGACAATAACACATAGAACAGTCCCAGAAAAATACCCAAGATGGTGCAAAATTACAGAGTCCCACCCTTCTGCTGACTCGCCGGGTTTAAAGCAGCTGCGACTTCCAGGGCCAGCTACCCCCACCTGTGACACGCTCAGAGATGAGGTATCGACAAGCATATGAAGCTGGCAATTCAAGTATGGTACAAGGCCAGGTAACTGAAGGATCCCAACCTGACTTCTCTGAAGATCTCCAGGGAGCTAGGTCACCAGTAGGTCAAAATTCTGGCTTTCCCAAGAGTATCCATCCAGATCAGGTGACCGGTGGATCCAAATACTGGCTTCCCCAAATGTGTCCATCGGTTCAATGATGGTCAATAGAGCAGAACTGTAATCTTTCAGTTGGGGCCGTGGTCCCATAAGCTGGCATCCAGTAAAATGTCAAATCTGTGTCCCTCGTGATGGAGCCATGAAGTGCTGGCTGCGGTCTTGTAGAGTGTTCCTGGCTTTGTTTTTGTAAAGTCTCTGATTCTCATGGATCTTTTGGATCTCGTTACAGAAACATATCCCCCTTATATAGTTCACAACTGCTGTCCTTCAAGCCATAATCCAGAGGTCAAGAGAAAGGTGTGTTTAGATTAACTTGCATCATTTGAGTATTTAATCAAATTTGTATAGCTCACCCTTCTCTGTTCTGCAGGTCAACAAACTAGCTGGTTTGGACAATGGGTAATCAACAAATTTACAAACATCTATTGTTGCAATATCCTGCTTCTCTGTAATCTGGGATAACACAATATGTAACGACTCAGTATTAGTGATGAGCGAATATACTCGTTGCTCGGGTTTTCCCGAGCACGCTAGGGTGGTTTCCGAGTATTTGTGACTGCTCGGAGATTTAGTTTTTGTTGACGCAGCTGCATGATTTACAGCTGCTAGCCACCCTGAGTACATGTGGGGGTTGAATGGTTGCTAGGGAATACCCACATGTAATCAAACTGTCTAGTAGCCGCAAATCATGCAGCTGCGGCAAGGAAAACTAAATCTCCGAGCAGACACAAATACTCGGAGACCAACCGAGCGTGCTTGGGAAAACCCGAGTAATGAGCATACTCGCTCATCAGTACTCAATATGTTACAACAAACGTCAACTTAAATGTAAATATTACAGGTTCATACGAACAACAGTCTGCATTCTTGACCAACCAAAGAAAAAATTTAAAAAGTCAATATATACAGCTCTGGCAAAAATTAAGAGACCGCCACAACAAAACCCTGTCATGGGCAGCCCAATCTCCAGACCTGACCCCCATTGAAAACCTCTGGAATCTAACCAAGAGGATGATGGATAGTCACAAGCCATCCAACAAAGAGGAACTGCTTAAATTTTTGTACCAGGACCAGTGTGAAAGACTGGTGGAAAGCATGCCAAGACGCATGAAAGCTGAAGATTAAAAATCATGGTTATTCCACAAAATATTGATTTCTGAACTCAAAAAAATTAGTATTGTTGTTTCTAAATGATTATGAACTTGTTCTCTTTGCATTATTTGAGGTCTGAAAGCACTGGAGGGGGGGGGGGTTAGTCAGAAAAAAAATACAAAATTGCTTCGAAATTCGGAGACATGTTGTCAGAAGTTTATAGAATAAAACAACAATTTACATTTTACTCAAAAATATAAGGATAAGGAAAAAAATCAGACAAACTGCAATTTTGCAGTGGCCTCTCAATTTTTTTGCCAGAGCTGTAGATAACTAAAGACATCTGGATAATTAAGAATAAATGCTGTGCCATCACACTAGGATTTCCTCTATAGAGATGTCCCCTGCCACCATAGAAAGGGACTGTGGGAGAAAAGGAGGGACTATACCTGTCCGGACAAGGTCCCGACTCCTCCTTTTCTATCCTGGGGACGAAATCAGAGCCTCCAGGTAAGGAATGGGGGTTACTGGACAAGGGTATCCTCCTTCCCACACCGTCGTGGTCCCGTCGTGGACGGTACAGAAGATGGTGATGACCCTGAGGGGGGAGGGTCGTTGAGGAGTGACCACCTTTGACTTTCTCCCGGCCCACTCTGATGAGAGGACTGGGGTGGGGAACAGTGGAGGACTGGTAGCCACAAACCGCCTTGAGGCTGGGTTCACACTGCGTCTCTGGCGTCCGTTAGACAGACTATGTTACACCGCAGCATAACGCGGTGCAACGCCGTCCGTTAACGCCGCCATTAAGTCCTAGCCATGCGCCATCATTGAGTGACGGACCCTGGGAAGCAGGCTGCAGCGTTTCCGGGTCCGTCACTGCTAGCGCAGATAGAGCATCTGCTAGCTCTATCTGCGCTAGCGCGATGGAATGTCAGCACTTGCGTTAACAGCAGCCCGTTAACACATGTGTTGAACGGGCTGCTGTTAACGCAATGTGAACCTAGCCTAAGACACGCATGAAGTGTCAGGTGGGAAAGGTCCTGCCCTGGAGACCAGAGAGAGGACGGCACCACACTGCTCTCTCGGTCGCTTATTTTTGGGAAAACAGGGTGATATGTTACACCCCATTACCCAGAAAAGAATAATCCGAAAGACAAAGGGAAATAATTAACAAAACACAACAAGGTGACTTAAGGAAAAAAAAGACGAATCTGCCTTTTACTGACAGTAAGCTAAAACTGACGAGCTTTGTGCCAGTCGGCTGGTGTACCCTGCTGACGAAGAGCTAACTCTTTTTTTGCCTAGTGCCAGCCACCTAGCGATAGCAGCTTACACTCATGATTACCCGTGTCCCCAATGAAGTGATAAAATTTTTTTTAAAAAACACACACCACCCCCTGAAATTTCAGCAAGGGGTTCCATTTCCTTGCAATTGTTACCTGAATCCAGATATGGCTTTTTGAATGATTGTCTCTTCCATGCTTTTGTCAAACACATAGGACAAGGCAGCGATAGTTGGCCCCCAGGTCATAGTGAACAGATCATGATCATAGCTTCCAGGTGACACATGCAAGAAGATGCCTTCAGGTGTGGCACCTCTGTGCAGCAGCACACTCCACATGTAATTCTCCTTAACCAGGCCCGTCTGTTCCTCAGGCATTACGATTTCATCATTCCTGAAGAAAAAAGGTAAAGAAAAAAGCCTCTTAATATTCTATTCAAGTGCTGTGACCCAGGGAAAGATTGCTAATGGACAATGTGGCCCCTGTTAGGCTGTGTGCACAAATGAGACATTTCCACTATGTGAATGGCCTGAATACGCAGCAAGATCAGTGTGTAACTTCAATTTCTTATGCTTTATATTGTGATGGGTGAAACGTGGAAAATCCAGATCATGTGGACTGGAAAATCTGCACCATGCCCTCAAATCTGTGTGAATATTTTACATAAAATGGAAAAATCGGGTTTAGCATGCCTTGTTATGTATGGCACAATACTGCCTTAAGCCAAAGAGATGTGCCATCCAGGTGACACATTCATTTATCTTAGGTAGCAACAGTCTATAATAAGCAAGAGCTTATATAGGACACAAAAGTTATACTAAACATACAAGCAAACATATACCAACATTACCTAGGCAAAAATCCATCTAAAAAAAGCAAAACCCCTATATAGAAAAGAAATGCCATAAAAATATTGATCATAAAAAAAACTAAGAATACCAAGCAAAATATATAACCCCCAAAAAATATTCATAGTACTGATAAAAAATATATTGTTTTATTAACATACGGTATATAAAAAAAAACATGATTACACAAAATACCAAAGAAAAAAATTGATGTCAAAAAGTTTTCATTAAAAAATTAATTATATAAAAACAATGAAAATGAAAGCTAAAAATATACAGTATGTGATGCAGGGGGCACGGAATGACAGACGGATCAGCAAAAAAAATCATATATAAATAGAAAATAAAAAATAGAAAATTAATAAAAAGGGGATATAGTAAAATTTGCACAGATATGACAATAAATGGCTCCAGTAGCTACTACATATCAATAAAATGTGAAAATATATAAATAAATCAATTAAAACCATGTGGCAAATTTTATGATACATCAATATATACAAAACATGATTAAATAATAAATTAGTTTGATGGGAGAAAATAAAAAAAGTGAATATCATCATAAAAAATAATTAAGATTAACGCCCATATATAGTAAATAATGTGCACATTAAATAAAAACCATGTGGCCAGCTATAGTAAACAATATAAAGTGCAATTAGTGAAGGAGCATAAAAAATCCCATATTAACCACTGACACTCCACTGCCCCCCACACAAACTACTCCAGTGCGCGTTTTGCTTCGGCTTCATGACGACCCCTGAGTCACCAAGCTACAGAAAGCATCTAAGACCATGCTCTCAGCATGGTGTCAGAAGCTTTCAGTATAGGTATAATGCACTGCAATGTATTATACTTTCAATGAAAGTAAAAAAATAAAAAAAGTGAAAGTCCCATAAAGGGACTAGGTAACAAAGGGAAAAAAAAAATATTGCAAAATAATAAAAATAATAAAAAAACCACTAATGCATATTTTTATGTAAAAAAAATGTAATACAAAAAAGTACACGTTTGGTATCGACGCGTTTAATCTATAAAAGTGTCACACTAGTTAACCCCTTCAGTGAACGCCGTAAAAAACTAAAAAATAAAAGTAGCAAATTATGGTTTATCATCATACCGCTCAGAAAAAGGAATAAAACGCGATCAAAAAGGCGAATGTAAATACAAATAGTAACGCTGAAAACGACATCTTGACCCCAATAAACAAGCCGCCATACAGCTCCCGTCAGTGGAAAAATAATGTAATAGCTCTCAGAATGAAGCAATGCAAAAATTATTATTTTTTTTATTTTTTATTTTACAAACGTTTTAGTTGTGTAAAAGTGGCAAAACATAAGAAAACAATATACCGTAACTGTGGCATCACTGTAGTCGTACTGAACTGAAGAATAAAACTTTAAAAAAAAAAGAAAGCAAAAGAAAGAAACAGAAAAAATTCCTGAATTGCTTGTTTTTGTTCATTCTGCTTCCACAAAAATCAGAATAGAAAGCAATCAAAAAATGTCATGTGCCAAAAAAAGTTACCAATAAAAAAAAAAAAAATCCGCTTCTCCGGCAAAAAAGAAGCCTTCGCATGACTCTGTGGGCCAAAATATGGAAAAATTATAGCTCTCAAAATATGGCGATGCAAAAACTTCTTGCAAAAAAAAAAAAAAAAAAAGGGTCTTTTAGTTTGTAAAAGAAGCTAAACATAAAAAAAAGGACATAAATCTGGTATCGCTGTAATGTCACCAACCTGAAGAATAAAGTCGCCTATTCACTTATACTGCATGAGGAACAGCACAAAAAACAAAACCAATTCTTCACCTGTGGATTTTCTCATTCTACCTCCCAAAGCTCGCAGTAAGGCTCGGCGCACATTTATCCTGCGCCCTACACTGAGCACTTATACCGGGGTTTCCGTGTAAATCTCTGAAATACGTGATTCAGACACAACCGCCAGCGGAAGATTTACTATAAGGCCAGCGTCACACTAGAGAGTTTTACGGACGTATGAGAGGCGCAAAAACTATGCATTGGACACGAACTAATGATTCTCTATGGGCCAGCTCCTATCTGCCGTATATTTCTCAGCTGTATTTTACGGGTGTAGAAAATCGCAGCATGCTGCGTTTGTCAGAGTATTGCGCAAAAAATTTGTCAATGAAAGTCTATGGGGGCGAGAAAAATACGGATTACACACGGACCATCAGTGTGACTTGTGAGAAATACACACAGGTGTTCTATAGAAAAGCCGGTAATTCAGCGGTAGATACAGATAGAGATCTAATATATAATTGCCTAGAATACTACTTCCTGCAATTTGTGCCAACTTCCGGAGCTAATGTCCGGAGCTAATGTCCGGAGCTAATGTCCGGAGATAAGTGACGTCACCAGTGTCCTACACCCAGGCAGAGCACAGGGGCCCCAGGCAGCATATGGGGCCCCAGGCAGAGCACTGTGGCCCCAGGCAGAGCACAGGGGCCCCAGGCAGCATATGGGGCCCCAGGCAGAGCACAGTGGTCCCAGGCAGAGCACAGGGGCCCCAGGCAGCCTATGGGGCCCCAGGCAGAGCACAGTAGCCCCAGGCAGAGCACAGTGGCCCCAGGCAGAGCACACACCAAATCGGAGGCCGAGGGGCTCCGCCAACCAAATCGGAGGCCGAGGGGCTCCGCCAACCAAATCGGAGGCCGAGGGGCCCCGCCAACCAAATCGGAGGCCGAGGGGCCCCGCCAACCAAATCGGAGGCCGAGGAGCCCCGCCCACCAAAGCGGAGGCCGAGGGGCCCGGCCTCGCCCACCAAAGCGGAGGCCGAGGGGCCCCGACCACCACATCGGAGGCCGAGGGGCCCCGACCACCACATCGGAGGCCGAGGGTCCCCACCCACCAAATCGGAGGCCGAGGGTCCCCGCCCACCAAATCGGAGGCCGAGGGTCCCCGCCCACCAAATCGGAGGCCGAGGGTCCCCGCCCACCAAATCGGAGGCCGGGGGTCCCCGCCCTCCAAATCGGAGGCCGAGGGGCCCCGCCCACCACATCGGAGGCCGAGGGTCACCGCCCACCACATCGGAGGCCGAGGGTCCACACCATCCAAATCGGAGGCCGAGGGGCCCCGCCCACCAAATCGGAGGCCGACGGGCCCCACCCACCAAAGCGGAGGCCAAGGGTCCCCGCCCTCCAAATCGGAGGCCGAGGGGCCCCGCCCACCACATCGGAGGCCGAGGGGCCCCGCCCACCACATCGGAGGCCGAGGGGCCCCGCCCACCAAATCGGAGGCCGAGGGTCCCCGCCCACCAAATCGGAGGCCGAGGGTCCCCGCCCACCAAATTGGAGGCCGAGGGGCCCCACCAACCAAATCGGAGGCCGAGGAGCCCCGCCCACCAAATCGAAGGTCGAGGGGCCCCGCCCACGAAAGCGGAGGCCGAGGGTCCCCACCCACCAAATCGGAGGACGAGGGGCCCCACCAACCAAATCGGAGGCCGAGGAGCCCCGCCCACCAAAAGTAAGTGCGGCCCCAAAAGTAAGTGCGCCCCCAGGTGCAAAAGTAAGTGCGCCCCCGGGTGCAAAAGTAAGTGCGCCCCCGGGTGCAAAAGTAAGTGCGCCCCTGGGTGCAAAAGTAAGTGCGCCCCCGGGTGCAAAAGTAAGTGCGCCCCCGGGTGCAAAAGTAAGTGCGCCCCCGGGTGCAAAAGTAAGTGCGCCCCCGGGTGCAAAAGTAAGTGCGCCCCCGGGTGCAAAAGTAAGTGCGCCCCCGGGTGCAAAAGTAAGTGCGCCCCCGGGTGCAAAAGTAAGTGCGCCCCCGGGTGCAAAAGTAAGTGCGCCCCCGGGTGCAAAAGTAAGTGCGCCCCCGGGTGCCAAAGTAAGTGCGCCCCCGGGTGCAAAAGTAAGCGCGCCTCCGGGTGCAAAAGTAAGCGCGCCCCCGGGTGCAAAAGTAAGCGCGCCCCCCCAGTCCCGTGTGTGAAAAGTGCTGCTGTAAAGATGGTAGCGCTGTTCAAGCACCATGTATTTCCTTCAGGAAATGCCCATCTAATATATAATTGCCTAGAATACTACTTCCTGCAATTTGTGCCAACTTCCGTGGCTTTGTCCGGAGCTAATGTCCGGAGATAATGTCCGGAGCTAAAGTCCGGAGATAAGTGACGTCACCAGTGTCCTACACCCAGGCAGAGCACAGGGGCCCCAGGCAGCATATGGGGCCACAGGCAGAGCACAGGGGCCCCAGGCAGAGCACAGGGGCCCCAGGCAGCATATGGGGCCCCAGGCAGCATATGGGGCCCCAGGCAGAGCACAGGGGCCCCAGGCAGAGCACAGGGGCCCCAGGCAGAGCACAGGGGCCCCAGGCAGCATATGGGGCCCCAGGCAGAGCACAGGGGCCCCAGGCAGCATATGGGGCCCCAGGCAGAGCACAGTGGCCCCAGGCAGAGCACAGGGGCCCCAGGCAGAACATGGGGCCCCAGGCAGAGCACAGGGGCCCCAGGCAGCATATGGGGCCCCAGGCAGAGCACAGGGGCCCCAGGCAGCATATGGGGCCCCAGGCAGAGCACAGTGGCACCAGGCAGCATATGGGGCCCCAGGCAGAGCACAGTGGCCCCAGGCAGAGCACAGGGGCCCCAGGCAGCATATGGGGCCCCAGGCAGAGCACAGTGGTCCCAGGCAGAGCACAGGGGCCCCAGGCAGCTTATGGGGCCCCAGGCAGAGCACAGTGGCCCCAGGCAGAACATGGGGCCCCAGGCAGAGCACAGTGGCCCCAGGCAGAGCACAGGGGCCCCAGGCAGAACATGGGGCCCCAGGCAGAGCACAGGGGCCCCAGGCAGAGCACAGGGGCCCCAGGCAGCATATGGGGCCCCAGGCAGAGCACAGGGGCCCCAGGCAGCATATGGGGCCCCAGGCAGCATATGGGGCCCCAGGCAGGGCACAGTGGCCCCAGGCAGCATATGGGGCCCCAGGCAGAGCACAGTGGTCCCAGGCAGAGCACAGGGGCCCCAGGCAGCCTATGGGGCCCCAGGCAGAGCACAGTGGCCCCAGGTAGAACATGGGGCCCCAGGCAGAGCACAGGGGCCCCAGGTAGAGCACAGGGGCCCCAGGCAGCCTATGGGGCCCCAGGCAGCATATGGGGCCCCAGGCAGAGCACAGTGGCCCCAGGCAGAGCACAGGGGCCCCAGGCAGAATATGAAGCCCCAGGCAGAGCACAGTGGTCCCAGGCAGAGCACAGGGGCCCCAGGCAGCATATGGGGCCCCAGGCAGAGCACAGTGGCCCCAGGCAGAGCACAGGGGCCCCAGGCAGCATATGGGGCCCCAGGCAGAGCACAGGGGCCCCAGGCAGCCTATGGGGCCCCAGGCAGAGCACAGGGGCCCCAGGCAGCATATGGGGCCCCAGGCAGAGCACAGTGGTCCCAGGCAGAGCACAGGGGCCCCAGGCAGCATATGGGGCCCCAGGCAGAGCACAGGGGCCCCAGGCAGCATATGGGGCCCCAGGCAGAGCACAGTGGCCCCAGGCAGAGCACAGGGGCCCCAGGCAGCATATGGGGCCCCAGGCAGAGCACAGGGGCCCCAGGCAGCCTATGGGGCCCCAGGCAGAGCACAGTGGCCCCAGGCAGAGCACAGGGGCCCCAGGCAGCATATGGGGCCCCAGGCAGAGCACAGGGGCCCCAAGCAGCATATGGGGCCCCAGGCAGAGCACAGGGGCCCCAGGCAGAGCACAGGGGCCCCAGGCAGAGCACAGGGGCCCCAGGCAGCATATGGGGCCCCAGGGAGAGCACAGGGGCCCCAGGCAGCATATGGGGCCCCAGGCAGAGCACAGTGGCCCCAGGCAGAGCACAGGGGCCCCAGGCAGCATATGGGGCCCCAGGCAGAGCACAGTGGTCCCAGGCAGCATATGGGGCCCCAGGCAGAGCACAGTGGTCCCAGGCAGAGCACAGGGGCCCCAGGCAGCTTATGGGGCCCCAGGCAGAGCACAGTGGCCCCAGGCAGAGCACAGTGGCCCCAGGCAGAGCACAGGGGCCCCAGGCAGAGCACAGGGGCCCCAGGCAGCATATGGGGCCCCAGGCAGAGCACAGTGGCCCCAGGCAGAGCACAGGGGCCCCAGGCAGAACATGGGGCCCCAGGCAGAGCACAGGGGCCCCAGGCAGCATATGGGGCCCCAGGCAGCGCAAGGGGCCCCAGGCAGCATATGGGGCCCCAGGCAGAGCACAGTGGCCCCAGGTAGAGTACAGGGGCCCCAGGCAGCATATGGGGCCCCAGGCAGAGCACAGTGGTCCCAGGCAGAGCACAGGGGCCCCAGGCAGCCTATGGGGCCCCAGGCAGAGCACAGTGGCCCCAGGCAGAACATGGGGCCCCAGGCAGAGCACAGGGGCCCCAGGCAGAACATGGGGCCCCAGGCAGAACATGGGGCCCCAGGCAGAACATGGGGCCCCAGGCAGAACATGGGGCCCCAGGCAGAACATGGGGCCCCAGGCAGAACATGGGGCCCCAGGCAGAACATGGGGCCCCAGGCAGAGCACAGGGGCCCCAGGCAGAGCACAGGGGCCCCAGGCAGCCTATGGGGCCCCAGGCAGCCTATGGGGCCCCAGGCAGAGCACAGGGGCCCCAGGCAGCATATGGGGCTCCAGGCAGAGCACAGGGGCCCCAGGCAGAGCACAGGGGCCCCAGGCAGAACATGGGGCCCCAGGCAGAGCACACGGGCCCCAGGCAGAGCACAGGGGCCCCAGGCAGCATATGGGGCCCCAGGCAGAGCACAGGGGCCCCAGGCAGCATATGGGGCCCCAGGCAGAGCACAGCGATATTTTGAACCACTGTGCGGTGTTTCAGACCCCCTGTGTGATGTCTGGGGCCCTGTTCTTAAGTATATTAACCCCTTCACCCCCAAGGGTGGTTTGCACGTTAATGACCGGGCCAATTTTTACAATTCTGACCACTGTCCCTTTATGAGGTTATAACTCTGGAACGCTTCAACGGATCTTGGCGATTCTGACATTGTTTTCTCGTGACATATTGTACTTCATGTTAGTGGTAAAATTTCTTCGATATAACTTGCGTTTATTTGTGAAAAAAACGAATATTTGGCGAAAATTTTGAAAATTTCGCAATTTTCCAACTTTCAATTTTTATGCCCTTAAATCACAGACATATGTCACACAAAATACTTAATAAATAACATTTCCCACATGTCTACTTTACATCAGCACAATTTTGGAACCAACATTTTTTTTGTGACGGAGTTATAAGGGTTAAAAGTTGACCAGCAATTTCTCATTTTTACAACACCATTTTTTTTTAGGGACCACATCTCATTTGAAGTCATTTTGACGGGTCTATATGATAGAAAATACCCAAGTGTGACACCATTCTAAAAACTGCACCCCTCAAGGTACTCAAAACCACTTTCAAGAAGTTTATTAACCCTTCAGGTGTTTCACAGGAATTGTTGGAATGTTTAAATAAAAATGAACATTTAACTTTTTTTCACACAAAATTTATTTCAGCTCCAATTTGTTTTATTTTACCAAGGGTAACAGGAGAAAATAGACCCCAAAAGTTGTTGTACAATTTGTCCTGAGTACGCTGATACCCCATATGTGGGGGTAAACCACAGTTTGGGCGCATGGCAGAGCTTGGAAGCAAAGGAGCGCCATTTGACTTTTCAATGCACAATTGACTGGAATTGAGATGGGACGCCATGTTGCATTTGGAGAGCCCCTGATGTGCCTAAACATTGAAACCCCTAACAAGTGACACCATTTTGGAAAGTAGACCCCCTAAGGAACTTATCTAGATGTGTGGTGAGCACTTTGACCCAACAAGTGCTTTACAGAAGTTTATAATGCAGAGCCGTAAAAATAAAAAATCATATTTTTTCACAAAAATGATCTTTTCACCCCCAATTTTTTATTTTCCCAAGGGTGAGAGAAGAAATTGGACCCCAAAAATTGTTGTGCAATTTGTCCTGAGTACGCTGATACCCCATATGTGGGTGTAAACCATTGTTTGGGCGCAGGGCAGAGCTCGGAAGGGAAGGAGCGCCATTTGACTTTTCAATGCAAAATTGACTGGAATTGAGATGGGACGCCATGTTGCATTTAGAGAGCCCTTGATGTGCCTAAACATTGCAACCCCTAACAAGTGACACCATTTTGGAAAGTAGACCCCCTAAGGAACTTATCTAGATGTGTGGTGAGCACTTTGTCCCAACAAGTGCTTTACAGAAGTTTATAATGCAGAGCCATAAAAATAAAAAATCATATTTTTTCACAAAAATGATCTTTTCACCCCCAATTTTTTATTTTCCCAAGGGTAAGAGAAGAAATTGGACCCAAAAAATTGTTGTGCAATTTGTCCTGAGTACACTGATACCCCATATGTGGGTGTAAACCATTGTTTGGGCGCAGGGCAGAGCTCAGAAGGGAAGGAGCGCCATTTGACTTTTCAATGCAAAATTGACTGGAATTGAGATGGGATGCCATGTTGCGTTTGGAGAGCCCCTGATGTGCCTAAACATTAAACCCCCCCACAAGTGACACCATTTTGGAAAGTAGACCCCCTAAGGAACTTATCTAGATGTGTTTTGAGAGCTTTGAACCCCCAAGTGTTTCACTACAGTTTATAACGCAGAGCCGTGAAAATAAAAATTATTTTTTTTTTTCACAAAAATGATTTTTTAGCCCCCAGTTTTGTATTTTCACAAGGGTATCAGGATAAATTGGACCCCAAAAGTTGTTGTCCAATTTGTCTGGAGTACGCTGATACCCCATTTGTGGGGGGGGACCACTGTTTGGGCGCATGACAGAGCTCGGAAGGGAAGGAGCGCCATTTGGAATGCAGACTTAAATGGATTGGTCTGCAGGCGTCACGTTGCATTTGCAGAGCCCCTGATGTACCCAAACAGTACAAACCCCCCACAAGTGACCCCATATTGGAAACTAGACCCCCCAAGGAACTTATCTAGATGTGTTGTGAGAACTTTGAACCCCCAAGTGTTTCACTACAGTTTACAACGCAGAGCCGTGAAAATAAAACATATTTTTTTTCCCACAAAAATGATTTTTAGCCCCCCAAATTTTTATTTTCCCAAGGATAACAAGAGAACTTGGACCCCAGAAGTTGTTGTTCAATTTGTCCCGAGTACGCTGATAACACATATGTTGGGGTAAACCCCTTTTTGGACGCACGGGAGAGCTCGGAAGGGAAGGAGCACTGTTTTACTTTTTCAACGCAGAATTGGCTGGAATTGAGATTGGACGCCATGTCGCGTTTGGAGAGCCCCTGATGTGCCTGAACAGTGGAAACTCCCCAGTTCTACCTGAAACCCTACCCCTAACCTCACCCCTAACCGTTTACTGAACATTTTCTGACAGTCATAAGTGCCACGTATTTAAGTGCCACGTATTTAAGTGCCACGTATTTAAGTGCCACGTATTTAAGTGCCACGTATTTAAGTGCCACGTATTTAAGTGCCACGGTATTTCAGTGCCACGTATTTCAGTGCCACGTATTTCAGTGCCACGTATTTCAGTGCCACGTATTTCAGGCACTGAAAAATACGTGGCACGTAAATACTTCAGTGCCACGTATTTCAGTGCCACGTAAATACGTGGCACTTAAATACGTGGCACTTAAATACGTGGCACTTAAATACGTGGCACTTAAATACGTGGCACTTAAATACGTGGCACTTAAATACGTGGCACTTAAATACGTGGCACTTAAATACGTGGCACTTAAATACGTGGCACTTAAATACGTGGCACTTAAATACGTGGCACTTAAATACGTGGCACTTAAATACGTGGCACTTAAATACGTGGCACTTAAATACGTGGCACTTAAATACGTGGCACTTAAATACGTGGCACTTAAATACGTGGCACTTAAATACGTGGCACTTAAATACGTGGCACTTAAATACGTGGCACTTAAATACGTGGCACTTAAATACGTGGCACTTAAATACGTGGCACTTAAATACGTGGCACTTAAATACGTGGCACTTAAATACGTGGCACTTAAATACGTGGCACTTAAATACGTGGCACTTAAATACGTGGCACTTAAATACGTGGCCTCTGAAATATCGTGGCACTTATATACGTATATACGTATATAAACGTATATTTCAGTGCCACGTATTTCAGTGCCACGTATTTCAGGTTAGGGGTAGGGTTAGGGTTTTTTGTTTTTTTCTTGTTTTCTTGTGTTTTTCTATAAAAACGCATGCGTTTTACCGCGTGCGTTTACATGCATTTTTTCACACATGTGGTTTTTTTAAAAAACGCATGCAGATAAAAACGCAAGTGTGAAACCAGACTAAAAGATGCTTTTTATAGCAAAAAAGTTTTTGCGTCTCCACATTTTGAGACCTATAATTTTTCCACATTTTGGTCCACAGAGTCTTGTTTTTTGCGGGACGAGTTGACGTTTTTATTGGTAACATTTTCGGACACGTGACCATTTTTTATCACTTTTTATTCCGATTTTTGTGAGGCAGAATAACCAAAAACCAGCTATTCATGAATTTCTTTTGGGAGAGGCGTTTATACCGTTCTGCGCTTGGTAAAATTGATAAAGCAGTTTTATTCGTCGGGTCAGTACGATTACAGCGATATCTCATTTATATCATTTTTTTATGTTTTGACGCTTTTATACGATAAAAACTATTTTATAGAAAAAATAATTATTTTGGCATCGCTTTATTCTGAGGACTATAACTTTTTTATTTTTTTGCTGATGATGCTGTATGGCGGCTCGTTTTTTGCGGGACAAGATGACGTTTTCAGCGGTAACATGGTTATTTATATCCGTCTTTTTGATCGCGTGTTATTCCACTTTTTGTTCGGCGGTATGGTAATAAAGCGTTGTTTTTTGCCTCGTTTTTTTTTTTTTTTCCTTACGGTGTTTACTGAAGGGGTTAACTAGTGGGCCAGTTTTATAGGTTGGGTCGTTACGGACGCGGCGATACTAAATATGTGTACTTTTATTGTTTTTGTTTGTTTTTTTTTAGATAAAGAAATGTATTTATGGGAATAATATTTTTTTTTTTATTATTATTTATTTAGGAATTTTTTTTTTTTTTTTTTTTTTTTTTACACATGTGGAATTTTTTTTTTTTACTTTTTTACTTTGTCCCAGGGGGGGACATCACAGATCGCAGATCTGATAGAGTGCTGTGCACACTATCAGATCTGCGATCATACTTTCATCGGAGCAGGCTGCAGCTTTCATCTGCAGCCTGCTCCGACCCGGAAGTGCTCCCTGCAGGACCCGGATACAGCCCCTCGGCCATTTTGGATCCGGGGCCTGCAGGGAGAAGACGTTCGGTACGAGGTGAGTACATCACCTTGTACCGATCGTCTCAGGGAAGCCCGCAGGGAGCCCCCTCCCTGCGCGATGCTTCCCTGTACCGCCGGTACACCGCGATCATGTTTGATCGCGGTGTGCCGGGGGTTAATGTGCCGGGGGCGGTCCGTGACCGCTCCTGGCACATAGTGCCGGATGTCAGCTGCGATATGCAGCCGACACCCGGCCGCGATCGGCCGCGCTCCCCCCGTGAGCGCGGCCGATCGCGTATGACGTACTATCCCGTCGGCGGTCATGGGGGCCCACCCCACCTCGACGGGATAGTACGTCAAATGTCGGGAAGGGGTTAAAGATTAAAGTAACGTATATTAAAGTATATTATAGATCAAATTTGACACGTTTATGAGCACCATTGAGTGATATACTCAAGAATGACATAATTTTTCAACATTTTATGGTTTCAAACTGTAAACACTCAGAGTTTTTTTTTACTTCAACCAGAAAACCTTAACGGTTCATAAAAAACTTGACTGTTCAGGATATGATAAAAGTCATAGTATTCTGAATCTTTAACTTATAAAGATACCTTTACATGGGGTGATTATTGGTTCCAGAGAGGCTTTCGGCCGATAATCGTACACATGGCTGGTGACAGGACAATACAATATAAACGTTCAAAGGTAAACACTGATAACATTAAAATCTAATATATAATTGCCTAGAATACTACTTCCGGCAATTTGTGCCAACTTCCGTGGCTTTGTCCGGAGATAATGTCCGGAGATAAGTGACGTCACCAGCATCCTACACCTGCTCAGGGTGGACAAAGATATATGCCTTCGTGGTGCGCGGCACTTTTCTGATTGGTTGCCGCCTGCCGCGAGCGACCAATCAGAAATGTGCCGTACTGTGACACACTCCGCCCGCCATTTTGGTGTGATTTTTGAATTTTTACCTCACAGCAAGTTTCTACTGCGTGGAGGCGGTCCCAGTGACGTCGCTCTTCAAGCTCCTGCCGAATTTCGTCAAAAAAATGATAATACCATTTACCAAAACTATATATATTTAGTTGTGAAGTGGTTCAGTGACATTTTCACACCAATTTTGAACTTTTGTTTGGTGTTTTCTCCATATACTGCCTATTATTCACTGACTGTTATACTGAGAGACTGCCGTTTATTAACCTCTTCTTTGCCACACTGGGTATATTGCTCTATTATTTGCCACATAAGGACATTGTCCATTATTGCCCAGCAATTTCTCTGCAATATAAACTGCCTATTTATTAATATCTGTATTCCTGCAAAGAACTATTGCCTATTATTAACTGGCTATTTTCCTACTTCCTGACACTGCCTCTTATTAACCTGTTGTTTGCCACCACCACGCTTAAAGCTGTTTAGCTTAGCCAACATGAGCTCTAATAGTAAGGATACTAATGACACAGAGCCCAAAGCTGCTGATGGCGCACGTAAGATCAGGTCTGATATAAAGTATGGTAATGATGCAGAGCGAAAAGCCGCCGATGCCACACGTAAGCGCAAACAGCGTGTTAACAAGAGTACAGAGGATAGATGGAAGCGCCTGGATACTGTTAAGTATACTAATGACACAGAGTGTAAAGCTGCTGATGGTGCACGTAAGATCAGGTCTGATATAAAGTATGGTAATGATGCAGAGCGAAAAGCCGCCGATGCCACACATAAGCGCAAACAGCGTGTTAACAAGAGTACAGAGGATAGATGCAAGCGCCTGGATACTGTTAAGTATAGTAATGACACAGAGCCCAAAGCTGCTGATGGCGCACGTAACATCAGGTCTGATAATAAGTATACCAATGACGCAGAGCGAAAAGCCGCCGATGCTGCACGTAAGCGTAAACAGCGTGCTAACAAGAGTACAGAGGATAGATGCAAGCGCCTGGACACTGTTAAGTATACTAATGACACAGAGCCCAAAGCTGATGGCGCACGTAACATCAGGTCTGATAATAAGTATACCAATGACGCACAGCGAAAAGACACCGATGCTGCACGTAAGCGCAAACAGCGTGCTAACAAGAGTACAGAGGATAGATGCAAGCGCCTGGACACTGTTAAGTATACTAATGACACAGAGCCCAAAGCTGCTGATGGCGCACGTAACATCAGGTCTGATAATAAGTATACCAATGACGCAGAGCGAAAAGCCGCCGATGCCGCACGTAAGCGCAAACAGCGTGCTAACGAGACTACAGAGGACAGACAGAAGCGCCTGGACACTGTTAATGCTGCTTGCAATAAACGCATTACTAATGAGTTTTTTGAGGACAAAACTAATCGATTAAGTAATAAAGCTGCTGCTGCACGCTCTCAAAGTTGCAAACATAATATTTCCACGTCCTCAGTCATAGATTCTGCCCACAATACAGCTTCTTTGTCTCCATTCATAGAATGTGTGCAGCCTGAAGCTCCTTTAACCGTTGGTAAATCTGCACGTAAGCGCAAACACTGTCCTACTTACACTCCAAATGATAAACGCCGTCGCCTGTACACCGTTAAGTCTGCTTATAAGACATGCTTCACACCTGACTCTTCTAAGGCAACAAACAAACCATTACCAAATGCAGCTGGTGCACGCCGTGAACGGCGCAAAAAAACCCCGCTTGCACCTCCATATTAACCCCTTCACCCCCGGAGCTTTTTCCGTTTTCGTTTTTCGCTCCCCTCCTTCCCAGAGCCATAACTTTTTTATTTTTCCGTCAATTTGGCCATGTGAGGGCTTATTTTTTGCGGGACGAGTTGTACTTTTGAACAACATCATTGGTTTTAGCATGTCGTGTACTAGAAAACGGGAAAAAAATTCCAAGTGCAGTGAAATTGCAAAAAAAGTGCAATCCCACACTTGTTTTTTGCTTGCCTATTTTGCTAGGTTCACTAAATGCTAAAACTGACCTGCCATTACGATTCTCCAGGTCACTACGAGTTCATAGACACCTAACATGACTAGGTTATTTTTCACCTAAGTGGTGAAAAAAAATTCCAAACTTTGCAAAAAACAAAACAAAACAAAATTGCGCCATTTTCCGATACTCGTAGCGTCTCCATTTTTCGTGATCTGGGGTCAGGTGAGGGCTTATTTTTTGCGTGCCGAGCTGGCGTTTTTAATGATAGCATTTTGGTGTAGATACGTTCTTTTGATCGCCCGTTATTGCATTTTAATGCAATGTCGTGGCGACCAAAAAAACGTAAATCTGGCGTTTCAAATTTTTTTCTCATTACGCCATTTAGCGATCAGGTTAATGCTTTTTTTTTATTGATAGATCGGGCGATTCTGAACGCGGCGATACCAAATATGTGTAGGTTGGGTTTTTTTTTAATTGATTTATTTTGATTGGGGCGAAAGGGGGGTGATTTAAACTTTTATATTTTTTTTATTTTTTTCACATTTTTAAAAACTTTTTTTTTTTTTACTTTTGCCATGCTTCTATAGCCTCCATGGGAGGCTAGAAGCAGGCACAGCCCGATCGGCTCTGCTACATAACAGCGATCATCAGATCGCTGTTATGTAGCTAAAATGCAGGTGTGCTGTGAGCGCCGACCACAGGGGGGCGCTCACAGCCACCGGCAATCAGTAACCATAGAGGTCTCAAGGACCTCTATGGTTACAATGGAGGAGCATCGCCGACCCCCGATCATGTGACGGGGGTCGGCGATGCGCTCATATCCGGCCGCACGGCCGGATGCGGTAGTTAAATGCCGCTGTCTGCGTTTGACAGCGGCATTTAACTAGTTAATAGCGGCGGGTGATCGCGATTTCACCCGCCGCTATTGCGCGCACATGTCAGCTGTAAAAAACAGCTGACATGTCGCGACTTTGATGTGCGCTCACCGCCGGAGCGCACATCAAAGCGGGGGTCCCGACATGTGACGTACTATTCCGTCACATGTCGGGAAGGGGTTAATAAACCCTGACCACGATACACCTTCCAACTCCTCAGTGATTGAATCTGTGGACAGTGAAGATCCTCTACCAGGTCCACGCTTTATATATGTTGGCTTAAAGAAACATTCCAATGCTCCGTTACCACAACCTGTACCTCAACATCCTACAGGTTTTACTAATGATGACAGTACCATAGTAGAACACTCCTGTGGTCCTATGAACTATTTATGTGAACATTGTCAAGCATTACATTTTAATGCTGAGATACCAGCAGATAAAAATTTTACTCTGTGTTGTCACAAGAGTAAAGTGCATATACCTATACCCCAATATCCCGAGGTCTTTAAACGATTGCTGACAGGGGAGAGTGAGTTCAGTAAGAATCTCATGGAAAATATTCGTAGTATTAACAGCTCATTTGCTTTCGCCTCCATGGGTGCCAATATATCCCCTCCACCTGGACATGGCCCTTACTGTTTCCGTATACATGGACAAATATATCATTGTACTGGAACCCTACATCCCAGTGATGATCAAGTTCCAGCTTATGCCCAACTGTATATTTTGGATACCGCTACCGCGAATGAACAACGTTTAAACTGTGAACAAAATCAAAAATGTCATCCCACTTTGATGAGTATAATTGCTCTTCAGTTAGACAATGTGAATCCCTTTGTTGCTGCCTACAAAATGTTACGAGATGTGGAACATGAAGAACATCTTAAAGCTGAAGCTAATGGCACTCTCATGCCAAATATCATCATGGCCCTTAAACAAGATCGGAATCAAGACCCTCGCCGATATAATAATCCAACTGTCAATGAAGTTGCTGTCGTATTTGAAAATGACAATGGAGAGCCACCATTTAATCGTGATATTTTAATACATTTACAACCGGACCCCAAAAATCCTTTGGCGCCAAGAACACAACAGGTCAGCATTCTACACAGTAATTTAGATGCTTTACTCTATCCTTTATTTTTCCCTTACGGAGACCAGGGCTGGCATGATGGCCTCAAGCAACAAGGGCAAAGTCCACGCAGAGTTACACAACTGCAATATTACTGCTATGTGCTGTCTGTCCGTAATCAGTTTAATCCACTCCTGAATGGTGGCAAACTCACTCAGCAGTACTTAGTGGATGCTTATGTGAAAATCGAGGCAAATCGCCTAAATTATATCCGTCAACACCAAAAGGATTTGAAAGTAGAGGATTATTGTGTACTCCAGGAACATCTCCAGAAAAAATCCATTGAGAAGGGCATCCCCATTGGAAAAACGGTCATTTTACCATCTTTGTTTGAAGGCAGTCCCAGGAATATGCAGCAGCGGTACCAGGATGCCATGGCTATTGTGACTAAATATGGTCGTCCTGATCTATTCATCACCATGACCTGTAATCCGAAATGGAATGAGATTACTGAGAATTTGGAACCTTGGCAGCGTGTGGAACATAGACCTGATTTGGTGGCACGTGTTTTCAAAATAAAACTGGAAGCACTCTTAAAAGACATTAACAACGGATTATTTGGGAAAGTTTGCGCTATGGTTCATGTAATTGAATTTCAAAAACGTGGCCTTCCACACGCTCACATTTTGATTATTCTGGACAGCAACTCCAAATTAAGGACTGAGGAGGACATAGACAATACAGTGTGGGCTGAAATTCCCAATCCTACCCACTACCCTCAGCTCCATAAAATTGTTCTCCAACATATGATTCATGGTCCGTGTGGAGAACACAACCCAAATTCTCCCTGTATGGATCTGGGGAAGTGTACAAAAGGTTTCCCTAAAGATTTGCAACCAAGAACCATCATAGCTAAGGACGCCTATCCTACTTATCGCAGACACTTTGGCCCATCTTTTCAACACCATTCTAACATGATTGACAATTCGTGGGTGGTTCCATATAATCCGTTCCTGCTATTAAAATACAAGTGCCATATAAATGTCGAAGTTTGTGGTTCCATTCAGGCTGTGAAATATTTATTTAAATACGTCTACAAAGGACATGATAAAGCCAATCTTGAAATCTGCCAGACTAACATCCAACATGATGAAACACACCAATTCATGGATTCAAGATATGTCAGTGCACCAGAGGCAGCTTGGCGAATATTCTCATATCCAATGCATAAACAATCTCATAGCATCATTCGCCTTGCTGTACATCTACCGCATTCTCAGCCACTCTATTTTCATGAGGATGACTCTATTGGAAACATCAAACAAAAGCTCCATCAAAATTCTACACTTATGGCCTACTTCAAGCTTAATCAGAACGACCATCATGCTCATATTTATTTATACCGTGAAATTCCCGAAAACTATGTTTGGAAAGAAGGTTCTTGGGAAGTTAGAAAGCGAGCAGGTGGTTCTGTGATTGGACGAATGTATACTGTCAGTGTGAAAGACCAAGAACGCTGCTATTTAAGATTGTTATTGTTACATGTCAAAGGTGCAACCAGTTTTGACAGCATAAAAACTGTACACGGAGTCACACATGAAACCTTCAAAGATGCGGCATTAGCTCTTGGCTTACTATTTGATGATAGTCTGTGGAGAAATACATTACTTGATGCCAGTATTCTCAACATGCCAGCACAGCTACGTGACATGTTTGCCTACATTTGTATTTTTGGTCCTCCAGCTAAACCTCGGGACTTATGGGATGAATTTAAGGAACACTTTGTAGAAGACTACTGCTATGCATACCACTCCGACACTCTGGAGTGTGTCAATTGTGAAGGCTATGCTATGACAGATGTCCAACATGTTCTTAAAGCTCATGGCAAAACTTATACTGATTTTAATTTGCCACGTCCAGTCAAGAAACAACACCTCCTCCCACAGTATGATAAAGATTATGAGTTATCAGCAGCTGCTGAAATGAAAGCTACTCTAAATGAGGACCAACTTTTTGCTTTTGATGCTATCACTCAAGCTTTAGAAGACACTAATTCTACAGCAAAGTGTTTTTTCCTTGATGGTCCTGGTGGCAGCGGAAAAACGTACCTATATCATCTACTCCTACATCAGCTAAGAGGACAAGGAGACATTGTGTCACCTGCTGCCACTACTGGAATTGCCGCCAACTTGCTACAAGGTGGACGAACCCTTCATTCTCTTTATGGGATTCCAATTCCTGTGAATGAAACATCTGTTTCCAGGATTAAGAATGATACCGATGCAGCAAAAGATTTGCACAGCACTAAACTTTTTATTATTGATGAGTGCACAATGCTATCCAAATATGCATTGCATGTCATTGATAGAGTTTTACGTGATGTCATGACAACAAATGTAGCTCACAAAGAAAAAACACCGTTTGGAGGTAAAGTGATTGTTTTTGGAGGCGACTTTAGACAATGTCTTCCTGTCATCCCTCATGGGACAAGAACTGATGTTGTAGAGAGCTGTATAAAATATTCACAACACTGGCAACATTTTACTCGCCTGCCACTTATTAACAACATGCGCTCCATTGATCCTCACTACAGCAGTTGGTTGCTTCAACTGGGAAATGGTGAACTATCTAATGAACATAACCTTGGAGATGATGTAATTGAAATTCCTCCAGACATGGTATGCACTGGCTCTTTAATAATTGAAATTTTTAGAGATAATCTTTGTATTGATGTGAATGACACCGAAAGCATAAATACAGCTGCATCTCATGCAATTTTATGTCCAAAAAATGAGGACGTTGAGAAAGTCAATTCCCAAGTCATGGATTTATTGATAGGTGACTATACTGAATATATCAGTGATGATTCCATCGATCCTGATGAAGCTGATGACCTCGATCAATACCCACTTGAGTTTTTGAATTCACTAACACCAACTGGAATGCCTTCACATCGGCTGAAACTTAAAATTGGCACCATTGTCATGTTATTACGTAATCTGAACACGAACAAAGGTCTCTGCAATGGTACGCGGCTCATTGTCACTGCCTTACATGCCAATATCATACTGGCTAAAGTAATTAGTGGGTCAGCAGCAGGAAATGTGGTATTCATTCCACGAATTGATTTGTGTCCATCAGAGACTGGATTACCTTTTAAATTAAGACGGAGACAATTTCCCATCAAGCCCGCATTTGCAATGACCATAAATAAATCTCAAGGCCAGACCCTCCATCGAGTTGGCATTTATCTACCAGAACCTGCTTTTGCCCATGGTCAATTGTATGTTGCTTTTTCCAGGGTGAAGCAATGTTGCAATGTGAGGGTTAAAGTGGTTAATACACCACTTCAAGGACAATTATTGGCTGATAGTACTAAAGTCTTCACACGTAATATTATCTACAAAAATATTTTAGTTTAAAGTTACTTTTCTTTTTTCATTATTCAGTTTTTCTAATAACATAGACAGCAATAGGCAAATTCTATGTATAGAGATAAGGAAAAAAAACAAAAACAAAAAAAAATTAGTGTAGCCATAGACATATAGATTTTAAGTACTAATGTAGGAAACTAGACTGTGGCCCGATTCTAATGCATCGGGTATTCTAGAATATGCATGTCCCCGTAGTATATGGACAATGATGATTCCAGAATTCACGGCAGACTGTGCCCGTCGCTGATTGGTCGAGGCAACCTTTATGACATCATCGTCGCCATGGCAACCATTATGACATCTACGTCGATACTGTGCCCGTCGCTGATTGGTCGAGGCGAATTCACGGCAGACTGTGCCCGTCACTGATTGGTCGAGGCAACCTTTATGACATCATTGCTGTGCCCGTCTCTGATTGGTCGAGGCCTGGCGGCCTCGACCAATCAGACGCGGGATTTCCAGGACAGACAGACAGACAGAAAGACAGACAGACAGACGGAAAAACCCTTAGACAATTATATATATAGATACGTATATAACATACGTACTCATTAGCATATAGGGTTAATAACTCTATATCATATCTACATAAATTTAGAAATATGATATATCAATACATATTTTTATAGGTAAGTAGAACACACATTAAGTACAAGATGTAAGATGTGTATCATCCAAATGCCTGTATTTGGTGATAGGAACCTGTATTTGAAGCTCCAGCAGTATAGCTGCTGAGAGATTTCATTTTGTTTTTAAAAAGGGTGAGGTTTTTGTGAACAGGTAAGAGACGGGTGGGATGGCTGTTCACACACATCTCTATCTCCAGGTGTGTTCTGTACATAGAAATAGATATATAGATAGGTACATATTTAGATAGATAGGGAAAGAATAGAGATTTTGCTTTCACATCAACATTTTTCTGCTATTTGGAGAATTTATGGTGGAAAAAAGGCTATTTCTGCACTTCCTGCCTAAGGGCTGACCCACGCCACTCTTGCTGTAAGTTGCATGCAATGTATACGGAATTTGTACTTCACTTGCGGCAGGTGCGGCACATGTGGTTTCTGCAGTTTTCGCCACAAAATCTCCACTTACCAGTGTTTTTGTTGTGGCTGCATTTAATGCAATTGTCGAAGCCGCGTTTGCCGCATTTACTGCAAGTTAACTCCAAGCTTCATCTACATTGCATGGCACTTGCTGAAAGTGTGTTGTAGGTCAGTTCTTTGGTGCCAAGTGTGGAAGTTGTATTGTTTTTAACATTACTTCTGCAAATATCAGAAACATGCAGATGTGAAAGAGGTTTGAGTATTAAGAAATAGGAATCAGTTAGTTAGGACCCATCAGTTCAAAGGCTACCGTGACGTGGTTGATGGGCATGCTTATATTAGCCCATCGGTGTACTATGAACGTTGATTTCTTAAATTTTACACTTCTGTAAAAATAAACACAAAAAATTTGGATACACAAAAAGGCTTTTATTTCTGTTGTACTTATTAGAATTATTTAAAATGAAGGCTTAGCTAAGCCCAAGAGATGATTAAAAACGTTTTATACCAACCCATCAGATGTAAAATTACTGTGAAAATACCTGATGGGCACACAAGTATGCGCCAGTATGGGTACTAAGAGCTTTTCCACATAATAATGAAATATTTTAAAATGTCATAGAACATACCAATATACATAGTTATTGATACATATTATTTATTATTTACATTATTGTTCTTAAGCAAAGAACCGTTGTTGTGGCATTTGCCACAACACGCAAAGTTGTTGTCTGATGTCTTTCATCACTCCCCTCATAAGCATGTTCATGGATCCTGTGTAACTGTACCTTAACCCCTTCATGACCCAGCCTATTTTGGCCTTAATGACCTTGCCATTTTTTGCAATTCTGACCAGTGTCCCTTTATGAGGTAATAACTCAGGAACGCTTCAACGGATCCTAGCGATTCTGAGATTGTTTTTTCGTGACATATTGGGCTTCATGTTAGTGGTAAATTTAGGTCGATAATTTCTGAGTTTATTTGTGAAAAAAACGGAAATTTGGCGAAAATTTTGAAAATTTTGCAATTTTCACATTTTGAATTTGTATTCTGTTAAACCAGAGAGTTATGTGACACAAAATAGTTAATAAATAACATTTCCCACATGTCTACTTTACATCAGCACAATTTTGGAAATAAATTTTTTTTTTGCTAGGAAGTTATAAGGGTTAAAATTTGACCAGTGATTTCTCATTTTTACAACAAAATTTACAAAACCATTTTTTTTAGGGACCACCTCACATTTGAAGTCAGTTTGAGGGTTCTATATGGCTGAAAATACCCAAAAGTGACACCATTCTAAAAACTGCACCCCTCAAGGTGCTCAAAACCACATTCAAGAAGTTTATTAACCCTTCAGGTGTTTCACAGCAGCAGAAGCAACATGGAAGGAAAAAATGAACATTTAACTTTTTAGTCACAAAAATGATCTTTTAGCAACAACAATTTTTTTATTTTCCCAGCGGTAAAAGGAGAAACTGGACCACGGACGTTGTTGTCCAATTTGTCCTGAGTACGCTGATACCTCATATGTGGGGGTAAACCACTGTTTGGGCGCACGGCAGGGCTCGGAAGGGAAGGAGCGCCATTTGACTTTTTGAATGAAAAATTTGCTCCAATCTTTAGCGGACACCATGTCACGTTTGGAGAGCCCCCGTGTGCCTAAACATTGGAGCTCCCCCACAAGTGACCCCATTTTGGAAACTAGACCCCCCAAGGAACTTATCTAGAAGCATAGTGAGCACTTTAAACCCCCTGGTGCTTCACAAATTGATCCGTAAAAATGAAAAAGTACTTTTTTTTTCACAAAAAAATTATTTTTGCCTCAATTTTTTCATTTTCACATAGGCAACAGGATAAAATGGATCCTAAATTTTGTTGGGCAATTTCTCCTGAGTACACCAATACCTCACATGTGGGGGTAAACCACTGTTTGGGCACATGGTAAGGCTCGGAAGGGAAGGAGCGCCATTTGACTTTTTGAATGAAAAATTATCTCCATCGTTAGCGGACACCATGTCGCGTTTGGAAAGCCCCTGTGTGCCTAAACATTGGAGCTCCTCCACAAGTGACCCCATTTTGGAAACTAGACCCCCCAAGGAACTCATCTAGAGGCATAGTGAGCACTTTAAACCCCCAGGTGCTTCACAAATTGTTCCGCAAAAATGAAAAAGTACTTTTTTTTTCACACAAAATTTCTTTTAGCCTCAATTCTTTCATTTTCACATGGGCAACAGGATAAAATGGATCCTAAAATTTGTTGGGCAATTTCTCCTGAGTATGCCGATACCTCATATGTGGGAGTAAACCACTGTTTGGGTGCACGGCAAGGCTCGGAAGGGGAGGCGTGCCATTTGACTTTTTGAATGGAAAATTAGCTCCAATCGTTAGCGGACACCATGTCGCGTTTGGAGAGCCCCTGTGTGCCTAAACATTGGAGCTCCCCTACAAGTGACCCCATTTTGGAAACTAGACCCCCCAAGGAACTTATCTAGATGCATAGTGAGCACTTATAACCCCCAGGTGCTTCACAGAAGTTTATAACGCAGAGCCGTGAAAATAAAAAAATAATTTTTCTTTCCTCAAAAATGATTTTTAGCCCAGAATTTTTTATTTTCCCAAGGGTAATAGGAGAAATTGGATCCCAAATGTTGTTGTCCAGTTTGTCCTGAGTACGATGATACCCCATATGTGGGGGTAAACCACTGTTTGGGCGCACGGCAGGGCTCGGAAGGGAAGGCACGCCATTTGGCTTTTTGAATGGAAAATTAGCTCCAATCATTAGCGGACACCATGTCGCGTTTGGAGAGCCCCTGTGTGCCTAAACATTGGAGCTCCCGCACAAGTGACCCCATTTTGGAAACTAGACCTCCCAAGGAACTAATCTAGATGTGTGGTGAGCACTTTGAACCCCCAAGTGCTTCACAGAAGTTTATAACGCAGAGCCGTGAAAATAAAAAATGTGTTTCCTTTCCTCAAAAATATTTTTTTAGCCCAGAATTTTTTTATTTTTGCAAGAGTAACAGGAGAAATTGGACCCCAAAAGTTGTTGTCCAGTTTCTCCTGAGTACGCTGATACCCCATATGTGGGGGTAAACCACTGTTTTGGCACACGTCGGGGTTCGGAAGGGAAGTAGTGACGTTTTGAAATGCAGACTTTGATGGAATGCTCTGCGGGCATCAGGTTGCGTTTGCAGAGCCCCTGATGTGCCTAAACAGTAGGAACTCCCTACAAGTGACTCCATTTTGGAAACTAGACCCCCAAGGGAACTTATCTAGATGTGTGGTGAGCACTTTGAACCCCCAAGTGCTTCACAGAAGTTTACAACGCAGAGCCGTGAAAATAAAAAATCATTTTTCTTTCCTCAAAAAAGATGTTTTAGCAAGCAATTTTTTATTTTCACAAGGGTAACAGGAGAATTTGGACCCCAATATTTGTTGCCCAGTTTGTTGTGAGTACGCTCATACCCCATATGTGGGGGTAAACCACTGTTTGGGCGCACGTCAGGGCTTGGAAGGGAAGTAGTGACATTTGAAATGCAGACTTTGATGGAATGGTCTGCGGGCGTCACATTGCATTTGCAGAGCCCCTGATGTGCCTAAACAGTAGAAACCCCCCACAAGTGACCCCATTTTGGAAACTAGACCCCCCCAAGGAACTTATCTAGATGTGTGGTGAGCACGTTCAACCCCCAAGTGCTTCACAGAAGTTTACAACGCAGAGCCGTGAAAATAAAAAATCATTTTTCTTTCCTCAAAAAAGATGTTTTAGCAAGCAATTTTTTATTTTCTCAAGGGTAACAGGAGAATTTGGACCCCAATATTTGTTGCCCAGTTTGTTGTGAGTACGCTGATACCCCATATGTGGGGGTAAACCACTGTTTGGGCGCACGTCAGGGCTCGGAAGGGAAGTAGTGACATTTGAAATGCAGACTTTGATGGAATGGTCTGCGGGCGTCACATTGCATTTGCAGAGCCCCTGATGTGCCTAAACAGTAGAAACACCCCACAAGTGACCCCATTTTGGAAACTAGACCCCCGAAGGAACTTAACTAGATGTGTGGTGAGCACTTTCAACCCCCAAGTGCTTCACAGAAGTTTATAACGCAGAGCCGTGAAAATAAAAAATAATTGTTCTTTCCTCAAAAATTATGTTTTAGCAAGTAATTTTTTATTTTTGCAAGGGTAACAGGAGAAATTGGACCCCAACAGTTGTTGCCCAGTTTGTCCTGAGTACGCTGGTACCCCAAATGTGGGGGTAAACCACTGTTTGGGCGCACGTCGGGGCTTGGAAGGGCGGGAGCACCATTTGACTTTTTGAACGCAAGATTGGCTGGAATCAATGGTGGCGCCATGTTGCGTTTGGAGACCCCTGATGTGCCTAAACAGTGGAAACCCCTCAATTCTAACTTCAACACTAACCCCAACACACCCCTAATCCTAATCCCAACTGTAGCCATAACCCTAATCACAACCCTAACCCCAACACACCCCTAACCACAACCCTAACCGCAACACACCCGTAACCCTAATTCCAACCCTAATCCTAACCCTAATCCCAACCGTAACCCTAATCCCAACCGTAACCCTAATCCCAACCGTAACCCTAATCCCAACCCTAACCACAACTGTAACCCCAACACACCCCTAACCCTATCCGTAACCCTAACCACAAGCCTAATCTTAACCCTATTTCAAACCCTAGCCCTAATTCCAACCCTAACTCTAATTCCAACCCTAACCCTAAGGCTATGTGCCCACGTTGCGGATTCGTGTGAGATTTTTCCGCACGATTTTTGAAAAATCTGCAGGTAAAAGGCACTGCGTTTTACCTGCGGATTTACAGCAGATTTCCAGTGTTGTTTTGTGCGGATTTCACCTGCGGATTCCTATTGAGGAACAGGTGTAAAACGCTGCGGAATCCGCACAAAGAATTGACATGCTGCGGAAAATACAACGCAGCGTTTCTGCACGGAATTTTTCGCACCATGGGCACAGCGGATTTGGTTTTCCTTAGGTGTACATGGTACTGTAAACTTGATGGAAAACTGCTTCGAATTCGCAGCGGCCAATCCGCTACGGATCCGCGGCCAATCCGCTACGGATCCGCGGCCAATCCGCTGCGGATCCGCGGCCAATCCGCTCTGTGTGCACATGCCATAACCCTACCCCTAACCCTACCCGTAACCCTAACCCTACCCCTAACCCTACCCCTAGTTCTAACTCTAGTTCTAACCCTAACCCTAGTGGAAAAAAAAAAAAAAAAAATTCTTTATTTTATTATTGTCCCTATGGGGGTGATAAAGGGGGGGGGGGGTTATTTATTATTTTTTTTATTTTGATCGCTGTGATAGAACCTACCACAGCGATCAAAATGTACCTGTAAGGAATCTGCCGACTGGCAGATTCGGCGGGCGCACTGAGCATGCGCCCGCCATTTTCCAAGATGGCGGCGCCCAGCGAGGACACCGGGAGGATCGGTAAGTATGAAGGGGTGGTGGGGGGGTGGATCGGAGCACAGGGGGGGTGATCGGAGCACAGGGGGGGGGGATCCTGAGCAAGGAGGGAGCGGACAGGAGGACGGGGGAGCAGGCAGGCGGACGGAGGGGACCGGAGGACTAACGGAGGGGCGATCGGTGGGTGTGGGGGGGGTGACTTCAGGTTTTCCAGCCATGGCCGATGATATTGCAGCATCGGCCATGGCTGGATTGTAATATTTCACCAGTTTTTTAGGTGAAATATTACAAATCGCTCTGATTGGCAGTTTCACTTTCAACAGCCAATCAGAGCGATCGTAGCCACGGGGGGGTGAAGCCACCCCCCCTGGGCTGAAGCACCACTCCCCCTGTCTCTGCAGATCGGGTAAAATGGGAGTTAACCCCTTCACCCGATCTGCAGGGACGCGATCCCTCCATGACGCATACGCTGCGTCATAGGTCGCTTTGGCACCGACTTTCATGACGCAGCGTATGCGTCAAAGGTCGCTAAGGGGTTAAATAACAAGAATTGTCAAGAGCTGGTGAGTGCAGCCATTTTTTGTTCTTTCTTACTATTATTTATTAATTGTATTATTCTTACATTTGAATAAATAAAGTATATATGGATTCTAGACTCCCGATTCTTTAGAATCGGGCTGCCATCTAGTTAATAATAATTTTTTATTTATATAGCGCCAACATATTCCGCAGCGCTTTACAACTTATAGAGGGGACTTGTACAGACAATAGACATTACAGCATAACAGAAAACACAGTTCAAAACAGATACCAGGAGGAATGAGGGCCCTGCTCGCAAGCTTACAACCTATGAGGAAAAGGGGAGACACGAGAGGTGGATGGTAACTCCATGGCTCAGCACCACCCTACATCTCCTCTCTGGTCTCAGTCTACCACCCTACCCGTGCCCTCCGCTCCGCTAATGACCTCAGGTTAGCATCCTCAATAATCAGAACCTCCCACTCCCGTCTCCAAGACTTTACACGTGCTGCGCCGATTCTTTGGAATGCACTACCTAGGTTAATACGATTAATCCCCAATCCCCCCAGTTTTAAGCGTGCCCTAAAAACTCATTTGTTCAGACTGGCCTACCGCCTCAATGCATTAACCTAACCATCCCTGTGTGGCCCATTCCGAAAAAACAAACAAACCATAATCAGGTTCCTCTCATCATGTTCTCATACACTTTATGCAGTTAATAGCCCTCTGTGTCTGTACTGCTACATACTTAGGCAGTTGACTGGTTCATGCAGCTTTACATGAACACCCCATCCTTACACTATGGCTGATCCAAATAAGTAAAGCAATTGTTATATAATATATATATATATATATATATATATATATATATATATATACATATATATTATATACACACACCTATACTATGTGTAGACATTTATTCTATCTATACTATTCTAACCTGTCAGTGTGATTTTACTGTACACCGCGCTGAATACACATAGTATAGGTGTATATGTGTGTATATATATATATATATATATATATATATATATATATATATATATATATATATATATATATATATATATATACACACACACATATACATACATACACAGGGGTTGGACAAAATAATGAAAACACCTAACATTTTGGCATCATAATCTTCAAACATATTATATACATCCAAACCGTGACTTATGGTAATGTTTTGTAGTTGATTATTTGTGTTATGTGATATGTGTATGTAAATTAACTGTTTGTTTTGCCGAATTGTAAGAACATTGATGAGAACCTGATACCAATGGCAGACCTCTCGAATTTTCAAAGAGGCCAAATTGTTGGTGCTTGTATGGCAGGTGCTAGTGTAACAGAAAATGCCTGAATGCTTGGCGTGTCAAGAGGTACTGTCTCCAAAGTAATGACTGCGCTTGAAAGAGAAGGAAAAACATCTGCAGCAAAGCACAGGTCCGGCTGAAAGTCAAAGTTGACAGGGAGACGGTCGGACTCTAAAGCGAATTGTGAGAGAGGATCGCAAGACCACGGCTCCGAAAATCACTGCTGAGCTCAATGAACACCTACAGAACCCAGTTTCCACAAAAACTGTTCGTCGGGAGCTGCACAAATCTGGATTTCACTGAAGAGCTGCAATTAGAAAAAAGCTGCTCTCAATGACAAATTTTTCCAAGCGTTTAGAGTGGTGTAGAAACCTCCAGAATTGGTCCCTCGAGCAGTGGAAACATGTGATATTCTCAGACGAATCATCGTTTACCCTATTTCCGACCCCCAGCCAAGTTTACACTTGGAGACAGCCGAAAGAAGCATTCCATCCAGACTGCCTTCTCCCAACCGTAAAACATGGTGGAGGTTATGTGATGATTTGGGATGCTATTTCATGGAGATCCGCCGGGCCAATGATATCACTTCATGGAAGAATTAACAGCCGAGATTATTTAGGCATTTTAGGCGACCAAGTGCATCCAATGGTTCAAGCACTGTTCCCGGAGGAGAACGCCATCTTTCAGGATCATAATGCACCAATTCATACAGCTAGAATCGTTAAAGCATGGCACGAGGAACATTCTAATGAAGTTGAGCATATCATCTGGCCCCCACAATCCCCAGACCTCAACATTATTGAGCATTGATGGTCGATTTTAGAGATTCAAGTTAGACGTCAATTTCCGTCGCCAACGTCGCTCAAAGAACTGGAGGGTGTTTTAACTGCAAAATGGGCTAAAATTCCTTTGGAAACAATTCACACCTTGTATGAATCCATACCTTGGAGAAGTGAGGCTATAATCGCCGCAAAAGGTGGACCTACACCAAAATAAACTAACTTTTGTTGATGTTTCCAGGTGTTTCCATTATTTGGTCCAACCCCTGTGTATGTACAGTGGGGCAAAAAAGTATTTAGTCAGTCAGCAATAGTGCAAGTTCCACCACTTAAAAAGATGAGAGGCGTCTGTAATTTACATCATAGGTAGACCTCAACTATGGGAGACAAACTGAGAAAAAAAAATCCAGAAAATCACATTGTCTGTTTTATCATCATTTTATTTGCATATTATGGTGGAAAATAAGTATTTGGTCAGAAACAAAATTTCATCTCAATACTTTGTAATATATCCTTTGTTGGCAATGACAGAGGTCAAACGTTTTCTGTAAGTCTTCACAAGGTTGCCACACACTGTTGTTGGTATGTTGGCCCATTCCTCCATGCAGATCTCCTCTAGAGCAGTGATGTTTTTGGCTTTTCGCTTGGCAACACGGACTTTCAACTCCCTCCAAAGGTTTTCTACAGGGTTGAGATCTGGAGACTGGCTAGGCCACTCCAGGACCTTGAAATGTTTCTTACAAAGCCACTCCTTCGTTGCCCTGGCGGTGTGCTTTGGATCATTGTCATGTTGAAAGACCCAGCCACGTTTCATCTTCAATGCCCTTGCTGATGGAAGGAGGTTTGCACTCAAAATCTCACGATACATGGCCCCATTCATTCTTTCATGTACCCGGATCAGTCGTCCTGGCCCCTTTGCAGAGAAACAGCCCCAAAGCATGATGTTTCCACCACCATGCTTTACAGTAGGTATGGTGTCTGATGGATGCAACTCAGTATTCTTTTTCCTCCAAACACAACAAGTTGTGTTTCTACCAAACAGTTCCAGTTTGGTTTCATCAGACCATAGGACATTCTCCCAAAACTCCTCTGGATCATCCAAATGCTCTCTAGCAAACTTCAGACGGGCCCGGACATGTACTGGCTTAAGCAGAGGGACACGTCTGGCACTGCAGGATCTGAGTCCATGGTGGCGTAGTGTGTTACTTATGGTAGGCCTTGTTACATTGGTCCCAGCTCTCTGCAGTTCATTCACTAGGTCCCCCCGCGTGGTTCTGGGATTTTTGCTTACCGTTCTTGTGATCATTCTGACCCCACGGGGTGGGATTTTGCGTGGAGCCCCAGATCGAGGGAGATTATCAGTGGTCTGGAATGTCTTCAATTTTCTAATTATTGCTCCCACTGTTGATTTCTTCACTCCAAGCTGTTTGGCTATTGCAGATTCAGTCTTCCCAGCCTGGTGCAGGGCTACAATTTTGTTTCTGGTGTCCTTTGACAGCTCTTTGGTCTTCACCATAGTGGAGTTTGGAGTCAGACTGTTTGAGGGTGTGCACAGGTGTCTTTTTATACTGATAACAAGTTTAAACAGGTGCCATTACTACAGGTAATGAGTGGAGGAAAGAGAAGACTCTTGAAGAAGTTACAGGTCTGTGAGAGCCAGAAATCTTGATTGTTTGTTTCTGACCAAATACTTATTTTCCACCATAATATGCAAATAAAATGATAAAAAAACAGACAATGTGATTTTCTGGATTTTTTTTTCTCAGTTTGTCTCCCATAGTTGAGGTCTACCTATGACGTAAATTACAGACGCCTCTCATCTTTTTAAGTGGTGGAACTTGCACTATTGCTGACTGACTAAATACTTTTTTGCCCCACTGTATATGTATGTGTATAGATAGATATAGGTATAGATAGGTATAGATATATATATCTCCATCTCTCTCTCTCTCTCTCTCTCTCTCTCTCTATATATATATATACATATATATATATATATATATATATATATATATATATATATATATATATATATATACATATATATATATATATATATATATATATATATATATATATATATATATATATATATATATATTGCTATCTCCTTCCCAAACCCGACAGGATATGAGATATGGTTTACATACAGTAAACCATTTCATATCCCTTTTTTTTTTTTTTTTTTTTACATATTCCTCACTACTAATGTTAGAAGTCTATGTGTGCAACATTTTGTGGCTCTAGCTGTTAAAGGGTTAAATCATGGGAAAAAATTGGCGTGGGCTCCCACGCAATTTTCTCCGCCAGAGTGGGAAAGCCAGTGACTGAGGACAGATAGTAATAGCCTAGAGAGGGACGATGGATATTGCGCCCCCCCACCCCCTCCGGCTAAAAACATCTGCCCCCAGCCGGCCCAGAAAAGGCAAATCTGTAAGGTGCGCCCATTCTGGCACTTGGCCTCTCTCTTCCCACTCCCCTGTAGAGGTGGGATATGGGGTAATAAAGGGTTAATAATGGAGGTGTCAATAAGACACCTCTCCATTATTAATCCAATATTGATAAAGGGTTAAAAAACACACATTTGGAAAAAAGTATTTTAATTAAATAAATATACATGGTGTTGTAATATCTTTATTAGACGCTCAATCCAATTGAAGACCCTTGTCACCTGAAACAAAGTTAAAATAAAAAAACCAATATCCCATACCTCTCCGGCGTTATAGTCAAGTCCCACGATGTAAATCCATCTGAAGGGGTTAAATAATTTTACAACCAGGAGCCTGCTAATGCAGCTGTTGCCCCTGCCTGTAAAAAATAGGGAATGAATGGAAGGCAGGGGAACGTAGCATTGTAGACTTGCAGTGCTGCGTCCCCTGCTGGCATAACCTCATATGAACTCTAGCGTGGGAATTTTTCTGAATATTTTCAGAAAAAAAAATCTCGCCATACGGATAATTTTTGGAGTAAAAAAATCGCATCTTCGTATTGAGTATGTATCAATGTTCAGGAACTTTTCTGCGTATTACAGCCATAAAAAAAATGGACCGTATTTCCCTACGCTAAGTGTGACGCCGGCCTAATGAGGCAGATGGAGGCACTGTGAACGTCATAGGACATGTGATAAGACAGTGTATCTTTTTCGGAATGCATAAAAACGCTGTCCACCACAGTTTTGTGCACTTCTGAAAGGAAGAACAACGCTGTACAGGGGCCAGAGTCCAGAGGATCTCTGCTGCCTCATTATAGTGAATGGATCCACTGGGGGTTTCATCTGTCACGTAGCTCGGAGATTTAGATGGAAACACCAAAGTATGTGTTCAGCATAGAGCTCTGGATAAATGTGATCACAAACGTTATGAAAAATATTCCCAATAAAAGCTTCAACTGAATCCACACAAAAAAACACTCAAGTCCCTACTCAGGTACGTCATATAGGAGGCCTCCACGTTACTGGTAGTATAAACGCTCTGCAAAAACAAAATAGCTCATTGCCCCCAAAAAGAAATTCAGCGAATTCTGCACTCCCAAATGGCCCCATCCCTTCTGAGACCCAGTAGGCATAAACCACCTTTAGAATTCACATTAGGAAGGGGTATAATTTCCAAAATGGGGTCACTTGGGAGGTGTGTGTGGGGGGGGGGGGGGGGGGGGGGAGGGGAATTATGCTCTCTTGCACTTAGGGAGCTCTGTACATGTCAGCAAACCATTCTAGGAAAATCTGCCCTTCAGGAGGCAAACAGCGCTCCATCCCTACAGAGACTCTCCGTATGGCTAAGCAGTACTGTACAGCCACATATGGTCTATTTCTATATTCAGCAGAAATAGTGGGACACATTCTGGTGCCAATTTTACCCACTTCTTGTGTGAAAATGTTAAATCTGAGGCTAAAACAAGATTTTTGTGGTAAAAATGTAATTATTTTTTCTTCACTGCCCAAAGGTATAAAATTCTGTGACACACCCTTGGTATCAATATGATCATTACACCCCTAGATTAATTCATTTAGAGGTGTAGTTTGTAAAATGGGGCCACTTATGGGGCGTTCTACTGTTCTGCCACCACAGGGGCTCTCCCAGTGGGTCATGGCACCATCAAACCATAATAGTTAAATCTGCATTATAATATGGCGCTCCTTCCCTTTTGAGCTTTGCACTGTGTTCTCAATAGTTTTCACACATGGGGTATTGGCACACTCAGGAGAAATTGCACAACAAATTATGGGGTCCATTTTCGCCTGTTATCCTTGAGAAAATAAAAAATTTAGGGCTAAAAAAAAATTGTGTGGGAAAAATGTATTTTTTAAAAATTTTCTTAGCTCTTTTATCTTCCGTAAAGCAAGGGTTCAAGATGCTCACCACACATTTAGATAAGTTCCTTGAGGGGTCTAGTTTCCAAAGTGGTATCACTTGTGGGGAGTTTTCACTGTTTAGGCACATCAGTGGCCCTCCAAATGTGACATGGCATCCGCTCTAGATTCCAGACAATATTCTGTTCAAGAAGTCAAACCTTTCTCCATCTATTCCGGGTCCAGCCGTGCGCCCAAACAGTTGTCGTCCTCTACACATGGGGTATCGGCATTCTCAGGAGAAATTGCACAACAATTTTTGGGGTCCATTTTCTCCTGCTACCTTTGTTAAAATAAAATATTGGTGCTAAAAGATGATTTTTGTGGAAAAATGTGATTTTTAATTTTCACGGCTCTTCTTTCTAAACTTCTGTGAAGCACCTTACGGTTCAAGGTGCTCACCATGGATTTAAATACATTCCTTGAGGGGTCTAGTTTCCAAACCAGGGTCACTTGTGGGGGGGGGGGGGGGGGGGTTCCACTGTTTAGGCACATCAGGGGCTCTCCAAATGTGACATGGCGTCCGATCTCAATTCCAGCCATTTTGCGTTGAAAAAGTAAAACGGCACTCTTTCCCTTCCAAGCTCTGCCGTGGTTTACCCCCACATATGGGGTATCAGCATACGCAGGACAAATTGCACAACAACTTTTAGGGTTTAATTTCTCCTGTTACCCTTGGGAAAATAAAAAAAAAAATTGAGGAGCGAAAATATTTTTGTGGAAAAAATGATTTTTTTTATTTTCACGGCTCTACATTATAAACCTCTGTGAAGAACTTGGGGGTTCAAAGTGCTCACCAAACATTTAGATAAGTTCCTTTGGGGGCTCTAGTTTCCAAAATGGTGTCACTTATTGGGGGTTTCCACAGTTTAGGCACATCAGGGGCTCTCCAAACGCGACATGGCATGCGCTCTCGACTCCAGCCAATTTTACGTTCAAAACCTCAAATAGTGCGCCTTCCTTTCCGAGCCCAGCCATGCCCCTAAAGAGTGGTCTTCCTCCAAACATGGGGTATCGGTGTACTCAGGAGAAACTGCACAACAAATAATATGGTTAATTTTCTCCTGATACCCTTGACAAAATAAAAACAATTGGGTCTGAAGTAAAATTTTTCTGAAAAAGTTAAATGTTCATCTTTTTTTTTCCACATTGCTTCAGTTCTTGATAAGCAGCTGAAGGGTTAATAAACTTGAATGTGGTTTTGAGCACCTTGTGGGGTGCAGTTTTTAGAATGGTGTCACTTTTGGGTATTTTCTTTCATATAGGCCCGCATAGTCACTTTAAATGTGAGGTGGTCCCGAAAAAATGGTTTTGTAAATTTTGTTGGAAAAATGAGATGTCGCTAGTCAAATTTTAACCCTTATAACTTCCTAACCAAAAAATTAAAAGCTTGAAAATTGTCACTTTCTAAAAATTTCTGCCAAATTTCTTTTTTTTTTTTTTTCACAAATAAATACAAGAAATTTTGAAGAAATTTTACCACTATCATAAAGTACAATATGTCACGAAAAAACATTCTCAGAATCAGTGGGATCTGTTGAAGCATTCCAGAGTTATTGCCACATAAAATGACAGTGGTCAGATTTCAAAATTAAGGCCTGGTCATTAACCTACAAAGTGGCTTGCTCCTTAAGGGTTTAAATGAGTACTCTTTAGAATAGATACAAAGACACACTCATAGGGAATTTAGATTGTGAGGCCCATCGGGGACAGCAATGATAATGTGTGAAAAACTGTAAAGCGCTGCGGAATATGTTAGCACTATATAAAAAGAAAGATTATTAGCAATATTAATTTTGTGGGATTTTACACCAAGCACCTCACAAATGAGCTTTTAATGGTGGCAGAGGCTGAATGTAGACCGAATACAAAGCAAAACAGCACAGCTGTGTAACCTGTATAGTGGCTGCTGCTGGGTACTGCAGATACACTCATCTGAATAAGAGCTGTTCTATAGTACCGGGAAGTAGCCACTAATGTATGGGGCTGTGCTGTTTTGCACTGTACACGGTTTACATCCGGTGTGTCGACCACCCACTGTTCCTATATTGATGATTTATCCAATGAATAATTCATCAATATCAAAGTGGTGGAAAACTAATTAAGAAAAGTGTGAAATGAATTAAAAAAAAAAAAACAGAAAGAGGAAGAGCAGAGTATTGAGCTTGTCCTCTAAAGCGTTAAAGGGTTATTCCCATCCTCTTCACGCAAACAAGCATGAATTATAAAGGGGATAACTTTTTGGGGGTGGAATGTGGGGGGAAGGGAAGGTGGGAGTTGAATAACGCTTTCAATAAAATCAGTATGTGCAGACAAAAAGAATTTTCATTTGAATGGTAGAAAAAAAGCTGCAACAATGCCAATTCAAATCTATAAGCAAAAAAGGCAAAAACAGATACTGCAGTTTATAAAAAACTCTTGGGGACCCTAACAATGAATTACAAACATCTCTGCACATACAGCAATCACAATGTGTCATATAGTCACCCAGCTTTGCACACAGACTTCCCTCTGCTCTTTGCTTTCATATGGTATGCCTTTCAGCTAACCCCCCCCCCCGCTTGCCCTGTGTTATTTATGACATTGTTTACTTAGGCCTGATTGTATGCATCTGGTCCACCCTTAATTCTCTGACCAAGATGAGCAGAGACCACTCCTCTCTGCTCCACACCTGAACGCACTTAGTTTTCCATATATTGCATAGCACAAGTCTGCATGACTTTAGTCTGCAGTGTGATTTCTAGAAGTGTGTTCTAAAAGTGTGGATTACATTAGAATTAAAACCTGAATTGGAACTGAAGGTAACTGGCCTGTCACTGTAAACAATGTTTCTGTTTTGTTGTCACTTTTACCCCTATAATCTTTCACTTTCTGCTACCTCCCCCAATCCCCACACCAAGTAAGGAACTGTTCATCTCCTCTTCAATCCTCCCCATCCATCTCACCTCCTCCTCAGAACTGTTCCTTAACATACAATCCTCTGTCTCAAAGCACAGGCAGCCCCCTCACGCTCTCTCCTGCTCCCACCTGCTAACACTATCTCTGCTCCTTCTCACTGCTGGTGATATCTCTCCAAATCCTGGTCCTCCTCACCACATTCCCACAGTCATTTCTACCTCCCATCCACGCTCCATCACAAACTTCCGTGACCTCTCTAACCTTATACCCATTCGCCCAGCCCCCGCTTCCCCAGTCCCACTAACAGGAGCTCTGTGGAACGCTCGCTCTGTCTGTAACAAGCTTTCCTACATCCATGATCTCTTTGTTACTACCAAACTTTCCTTCCTCGCCATCACCGAAACCTGGCTCACCCCTTCTGACACAGCCTCTCCTGCTGCACTCTTACGGTGGCTTCCACCTTTCTCACACACCCCGCCCCAGCAGCAAGCATGGCGGAGGAGTTGGTTTTCTCCTGTCAGATAACTGCTCCTTCACCCCAATCCCACTGCCACCCTCTGTTACCCTCCCTTCCTTTGAGGTGCACTCTGTGCGCATCTACTCCCCCTCCAACCTCCAACTGGCTGTCATTTACCGCCCCCCAGGGCCAGCCACCATCTTCTTTGACCACTTCACCACCTGGCTACTTCATTTCCTTTCTGCAGACATCCCCACTATCATCATGGGCGATTTTAACATCTCCATTGACACTTCCCTCTCAGCTGCCACTAAACTTCTATCTCTCTCTTCCTCCTTCGGCCTCACTCAATGGTCTTCTGCAGCCACTCACAAAGATGGTCACACACTGGACCTAATCTTCACCCGCCTCTGCTCCCTATCTAACCTCTCTAACTCACCTCTTCCTCTCTCTGACCACAACCTTCTCACATTCTCATCTCTCTCCACTCCATGTCTAGAGTCCCCACCCCACAAACTTTCACACCCTCGCAGAAATCTTAAACATCTTGACCTACATTCATTCTCTGAATCCCTCCTACCTCTCACTGACATAAGTTCCATACACAATGCGGATGACGCTGCCGCTCTATATAACACCACAATAGCTGTAGCTTTGGAATCCACTTACACATACCAAAGCTCGCAAAATCAACAGACAGCCCTGGCACACCAGCCTGACCAAGGAACTGAGGCGAGCTTCCAGGGCTGCTGAGCGCAGATGGAAAAGATCCCACTCCAACGACCAGTTAATCGCATTCAAACAGTCCCTCACTACTTTCAAGACCGCACTCGCCACAGCTAAACAAACCTACTTCTCATCTCTCATATCCTCCCTGTCTCACAACCCTAAACAGTTATTCAACACCTTCAATTCTCTCCTCCGTCCCCCAGCACCTCCTCTCTCCCCACTTATCTCTGCTGAAGACTTTGCCTCATTCTTCAAGCAGAAGATTGATAACATCAGAGACAGTTTTGGTCAACAAGCCCCAGAGCCCTTCCTCCCAACTTCCCTACCCTCCACCTCCAAAACCAACTACTCCACCATTACAGAAGATCAACTCGCCACTCTACTCTCAAGATCGCATCTCACCACCAGTGCACTTGACCCGCTCCCATCCCACCTCATCCCAAACCTCACCACAATCTTCATCCCAACCCTAACCCATCTCTTCAACCTATCACTAACAACTGGTGTTTTCCCCTCAAGCTTTAAACATGCCTCCATCACACCTATCCTCAAAAAGCCCTCTCTTGACCCATCCTCTGTATCTAGCTATCGCCCTATATCACTTCTCCCCTATGCCTCAAAACTACTGGAACAACACGTCTACCTTGAACTGTCCTCCCATCTCTCTTCTTGCTCCCTCTTTGACCGCTTACAATCTGGCTTCCGGTCACACCATTCCACTGAAACTGCCCTAACTAAGGTCACCAATGACCTCTTAACCGCCAAGAGCAAGCGACACTACTCTGTCCTCCTCCTCCTCGACCTGTCGGCTGCCTTTGACACAGTGGACCATTCCCTATTATTACAGACCCTCTCATCCCTTGGCATCACAGACTTGGCCCTATCCTGGATCTCATCATACCTAACAGACCGGACATTCAGCGTCTCCCACTCACACACCACCTCCTCACCTCGCCCCCTATCTGTCGGAGTCCCACAAGGTTCAGTCCTTGGGCCCCTGCTCTTCTCCATTTACACCTTTGGCCTGGGACAGCTCATAGAATCTCATGGCTTTCAGTATCACCTCTATGCTGATGACACACAGATCTACATCTCTGGACCAGATATCACCTCCCTACTAACCAGAATCCCTCAATGTCTGTCCACTATTTCATCCTTCTTCGCTAGATTTCTGAAACTTAACATGGACAAAACAGAATTCATCATCTTTCCCCCATCTCACGTGACCCCCCCAACGAACCTATCCATTACAGTAAATGGCTGCCCACTCTCCCCAGTCCCACAAGCTCGCTGCCTCGGGGTAATCCTTGACGCTGATCTCTCCTTCAAACCACATATCCAAGCCCTTTCCACTTCCTGCCGACTTCAACTCAAAAATATTGCACGAATCCGTTCATTCCTCAACCAAGAATCTGCAAAAACCCTAGTCCATGCCCTCATCATCTCTCGCCTTGACTACTGCAACCTTCTGCTCTGTGGCCTCCCCTCAAACACTCTCGCACCCCTCCAATCTATTCTAAACTCTGCTGCCCGACTAATCCACCTGTCCCCCCGCTATTCTCCGGCCTCTCCCATCTGTCAATCCCTTCACTGGCTCCCCATTGCCCAGAGACTCCAGTACAAAACCCTAACCATGACGTACAAAGCCATCCACAACCTGTCTCCTCCTTACATCTGCGACCTCATCTCCCGGTACTTTCCTACACGCAACCTCCGATCCTCACAAGATCTCCTTCTCTACTCCCCTCTTATCTCCTCTTCCCACAATCGCATACAAGATTTCTCTCGCGTATCACCCCTACTCTGGAACCCTCTACCACAACACATCAGACTCTCGCCCACCATCGAAACCTTCAAAAAGAATCTGAAGACCCACCTCTTCCGACAAGCCTACAACCTGCAGTAACCACCGATCGACCAAACCGCTGCATGACCAGCTCTACCCTCACCTACTGTATTCTCACCCATCCCTTGTAGATTGTGAGCCTTCGCGGGCAGGGTCCTCTCTCCTACTGTAACAGTTATGACTTGTATTGTTCAAGATTATTGTACTTGTTATTATGTACACCCCTCCTCACTTGTAAAGCGCCATGGAATAAATGGCGCTATAACAAATAATAATAATAATAATAATAATATAGTCGCCAACCAGTGAAGAAGGCGGCTGCTTCCGTGCCAATATGCCGCCCGTGTATGCAACAATTACGTTTTCACTCCAAGCTCAGTGAGCCAGCGCTAGCCATGGACGCAGTCACTTGATGTACTGTGTGCAGAAGTTTGTGCATCACCCAAGACATTCCCAGACTGACCTCCTTAAAGCTTCTAGCATTGAAAAGAGAAATGAAAGCAGAGGAGTGCCAGAGATCACATCCTGTCTCCTGAGTATTGTAATCCCCTGAGCTTTGAAGCCTCTGGTGTTGGGTTTACTGAGCAGACTGCATTTCTGAGCACTTCTTAAGCCCTAGCTGCCAATAAACAGCTGTGAGCACTGAAAGAGCCCAGCTTCTTAACAGCTAGAAGAGGTGCAGAACAGAGCCAACAGAAACCTGATCAACTGATTATGTGGCCTATGGGAAAAAAGGAAATAAACAGAATATCAAATATTACAATATGCTACTAATATCCCGGACCGTCATTTTCCTGCTTTTTGAAATCCCTTTACTAGTAACAATAAAGCAACATGAAAGAACAGGCTTTTCCAATCTTGCCCAAGAAGACACTTTTCGGTTGAATACCATTTTGTACAGCTTTCTGTGTTTTCACCACTTTCCTACTGTTTTTATGCAATGTGTCTGGAGAGTCCACACACAAAATTGAGTTTGTTATCAGAGCCTTACTGCTAAAAAGAGAAGAGGCAGAAGACACCTGCAAAAATAGAATGATTGTGCAGTAATGAATATTCCTGCAGAGGGCACGGTGTGCAGAATGAGTATTTTGACAGTATCATTTGCATGCAATTTTCCAGCAAATTAAATGTGAATGCTTATTGGATGAAGGAGATCAGGTGATGTGTATTTGTGTAATAAGGAAGGGTGAGGCCTAAGGATGCATCAAAGTGTGCAGAATTATTAGGCAGCTTGTTATTCTCAGGCAAAATGTGCCAAAAAAAAGAAATTTAACTGACTGGAAAGTAAAAAAAATATGGTTACAAGTCTTACAGAAGGATGCAGCATTCTTGAGATTGCTATGATTTTGTCTGTGATCACAGAACTATCAAAAGTTTTGTTGCAAATAGTCAATAGGGTCGCAAAAAAACATGATGAGAAAAAAAAGCAGCACATTAACTGGCAAAGTTTTGAGAAGAATCAAAGATGAAGCGCCAGAATTCCATTATCCTCTGGTTCTGTCATATTCCAGAACTGCAACCTCCCTGGAGATCCCAGAAGTACAAGGTGTTCAGTCGTCAGAGACATGGCTAGGGTAAGGCTGAGACCCAACCACCGCTGAGCAAGACACAAAATAAAGATTTTACGGACTGATGAGATGAGAATATACTTAATGGACCAGATGGATGAGCTCATGGCTGGATCAGTCATGAGCACAGACCTCATCCGATTGTGGGGTACTGCTATGAGCTGGTATTAAAGATGAGCTAGTTGGACCTTTTCAGGTTGAATATAGACTCAAAATCAACTTCTAAATCCACTGACAGTTTTAAGAAGACACTTTCTACAAGCAGTGGTACAGGAAAAAGTCTGCATTGTTTAAGAAAACCATGATTTTTATGTAGGGCAATGCTTCATCACAACATCGAAGTTTCCGCTGCTTAGTGAATACATTAGGAAACGGAGGCTCGATGGATGGAAGACTTATGAAACTTATTGAAAAGGAGGGCTACATTGGCCACAAACTTTTTTATGTTTTTTGTACACTTTCAGATGTTTGGTTATTATTCTCCCTTCCATTTAATTGCATGATAACTCTGCACACTAAGGGTGCATGTCCATGGTCCGGATTGTCGGCGCTTTGGACTGATCGGAAAACCCGCTCCGCCCAAAGAACCACCCCCTTCTACGTGCGGTGATTCCGGATGTGTTCATTACACACATCCAGAATCGCCGCACCGTATACATAGGACCCTGTTATAAAGACGCGCCGTATGTCCATAAACGCAGGGCTGCATCGTGTCTGCACGCATAGTGGAGACGGGATTTCATAAAATCCCCTCCACTATGCTGTAACATCTGGACGTTGCGGGTTGAATGCTGCAGTTGTACGCAGCGTTCAATCTGCAGATAATCCGGATGTAATCCGGCCTGTGGACACATACCCTAAAAGTTACCCAATAATTCTGCACACAATTATTCCAAAAGAAAGACAAAACCATATTTTTTACCTTCTTAAAAATTCAAGTTTATTAACAGTTTGGATTGATCGAAAGCACAGTAGCTGTTGAATAATAAAAAATACAAATTGCCTAATAATTATGCACAGAGTGCATAGGCTTCATTATAGGAACACCCAAACAGGAGAAAGACATGACTGATGACTTACTTGATGGCATGATAAATATCTTCAAGCATATCTTGGTCAAAGTCTTTCCCACCATTGACACCTTTCAAGTTTTTCCTGAATTCCTAAATACAAAAAAAAAAAAAAAAACACAGTAAGATACTGGGGTACATAATTAGCAATAATGTTTTATAATAAAAATCCTGTTTTACATAGCGCCAGCACTTTACAAATGGGGAAGTAACAAACAATAATATAATTCACCAAACTAAGGCAGGGTACACATAATATGTAGAAGTCTGCTGATAGCAGTGATTACACGTGCGCCCTCAGCTCGGGTCACCATGCATGAGTTTAGAAGTACAAAGAGAGGAGTGATTTGCTGCAAGACCCTACTATTGGCCGCTTATTTTCTCCAGAGAACAAAATATCAGGTAGATGAAATCCAACAACTCAATAAGGTCTCTCCCGACGTCGAGGAGTTGATGCCCGCATTAGATGGTCAGCAGACTTTTTTTCCCAGACTGTGTGCCTGTGCAAAAATCACAGGGACAAGTCCATTTTTTAATGGCATCAGGGATGAAAATGACCCATACAAGTCTAATTCCATGGAGATCACAGACAACACATGGATGGCATCATTGTGCTGTCCGTCATTAACATTGTGAACAAACATGATGTCTGAATGAGGCTTAATGCAGAACAAACATACAATTTCTTTCATCCGTCTTTCAGCTGGAACCCAGAACCAATTAAGTTTACTGCAAAGATAAAAAATATAAACATAAAAGTGTATTTTAAAAGAGAGCCCCGATAATTGCACTGTAAAGCAGACCACGTTAGGGATTTTAGATGTTGTTTTCAGAATAGCTCGTCAAGTGTGGTTGGTCTGTGAAGGTTGTCGTCTTGGATGACAATGCCGCCATTGGATGAGCAGCTGCACAAAACAATTAATCGATTGCTGTAGTGATCAGAGGCCTCATATAGCCTTCATCTCTAGTCTCTAGGGATGCAAATTTGTGATTCAGTATGAAATACAGCATCTGACAATGACTGAAAAAGTCCAACACAGGAATACAGATGTTCTACAGATATCTGCCTGCAGTCAGCATCTGTACTGCTTATTTGTGTATAAAAAATAAAAAAAAATGTTATGAATGGCCAGCAGAAAAGAAATATGTATCAGCTTTTTTGGTTATTTAGAATAGCCCGTCACCTAAACAGTAATTTTCTTCCCCCATTTTTAATTCCGTGCCTAGAGCTATAATTTTATTTTCAAAGCACAGTTGTGTGACGAGTTGTATCTTTTAACCAATTAGTGACAGAGCCAATTTTGTATTTCATGACCAAGCCAATTTTTATGATTCTGACCACTGTCACTTTATGAGGTTATAGCTCTGGAACGCTTCAACGTAGCCCACTAATTCTGACATTGTTTTTTCGTGACACATTGTACTTCATGTTAATGATAAAATTTCTTCTGTATGACTTCCGTAAATATTTACGAGGAAAAGAAAGGAAATTTGGCAAATATTTTGAAAATTTTGCAATTTTCAAAATTTTAATTTTTGTGCCCTTAAATCAGAGAGTGGTGTCACACAAAATAGTTAATAAAGTAAAGTTGACGTGGTAAATTTCAATCAGGACAATTTTGAATTTACAATTTCTTTGTTAAAAAGTTATAAGGGTTAAAAGTTAACCAGTGATTTCTCATTTTTCCAACAAAAGTTACAAAACCATTTTTTTAAGGACCACCTCACATTTGAAGTGAGTTTGGGGGGGGAGTCAATACAACAAAAAATACCCAAAAGTGACACCATTCTACAAACTTAAAAACTGCACCCTTCAAGGGGCGCAAAACCATATTCAAGAAGTTTATTAACCTTTCAGGTTTCAGGACTAAAGCAATATGGAAGGAAAAACAATAACATTTTACTTTTTTCACAAAAAAATTACTTTGGAATCAAACTTTTTCCTTTTCACAAGGGTATCAGGAGAAAATGAACCACAAAATTTGTTGTGTAATTTCTCCGGAGTACGCCAATACCCCGTATGTGGGGGAAAGCCACTGTTTGGAAGCATGGCAGGGCTCAGAAGGGAGGGAGCACCATTCGACTTTATGAAAGCAAAATTGGGTGGAATCAATGGGGGGTGCCATGTCACGTTTGGAGACCCCCAGATGTTCTTAAACAATGGTAATCCCCCAATTCTAAATCCAACCCTAACACATCCCTACCCCAATGATAACCCCAACCCCACAACCCTAACCCCAACACTAACCCCAATCCTAACCCCAACCCTAGCTCTAACCCTAACCCCAACGTAACCCTAGCTATAACACTAACCCTAGATCTAAACCAACCCTAACTGCAAAGAATGAAAAAAAATTTTTTTTTATTTTATTAATTTTATCTAACTAAGGGGGTGACAAAGGGGGGTTTGATTAACTTTTTTTATTTTGACCACTGTGATAGAACCTATCACAGTGATCAAAATGAACCTATAGGAAAAATCTCCTATAGTTGCCGGGTGCCAGATCTTGGAGGGCGCACCACGCATGCGCCCGCCATTCTTCCAGGAAAATTACATGGAGGGCCAGGGGATGAAGCCGGAGGGTCCAGGAATGCCGGAAGTACTTGGTGGGGCTCAGGGGACCCCATTTCTCCCTCTTCTGGTATGTTAGATCATATCGGAGAGAAAAATAAATGGAAAATATGACCTATTTTTTTGTGATCATCGTTATTCGGTGAATAACAGCGATCACAAGACTGGGGTCGGTAAAAACCGACCTGGACCATGCTCTCTGGGTTCTCAGCTACCCCCGGTAGCCGAGGCCCCAGATATTTTCATGCCGGGGGAGCTATACACTTATTTCTCAGCGACGTTAAAAAGCGGCGCTGAGGAATAAGTACCCTTCATTGCTGCTGTTAAAAAGCACATTGGCGGTCATTAAGGGGTTAAAGGATTAGTGGTGCTTTTGAATATTGCAACTTAATTTATTATAAACTGTATTGAAATAGAGCAAAATGAAATGGGGTGTAATGAAAAAAAACCTGCAATTCCAACTATTATTGTTCAGGTCTAGTTTTTGTTCTGTTGGTCTGTGTTATTAATGCAAGGAAGCAAAATGAGATGTAAATATAAGTTTTAGCTCACCTCTAGAGTCATTGGCACATTCTGTTTGCGGACGTTGTGATTGTGTTGATCAGTGTTAAGCATAATGACGGCATATGCCAAGGCAAAGCAGGCATCACTATGGGCAAATGGTGTTCCATTAGATTTCTAGAAATGGGGAGAGAATATGTGGCATTTTTATACTTGTTAAAAGTTTGTGAATACAATTTTTTCTAGAAATTTTTTTTTTAAAGATACTTCGCTTCCCTCACCCTCCAATGCTCGGTAAATGCCTCCAGTAACCTGTGAATCACAGGAGCTTCCCCTGGTAAACGGAAGGCTTCAAGGTAAAGTCTTAATGCTTCATCAATTCTTAAGCCTTGGAACTGAAACGTTCTGAACGATATAAAGTGAAAGAAATGATTGAGAAAAAGACAGTTGTAACATGACAAACACAAAGTGCTTTTTGAGTGTCTATAAACCACAAATCATACATTTTTACTATTGGCTTCAATTAATCATCACTCCTTATTTTTCTTGAATATTCTTTTCAATAGTAAAAAAAAAAAATACTAAGCTCCGGAAAATGGTTTGTGCTTTGTTTAGTAAAACTTACATAAAGAAATAAAAATAATGAAACATGAGTAACATGCTAAATATACAGTGAACTACACTTACAACGAAGGGGTTCATTTACACGAGTTCTGGAGACCGCATCCAAAAATTATCAGATGGTGAACGGCTCCACTTACACAGATTATTTCTATATAGCTTTTGACCTTCGGTTTACTGTAGGTGATTCTATGGCCTGGACAAGAATGACTGAAGGGTTTTCATGTATATAGAGCATACATACTGCATAATCAAGTTATGCAAATAACCGATATTCTTTTAGATCTCTGCATGCTGTCAGTGAATGCTTTCTTGTTTACTTCAGGAGCGAATAGTTGAGAAATCAGCACACCTGTATCCAGGTGACATCTCTTTGCTGATGTTCTTTACTGAGGAATCACTAACCAGAATTGGAAACACTGTTGTAATGCATTATATATTAGTTACATATACATTAGTTTTCCATCCGTGTTTAACTGAACCAGTGTCAACATTCAATAGGTAAAACAAAAAGGTTCTGACAGTCTACCTGCTTTAGTGAAACAGAAATGGATGAGAAAAAAAAGATACAATTCTGATAAAGGAGAAAAAGAAAAAACCGCAGCTTAAGGATGTGTGCACACGTTCCGGATTTTTCGTGTTTTTTCTCTATAAAACCGCGAAAAAAAAGCATCCATTTAGCTATTAATAGAATGCAATCCGCAATTTTTGTGCATATGTTGCGTTTTTTTCCGCGATAAAAACGCATCGCGGAAAAAAGGCAGCATCTTCATTAATTGTGCGGATTTTTCGCGGATGTCCCGCTGTTTACTGCATTGGAAAGCTCCGGAAAAAAACACGAAAAATCTGCATAAAAACAGCACAAAAACGCGCAAAAAACACATGCGGATTTCCTGCAGAAAAAGTCCGGTGTTGTTCAGGAAATTTCTGCAAATAATCCTGACGTGTGCACATACCCTTACACTGATCCATTGCAGCCATCTGTCCAGAGCGACCTTTTTGCGATTATGTACGTGGCTGATAGAAGACATGATTGGATACATTGTGAAAACATCTCAGCTAGTCACAGCAACAGTGGCATTCATTTTATGAATCAATCCATCTACAAATTGAGCAATTCTGTTTTTGTAAATAATAAATTATAATAATTGATTATCCAGCTGCAATGACTTACCCCACAAAGCTCTCAAGTAGATCAAGGCTTTTGCGATCACTTACGAATTCTCCTATCATTTTCTTATCCAGTCTTGGATTCTCCCTCAGCCACTGTGCTACCTCCCTGTTATCCATCGGTGTTGTCAAGAGATTCTTTTCTTGAAGAAACTCTATTCCTTTCTTAGATTTTTGATTAAACTGCTCGGTTCCAGTTATAAGGAGCTACGAAAACAGCCAACACAAAGTGATCAAATGTTATAGGTTTGTTACAATGTCCCCCCCACACCCAAAAAAATGAAAATGCTCGCTAGTTGTATACCTTTTTCTTGTTCTTTATATCATTAAGCTCTTGGACTGTAGGAAGGGATGTTGAGAAGTGTGGAGGTTTCTTTTGAGTCTTCTTGTCAGCTAAAACAAAAAGACACCAGAAGCCAAGAGGCTGTAAGTACCTAAAACTACATTATATCCAGGGCAAAATAAAAGCAGCAAGTGTAAGCAAAACTGCCCATCATTTACAAGGTTTCCTAGTACATTTCATTTGATTATACAGAAAGAGGTGTTGGAGATATTATTGTATGTACTCAGTTCCCACATGTATATGTCTATAATGCGTTCTCCTTCAAAGGATTTTCAATAGAGCCAAGCTCCTTCTTCTTATCAAGAGTACAAGTGTACTGAATCATTGTTCTACTTATAGGGAACTCGACAGCTGAAACATGCTACCCAATCCACAGGCAGCATGATAGAAGCTGGGGACCGAGCTGCACATGAGACAAATTGGACAGGAGTGGCCCTGACTGCTTTTTCCCATTCACTGCCCTGATATGACAGGCCTCTCCCTATACACGCACTCAGGGAGACACCTGTCACTCGAGTGGAGCGAGCATGAAGAAGCCACCAGAGACACACCTGTTCGACTAGTCTCCAGCGTCACTAGAAAGCTAATTTTTTCTCAGAGATGCCACAGCATTTCAGAGTTAAACATACATAGCTGAAAGTCTCAGTTACTTACCAGTAACGGGATTTTTTGGAACCCATGACAGCACCACGAGACAGGGGCTCTGCCCTTCAGGGACAAGAAACCTACAGGCTAAAAAGGGTGGCACCTCTTCCTCGCATCAGTTGGATTGCAGAGCACGAGAGAAAAAAATAAGAATTCAGGTCTGGATCACCCTTCTACCAAAGGTGAGGCTGAAAGTGGAAACGATATCCAGTCTATGTTTATAGAAAGTAGAAGGAGAGGACCAGATTGCCGCCTTACAAATCTGCTTGATTGAGTCATCTGATCTCTCCACCCACAGCTCTTGTGGAGTAAATGTACCTTCACACTAAGCGACGCTGCAGCGATACAGACAACGATGCCGATCCCTGCAGCGTCGCTGTGTGGTCGCTGGAGAGCTGCCACACAGACAGCTCTCCAGCGACCAATGATGCCGAAGTCCCCTGGTAACCAGGGTAAACATCGGGTTACTAAGCTCAGGGCCGCGCTTAGTAACCCGATGTTTACCCTGGTTACCATTGTAAAAGTAAAAAAAAAAAAAAACACATACTCACATTCCGGTGCCCGGCGTCCGCTTCCCTGCACTCCTCCTGCATCCTGTGTCAGCGCCGAACATCTCTGGCATCTCCCACAGAGCAGAGCGGTGACGTCACCGCTCTGCTTTACGGCCGGCACTTACACAGGATGCAGGAGGAGTGCAGGGAAGCGGACGCCGGGCACCGGAATGTGAGTATGTGTTTTTTTTTTTTTTACTTTTACACTGGTAACCAGGGTAAACATCGGGTTACTAAGCGCGGCCCTGCACTTAGTAACCCGATGTTTACCCTGGTTACCAGTGAAGACATCGCTGGCTCGGTGTCACACACACACCGATTCAGCGATGTCAGCGGGGAGATCCAGCGACGAAGTAAAGTTCTGGACTTTCAGCAACGACCAGCGATCTCACAGCGGGATCCTGATCGCTGCTGCGTGTCAAACACAACGATATCGCTATCCAGGACGCTGCAACGTCACGGATCGCTGTCGTTATCGTTGTAAAGTCGCTTAGTGTGAAGGTACCTTAAGCCTTCAGACCTTCTGGAACTGCTTTGCCTCTTGAATAATAAGCTAAAGAAAAGGCCTCCCTGATCCAATCAACCTAGCTATTGTGCATTTTAGAGGTTTAGGCACCTTCCTGGGTCCCTGGAAAGACTAACAATGAACTCTCTTTTCTCCAGGCCTCAGTCAAAGAGAGGTACTTAGACATCTCCTAACGTCTTGAGTATGAAGCTTCTCTTTCTGAGTTTTTGGACTAGAGCAAAATAAAGGAATAACCATCTCCTGTAACCTACGAAACCGGGACTCTTTAGGTAGGTAGGAAGGCTCGGGCTTCAAAATTACAGTCTTCTAGTATCTGAGTAAATGTTGGAGCTTTGGAAAGGGCCTGAATGTCACTGACTCTTCGGACAGATGTTAAAGGCTACCAGACAGGCTGTTTTACAAGAAAGAACCTTAATTGACATGGATTCAATGGGTTCAAACGGTAACTCCATCATAGCTGTTAAGACTAGATTTAAATCCCATGGCCCTACTTAAAATGGGCCTGGATCTAGATGAAGCACTAAAAATATACATACCCAATAATTCCCTGCTAAATCACAGTTATACAGGGTCCCTAGAGATGGCACTTGGACTTTGGAGGGTATTGGTAGGTACTTCTAGTTCGAAAACGTTTTGCACGAACTCCAGAATACTATCCACTGCCGCCACATCCTCTATCTTCGATCCCGAAGAGTTTAGAAACTTTCTCCACGTTCTAGCAAATTCTTATCGTAGCTGCCTTCCTACTTTGAAGTAGGGTGGAAATAAGATTAGGCTAAAAACCATTTCCTTTAACAGCACCCTCTCAAATTCTACGCCGTTAAATAAAAGTTGGCTTCTTGTGGATGGTGCATCGGCCCTTGTTAGAGGAGATTCGGAAGGGAGGGTCCAAGGTTCGGTGATGGACATTCTCAACCATGAGAACCATGGTCTTCTGGGCCAAAAGGGAACAATCAAAACAATCCTTGCCCTGTCTTCCCTGATGATCTTTGCTACCAAACAGGATTAGGGCTACTGGTGGAAACGCGTATGCCAGGGGACCATCTCTGGGATTCAAAAAACAGAATCTTAACCACATCTGTGCTATTTGGTTGAACATGGACTGATTTAGCTCCCACTTCCCTTGCCTTAGTTGATTGGGCCCCTGGACAAAGCATTTCATTGCAAAACGCGCTTTCGGGTGCGGTGGGTACCCAGTCATCCATCTCTGAGGTACAGTACCTGTCACTATGTACTCTAACTGTGTGAAACCATTTGTATTTCTCTGCATCCCCTTTTACCTGCCGTCATGCTAGCCTCACACCTTGCCAATACATATTTTTTACTAGCAACTTTGCCTTTTACGGTCTTACCTTGGCCTTGGTGTGGAGCTGCATGTTTTCTGAATATACATTTATAATTCGTGGTTCCTTGTATACCTTTCATTCTTTGTATAAAGCGGTTCAAACATGCACACAATGGCAATATTTATTGTACTTTTTTCATTGTTACTTTTTGTCCTTTTTTGGTGACTGTTACATATGTATTAGGTGTTATGAGAGTAAGTTACATTTACAATCTTTTAAGCACTATTTTATGCGCTACATTATCTCGGTGTACCCTCCTTTGTTTCTGTAACCTGAGGTGTTCTGTTTTATATATTGTTTTTAAATGTATTTAATAAACTTTACATTCTTCATTCTATATTTTGGCCTTTTGTAAAGTTTTTCTTTGTTTGGAGTTTATGGATTTTATTAGGTCAAGAATCCAGCTGCTACCAGATATTCTTTCCCAGGCAGGGAAGAAGGAGGAGAGCCTCCACCCTACCTGGGATGTGAGTCATTGGCCTGTTTTTTTGGTATCCTGGGAGGAGGTTCCATACATGAAGCCTCTACCTTTTCTTCTTCGGTCCTCCCATCTATCCTGCTCTCTGGAGGGTTTCCTTCGGGTAAACCTTCCCTTCCAGAAGGATCGCTTGTAGGCTGGGAAGGACATCTCTTTTTGATGTCCCCAGCCTTCTCCAAAAGCTCATCCAAAGCTGGGCCAAAAAGGTGTTCTCATTCACACGGAATGGCACACAGCTTGCTCTGGTCTGAATATCCCCTGGCATTTTAACCACAAAGCCCTAAGGCCGCACTGGAAAAGGCTGCTGATCTTACTGTTAATTGTGCTGAATTTGCTGAAGCATCCAATAAAAATGCTGCCCCTCGCATAAGTGGGATAGTAGCCAAAATATTGTCTCTTGACATCTGCTCTTTAAATGGGCATCTAGGTAATCCAACCAGATCATTAAAGTTCTGTCTGTACATGCTGCAGCCACTGCTGGTTTTAAGGCCAATGTCTCCCATGTACCTCTAAGAAATATCCGCTTTTCTATTGATGGGATCCTTCACATTTCCCATATCCTCAAAAGGGAGTGAGTTTTTTTTTTTTTTTTTTAGAAGTTCTTGCTATGGCCACATCAAGCTTTGTCACAGATAGACAAGGAAGGCTCATCAGAAGGATACCTCCTCTTAAATGATGGGGGAAGAAAGCCTCTTTTCTAAGGTCTTTTTTATTCATTCTAGATTAGGGCCCAGATCTTGTCAGTTAATAGAAATGTCCTACGTCTCTTCTGACCTTGGCCTTCAAACATTATGTCCTGTACCAATCTCTCTGGTTTAGAATCTATCCCCCATTGAGGCCATGACATCCTTTATTAGTTTATCCACCTCCTCTATAGAAAAACTCCCAGTGTTGCCGTCTGAGGAAGAGGCAGGTTATCTGAATTACTAGACACATCTGACACAGGGGATAGCTGCCTAGCACTTTTATTGTTTTCCCGCTATAAAGCTACTACAGCGGGAAGTTTTAGGCTACGTTCACATTTGCGGCCAGCGCCGCAGCGTCGGGCGCCGCAGCGGCGCCGCATGCGTCATGCGCCCCTATATTTAACATAGGGGCGCATGGACATGCGGCGCACTTGCGTTTTGCGCCGCATGCGTCGCTGCGGCGCCCGCGTCGGGGCGCAGAGGACGCAGCAAGTTGCATTTTTGCTGCGTCCAAATTCAATGAAAAAAACGACGCATGCGGCGCAAAACGCAGCGTTGTGCATGCGTTTTGCTGCGTTTTTGTTTGCGTTGTGCGCTGCGGCGCCGACGCTGCGGCGCACAACGCAAATGTGAACGTAGCCTTAGGGATTTTAGGGATTCATTAACTTCTGCCCTGATGATGGACTCTAAATCAATGGCAAAGTTAGGGGTCTCTCCCGTTACCGTCTGCTGTATACATGACTGGCAAAGTATTTTTTGGTAGGAATCAGGCATGAAGTCTACAAAGAACAAACTCCTTGTGCTTAGACTTTGCCACGCACTTCTTTCCCTGGCAATAAATGACTAGAAAGGAAAAAAAAACATATCAGCAAGTGAACTTTCAGGAAGATCACTTACCACTGTGAGGCAATCAAACGGTACTGGATTAAGAGGGGGGACAACTCTCAGCCGAAAGATCATCTCGGGGGGCTGAATAATAGTCCACTTTACTGGAGCTCCTCTGACTGGATCTGCAGCTCTTTGGAGAACTCCGTCTCTCACAGACACGGCTGCCGCAACTACTGCCCCGGAGTTGTCACCGCTCCACCTGCTTCTGGAGCTTCCCATCAGGCTGCTGCGGCGTATTCTGCTGCTCGGTGTCTTCCATTATCCTTGAGGGGATGCTGAGCAAGTAAGTGTTGACCCATAGGCCTTGCTGCACTTAAATATGGGACCTAAGCTATTACATGCCCCTCCAGTACCCCCAGAAGTTCCGGGTCATCTGGCTCTACCCCTTTCCGGTGCTCGTCATCCGGGCACACCCCGGCCTGCGTCATTCCAGGCGTGCCTCTGGGCCTGCGACACCCAGACACGCCCTTGGCCATCCAAACACACCTGCAGACGTGCATACACCGCGTCTCCCGATGTGTGCGAATGCATGATGACCCGGGATGCGGCTCACCAGCGCCCGCACACAAGTTTTAGCCCCCATGGACCCACTGTGGCGATTCCAGGAACCCCGCACCAGCTGAGACGGTGAAGACATCGTTGCCCGAGTCGACCGGCCAGGGAAGAAATAGATCTTCGGACTTCAATCTTCTTACTGTATCTTCAGGTACGCCAGTAAGATATTGGCCCTTAAAGGACAGGAAACCAACTGATGGAAGGGAGAGGTGCTACCCTTTTTAATCCTGTCCTTGAAGGCCAGATCCACTCTGTTGTGGTGCTGTTATGAGTGATCGATAAATCATGCTGCCTGTATGGATCGAGCAGTCTGTATCAGCTGTTAGATTCCCTTTAACAGCTGCTCAGACCCTGCAGCTGTCCATGCTACTCACAATTATACATGTCTTGCTCTGTCTCCCCATGTGCTCATATCCAGTACTATTCAATCATGTTACATTTTACAATACTAGTTCGCCTCCTGGATACGAAAGCCTAGGAAGCAGACAAGGGTACTTATTTCTACGAGTGAAAACACATAAGCAGTCACAGCACAGAAATGAACAAGAAACAAGAGTTCCCCAGGATCATTTGTTTCACGATAACTGTGCAGTCTAAACAGGCTGCCTAAGGGTACCGTCACACAGTGCCATTTTCATCGCTACGACGGCACGATTCGTGACGTTGCAGCGTCGTATAAGTATCGCTCCAGCGTCGTATACTGCGGTCACACGTTGCAATACACGGCGCTGGAGCGATAATTTCATGACGTATTTGCGATGTAGAAGCCGTTGGTTACTGTGCGCACATCGTATACAACCTGTGTCACACAATGCAATCATGCCGCCACAGCGGGACACTAGACGACGAAAGAAAGTTTCAAACGATCTGCTACGACGTACGATTCTCAGCGGGGATCCGGATCGCAGTAGCGTGTCATACACAGCGATATCGTAAATGCATCGCTGGAACGTCACGAATCGTGCCGTTGTAGCGATCAAAATTGCACTGTGTGACGGTACCCTAAAACCAGATTATTGCTCTCGGCAGCACATCGTCCTTTGTAAACAGGACCTGAGCTACACAGAACAAAGGCAACTTATGTGCATTGAATGATTCATTACAGATTGCTCAGGGCGCACAGGAGAATGGTCTACTAGGCTATTAAACAACCGCTGATCGCTAAACATTTACTGATGGGAAGCTCTTTAATGCTGAAAAACTGGTACTGTAAAGGCACCCTTAGATGCAGAATCTGCTATGTAGTGTATTTAGAGAAAAAAAAAAAAAAAGACGTTATTGGGCATGGACATGCAATATGATCATTTTAATACATAGTTTAGGTACATACCCATATTACTAGATGAAACCAAGTTATCTGATGAATAGCCAGATATTGTTCAATGTATAAATGCATTACATAAAAAATAAATAATTAAAAAAAAAAAAAAAAGTAAAAACTTGCCTCTATCACTGCAATCCTCAGCCTCCTGAACACCCAGGTTCATCTCATCAGCCATAAGATGACCACTCGTTGGTGGCCGTGCTCCATGTGATTCAGTGCTGATGTTTGGAGAAGCGTTTTCAATGGGGTGATCAGTGCCTTGAAAAGAAAGGTTCTTCAGATGACACAGCTGTGCGATAGTAGAGTTACTGAAAGTGTAGGGGCTCAATAACATCTACTGAAAGATTAAGAATTTTCCAGACTTATTTTCAACATGAAATGTTCTCAAATAGGCATCAAATGAAAATGATGACAGAATTATAGAAACAGACTGATATATAAAATAACTGCAGAACTTACTGTTTACAGGCTCCTCAGATACTTCTGCGCTTTCAGCAATGTTTTTGGCACCCTCTTTTTTGTCTTGTTGTAAAGTATTGCTTAAAATCTTAGCCCGACAGTGAGCTTCAGTGCTGTCAATAACTGTCAGAAGAGCTTCAAGAGACAGCAGGTGAGTGGTGTAGAGCTGGCCAGACACTGGAAACGCATTCTGATAAGTAAAAAGTCAAACGCACAACAGAAAATGAAGAAAAAGAAAATATGAGCAAAGCCGACGCAAACAGACCTAAAGGGGATTTACAATTTGCTCTAGCACATATTTTATTATGGGTGCATACTAGATGGCCGACATAATGTCTTCTATTTAAACAGGTCTATGGCCACATGCTCCAAATAGGTAACAATGAAAGTATCATCAAACCTTGGAGAGGAGTTTGGTAAGATCTTCAAAGAGATTGGAGCAATAGTAATCACAGTCATAGTTAATATAGAGCTCTGTTACAAAGCTGGGTATCCTCCACAGCTGTACAATGGCTTCCAGGGCCATTTCTTTCATCTCATATGGCATCTTTGGATTTTCTATTGTAATGATATCCATCAGTTTCTTTATGTACATCTAAAAAGAGAAAAAAAAAAGGCAATTGTCTATATTTTCCTAAATTCTGATCACCCATATTTATTAATATAGTTCTCTTCCCAAAATATGAATAGATTAGTCCCAAAAATGTAAGTTGTCACAGATCCAAGAGATGCATGATAAGTTGTGCATTGGTGAGGGTCTGTTAACTAGGACCAACAGAAATCAAGGGAATGGGGCTCTGAAATGTCAGTTGGAATGAAGCGGTTTAAGCTCATGCGCCCAAGTACTCTGTATATTCTGTATGAGACTGCAGGAGATATGTGATCGCTATATTCAGCTATGTCTGGCACTCAACGGGCATTTCTGAGTTCTAGCATTACCAGTAGAGTCATTACCAGTATCAGTCATTTGGAGTATTTTGTGCCCAAAGCCCTGAATAGCATTGCTTGCAGGTAAATGTTTAAGCACTGGCAACTTCTCTCAGCCATAGTAGAGCACGACAAGCGGGCATCTACAGATCAGCTCAGTGCTGTAAGCCGATCGGTTACAGATTATCACAGTACAAACTGTATGACATATTAATGAGGACCTTACATCACATTTTTCATGTTGAACGGGACATCTAATATAATAGTGTCTGCAAAGCAGAATAAAATGTGTTTTTTTCTTTGTATTGTTTTTAATTTTGTCTTTCTGATGCGAAGATACTAGCAAACAAAGTATGTGGCAGCTAATGAGTTAACATCCACTTGAACTTGGAGATCAATGTAATAATGTATATAAGTTTGCACTGTGAAATCTGATAACAAATTCTCTTTAAACATTGATTCTGGAATCCCCTTACAGTGGTTATCACTAGGGTTGAGCGAAACGGATCAGACAAATTCAAAAATCACCGACTTTCGGCAAAGTCGGGTTTCATGAAACCCGACCCGATCCTAGGGTGGGATCGGCCATGAGGTCGCCGATCTGCGCGCAAAAGTCGCGTTTCATATGACGCTTTCAGCACCATTTTTCAGCCAATGAAGAAGGACGCAGAGTGTGGGCAGCTTGATGACATAGGTCTCGGTCCCCACCATCTTAGAGAAGGGCATGACAGTGATTGGCTTACTTTCTGCAGCATCACAGGGGCTATAAAGGGGCGTGCACGCCGACCGCCATCTTACTTCTGCCGATCGTAGCATAGGGAGAGGTTGCTGCAGCTTCATCAGAAGCAGGGATATAGTTAGGGAGGGAAGATTAACCCCCAACCGCTTGTGCTGTAGCGATTTCCACTGTCCAACACCACCTTTGTTTTGCAGAGACAGTGGAGGCTATATCTTTGTGCATCAGCTCTGTAGCTTATTAGGCTGTCTTATAAGGCTCCCTGAAAGCTGCATTGCTGTTTGCATGGTGCTGTGCAAAACAACTGCTTTTTTAAAAGCAAAAATCCTGTTGCTCCTTTCTGCACAGTTATCTTGTTTATTTGTCCACACTTTTGTGTGCAGCAGTCCTTTTTATTGCTGCCATACTTGTCCTGAGATCATTGTAGGGAGATTGAAATTGTACTACAGTCCTTGTATTTTTTCATATATCTTCCAGCCACTTTCTGCCACTTACATTGTGTTGTTTTATGCACAGGGCCTGAGTTTTGGTTCAGTCTCCCCCCAAAAAAAGGGAGATTTAAATTCTCAACAAGTTTATATACACCTTCTACCTTGTTTTACAGTACCATATAACGGTTGTTATTTATTCCAAAAAATGAGGAAGTCTGGTGGAAGAGCCCGTGGGCGGTGGTTGCCAGCTGGTACTGATGGTGGTGGTGGTGGTGCATCTGGTGGTAGTGGCAAAAGCACAATAGCACCTAAGGCTGGAGGTGTTGAGCCAGCGTCATCGTCTGGCTACCCAAAATGTTGAGGATCTAACCTTCATTAAAATGAACCAATCATGGATTTCAAATTATTTTGCCCCACCTTCCCCTGCTGACACGTAGCTTGCCTGAAAAATGTCTTGCTTTTGGCCTCCTCTTACTGACTGCTTCAATTCCTCCATTTGCAGCTGCTGAATATCCACCATAGGCCATTTTTATACCTCCCTAAATGGGCTGACTCCCCCCATAGGGCCGTGGTCACCACCTGGCGCAAGCACCCGTGCGAGTGCCGTTTGCCTGGACAGGTGGGTGTGCCCACTCTTGGGCGACGGCACTGGCACAGGGTCTCTCATAGTACAATGAAGTGTCTCTGACGGTGGTGGTGCACAACCAATGTCAGACATACCGTCGTAATATGAGGGGCCCTGGGCCAGTACCGCCGCCCACGAGAGTGTTCCCCCCCAGCTCGAACAGTGCTCTACCACTTGCAGTACTTACCTCTCCCTGCTCCACCACTGTGTAGTCTGTGCTGTTAAATCCTTCAATGGCACTGCCAATACAAATTTGTTGAAATGATAGATGATAGTTAAAATATACAGGGGCCCTGGCCTCCATTTAGACCAGTTAATACTTTGCACCTACTACCACTGTCTGCTTCTCAGCAGAGGAGCCCACCCCTGTACCTAGCTATGCCACCAGGTTATTTACGAACAATTTTTTGGCAGACATTTAGCCCACTTTATTATTTTGGCCTACTAACTTAGTCTGCTACTCATTACAATTTTCCGACACTGAGCAAAGCAATGTCACCTGTTTATTTATGAACAATTTTTTGGCAGACAGTTAGCCCACTTTATTATTTGGGCCTAGTAACTGTCAGCCAGTCCTTACAGTTGTCCTCCACTGAACAAAGCACTACACCACTACATTCCCCTTGCACTCTACACAGCCAGAATCTGACCCTGCTGAAAGTCAGGTTCCCCTTCCCGCATACTATACCACCTTACACGGGGACAAAGAGGAAGGTGCAGATGAAAGTGCAGGTTCCTTCATCAGGTGGGGGAGGCATACTCGTTGGCGACGTCACTGGCACAGGGCCACTCATAGTACGCAAAAGTGTCTCTGCCAGTGGGAGGCACCACCCGCCGTCAAACATACTGCTGTACTATGAGGGGCCCTGTGCCAGTGCCAAAGAGTGGGCCCCCCCTGCTTGCTTAGGATCACAGCACTTGCAAGGTTGAAATACTTACCTCTCCCTGCTCCGCGTTTCCTGGGCCCACGAAAATCTTGAGCCAGCCCTACCCCCCACAACTTTAGCCAAATGACCCCAGTTTTCAATGCCTAACTATTATTATAAAGTAAATTAAGATTGACAAGCTTAAGTAATAAGAATTGATGTTTTTGGCATTAAAATGGGCACTGTAGGTGTTTTCCTGTCCTCCACTCACTGCCGACTTTGATTCCCCATTGACTTGCATTGAGTTTCGTGTTTCAGTCGGCCCCCAACTTTTCGCAATAAAAGGCCGATTTCACCCGACCCGACTTTTGACAAAGTCGGGTTTCGCGAAACCCGACTCGATCCGAAAAAAGTAAAAGTCGCTCAACTCTAGTTATCACTTCAAAATAAATGGGTAAAAGTTGCACAGAGCTTGTAAAAAGGTGCAAGATTGCAAGTGACCTCTTATTAAAATCCTCTCTGTTCTCAGGAATGGAGAAGAATAGAGGGATTTTTTATCTTCTCATTTAATGCTTTGTTGACTAGGTTACTGGCCAACCCTGCAGTCTAATACAGATAGCGGGTTTCCTAGGCAATGAGCACAGCACCTGCAAGCTGCTTGTTGTAAAACCTGTAAGCACTGCTCCAAAGCTGCCGGAATAGCTTTAGTTCCCCTGCGTCCTCTGATGCTGCAGACGCAAGGCTGCCTCCTATAGCATCACTGGAGCATGCACAGATTGTGGAAGCATAGCATCAATACCACTGGTCCAAGCAGTTAATGCATCAGGAGCGGTGTGCACATGAAAAATGAACACAAAATAACCTTTTAAGTAGAAATTTAAAAAAAAAAAAAAAAAAACACACACTATACTACTGCAGTAGTTAAAGGGAATATGTCACCAGGTCTATGCTGAGAGCCGTATGATGTAGGGGCAGAAACCCCAATTCCAGTGATGTGTCACTTACTGAACTGCTAGCTTATAAAATGCTAAGATCTGTATAAATCTCTGCAAACCACAGATTGGCAGCTTTCTGTGTACACAGGGTTATACAGAGATCATTAATATGGAGAACTACACGGCAGCAGATTTACTAGGCCTCTTGTGATAATAGTGATGAGCGAAAAGTGCTCGGCTAATGTGTTATCTGAGCATGCTTGCGTGCTAACAAACAGGCAATCCATGCATGTGTAGCGGCTGTCGAACAACTGCGAGACATGCAGGCGCGGGGACTCGAATTTATTATTCAAGCACGTCAAAGACACTCAGCACCCTCACCACGAACACCTTATCTGAGCATGTTCACTCATCACTAGTAATCTCCTGCTACTAGATCTGGGATTTTATCAAAAATACAACAAGCAGCCAAGCAAGTGACATTGCTGGAATTAAGGTGTGTGTCCACACTATGCTGCACTCAGATTAGATGGCACAAACTTGGTGACTGATTCTCTAATACACCATACAATAATGCATATGTACTTACCTCCATTTGAAACTTCAGATGCTCTCTCATACTTTCGAATAGAAGGAAACATGCCCGCAAGGAGGCTGCATACAGACTTAAACGATCTCCATTTAAGAGCTGAAAGGGTAAATTAATCATTTGTGAATGCTGACAATTTGTATAGTAAAATATAAAAAAATAAAAAAAATCCTTCACCAACCTGAAACAAGTGGCGACAAAGCTCATCCTTCACAAGTCCCAGAAGTGAAACGTAGTTTGCAATAGGTGCACACTCTAAGGCTACTGTAATAAGCTGTAAACCCATGTGGATCATCACTTCTGAATTATGGCGGTCATGGGGGTTGGTAAGTGAAATGAGAAAGCGGAACAATTCCCGAATGCAAGGAAGACCGTAAGGGACCAAGACTGCTCCTAAAAAAAAAGCATCATGGTTAGTGAGCAAGATGTGCAAAACATGGGTACTGTTTTTAATGATTTGGGGCAAGAAGAATTTAAAGAGGACCAGTCAACACGATTTTTGTCTCCTAACTAAAGATATGGCAGTCTTGGTCCTTTTAAGCTAATGAAAACACTCTTTTTCAAAGAAATCCATTTTGTTCTACCACCTCCGGCCGAAATCTCATGCAGATGCAGTGATTGCCGGGAGCTGGGCATGCAAGTTAGGCTACTTTCACACTAGCGTTAACTGCAATCCGCCACAATGCGTCGTTTTGCCGAAAAAACGCATCCTGCAAAAGTGCTTGCAGGATGCGTTTTTTCCCCATAGACTTACATTAAGCGACGTATTGTGACGGATTGACACACGTCGCAACCGTCGTGCGACGGTTGCGCCGTGTTGTGGCGGACCGTCGGGACCAAAAAACGCTACATGTAACGTTTTTTGCTCACGACGGTCCGCTTTTTCCGACTGCGCATGCGCGGCCGGAACTCCGCCCCCACCTCCCCGCACCTCACAATGGGGCAGCGGATGCGCTGTAAAAATGCACCCGCTGCCCCCGTTGTGCGGCGGAGACAACACTAGCGTCGGGAACCTCGGCCCGACGCACTGCGACGGGCCGAGCCCGACGCTAGTGTGAAAGTAGCCTTAACTTCCAAGTGACACAACTTGAATTGACAAATCGATCTGCGCATACCCACCCCAAGGCAATGCAGGCATCTGAGGGAAATTTTGTCCAGAGTAGACAGGTCACTGAAAAAGAAATGACCTGTGCGTCATAGCCTGGAGGCAGCCAGGGGTGCGGATATTAGACTGGTAGGAAATGATCAGACCCAGAGTGCAGATCCGCTTCAGCCTCATTAGCCTAAAATTACCACAGTTAATTACAGAAGACCAATCAAATGGATTTCTTTAAAAAAATAAAAAGGCAAACGATTTTAATCAGCTTCAAAAAGAAATTACAGTCATGTCTTTAGGTAATGTCTAACCACTTTTGACATTAGCTTTATTATATGATATACCAGGGGTCCCCAACCTGTGGCTCGCGGTCCCATGAATTGTGGCTAGCGGCTGTCCGTTTGCTACAACTGGAACTAATGCACCAAGCTGACAGTTATGAAGAGCACATCTGAAAATGGTGAATTTTGTGAGCAGCCCTGCACAAAAGAGCAGATCTTGATGCACATATAATGGTCTTTTAGGCTATGTGCACACGTAGGAAGGGTCCTATGCGGGTTCTCCCGCAGCGGATTTGATAAATCTGCAGGGCAAAACCGCTGCGGTTACCCCTGCAGATTTATCGCGGTTTGTTTTGCGGTTTCCGCTGCGGGTTTACTCCTATACTATTGATGCTGCATATGCAGCAATATGCAGCATCAATAGTAATGTTAAAAATAATAAAAAATGGTTATATACTCACCCTCTGACGTCCCGATCTCCTCGGTGCTGCACGCGGCGGTCCGGTTCCAAAGATGCTGTGCGAGAAGGACCTTCGTGACGTCACGGTCATGTGATTGCGACGTCATCTAAGGCCCTGCTCGCATAGCAACCCTGCAACCGGACGGCCGCGTGCAGCGCTGAGAGGTGAGTATATATTTATTTTTTATTTTAATTCTTTTTTTTTTTTTTTTTTTTTTTTTACACAAATATGGTTCCCAGGGCCTGGAGGAGAGTCTCCTCTCCTCCACCCCGGGTACCATCTGCACATTATCCGCTTACTTCCCGCATCGTGGGCACATCCCCATGCGGGAAGTAAGCGGATCAATGCATTCCTATGGCTACGTTCACATTAGCGTTCGGCGCCGCAGCGTCGGGCGCTGCAGCGTCGCCGCATGCGTCATGTGCCCCTATATTTAACATGGGGGCGCATGGACATGCGTTGCACTTGCGTTTTGTGACGCATGCGTCCTTGTGGTGCATGCGTCAGGGCGCAGAGAACGCAGCAAGTTGCAGTTTTTTCTGCGCCCAAAAACATGCAAAAATGGACGCATGCGTCACAAAACGCTGCGTTGTGCATGCGTTTACATTTGCGTTGTGCGTTGCGTCGCCGACGCTGCGGCGCACAACGCAAATGTGAACGTAGCCTATGTGTGCAGAATCGCAGCGATTCTGCACAAAGAAGTGACATGCTGCGGAATGTAAACCGCTGCGTTTCTGCACGTTTTTTCCCGCAGCATGTGCACAGCGGATTGCGGTTTCCATAGGGTTTACATGTAACTGTAAACGCAATGGAAACTGCTGCGGACCCGCAGCTGCAGAAACGCTGCGGATCCGCGGTAAAGACCGCTATGTGTGCACATAGCCTTAGGGGTTTTGAGATTATTTAAAGGGAAGGTGCCACCAGTTTTCTTGTAGTTTGTTTTTTTGTGAAATTAAGCTTAAAATAGTAAATAAAATGTGTTAATGCAATGTTTGCACTGTTTGCAAACATTTCTATATGAAAAATATTATATATTTTCTTACAAATATATATATTGACCACTAGGGGGAGCATTTTCCGTTTTAGACCTCAAGCAGCTATAGTAAGACTTACCAGCTTTACTGTTAGCTGGAAAATCTGGGCAGTACCTGCTGACATCAGCATTTCCCTCCCCTTTTGGGTGGTCTAATATCCCTGGGGCAGAATGAAGAGCAGCATCACAGGGCAGAGCCATTTTGTGTGTGACTGACCTGTGATCTGCTATCACCAGCAGTTACTGCTATCAGAAGCACAGTTAGTTTATGTGGTGTTTATGTATGGAGCAGCATTGTCTGTGCAGAGCTGTCTGTGACTCGTCCCTCAGTAAGATAAGAAGGAGCTCCAGGTCTGCAGTGAATGGCCGGCATTGTGGAGGGAGGGGAGAGATACATTGTATGGCTGAGAGGTGTCAGGTGTCACCTCTCTCTGCAGGCTGTGAATGAGGGTCTGTGTGTGAGGGGGGAGGCGGAGACACAGCAGGAGAAGCACACAGGGCGGGCAGCGTGTGAGGGGCAGAGGATGTCTGCCCAGTGCCTGGAGTACAGAGGGGCAGTGCACTTCTCTCCTGTGATAGAGAGTAAGTGGAGCTGGGCAGAGAGCACTGGGCTATAATAAAATGGCAGCTAGTCACACCTACAGCAGTGAGTTGTGCAGCCCACAGAGGCGTGCCGAGCTCACTGCTAACGCCTCTCCAATGTTAAAGATAGGGTCAGCGCCGGTCTATTATCTCCTATGTCCATGGGGTGCTGTAAAATGACACTGTTAGTGCCCTGCTACTGCTGCAAAACCAAGATGTCAGCCCCCAGTTCCTTCTTTAAACACACATAACACACGAAATCTGTTTCACATGCATTTAAAACTTGGTTATAGCAGCATGTTATGCTACATTACAGTGATTTATTAATGATCTACAAACGCGGTACCTTACCTTTAAGAGGAGGTGTTTGAAGCTGGATGTGACAGTGTCTTGGGAGTGCTTTATAGGAGAATACTGAATGGGGGTATTGCAGGAACCCATGGATTTTTGTATACTGCTTTGGGGTGATTGATTTTTGTGGAAAAGCTTTGGCTACCATTATGGTGAGGGGGGGGGGGGGGGGGGGGGCGGGAGCTGATTGTGGCTCGCGACCCTCTCTCAAGGCTGGATGCGGCTCGCAACCCTCTCTCAGAGCTGAATGTGGCTCTCAAGGTCAGAAACGTTGGGGACCTCTGTGATATACTATACAGCTTTAAATGTGTTATTTTTCACTTCACGTCCTGTGATGTTTTATTTGTGAGGAGTCTCAAACAAAACATCGCAGAGGGCTGAGGCTGCACTCACTTCTGCGCAGCGTCTATTGCCCCCCACGGTACAGGATGTCATCAGGGGGCTAAGCTGCAGTAACTTTCCACAGCTGCTTCTATCGCCACCCTCTGAAGATGTCCTGGATCCATGGTGCTCATAGAGGCTGTGGGAGATGTAAGAGCAGAACTCACACTCAGTTTCTGTCTCAGAAGATGTAGCGTCTAACTGTGAAACAAGAAGTTGTCAGGGGGTGGAGATAGAATAGAGTGAGTGACATCATTGGCGCCCCAACAGCTTCTAGCACTGCCCTCATCGGAGAGTGAACTATTATCAGGGTGCGGCCCTGGAAGCTGTAGCAAGAATCTGTCACTATATGACTGCAGACAATTGCATCCTCACATTGCGCACATTGCAAGCTGTGAGGATTTCCCAGTGCAAAAGAAAGCGAGCAAGTGACCACAAGTATGCATACCGCTGGCCATATTCAAACTAGAGTGTTTCCAGGCCTCGTTCGATAAACTTGCATTAAGCAAAACCTCATCTAGACAGAATGTGGCCGGGAGTGTGCATATCTTATACTTGTGGTCACATGACCATCGCTCCCGGCACGAAGAATCCGCGCCGTGCACACAATGTGAGGATTTACAAGTCTGTAGTCATATAATGTGTAGCTTTAGATCGGACAACCTCTTTAAGAGTCCAAAATACTGCAGACAAGTCCCCTTTAAATTCTAGATTTATTTGCTTAACCATCCTTCAGAAAATAGCATCATCAATGCATCCGGTCAGCTGAAACGCAAGGTGAAGCAATCTGACCTCACTCTCACCTTCTTTCTGTAAAGACTGGGTAAATCTAACGCCTCGAGGATTGACATAGTCCATGTCATGAACAGAGGCAGAGTCTGAGTAGTCAGCTATTGAAGAGCTGTCTTCTAGAACCTCAGGGATGGATTCAACAGAGGCAGATTGTGTTCTTCTACCCAGTAATTCTTCATTCTTTAAAATAAGTTGCAAAAAATGGATACATGTATTAGTAACAATTTTGAAACAAATATATATAATAGGTGGAAGGCATATAAGGCCACTTCACATTTTCATCTCATTAAGTTATGGCATCTCACTAGCATATTAAATCAGTATCAGACAGGTGAGGGTGCGGCTTTCTGGGACCTGCCACTGACAGAATAAAAAAAGGCCCAGCGCTGGTGTAGCACTGCAGCCGGTTTACATTTTTCCTTGCAAAATGGCCCCTGGCCACCTACATGTGTAGGAAACTGAAGTGAGACCCCTTGCAAGTTAAAGGGAACCTGTCACCAGGTTTGGCTGATATGAGATACGGTCACCACCTTTCAGGCCTGATATACAGCATGTTATAACGCTGTATATCTCCCCCCAACCCGACCTGTAAGAAAAGAAAAATAACTTTTCCTATACTTACCTGCAGGGCAGTCTGGTCCGAAGGGTGTCGAAGTTCTTGGCCCGGGCACCTCCCATATTCTTACGATCACTGTCCTCCTTGCTTCGTGTGGATGATGCATCCCTGCGTCATCCACACAGTCTGCTCTAAATCGCGCTCTTGAGCAGGCATATTTCCCTGCCCTGTTGAGGGCAGAGCAAAGTACTGAAGTGCGCAGGCGCCGCAAAAAGTCAAAGAGCTCCGACACCTGACCGTTTCCCTTTAATGGGGCCAGCCAGGGGCGTAACAACAGTGGTCACAGAAGTTATGAATGCAACCAGAATTGTGTGAGTGAGGGGTCCGCCGATGTCAACATAAACTTCAACTGTACATGTGTGTATATAATATGTGTGTGTGTATAAAATATGTATGTATGCAGTACAGTGGGTACGGAAAGCATTCATACCCCTTTAAATTTTCCACTCTCATTGCAGCTATTTGGTAAAATCAAGAAAAGTTAAATTTTTTTCACTCTGCACCCCATCTTGACTGAACCCCCCCCCCCCCCCAGAAATGTAGTAATTTTTGCAAATTTAATAAAGCAAAAAATTAAAGATCACATGGTCATAAGTATTCAGACCCTTTGCTCAGATACTCATATTTAAGGGACACACTTTCCATTTCCTTGTGATCCTCCTTGAAATGGTTCTACTCTTTCATTGGAGTCCAGCTGTGTTTAAACTGATAGGACTTGATTTGGAAAGGCACACACCTGTCTATATAAGACCTCATAGCTCACAGGGCATGTCAGAGCAAATAAGAATCAGGAGGTCAAAGGAACTGGTCAAGGAGCTCAGAGACAGAATTGTGGCAAGGCACAGATCTGGCCAAGGTTAAAAAATGTAATTTCTGCAGTACTCAAGGTTCCTAAGAGCACAGTGGCCTCCATAATCCTTAAATGGAAGAAGATTGGGACCACCAGAAGTCTTCCTAGACCTTGTCGTCCAGGCAAACTGAGCTATCGTGGGAGAAGAGCCTTGGTGAGAGAGGTAAAGAAGAACCCCAAGATCACTGTGGCTGAGCTCCAGAGATGCAGGAGGGAGATGGGGGAAAGTTCCACAAAGTCAACTATCACTGCAGCCCTCCACCAGTCAGGCCTTTATGGCAGAGTCGCCTCACGGAGGCCTCTCCTTAGTGCAAGACATATGAAAGACCGCATAGAGCTTGCTAAAAAACACATGAAGGACTCCCAGACTATGAGAAATAAGATTCTCTGGTCTGAGGAGATGAAGATAGAACGTTTTGATGATAATTTTAAGCGGTATGTGTGGAGAAAACCAGGCACTGTTTATCACCTCCCTAATCATGGAGTGGACAGAAAAAACACAAAGTCAAAAATTTGTCTTTAAAATTAACTAAACACATTTTATTGACAATAAAATTTCATTACAAATCTATGAAAACCTCAAGTAATGAGGGACACTACATGCTAAAAACTCCTTTAAACATACCATGAAGTATATGAAGTGTAATGAACCCTGTTGTTCTAGGGCTAATTATATTACATTAATTAAACAACAATATACATAAAGGAGCCACATGATACTATATGTATATGGCGTCTTTTTACAAAATAACACCTATATGTTAAACACATTAGATATATGGCTCAACTGTTCCACATTTTGTTATACATTAGCCACAATTATAAATATAAACAGTCTCACAAAATTACTTACTCTTGTGTGGACTAACTCCACTTGAGGTTTTCATAGATTTGTGATGAAATTTTATTGTCAATAAAATTTGTTTAGTTAATTCTAAAGACAAATTTTAGACTTTGTGTTTTTTCTGTCCACTCCACGATTAGTGGGGTTATAGTTGAACAAACGGGTTTTCTTTGCTGAATTGTACACAGAATAATTTTATGGAGGACTTTGATTGAGATAACTATCACCTGCCCAATACAATCCCAACAGTGAAACATGGTGGTGGCAGCATCATGCTATGGGGGTGTTTTTCAGCTGCAGGGACAGTACGACTGGTTGTCATTGAAAGCAGCATGAATGCAGCCAAGTACAGAGATATCCTGGATGAAAACCTCTTCCAGAGTTCTCTGGACCTCAGACTTGGCTGAAGGTTCACCTTCCAACAAGACAATGACCCTAAGCACACAGCTAAAATAACAAAGGAGTGGCTTCAGAACAACTCTGTGACCATTCTTGACTGGCCCAGCCAGAGCCCTGACCTAAACCCAATTGAGCATCTCTGGAGAGACCTGAAAATGGCGGTCCACCAACGTTCATCATCCAACCTGATGGAACTGGAGGAGATCTGCAAGGAAGAATGGCAGAGGATCCCAAAATCCAGGTGTGAAAAACTTGTTGCATCATTCCCAAGACGACTCATGGCTGTACTAGCTCAAAAGGGTGCTTCTACTCAATACTGAGCAAAGGGTCTGAATACTAGTTACCATGTAATTATTTTTTATAATCTTATAAATCTTATAATTTTTTATATAGCGCTAAAATATTCCGCGGCGCTTTACAGTTTTGCACACATTATCATCACTGTCGCCGATGGGGCTCACAATCTAAATTCCCTATCAGTATGTCTTTGGAATGTGAGAGGAGACCGGAGTACCAGGAGGAAACCCATGCAAACATGGGGAGAACATACAAACTCCTTGCAGATGTTGTCCAAGGTGGGATTAGAACCCAGGACTCCAGCGCTGCAAGGCTGTAGTGCTATCCACTGAGCCACCGACTGATTTCAGTTTTTCTTTTTTAATAAATTTGCAAACATTTCTTCATTTCGTTTTTTTTTTTCAGTCAAGATGAGGTGCAGAGTGCACATTAATGAGAAAAAAAATGAACTTTTTTGAATTTACCAAATGGCTGCAATCAAACAGAGTGAAAAATTTAAAAGAGGTATGAATACTTTCCGTACCCACTGTACATTTGTACATAAAATAAGGTACACTTCAACTGTGAGAGAAAGACTCTAAAAAAACAGAAAATCTCATAGTAAGATTTTTAAATACCGTATTTTCCGGCGTACAAGACGACTTTTTAACCCCTGAAAATCTTCTTAAAAGTCGGGGGTCGTCTTGTACGCCGGGAATCGCCTTGTACGCCGGGTGTATATGGTGGGTGGGGGGGGGAGTGATCCTGATGACGACGAGGGGGCGTCTCACAGAAAAGTGAGTATCCCCCATTACCTTATCATAGCGCTGCAGCGTGGGGTCTCTGTGCTGGGAGCGGCGGCGGCTGCTGTGCTGTGGCGGCTCCTCTTCTGCAGTGTGGGGCCTCTGGTGCTGTGGGGCGGTGGCGGCGGCGGCGTATCTTCATGCAGTCGGGGCTCCTCCGGCATCTCAGCCTGGAAGCCCCGCCGGCAACTCCATCGGTACAATGCGCTGGCCTCCGGGAAAATGGCCGCTGCTTAGATTCAGATCTCGTTGAGATCTGAATCTGAGCATGCGCAGCCCCCAGCGGCCGGGCCACCGCATCGCACCTATTGAGCTGCCTCCGGGAAAATGGCCACTGCTCAGATTCAGATCTCGTCTCCCGAGATCTCGGGACGAGATCTGAATCTGAGCAGCGGCCATTTTCCCGGAGGCCACCTGACCGCATTGTACCCATGGAGTTGCCGGCGGGGCTTCCAGTCTTTGAGATGCCGGAGGAGCCCCGACTGTATGAAGATACGCCGCCGCCACCGCCCCACAGCACCAGAGGCCCCACACTGCAGAAGAGGAGCCGCCACAGCACAGCACAGCACAGCACAGCAGCCGCCGCTCCCAGCACAGAGACCCCACGCTGCAGCGCTATGATAAGGTAATGGGGGATACTCACTTTCCTGTGAGACGCCCCCTCGTCCTCATCAGGATCACTCCCCCCCCCCCAAAAGGCACATATTCACCGGCCCTATAAGACGACATAGGGTGTATAAGAAGACCCCCGACTTTTAAGAAGATTTTATTTTTTAACTGGTAAAGTTGGGGGGTCGTCTTATACGCCCAGTCGTCTTATACGCCGGAAAATACGGTAATTAAATTGCATTTTATTGCATTAAATAAGTATTTGATCACCTACCAACCAGCAAGAATTATTGTTCTTACAAACCTGTTAGTTTTTCTTTAACCCCTTTCTGACATTAGACGTACTATCCCGTCGAGGTGGGGTGGGCCCGTATGACCACCGACGGGATAGTACGTCATATGCAATCGGCCGCGCTCACGGGACATTAACCGCCGGCACACTGCGGTCAAACATGATCGCAGTGTTCCGGCGGTATAGGGAAGCATCGCGCAGGGAGGAGGCTCCCTGCGGGCTTCCCTGAGACCCCCGGAGCAACGCGATGTGATCGCGTTGCTCCGAGGGTCTCTTACCTCCTCCTCCCTGCAGCAGGCCCGGATCCAAAATGGCCGTGGGGCTGCATCCGGGTCCTGCAGGGAGGTGGGCTTACCAGCGCCTGCTCAGAGCAAGCGTTGCTAAGCGTCCCTGCTGTGCCTGTGTGATCGCTGATCTGACACAGTGCACAGCAAAGTGTCAGATCAGCGATCTTACACTATAACATGATGCGTCTTTCAGTGTGTGACGGTTGCCAATCATAAAAATCCGCTAAAAAACCCGCTATAGAAGTAAATCAAACCCCACTTCATCATCCCCTTAGAGAAAAATAAAAAAAAATGTATTTATTTCCATTTTCCCATTAGGGTTAGGGCTAGGGTTGGGGCAAAAGTTAGGGTTAGGATTGAATTTACGGTTGGGAATAGGGTTTGGGATTAGGGTTAGGGGTGTGTCAGTGTTAGGGGTGTGGTTAAGGTTACCGTTAGGATTAGGGTTAGGGATGTGTTTGGATTAGGGTTTCAGTTAGAATTGGGGGCTTCCACTGTTTAGGCACATCAGGGGCTCTCCAAACGCGACATGCGTCCGATCACAAATCCAGTAAAACAGTGCTCCTTCCCTTCCGAGCTCTCCCGTGCGCCCAAACAGGGGTGTACCTCAACATATGGGGTATCAGCATTCTCAGGACACATTGGACAACAACTTTTGGGGTCCAATTTCTCCTTTTACCCTTGGGAAAACACAAAACTGGGGGCTAAAAAATAATTTTTGTGGAAAAAAAGATTTTTTATTTTCACGGCTCTGCGTTATAAACTGTAGTGAAACACTTGGGGGTTCAAATCTCTCACAACACATCTAGATAAGATCCTTAGGGGGTCTACTTTCCAAAATGGTGTCACTTGTGGGGGGCTTCAATGTTTAGGCACATCAGGGGCTCTCCAAACGCAACATGGCATCCCATCTCAATGCCAGTCAATTTTGCATTGAAAAGTCAAATGGCGCTCCTTCGCTTCCGAGCTCTGCCATGCGCCTAAACAGTGGTTTACCCCCACATATGGGATATCAGCGTACTCAGGACAAATTGTACAACAACTTTTGGGGTCCATTTTCTCCTGTTACCCTTGGTAAAATAAAACAAATTGGAGCTGAAGTAAATATTTTGTGGAAAAAAAAATGTAATGTTCATTTTTATTTAAACATTCCAAAAATTCCTGTGAAACACCTGAAGGATTAATAAACTTCTTGAATATGGTTTTGAGCACCTTAAGGGGTGCAGTTTTTAGAATGGTGTCACACTTGGTTATTTTCTATCATATAGACCCCTCAAAATGACTTCAAATGAGATTTGGTCCCTAAAAAAAAATGGTGTTGTAAAAATGAGAAATTGCTGGTCAACTTTTAACCCTTATAACTCCCTAACAAAAAAAAAAAATATGTTGGTTCCAAAATTGTGCTGATGTAAAGTAGACATGTGGGAAATGTTACTTATTAAGTATTTTGTATGACATATCTCTGTGATTTAATTGCATAAAAATTCAAAGTTGGAAAATTGCGATATTTTCAAAATTTTCGCCAAATTTCCATTTTTTTCACAAATAAACGCAGGTAATATCAAAGAAATGTTACCACTATCATGAGGTACAATATGTCACGAGAAAACAATGTCAGAATCACCGGGATCCGTTGAAGCGTTCCAGAGTTATAACCTCATAAAGGGACAGTGGTCAGAATTGTAAAAATTGGCCTGGTCATTAACGTGCAAACCACCCTTGGGGGGTAAAGGGGTTAAGCAGCCCTCCTTCTCTTTACCTGTATTAACTGCACCGGTTTGAACTTGTTGCCTGTATAAAAGCCACCTCTCCACACACTCAATCACACTACAACCTCTTCACCATGGTCAACACCAAATGACCAAAAGGAACACAATTGCAGACCTGCACAAGGCTGGGATGGGCTACAGGACAATAGGCAAGCAGCTTGGTGAGAAGCAGGACAGTGGAGTTGATAAGTCAAAGCTCCGACTCCTCAATTTTCCGACTCCCTTATACATGGCTCATGTTTAAGTGATACATTTACTGTAGTACAATAGTAACATCAGGCTTTTAATCACCATTATGACAATACTCAAGTTATTTAGATAGAACAAAATATATTGATTGAAATACAACTTTACAACAACAAAAAACTTTAATAAAATGTAAATATGCAATACACTATGCAGTAAGTGGGGACAAAACAGGTTTCAACAAAAATTTACTGAACAACATTTGTGCACGCTATGAATTTGTTCTGAGAAATAATATTGCCTCCCTCAGATAAAATAATTAGATCAGATTTTAGGTTAAGACTAGAGAACAACCTCTCTACACTAAGGCTACTTTCACACACAGCATATTTGCTGCGTATTTTTACGCGCGCGTATTTTGCTGCTGCTTTACCTGCGTTTTTTTACGCAGGCAAAAAACGCAGCTGCTTTCACACACTGCGTTTTTTGCTGCGTTTTTTTCAGCATTGTGTACTGAAAATAAAGTTTGTTTGAAAAAAAAAAAAAAGGGGAAAAAAAAAAAAGAGTCATTGAGGTCATTTCCTGTCTTTATGACTCGGAATACAATACACACTGGAGTTAACATCATGTCGATTCTGCCAGCTGCAATGGCCTTGAGCCAAAGACGCCTCAGCAAGCGGAACAGACATCAGCTGGGGTTTACTAACCCCACTGTCACTAACCCCAGGTTACTAGGGCAGGCGTCAGTCAGACGCCCCCCCTCGTAACCCTGTACGGTAAGGGTATGTTCACACGATCCTGATTTCAATCCTTTTTTTTCAGGACAAAAACCGCAGCTCTTGGCAGAAAACGCAGGTGCGTTTTTGGTGCGTTTTTGATGCGGTTTTTAGTGCGGTTTTTTATGCAGTTTTCTCTGCAGATTGTCTGTGTTTGACACAAATAAAGCTTTAACTGCAGTGGGGGAAAAAAAAAAAGAAATGATGTCATTTCCTTGTCCAACCCTTTTCTTCTTCCATCCTCCATTTTGGGACTAAACACCAAAATGAGTGGACGTGTTTTGAATGACAGCGCTCCGCAGAGTGCTGAGCGTAGGCCAGATCACAGCCCGCGGATCCAGCTCTATCCAGCTATTTAAGTCTACGTTCACATTTGCGGTCTGCGCCGCAGCGTCGGGCGCCGCATGCGTCATGCGCCCCTATATTTAACATGGGGGCGCATGGACATGTGTCGCACTTGCGTTTTGCGCCGCATGCGTCACTGCAGCGCACGCATCCGGCCGCAGAGGACGCAGCAAGTTGCATTTTTGCTGCGTCCAAAATCAATCAAAAAAAGGACGCATGCGGCGCACAACGCAAATGTGAACATAGCCTAAGTGCCACGTATTTAAGTGCCACGTATTTAAGTGCCACGTATTTAAGTGCCACGTATTTAAGTGCCACGTATTTAAGTGCCACGTATCACGTATTTCAGTGCCACATATTTCAGTGCCACGTATTTCAGTGCCACGTGCCACGTATTTAAGTGCCACGTATTTAAGTGCCACGTATCACGTATTTCAGTGCCACGTATTTCAGTGCCACGTATCACGTATTTCAGTGCCACGTGCCACGTATCAAAGTGCCACGTGCCACGTATCAAAGTGCCACGTGCCACATATTTCAGTGCCACGTGCCACGTATCAAAGTGCCACGTGCCACATATTTCAGTGCCACGTATTTAAGTGACACGTGCCACGTATCAAAGTGCCACGTGCCACATATTTCAGTGCCACGTGCCACGTATTTAAGTGACACGTGCCACGTATCAAAGTGACACGTATCACGTATTTCAGTGCCACGTATTTAAGTGACACGTATCACGTATAAGTGCCACGTGTCACGTATTTAATTGCCACATATTTAAGTGCCACGTATCAAGATTTTCCATGGAGAACAGACACATCCAGAGATATGTCTGCTCTCCACGGCTGCAGCAACACACTGACAGGAGCCATAGTTCCTGTCGGTGTGTCACTGCGCATGCGCGAGCGAGTTTACCGGCGGTCATTGACCCCGGCACTCTCGCTTAACGGCAGTGCTGCGTGGGAAAGTTCAACGCAGCTGTACTGCTGTTAACCGAGACGCCGGAGCCATTGAACGCCGGAACAGTACGCGATACACTGCCAGGAGCTTCGCTCCTGGCAGTGTATCGCCGGAGAGCAGGGGATCGGCGTGGGACACTCGTTTTATGGATTCTGCGGACAGGGAGTATGAATTTTATTTTTTATTTTGGGATTTTATCTAGGGGATCGAGGGCTTCGCCTACCAGTGTGCTGTTGGTGAGTATATACTCTGTTATATGTTGTATGTACTGTACTGTGTGTCATGTATGTGTATTGTGTGTAGGTGTTTTGTGTAACTTTACAATTGTGCTAAGTCGCCGGACACAGGGACAACTCTCCCATCCTAATACCGGATGGGAGTAGTAGTCCCATACGGCGACTTAGCACAATGGTGGCACTAGCGTCGCATGGGGACACACACACACACACACACACACACACACACACACATACCAAATCGATCAGCAGCCCCACGTTTAAGGACTCCATGCTGCTTCACTGGGGGGCGGGGGCTTCCCTCTTCCTGTCCGACGTCACGTCCGGTCCTGGGTGTCAACCCCTCCGTACAAAGACGCCGACACCCAGGACAAAGGCGCTGTGTGTGGACGGTAATATGGGGCCCTATGGGGATACGCAGACACGCCGCTGTGTAAAGAATTGACATGTCAATTCTTTTTACGCCGGCGTGTTTGCAGACAAAAGCGCCGCGTTTTTTTGCGGTGTGTCTGAACGGCAAAGTGAATTTCTCATTCACTTTGCCGGCAGACGAAAATGACATTGCGCATTTTTGAAAAGCGCCCGCAAAATAGCGCTCAAAAATGCGCTATGTCTGAAAGTAGCCTAACTTGTGTTGGTGACAAAGCAGTAACCATATGGGCTACATCTGCAACAGTTTCAGGGTATAAACAAATTGCCTCGTGCACAGTTTTGATGAAAGATTAAACTATTCTACTTTGAGAGCAAGTGAAAAATTTTGCTGAAATATGGCCAATCTGTTAGCTATGGGGGTGCAATTTTTTTTCCCTGTGGCAACACTCTGCCTGCTCCATGTCATCCAAATACTTTTCAAAATTAAATTCCTCATCTGATGAGGATGAAGATATGGTAGCAGTAGAACTGGCAAGTCCCAAGTCCTCTTGCTCCTGGCAGCTCTGCAGCTCAATCCTAATAATTACTTCACTCAGTTTCTTTTCCTTTAGGAAGCTGCTGATCATCCAGCAATATATGATGACTCGAGTCCACATAAACAGCTGCCAGAAGAATTTTATTTTCTAATAGCAGTGATTCTCTCCATTTCATTGAAGCAGCAATGACATCTGCGATTAAACCTCCTCTTTGGGACAAGCAAAACAGCAAGTTCTTCCACTCCTTTATGACAATGCCAGAAGTTAAATCTTCAGCTTTTAACTTTTTAGTCATTGTAAATGGGTGAAGAAGCAATTTCTTCAATTCAGCCACGTGTCCATTGATCTTCATGTAGTGTTACCTGAGGGTTGGCATATCTACAAGAAAGGATTTCAGCTCACGCAATCGCTCAATCATTAAACAGGTGCTGCCCCACCGAGTGGTTTGATCCACAACTGCCCCTTTACCAGCACAACTCTTCAAGATGGAATCAATTTTTGGGTTCTGGCAGCAATAACCAATTTACTGACTTTGCCAATCAGAGTTCCAAGCATGTCCCTCTTGTAGACCATTTCTTATTGCACAATGCACACAGCGCATGTAATGAATATGAGAAAGCCTCAAAGCAGTTTCAACAAGATAATTGTAAAGTATAATTTGCTGTTCTTCTGTAGTAATATCTGTTTGTTATTCAGTTACAGGACTGTGGCCTTCCATCTCAAACATACTGAATCTGAAGTTTTCTTCTAGCTGCTGTTCTCCTTCAATAATCTCATTCATCAGTTTAATTGTACTTATGTTTCAACTTAAGAACATTAGCAAGGACCTGTTCTTTTTGAGTTTATAATCTTGCAGAACTTTTTACACTAAGGACTGGAGAAACTGGCTGCTGTGATGAGCTTTTACTATGTTTTACTGCCAGTGTCTTGGTAACAATTTTCTTGTTATCACAAATCAAACGTTGATAGCAAAATAGTTCACTCTTTGACGTGTGCAGGCTTCCATTTTAAGAAATATAACGAGTCTTGAGAGTCTTTTTAAGATCCTCTTTTTGCTTAAGGGCTTCTTCAATCACTAATTTTCTAATACTTTCTCTTTCCAGAGAAACACCAAGTTTGTGGCCATTTCTCCATTAAGAGCTGTAAAAGCTGGTCCTGCAAATACTGATAATGGTACACAATCTTTCACAACAAGCTCTATGAGCTGTCTTTTAAACATATCTGCAGTCATTGTTACGACAAGGTAAACATGTGGATATAGATTTGAAACAACCTTTAATTTAAACTAATAAAAGAACCCTTAGGGTTTGTAATCCCATCAGAACTAATAAAAATAACAAGTGTACACACCAAAAAATTCACATACTAGCAACACTCATCTTAGTGATGCAACATAGAAATATAGTAGGTGTAAACAAAGACAACTTCGGATTTAAACCCTACCAGGGCTACCAATAGGCACCATTAATTATCACCTTAATGCCTGGGTTTAAATTATTTATATAAGGACAAAGAAAAGGAACGATCTCACCAAGCGTTGTTCCTTCCTTCACTGTAAAAGCGAAAAAACAAGGGGTCCAGATTATCCACATCTACACGGGAAGGCCTCTATAAACGTCCATACAGTACCCCATCACTTGGATATATTCAGGACCATAACAGATTTGTCCCCCAAGTAAAAGTTTTATTATATGTTATAAGTTAGCTTTAGTCTGAACGTTCATTCTCAGGCATTTCTTAGGGCACAGATTAGTAAATGTTTCACATCATGATGCTTCACAATCTACAAAGAGGGGAGGAGGGAGCAAATTTGTGCTGAATCATAGCCCAGATAGAAATAAAAACCGCTAGCAGAGCTTTTACACGAAGAGCATTAGATCAACAAACACTCTTTAGAGGAGTGTTACTAGTGAGCATGTACATAAAGTGCAGCACGGATTAATCTGAACTAAAAGCAGAGATACTGAGATCAGGAATAGAACAGACATTTATTATTATTATACATTTTTATAGCGCCATTTATTCCATGGCGCTTTACATGTGAAAAGGGCAAATATAGACAAGTACAATAAACATGAGTAAAACAAGGCACACACAAGTACACGAGGAGAGAGGTCCCTGCCCGCGAGGGCTCACAGTCTACAGGGGATGGGTGAGGATACACTAGGAGAGGGTAGAGTTGGTCATGCGGCAGTTCAGCAGATAGAGGATCGCTGCGGGTTGTAGGCTTAACGGAAGATGTGAGTCTTCAGGTTCCTTTTGAAGGTTTCCGTGGTAGGCGAGAGTCTGATGTGTTGGGGTAGAGAGTTCCAGAGTATAGGGGAAGCACGGGAGAAGTCTTGTATGCGGTTGTGGGAGGAAGAGATGAGAGAGGAGTAGAGAAGGAGATCATGAGAGGATCGAAGGTTGTGTGTAGGTAGGTACTGGGAGACCATGTCACAGATGTATGGAGGAGACATGTGGTGAATGACTTTGTATGTCATTGTTAGTTTTTTGAACTGTAGCCTCTGGGCAATAGAAAGCCAATGAAGGGCCTGGCAGAGAGGAGAGGTTGGGGAATAACGGGGAGACAGATGGATTAGTAGGGCAGCAGAGTTTAGGATGGATTGGAGTGGTGCCAGAGTGCTAGAGGGGAGGCCAGAGAGTAGGAGGTTGAAGTAGTCGAGGTGGGGGATTATAAGGGCATGCACTAGTGTTTTTGTGGTTTCATGGTCAAGGAATGCATGGATCCGGGAAATGCTTTTGAGTTGTAATCGGCATGAGGACACAAGGGCTTGGATATGTGGCTTGAAAGAGAGGGCAGAGTCAAGGATCACCCCGAGGCACCGAGCGTGCTGGACTGGGGAAAGTGAGCAGCCACTGACATTGATGGATAGGTCGAGTGGAGGGGTAGAGTGAGGTGGGGAAAAAAATGATAAATTCTGTTTTGTCCATGTTCAGTTTTAGAAAGCGAGCAGAAAAGAAAGATGAAATAGCAGACAGACAGACATTGTGGGATTTTGGTCAGTAAGGAAGTGAGGTCAGGTCCAGAAAGGTAGATCTGTGTGTCATCAGCGTAGAGATGATATTGTAAACTGTGGGATTCTATGAGCTGTCCCAGGCCGAAGGTGTAGATGGAGAAGAGTAGGGGTCCTTGAACAGAGCCTTGTGGGAGGAAGAGCCTGTCATTTATAGGACATTTCATAACTTTCTCAAATTCGTATGAAAAAATATTCAGCATATACTGCATTTAAATACTGTACCCAATTTATTATATATTTTAGGAGTTGGAGTCATTCCATTTTATACTGACTCCACCAAAATGGACACTGACTCAGATTCCACGACTCCAACTCCACAGCCCTGGTGAGAAGTTATGAACTGTTGGCAGAATTATTAGAAAATGGAAGTAACACAAGATGACTGTCAATATTCCTCGGTCTGGAGCTCCATGCAACTTCTTGCCTCGTAGGGTAAGGATAATTCTGGGAAAGCTCAGGAATCAGCCCAGAGATACAAGGGAGAACCTGACCTGAAGAGAGCTGGGACCACAGTCTCAAACATTACCCTTAGTAGCACACTACTCAGTCATGGATTCAAATTCTGCAGTGAACACAAAGGTCCCCTTGCTCACACCTACACATGTCCAGGCCATATAAAGTTCGCCAATGACCTTCTGGCAGATCCAGAGGAGACATTGGAGAAGGTCATGTGGTCAGATGAGACCAAAAACCTGAAAGATCTGGAGTATATCTATATGGAAGAGTGGGCCAAAATCCCTGCAGCCGTGTGTGCAAACTTGGTCAAGAACTGCAGGAAATGTCTGAGCTCTGTAATTGCAAACAAAGGTTTCTGTACCAAATATTAAGTTATGTTTTTCTATTGTATCAAATACTTATCTCATGCAATAAAATGCAAATTAGTTATGTAAAAATCATACAATGTGATTTTCCGGATTTTTTTTTTTAAGTTTCTGTCTCTCACAGCTGAAGTGTACCTATGATAAAAATTTACAGACCTTGCCCATTCTTTGTAGGTAGGAAAACCTGCAAAATGGGCAATGTGTCAAATACTTATCTTCATGTGTGTCGAACAGATAGATCGATAGATTAGATAGGTAGATAGATAGATAGATAGATAGATAGATAGATAGATAGATAGATAGATAGATAGATAGATAGATAGATAGATAGATAGATAGATAGATAGATAGATAGATAGATAGTACAGAGGTGGCAAAAAAATATTTACATTTGTGCAGCAAAAAAAACCCTTTTTTTACATGTAAAATGTGTGTCATGATTTCACTTCTTAAAAGTGCACACAATGTTTGAGATATTTAAAAACTGCCTAACAGCAATACTGGCTTGTTGAATATCCTTGTGACATGCCATTATTTTGTGAGATGAGAAAGCCTTTTAACAGAGTTTCTGGGTCATGTATAATATTGAACGGGGGTGTATAATATGATGCATGTACTGATGGGCCACAGAAGTTAAGCAGTATAATTAAAAATGCCTACCTTCTGTTCATCTTGATTTTGTGGATCTGATTGATACATATCTCCTGGTGACTGTAGAGCAGCAGCAACAGCGTTTGCATTATCCATTTCGGAAAGATCTTCCTTTGAAGTAGCTTGAGATGACAACTCTACTCCGCTATCGGCTGTTGGAGTGACAACAGATGATGTGGCCTCTGAACTAACACCTGATACAGGAGATGTAGCTTCTGGAGAGGAAGGTTCCATGAAAGGAATACCCCCTTAAAAGGGAAATAATGTATGCTAAAAAGGGATGATTTCATACATCAGCCATTTCTTAAAGGGAACCTGTCACCCCCAAAATCAATGGTGAGGTAAGCTCGCCGTCATCAGGGGCTTATCTACAGCATTCTGTAATGCTGTAGATAAGCCCCCGATGTTATTTAAAAGATGAGAAAAAGACGTTAGATTATACTCACCCAGGGGCGGTCCCCGCTGCGGTCCGGGTCCGATGGGTGTCTCAGGTCCGGTCGGCGCCTCCTATCTTCATTCCATGACGTCCTCTTCTGGTCTTCATGCCGCGGCTGCGGCACAGGTGTACTTTGTCTGCCCTGTTGAGGGCAGAGCAAAGTACTGCAGTGCGCAGGTGCCGGGACAGGTCAGAGAGGCCCGGCGCCTGCGCACTGCAGTACATTGCTCTGCCCTCAACAGGGCAGACAAAGTACGCCTGCGCCGCAGCCACGGCGTGTAGACCAGAAGAGGACGTCATGGAATGAAGATGGGAGGCTCCGGACCGCAGCGGGACCGTACCTGGGTGAGTATAATCTAACGTCTTTTTCTCCTCTTTCAGGTAACATCGGGGGCTTATCTACAGCATTACAGAATGCTGTAGATAAGCCCCTGATGACGGTGAGCTTACCTCACCAACGATTTTGGGGGTGACAGGTTCCCTTTAACATCAGAGCTGTAACAGCATGGATTTTTTTACTGCAATGATACTCCTAAAAGAGAATTAATCGTATTTTCAGACAGACATTTTATTGCTAAAAAGTGAGGGCTTCTAATAATCTTGAGGCAGTATCATCTGTCATTAAAAAACAGCACTCCTATAGCAGGAAAGGAGGCCGAAACTGCACATCACTAAGGCTACATGCACACGTTGAATAAAACTTCTGCACCGTTTCTGCAACTCTTAAAAGGAAAAATGCAGCTGCAAAAACTAATGTTTTTGTCCTGCATGTTTGACAGATTGGAGTGAAGTCAATAGTGAAAAATGCAGGGCAAAAACAAACAGATAATTGACATACTGCAGATTATTTTCTGTACCAAGTCTTGAAGTCAAAAATACTCAACGTGTGCATGACGTTTCAGGTTTCTCATTCACTTAGCTTGGAATCAGGTTGTCACAGATTTGCTCAGAAAAAAACACAACAAAAAAAGCACTAAATATGCAATGTGGGCACACAGCCTAAAACTGAACAGGATCAGCACAGACTTCACCATGCTGAAGGTCCTGAACCAGCACACTACTGCACACAAAAGCTGAAGGACCGTCTAGCACAGTGTTGGCAATCCAATGGCATAAGTACCAGGGGGGCACTCACGCCAACCCCTTAGCACTAGTGCAGCCACTCTCCTCTGCACTTGCGCCATCCCATCAGGCCACATCCAGCACGTGGGGGAGTGAGGATGGAGCTGCAATTGCTGAGCGAACAGCGTGAGTGCAGAGGAGAGTTGCGGTGGCGCTAGTGCTGAGGGGATGGCGCACGTGCCAAAAGGCAGGATGATGATATATGAAGGGTCCAGAGCAGCAGGGAAACAGGCAGGGGTGAGTAGTTGTATTTATTTGTTAATGTGGGGCCATTCTACTGCATGGAACACCCCTCGGGGCCATTCTACTGCATGGAGCACCCCTCGGGGCCATTCTACTGCATGGAGCACCCCTCGGGGCCATTCTACTGCATGGAGCACCCCCACTGGGCCATTCTACTGCATGGAGCAACTCCGCGGGGCCATTCTACTGCATGGAGCACCCCCGCGGGGCCATTCTACTGCATGGAGCACCACCACGGGGCCATTCAACTGAATGAAGCAACTCCGCGGGGCCATTCTACTGCATGGAGCACCACCGCGGGGCCATTCTACTGCATGGAGCACCCCCACGGGGCCATTCTACTGCATGGAGCACCCCCACGGGGCCATTCTACTGCATGGAGCACCCCCACGGGGCCATTCTACTGCATGGAGCACCCCCACGGGGCCATTCTACTCTATGAAGCACCCGGCTGGGCCATTCTACTCTATGAAGCACCCAGCGGGGCCATTCTACTCTATGGAGCACCGTGTGGGGCCATTATACTGTGTAGAACACTATAATGTCTTCAATTGAGAAGTTTTTTCTTAACAAATATCAAGGTTGGCCCGTGACTTTGTCCAACCTTTTATTGTTTGCCCTCTGTTTATTTGATTTTGACATGCCGGTCTTAAATGGTTATACTCATCATAATAAAGGCTTACAATTGCCAAGAGGTTGTTAAAAAAAAAAACAAAACAACTTTGAAGTTTTACTTTTGAGTAAAAATCCTCTCCATTCTCAAGAATAGACCTCCAATGTAATCCGTGGCTAGTATCTTTGGCTTGGAGTGCAGTGCTTACAAGCGCTTTGCTATAGACAGAATAACGTGCTAATGTAGGAGTTGTTTTTCTAAACTAAAACCTCATAATTAAGGTCACATTGCTGTGTTGGCACTTTGCGATAAATAAGCGGGTTTGGATTGAAGTTTGAGCACTTTTGGTCTCTAAAAGGTTCGCCATCACTAGTCCAGTATATCACAATCATGTGATCAGTCACAAAATGGGCATAGGATGCTGGCAGCAAAGTGGTGTGCGCATATATGCAGCAGAGCTGTGTGCCTGGTAATTGTGCATGCAGCTGTGTGTGCCGTAGAGTTGTGTATATGTATTGTGCACACAGCAGTGTCATCTTTTGAGGTCTAAATCTGGAATGTGTCTGATAGCAAGGTTTGTCTTACATCCAAAAAATATTAAAGTCTACCTGCTGAAGAGCCACTTGACAAAGGCTGGTGCGAAGATTCTGTGCCAGCCATAACTTTGGTGATGTGACGTGGGGGCCTTGGCGATCTCTTCTGCTTTTTCCACTTTGAGGAATCACTAGCCCCGCCAGCTCTCATTTTCAGCTGTGAAGATGACACCACATAAATGTTAACATTGCTGTTCTACAACAAGCTTTGAATTAACCACTGTATGGCTTTGCAGACATGCTTTACTGCTGCCTTTCCACTGTAAGTAAATGCTAACAAAGGAGTCAAATCAAAATGGAAAACTGAAAATCCTAGTAAAGAAAAAGTGGTTTGGCAACCCAAAAAGAGAGCATCAATTAAAAGGGTTGTCCAGAAGTCGAAAACCACGGCTGCTTCCTCTCAACGATATGACTCCACCTGTCCTAGGGTTGTATTGTACAGCAGCTTAAGAGAGCAGAGACACTGATTCAGCTACAATGCACTTTATCTAATCCTACAAAACCACTTTTAAAAGAGGAGGAGAATGAAAATTCCAAGTATAAAGAAATCACAACTGTAAAATATTTTTTGGGGGGGTCCTATAACAGATGCCATGTATCAGACACAGACAAATGTCAGACTAAAATAACTTTTTAACACCTTGACAAATAATATAAACTGCAAAGAACTGGAAAACAAGATCTTAAACTGGGGGATGATTGTAAATAGCGCACTGTATACAGAAACATCATGTATATATTTTATCATTTCAAAACCTTCCTATAGAACAGAGGAGACAGAAGTCAGTGATACCAGGGTCTGCATGCCCAAATTACACTGCAGAGCTGGAGCAACAGATGGGGAGACCCAGCTAGCAAGTATATCCTTTCATCAAGACATAGCGAACAGATAGAGTGGGTGCCATTCATTCTGTGCTACGAGGGACACATATCCAGTGGCTTTGTATACAGTAGTAAAAAAAATAAAAAACCATATATGGCAGCAAACAGGGGCCTTATTAAAGCACTGACATCTTACAAATGTCTCATTAACCCATCTGGTGGGAGATGACATTCTCATGACGGCAGATGCAGCTGTCAGAGACCCCAAGTTCACTCCTCTATAGCTTCTATGCAGGATGAGTAATTTTGGGTGATCTGCTGGCTGGACGATCCTTAGCTGTAACAGGTAAGAGGCCCTGAAGGGCAGCCATGCTTGAGATACTCCTCATAGCAGTGTTTCTCAACTCAAGCCCTAAAGGCCCCCAAACAGGTCATGATTTGAGGGTATGCTATAGAGCGAACCTGTGGCAATTTTGGATGCCTTGTTAATTACCATTACCTAAGCAATATTAAGTAAATCCGGAAAAAAATGACCTGTTGGGAGGGCATTAAGGACTGAGGTCTAAAATACACAACACAGGGGCCACATACAGCTCCTTACACATACAGCGTCTAGTAACCGCGAAACGCGCGTCGGGGCTCTTCCACCTGGTCCTTGGCCACCCCCTATACCATTGGTAAGCTCTGCCATCCGATGTTACTTTATACTGTGCTACTAGTTGTTGCATGCCTTTGCTGGACAGTTTTCACCTGAGCGCACCTTTTGGTCTATAGCCTCTTACATCTGATTACTTGTTATATCTAGAGGGTGGCTTTGGTTTATCTGCAGTGTCTTGTAACTTTCATGTATTTTTTACTTTTTGATATTTAATAAAGTTTATATTGGATAATATAATGTTGCTCCTATTTCTCCAGTTGTTTCTATCTCCTGACACCTGCAGCCCACATGGATCTGGAGCTTATGAGACATCCTTGGGACAGCCAACAGCAGGAGCAGCTCACCAGCACCCTGGGCTGGCGTCACCACCAATCACTTCCGGGCAAGTGCCCTGGACAAACAGGGGGCCCAATTGCCATAGGGGACAATAGCACTCTATGGGGCCTTTGAGTCGGGGGACCCGGCCTCTCCTCTCAAATACTCACCTCTCCCGCTCCCAGCAGCTCCAGTGTCTTCCGCGTCTTCAGACTCTTTTGCGTCTCAGTGCCGAGGGCGTGATGATGTCACTACAGCACGCCATCTATACTGAGCACTGCAGAGAGGCAGAAGACACTGAGACCACCGGACCTGCAGGGAACAAGGAGAGGGGAATATTTGTTGTTTTTTTTTTCATGTATGGAGCATTATATGGGGGTTATTATATACTGTATAGAGCAATATATGGGGCCCTTTATATACTGTATGGAGCAATATATGGGGCCCATTATATACTGTATGGAGCAATATATGGAGCCCATTATATACTGTATGGAGCAATATATGGGGCCCATTATATACTGTATGGAGCAATATATGGAGCCCATTATATACTGTATGGAGCAATATATGGAGCCCTTTATATACTGTATGGAGCAATATATGGAGCCCATTATATACTGTATGGAGCAATATACGGAGCCCATTATATACTGTATGGAGCAATATACGGGGCCCTTTATATACTGTATGGAGCAATATATGGAGCCCATTATATACTGTATGGAGCAATATATGGAGCCCATGATATACTGTATGGAGCAATATATGGAGCCCTTTATATACTGTATGGAGCAATATATTGGGCCCATTATACTGTATAGAGCAATATATGGGGTCCATAACACTGTATGGAGGACTATACCGGTCTAAAATGATAAGTCTGTAGTCACTCTCTGTACTGTGCGCTGCAAGAATTTGTCGATTTCTGAGCAACTGTAGAATTTATAATATATATCATTCATGTAATACAAGAAGTGAAATCTTTGGAATTGTACTATACTTACTTCTTATCTGTGCATCATGAATAATGGTATGTGGTAAAGGGGCCCACTGAGACTCTTTCGCCTGGGGCCCACGAAAACCTGGGGCCGGCCCTGCCAGCACCTACTAATGATATCTGTGTCAAGAATACAAGTGTCTTTCTCAGGCTGCTGGATCACTGGTTGGTGACAGGTGAATATGAAAGGGATTTATTTATTTTTTTTAATATCATATATAGCATATAGTATGTAGCATAGCAGAACAGCTACCATCATGTGTCAGCTGTATTTGATAGTGGACACCCTGCTGCAACTGTAAGAATCAGTATTAGCACTGATTGAGCCCGATTAACCCCTTAGATATCATGAATGGTGACATGATATCTAGATGGTTATTTAAAAAAGGGGGCTCACTCCTTAGGGTATGTTCCCACGGTCAGTAAACGCTGCGGGTTGGACGCTGCGTACATCCGCAGCGTCCAACCTGCAGTGGACAGATGTTACAGCATAGTGGATGGGATTTCAAGAAATGCCATGCCCACTATGCGTGCACTGGCGGCTTACCTGCGGAGATGGACATGCGTGACCTCTTTCCAGACCGAAGCATGCATATCTATCTTGCGGAGACGCGAGTCTCCGCAAGATAAATCTCATCCGTACAATGTATTGGGCGCAGTGAATCCGCACGGTTCACTGAACACATGCGGAATCACCGGCGTTCAATAGCCAACAGCGCTTTGGGCTCAGCGGACATTTGCTGCATCCAAAGCGCTGCCTAGTACTGAACGTCTGCACGTACCCTTAAGCATATTGATGGGGTGATGGTAGTTGCCATGGCAATTAATTGCCTTTTGCAATAAACAGGGTCTTAAAAGGTGAAGTGTAAGACTGACAGATCTAATACACTGCAGTACAGAAGTAATGCACAATATTAGCTCAGTGATCAGACAAGTAAATGCTGTACTCCCACCATGAGTTTTTGGGGACTCTGATGCTGCATATTCTCATTGCGTCAAAACACACCTTCTTACAGTCCCAGCAAAGTGACCCACTGTGTTTCTTTTAGCAGGGTAAACTGACCTGCGGTACGTGTTTGAAATCTGCAATATGCAAATGCATGTAGAAAAGCCGCGGAGACACCATCACGTGTTTCTCAACGCAAGCAATGAATAGCCAGGTCTTTCACCGGGAAGGATCAACCATGGGAAGGGCAGCATCCAATAAAGGAAAACCACCTATGCCAAAACATGGTATCCATCCACAGACAGCTGTTTCGGGATATTTGCCCCTCATCAGTGTGGAGTAGGAAACTGGCTATTAGGAGCAGTGCCTAGTGAAAAGACTATAAACATAAGGATGAATGACCTCGTGGAGATCAAAACATCCAACACCGGAGAGACACCATCACGTTTTTCTCAAAGCAGTGATCCAGAACACTGCCCCCATCCCTAAAGAGAAATATGCAAATGCATGTAGAAAAGCCGCGGAGACACCATCACGTGTTTCTCAACGCAAGCAATGAATAGCCAGGCCTTTCACCGGGAAGGAACAACCACGGGAAGGGCAGCATCCAAGAAAGGAAAACCACCTATGCCAAAACATGGTATCCATCCACAGAGGTCATTCATCCTTATGTTTATAGTCTTTTCACTAGGCACTGCTCCTAACAGCCAGTTTCCTACTCCACACTGATGAGGGGCAAATACCCCGAAACAGCTGTCTGTGGATGGATGGATACCATATTTTGGCATAGGTGGTTTTCCTTTCTTGGATGCTGCCCTTCCCGTGGTTGTTCCTTCCCGGTGAAAGACCTGGCTATTCATTGCTTGCGTTGAGAAACACGTGATGGTGTCTCCGCGGCTTTTCTACATGCATTTGCATATTTCCCTTTAGGGATGGGGCAGTGTTCTGGATCACTGCGTTGAGAAACACGTGATGGGGTCTCCGCGGTGTTGGATGTTTTGATCTCCCCGAGGTCATTCATCCTTATGTTTATAATGAAACCTGCAATATGTAATTTTCTCTTGCGGGCGTGCTGAGCTTTATGTGTACATTTTCTCCATAGACTACCATTAGAGGTCGACAATCCACAGATAAAAACTCATGTGTTTTATCTGCTGAAACGCACTAAAAATGCATGTAATCTGCACATGACTGCATTTGTAAAGTTTTTCAAAGTCAAATAGCATAAAGTATTAAAAACAAAGTACGGTAGCTCCATTTAAAAGGAAAGAAAAAATGCAACCGTTCCCCGCAGAGGAAAAATGTGTAAAAAACATGTAAAAAAAGAACGCAGTCATAAAAGCAAGTACTAATAGGTGCAGAAATTATGTAAAAAATATGCAACATCAAAAACTCACCAAATATTCACGGTGGCAATGTAGGATGGGGGTGGCAAAAAAAATACTAAAAAAGGAAAAAAACAATTTTCCTCTAAACACACTTATGTCCAAAGTAAATAAAATGAATAAACAGTTATTATCCGTGTCTGCAATGATCCAACCTGTAAAACTGTGCCATAACATGAAAAACGTAGCCGTTTCATAATACAAAACACACAAAATATAATAAAAAGTGGTGAAAAGTTGTATAAAAAAAAATGTGGTCTGTTGCCTTCAATTTTTAGTTAAATGTTTTTTTTTTATATAATGCTGCATAAATTGGTACACAGTACCATGATCTTTTTGGGTTCTCCGGTTGCAGCTATTTAGTTTGGTTACATAATGTAATGTAATGACATGAATGAGCCATGGAGGCTTGGCCATCTCTAAATGTTTAAACAGGATTCTTTGGCTAGTGTTAGCAGGTTTTGCTAGTTTAGTACTATTTACTAGTACGGGCTTCTTTTGGATAGAAATTTTAATTTCTAAGTCTGAGATACACCTCTTGTCTTGTCATTGGTTCAAGCTGCTCTCATCCTTCTCCATGCAGTTCTACCTCTTCTGTTTGGCTGTCAAATATAAACAGCAGTCTGTCACATGCTCACTAAAAAGCCAGTGGATGGCGAGAGGCTTTCTATCTGGTACAGATTACTAAACCACCAATAAGAAAAAGGTAAACATAAAGACATGAAAAAACGTCTGCAGGGAAAATTACCCATTATCAAGGATGTGCCTGTAGAGTCGCTTTAACCTCCTCTTTCGGCCTATCACAGCATACTAACTCTCCAACGCATGAAGATGGAAACTCCCTTGACTTGGTCTTCTCCTGGCTTTGCTCAGTGGACGAGTTCACAAACTCCCCTCTCCCGCTCTCTGACCACAACCTTCTTTCATTCTCTATCAAGAACTGCCATTCCGCTCAGGTCACCCCCACTTTCCACACTTATAGAAACATACAGGCCATTAACACCCAGAAACTTATGAAGAACTTGCAGTCCTCATTGGCCCTAATCATCTCCATCTCATGTCCTCATTCTGCACTGAAGCATTACAATGAAACCCTGCAAAGTGCCCTGGATGAAGCTGCACCTCCTATACATAGAACAACTCGGCACAGACGGCGACAACCGTGGCACACACTGCAAACACGTTTCCTGCAGCGGTGCTCCAGGTGCGCCGAACGTCTGTGGAGAAAATCTAATCTACCCGGAGATTTCATCCATTATAAGTTCATGCTAAAAACATACAACTCTGCCCTTCACCTCTCCAAACAAACCTATTTCAACACCCTCATCACCTCACTGTCAAATAACCCTAAACGTCTCTTTGACACCTTCCAGTCCCTACTCAACCCAAGAGTGCAGGCCCCAACCACGGATCTCCGCGCTGACGATCTGGCCAATTACTTCAAAGAAAAAAATTGACCACATTCGACAGGAATTCATCTCCCAATCTCTTCATACCATGCACTGTCCTCCCTCCCCCACTGCATCTAGTTCACTCTCTGACTTTGAGCCAGTTACAGAAGAAGTAGTAGTCGGGCTCCTTGCATCTTCTCGCCCGACCACTTGCACCAGTGACCCCATTCTGTCACATCTCCTCAAGTCCCTTTACCCGGCTGTCACCTCTCACCAAAAACAAAAATATTCAACCTTTCTCTCACTTCCGGTATTTTTCCCTCCTCATTTAAGCATGCCATCATACATCCATTACTTTAAAAAACCATCCCTCGACCAAAACTGTGCCGCTAATTATAGACCTGTCTCTAATCTTCCCTTCATCTCTAAACTCCTCGAACGCCTGGTCCACTCCCGTCTTACCCGCTATCTCTCAGATAACTCTCTTCTCGACCCTCTTCAATCCGGTTTCCGCTCTTTACACTGTACTGAAACTGCCCTCACTAAAGTCTCTAATGACCTACTAACAGCTAAATCTAATGGTCATTACTCCATGCTAATTCTCTTGGATCTCTCCGCAGCATTCGATACTGTGGATCATCAGCTCCTCCTCAATATGCTAAGCTCCATCGGCCTCGAGGACACCGTTCTCTCCTGGTTCTCCTCCTATCTCTCTGACCGATCCTTCACTGAATGTTTTGCTGGTTCCTCCTCCTCTCACCTTCCCCTTACTGTTGGGGTTCCTCAAGGATCAGTCCTAGGCCCCCTCCTCTTCTCTTTGTATACTGCCCCTATTGGACAAACAATAAGATTTGGTTTCCAGTACCATCTCTATGCTGACGACACCCAATTATACACCTCTTCTCCTGTTATCACGCCGACCTTTTTAGAAAACACCAGTGATTGTCTTACCGCTGTCTCTAACATCATGTCCTCCCTCTATCTGAAACTGAACCTGTCAAAAACTGAACTCCTCGTGTTCTCTCCCTCTGCTAACCTACCTTTGCCTGACATTGCCATCTCCGTGTGCGGTTAAACCATTACTCCAAAGCAACATGCCCGCTGCCTTGGGGTCATCCTTGATTCCGAGCTTTCATTCACCCCCCACATCCGATCACTGGCTCGCTCTTCCTATCTGCATCTCAAAAACATTTCTAGAATTCGCCCTTTTCTTACTTTCGACTCTGCAAAAACTCTTACTGTCTCACTTATTCATTCTCGTCTGGACTATTGTAACTCTCTACTAATCGGCCTCCCTCTTACCAAACTCTCCCCGCTCCAATCTGTCATGAATGCTGCAGCCAGGATCATATTCCTCACCAACCGTTACACCGATGCCTCTACCTTGTGCCAGTCATTACACTGGCTACCCATCCACTCCAGAATCCAGTACAAAACTACTACCCTCATCCACAAAGCTCTCCATGTCTCTGCACCACCCTACATTTCCTCTCTGGTCTCAGTCTACCACCCTACCCGTGCCCTCCGCTCCGCTAATGACCTCAGGTTAGCATCCTCAATAATCAGAACCTCCCACTCCCGTCTCCAAGACTTTACACGTGCTGCGCTGACTCTTTGGAATGCACTACCTAGGTTAATACGATTAATCCCCAATCCCCACAGTTTTAAGCGTGCCCTAAAAACTCATTTGTTCAGATTGGCCTACAGCCTCAATGCATTAACCTAACGATCCCTGTGTGGCCTATCATGAAAAAAACAAAAAAAACAATCAGGTTCCTTGTATCATGTTCTGATACACTTTATGCAGTTAATAGCCTCTGTGTCTGTACTGTTAAATACTTAGGGTACTGTCACACAGTGGCACTTTTGTCGCTACGACGGTACGATCCGTGACGTTCCAGCGATATCCATACGATATCGCTGTGTCTGACACGCAGCAGCGATCAGGGACCCTGCTGAGAATCGTACGTCGTAGCAGATCGTTTGCAACTTTCTTTCGTCGCTGGATCTCCCGCTGTCATCGTTGGATCGGTGTGTGTGACACCGATCCAACGATGCGTTCGCTTGTAACGAGGGTAAACATCGGGTTACTAAGCGCAGGGCCGCGCTTAGTAACCCGATGTTTACCCTGGTTACCATCGTAAAAGTTAAAAAAAACCAAACAGTACATACTCACATTCCGGTGTCCGTCAGGTCCCTAGCCGTCTGCTTCCCGCTCTGACTGACTGCCGGCCGGAATGTAAGAGCAGAGCACAGCGGTGACGTCACCGCTGTGATCTGCTTTCATTTTACGGCGGCACTCAGTCAGAGCGGGAAGCAGACTGCAAGGGACCTGACGACACCGGAATGTGAGTATGTACTGTTTGTTTTTTTTTTACTTTTACGATGGTAACCAGGGTAAACATCGGGTTACTAAGTGCGGCCCTGCGCTTAGTAACCCGATGTTTACCCTGGTTACCCGGGGCCTTCGGCATCGTTGGTCGCTGGAGTGCTGTCTGTGTGACAGCTCCCCAGCGACCACACAACGACTTTCCAACGATCACGGCCAGGTCGTATCGCTGGTCGTGATCGTTGGAAAGTTGCAGAGTGTGACAGTACCCTTAGGCAGTTAACTGGTTCATGCAACTTTACATGAACACCCGAGCCTTACACTATGGCTGGTCCAAATAACTAAAGCAATTGTTACCATCCACCTCTCGTGTCTCCCCTTTTCCTCATAGTTTGTAAGCTTGCGAGCAGGGCCCTCATTCCTATTGGTATCTATTTTGAACTGTAATTTCTGTTATGCTGTAATGTCTATTGTCTGTACAAGTCCCCTCTATAATTTGTAAAGCGCTGCGGAATATGTTGGCGCTATATAAATAAAATTATTATTATTATTATTATTATTATTAAATATACATACATATACATATATACATACATACATACATATATATATATATATATATATATATATATATATATATATTTATTTTTTTTACTTGAGACAGGTTGTAGCTTTGAATAAGACAACTCCTTTTTCCTTATAGTGTACTAGAAATTAAGAAAAAACAATCCAAGTGCTGTGAATGAAGAAATAAAAAAAAAAGGAAGTTTGCCATTATTTTATGGGTTTTGTATTTATGGCATTTAATACGCAGCAAAAATGATCTAACAATATGATTATTTTTCTTCTAGTTGTGAAAAACAATTTCTGAAATTTGTAACAATGTATTTTATTTGTGGGTTTATTTTTTGCTACTTCTAATTCATTCTTCCGTTGATAGAGCTGTGCAAGGAACAGGAAGCCAAACTGAAAAATGAACAATTCTGGCATTTCAATTTTTTTCCTTTCTACAAAGTTTACCATTACCATTTTATATTTTGATCGAACCGACTTTACCGGAAGCAGCAATATTGATTATAGTCCAACTATGGACCATGATGCATGGACTGGCCATAGACCTCCTGACCTAAACCTGACAGCCTCATATACAGCGGGTGAAATAAGTAAAGAACACGTCACCAATATTCAAAGTAAATCTATTTTTACAGGTGCTATTGACGTGAAATTCTTAACAGATGTCGGCAACAACCCATTGAATCCACAGAAAAATAAATGAAACCATAGATGTCCATAAATTGATAGATGCTACTGCACAGGTGCCGCCATCTTGGTGGAGACATTTTTTTTCCTCTAGCAAAATGATGTCATTTTGAGACAGAATTTTTTTTCTTCCAGAATAAATGTATATCACTAAATAAGATAGTTTAATGATTTTGTGCTGAGTAACCACTCAGCACAATCCTGCTGACCGGTTCCCTTTAATACACACAATGTTTTAAGGCCAAAAGGCACAGCTTATCGTCCCAAAACCACTATACCAACAGTTTGGAGCTGGGAACATCATGGTGTGGGGCTGTTTTTCAGCACACAGTACTGGCAAACTTTATATAATTGAAAAAAAGGATTAATGGACAAATGTACAGATATTTGTGATTAAAATCTGCTGGCATCTAGCAAGATGACGAGGGTCGACATTTCAGCAAGACAATAATCCCATTCACACAGCCAAGGAAACTCTCAATTGATTTCAGAGAAAAAATAAAGCTGCCAGAATGGCCCTGCCAATCACCGGACCCGAATCCAAGGAGCCCATGGGATCTTCATGGATTTGAAAGTGTTTATGCGGAAGAATGGGGCAAAATAACACCTGAGCAACGCATGTGACTAGTTTCTCCATACAGGAGGCATCATGAAGCAGTCATCACCAACTAAGGCATTTGCATGAAGTATAAATACATTTCAGTAAGTGTGTTCAATACTTTATCCCTGTGTCATGTCTCATTACACAGGTCTGCGACTAAAAAGCTGTTTGATTATTTTCATCTAATTTCCATGTATTTTGGTGTGCTGAAAACAAAAAAAAATATTGAAAGAAATCCTGGACATCAGGATTTGCCACAAAATGCAAAATCCTCTTCAAATTTAGTATATTTTTCTCAATTTTTGGTATTTTTTTTTATCTTAGGGTTTTGAAAGTCGAAATTACTATTAATTAATTCACATCAATGCATTGAAGATATACAATGCCAAAAAAATATAGATTTCAAAGAAAAGAACTTTCAGAGTGAGCTAATGAAACCAGCATCAACATGTTGCAAGCTGAACGAGCAGGCTCTGACATGCCCGGGCTTGATTCAATTGTTTTAGCTTGGTTCTCGCCTGTTCACACTTTTTCATCTCAGTTCATGTTAGCTCGTCATATTCAATATTCTGTGTTTCCCAAAATTAGCACTATGGCTCAGCGGATCAAGCTGATCAAGAGTTTATCAATACCGTGATGCATCCTCAAAAAGAAGGGTGGTTTGCATTTAAAGAGGTTGTAGAGACATTTTTAGGCAATAACAAAGACCCTGACTACAAAAAAAATTGTAGGACGAATGCTGAAAGCATTTCAAGCTTTAGGTTGCCTGATGAGTTTGAAAGCGCATTTCCTCCATTCTCACCTTGACAACTTTCCTGAAATTTTGGGAGCTGTGAGTGAAGAGCAAGGTGAACGATTCCACCAGGACATTAAAGAGATGGAAAGAAGATACCAGGGAAGATGGAGCATTACAATGATGGCAGACTACTGTTGGACGCTTCAGAGAGACATTCCAGATGCTACTCACAAGCGTAAATACCATGAGAAGCCTCACAGGGAAGAAGAATCAATTTTAGTGTGTGTTAGGCTACGTTCACATTTGCGGTGTGCGCCGCAGCGTCGGGCGCCGCAGCGTCGCCGCATGCGTCATGCGCCCCTATATTTAACATGGGGGCGCATGGACATGCGGTGCACTTGCGTTTTGCGCCGCATGCGTCACTGCGGCGCCCGCGTCCGGGCGCAGAGGACGCAGCAAGTTGCATTTTTGCTGCGTCCAAAATCAATAGAAAAAAGGACGCATGCGGCGCAAAACGCAGCGTTGTGCATGCGTTTTGCCGCGTTTTTGTTTGCGTTGTGCGTTGCGGCGCCGACGCTGCGGCGCACAACGCAAATGTGAACGTAGCCTTAGTGAGCTCATTGCAGTTAAAAAATGATTTTTATGAAACATTTGTAATAAATTAATTTTATGAGTCTATTTTCATTTATTTTGAGGTATTGTCTTATTTAACATAGTTACTTAAATTGTCAGAAAACGTGATGTCCTATGACAAAACGGAGGTCATTTTCGGATTCAGCGCACTTAAAAACAGATTACGTTGAATAACTAAAACAGCTCTTGAAAAAACTTTTTCGCAGACCTGTGTTATTACACAATCTATGGACACTACCAACACCTAGCAACATCTGGTGAGCATTTCATGGCAATAGCACATTTAGAAATATATTTACTTTGAAAACTGGTGACGTGTTTAATACTTATTTCACTCATTTCACTCATTGTATGCGTATGATGCTGTCAAATTCAGGTCAGCAGACCAAAAGATGAAGAAATCGCCAAAACAAGGGTCAGGGTGAGCGCCACTCATTTAAGGGAGCTCCTGTCTTCTCTCGTCAGGTACATACTCTACCGTCTCTGCTCAGTATGGTAATAATACCTATAGGACCATTGATACAAAGACACATATTTAAAGGTATATTTCCAACTCCAAGATCTTGTGCCAGTATGTTGCAGGTGTAATAATAATATTAGCAAATACCTCCAATAAAAAATGTAGCCCAGTTCACCTGATAAATAAAAATAAAGAAGCAGAAAAAAGGTCAGCTCACCCCTTAGACGTTCAGGAACAAGAGCACAGATAGTCTGTGTTCCAGTTATTTCGTTACATAAAATCCATTTATTGACACAAATTCTTTAAAAACAGCATAGTAGCAAACAGCATAAGTATCACCAGCCCTCCCAGGGATCAATAAGCAGACGCGTTTCGAGCTTTGCGGCTCTTATTCATTGCTTAACACAGTTTCCTGTTGGACCTATATGCCATGTCCTGCCATAATCAGGTGTTTAGAAACAACCAATTAAATAGAACAATATTATTTTTCACCTGTTTGCAGAATGGCACCAGTCCCAATCACAGGAATAACAAAAAACAATTAATGTTATATCCCAGTAACACCAAGTGAAAAAATTAGAAAAACAGTTCTCCTGATAACCTATATCACTTACCTCATGCGCAGGCCACTAGCAACTAACTATGTTAGTGGTCGTAATCAAGGATACCCAAGCTCCTACAATACCTGCAGATGAGGTAGGCGACATAGGTTATCAGGAGAACTATACTACATTTCTAATTGGAAGTATTTGCTAATATTATTACTATTACACCTAGTACATATTGATAGGATCTTGGAAACAGGAATACCCCTTTAAGGATTTCCAATGATGGTAGGTATATATGGTTAATGACATCTGACAAGACTTTGCCTTTAATCCATATATAGTTTGTATAATCAATGTAAAGGGAAAAGAACGGCACTCCTGTAAAGTTTCTAGGTGCATGTATAGAGTCCCAACCTGTTACGGTACATATAAACAGTCCAAGAATCCGACACTTAATCTCATGAATTTATTTACAGCGTGAAGAAAGTGTACAAAACGTTCCGTCATTAGACCTTCATCAGTTTTACACTAAATGGTTCAAATAGATTCAGAGAGATTTAAATATATAGCATATGTGTATCTGGCTTTTTTGTTTCAAGCAACAGCTTGCTTTAAGGATATGGTGAGGGTATGGTAGCCTGCCGCCTGGTGACTCCTGTCGCTGCAATGACCAGCAACATTTTCCTCAGTAAATAAATTCACCAGATTGAGTGCAGGATTCTTGGACTGTCACTTTGTATTATCACTATACCATCCTAGTCTATCATGACTGTTGCTCACTAAAACATGCAAACATGAAAATTGAACTGCATTACTGCATTAGAAAGATGAAAAAATGAGAGAGCGTTTAGCGCATAAATTGGAAAGCCTTAATGTGGCTACCAGGTACACATGAATTGGCAAATTTATGCGCAAAACGCTCTAATTTTTTCATATTTCTAATGCAGTAATGCAGTTCAATTTTCATGTTTGCATGTTTTGGCGCCGCAGTGTGCTGCCTTATTTAGTTAACTGTATACGAGTTGGTGACTCTAGGTTCAGCACCTGTTCACACTTAGTCTATGTTTGGATGTGACGGTCAATTTTTTGAAATTTGTATACACCAGGACATGTGACAGGCCTATAGGCCTCCAGTGACACACTGACAGGAGACAAGGGCTCCTGCAGAGCATCACTGAAGAGGCTACTTTAGTTCATTGTCTCGCTTTATGGCAATGCTGTGTGGGAATTTTCCCACGCAGCTGTGCCGCAAGTGACAGTATGAACTTACCTGTACTCACAGCGGCGGAGGGATACAGTGTGGAAGGATACCTTCCGTCATTGTATCCCGGAGCCCCTAGAGAGCGGTCGCATCAGCTGATGTTACAGCTCTCCACGGGAGATCGTTGTGGGACAATCGTATTAATTGGATTACGGCGGACACGGGGAGTATATTGTTGGTTTATTATGTTAACTTTTTTCATGTGAGCGAGGGCTTTGGGGATTAGGTGTAGATGGCGAGTATGAACTATATATGTACTGTGTGTGTGTTTTTTTTGTTTTTTTTTACATTTAACACATTAACCGGATGATGGCACTACTACTGTCCCATCATTGGCTAATGTGTCAATCACTGTCACTGTAGCAGGCAAAGCCGGATGGGACTTGTAGTCGCATCGGACAATGCCTGCACACACACAGCCCCGGCAGACCCACGGACAACCCACAGACCCCCGCACACAGCCCCGCAGACCCACCCACACAGACCCCGCCCGGACACGCAGACCCTGCACACGGTGCTGGAGATCACGGTATGCGTTCAGTGCTTACGCCCACCGCGATCTCTACTGCAATCTCCTGGGCCACAACCCTCATCCCCGGATGCATAACTCTGTGGGGTCCAGACTACGCAAGCACGTCGCGCTTGCGCAGTCTATAAAGGCTTCGGACACAGTGACGTGCCAAGCATTATATTATAGATTTTTTGTTTTGTTTCAGTTTTCGCTCCATCCCATGATCATGGTCCATACTCTGACCTACTAGGACATCTGAACTCGGCCTAAGGCCGGCCTCACACTGGGCGTAAGACAATACGCCACGTATTATACGTCCGTACTACGGCCGTAATACGGAGAAATGTTCCCAAAATATTGATCCGTAGTCAGGGTGTGTCAGCGTATTTTGCGCATGGCATCCTCCGTATGTAATCCGTATGGCATCCGTACTGCGATATTTTCGCGCAGGCTTGCAAAACCGACATCTAATGGATTTATGTGCTCAAATGTTCTGGAAAATATATATACAGTATATATATATATATATATATATATATATATATATATATATATATATATATATATATATATATATATATATATATATATATATATATATATATATATATATATATATATATATATATATATGTCATTGAGACACATATATATATATTCTGTATTTAGATTTCATTCAGCGCGATATGTGTTAAAAGCCGGTAATTCAATTACCGGCTTCTCATTTCTCCTGCACAAACCCGACAGGATATGAGACATGGTTTTCATACAGTAAACCATCTCATATCCCCTTTTTTTTTTGCATATTCCACACTACTAATGTTAGTAGTGTGTATGTGCAAAATTTCAGCGCTGTAGCTGCTGAAATAAAGGGTTAAATTGCGGAAAAAATTGGCGTGGGCTCCCGCGCAATTTTCTCCGCCAGAATGGTAAAGCCAGTGACTGAGGGCAGATATTAATAGCCAGGAGAGGGTCCATGGTTATTGGCCCCCCCGTGGCTACAAACATCTGCCCCCAGCCACCCCAGAAAAGGCACATCTGGAAGATGCGCCTATTCTGGCACTTGGCCACTCTCTTCCCACTCCCTGTAGCGGTGGGATATGGGGTAATGAAGGGTTAATGCCACCTTGCTATTGGAAGGTGACATTAAGCCAGATTAATAATGGAGAGGCGTCAATTATGACACCTATCCATTATTAATCCAATTGTTTGAAAGGGTTAAAAAAACACACACACATGATTTAAAAGTATTTTAATGAAATAAACACAGCGGTTGTTGTAATAATTTATTGTTCTCTCAATCCATCAGGAACACCCTCGCTTGGAAAAATAATAAACGCACAAGATACATACCTTCTGGTGAACCGTCTCGTCCCACGAAGTAATCCATCTGAAGGGGTTAACTAATATTACAGGCAGGAGCCCTGCTAAATGCAGCGGTGCTCCGTGCCTGTAATCCCCGGCGAATGAATGAAATGTAGGTCATTGACCTACATTTCCTTCAGTCGCGGTGAGGCGCCCTCTGCTGGATGTTCTCATGAACTGCAGCCTGTGAACTTTTTCCCACGCTCCAGGTCATATGAGGACATCCAGCAGGGGGCGCATCACCGCGACTGAAGGAAATGTAGGTCAATGACCTACATTTCATTCATTCGCCGGGGATTACAGGCACGGAGCACCGCTGCATTTAGCAGGGCTCCTGCCTGTAATATTAGTTAACCCCTTCAGATGGATTACTTCGTGGGACGAGACGGTTCACCAGAAGGTATGTATCTTGTGCGTTTATTATTTTTCCAAGCGAGGGTGTTCCTGATGGATTGAGAGAACAATAAATTATTACAACAACCGCTGTGTTTATTTCATTAAAATACTTTTAAATCATGTGTGTGTGTGTTTTTTTTAACCCTTTCAAACAATTGGATTAATAATGGATAGGTGTCATAATTGACGCCTCTCCATTATTAATCTGGCTTAATGTCACCTTCCAATAGCAAGGTGGCATTAACCCTTCATTACCCCATATCCCACCGCTACAGGGAGTGGGAAGAGAGTGGCCAAGTGCCAGAATAGGCGCATCTTCCAGATGTGCCTTTTCTGGGGTGGCTGGGGGCAGATGTTTTTAGCCACGGGGGGGCCAATAACCATGGACCCTCTCCAGGCTATTAATATCTGCCCTCAGTCACTGGCTTTACCGCTCTGGCGGAGAAAATTGCGCGGGAGCCCACGCCAATTTTTTCCGCCATTTAACCCTTTATTTCAGCAGCTACAGCGCTGAAATTTTGCACATACACACTACTAACATTAGTAGTGTGGAATATGCAAAAAAAAAGGGGATATGAGATGGTTTACTGTATGTAAACCATGTCTCATATCCTGTCGGGTTTGTGCAGGAGAAATGAAAAGCCGGCAATTGAATTACCGACTTTTCACTAACACCGCTGCGTATTTCTCGCAAGTCACACTGCTGGTCAGTGTGGAATCCGTATTTTTCTCGCCCCCATAGACTTTCATTGGCGATTTTTTTGCGCAATACGGTGACAAACGCAGCATGCTGCGATTTTGTACGGCCGTAGAAAGCCGTATAATACTGAACCGTAATATACGGCTAATAGGAGCAGCCCCATTGAGAATAATTGTGCAGTTTATTTTGCGAGTTTTACGGACGTAGTTTATGCGCTCATACGTCCGTAAAACTCGCTAGTGTGAGGCCGGCCTAAGGGAACATTGAATGTAAGATGACCAGATGGATATCTGCAAGGAGAATAAGTACCTTTCAATAGAGAAACAGATTTATTCTTTCTGGGAGATAGCCAATTTGCAAATTTCACTAGGCACAATATATCACAAAGGACTTTGATTCTAACCAGGTCATAAAACAACAACATACTACCATTTAGACTATCAGGGTATATGCAGAACATAAAGGGGAAGTCCCTAATTTAAGACCACTCCCCTAGCCTATGAGGAAAAAATACAGATCATTAACGGAAAACATGCTTTCGCTATATTGTAGTGCAGCTGGCTTGCCATTGCATTACATGGAGGGCATTCATTTGAATGGTCACCATGTAATATCACATTTTCCAAGTAGTGGCCACTATAGGGGAAATGTATAGCATTAATAGTTGTTCCGTGGGGTTAGAGAAAGAAGCTGGACCCAATACAATCCGTGCACGCAATCCAACATGATATCACACAAAAAAATTTACATTTTACCTTTAAAGGGACTCTGTCACCTGAATTTGGAGGGAACAATTTTCAGCCATATGGGCGGGGTTTTCGGGTGTTTGATTCACCCTTTCCTTACCCGCTGGCTGCAATATTGGATTGAAGTTCATTCTCTGTCCTCCATAGTACACGCCTGCGTAAGGTAAGATTGCCTTGTGCAGGCGTGTACTACGGAGGACAGAGAATGAACTTCAATCCAATATTGCAGCCAGCATGCAGCCAGCGGGTAAGGAAAGGGTGAATCAAACACCCGAAAACCCCGCCCATATGACTGAAAATTGTTCCCTCCAAATTCAGGTGACAGAGTCCCTTTAACAAATATATCTCTATGCTTAAGACCACTCACCTCTAGTTGCATGCTTTCTAATCTACAGGGGGGGGCAATGTAAGGTAACATTAAATGCACTGTTACAGTAATGAAAAGTGTTCATAAATGCAAAAAGGTCACAAGGTGCGGAAATAGTTTTATGAGGGAGGGGAGATGGTAATTTACAAGCCTCCTTACCTGTACTCGTTTGTTTTTCCAAAAGATATTGTAAGCCTCAAGAAGAAAATGGCACGAGCCATAATTAGTAATTCATGTAAAGTGCCTATATCGCAACATTCGGATTGCAGACAGGAGACTAGTTAACACACCAAGACGTGAAAGGTTAGGGCACGACAACATGCAAAATTTAGAAGAAGGGTAATCCATGGTTCCAAATGTATTTAGTTGTGTCAAAATAAAAGTTGTCCTAGTTACTAAAATTTACAGTGATGCCAGTATGCAAGACCTCTGTTAAATCCTCAATAAAAGATTCACCACAATAGGATCAATGCAGATAAATGCTGTCTTTATTGCCTTGTATGTTCATCACACTGTTGGGTTTCTATAAACCCCAATTTCCTTTTGTAAAAACAGGTGGTATCTATAAAGGCAAATTGGTCCCCTTGCTGGGGGGGTAGGGGGGAACAAAAATACAAAAAAACCTACGTAAATCCACTTCATAAATTGTAGAACGGGATCAAAGAAACATCAAGTCTTCTCAATCCATATATGCTGGGGCAGTCACCCTGTGCTTCCCAGTCCTGAGTCAGATCCCACCGTACATACTGTCATATGCAGTGTGGGCCAATGAATCTGCAAAGTGTGTGCAGTTTTGTATAGAATGAAGGAGGATGTGGAGGGGGAGAATCGGAACCGTATTAAATATGTATGGTCATAATACAGTATAAAAAAAAAAAGAAAAGAAATATATGGTCATAGTGAATATGGAGGGATACAAATGTGCTCCAACAGAACAGGGATTCTGGGTTTAATTACAGGCTATAGTTTGCCACTTTTTTCAGTCTGTATCCCATTCTAAAAGAAGCACATGGCCTGCGGGGTTAAATGAAGCCCTGCTTTACTTACAGGACCAGCTTATAGTGATAGAGAGGAGGAAGGAAAAAAAAAATCTAAATCGTAAAAGGGAACCAGTCAACAAGTATATCCATGTTTGACTAAAGGTATGGTCAGAATGGAGCTTTCATACTGATTTAATACATACCTTTAGTGTAACGTCTGCAGCCTGGTTTTCATCAAATCATCATGATAAATTTTGGTTTCCTCATCTCTTCGTGCTTTGGGGCAGGACTGTGGGTAGGGTCTTCTGCTCAGAGTGCTCAGCCACAGCCCCTCTGCAGATTTTTACACTAAAGTTATGCATTAAATTAGCCATTCTGCCTATACCTTTAGTTTAACATGGATATTCCTGCTGTCAGGTTCTCTTAGTGGAAAAATGACAATGCCTCAAACCCAGTAAAACAATTGTACCGGAACACACTGCTGGACAATGCCTTTTTAACAGCTAAAGTGGTTATATCAACAAAAAAAAAAAAGAAAAAAGAAAACCTCCCGCAGCCGCCACTCTGAGGTCAGCGCTGTTTCACTCGGCAGCCATGTGGCGCTGTTACCAGCTGCAGCCTCTCGGTATCTTGTCAGAATGGATGTCAGATGCGACAACAGTGAAGGCTGCAGCATCAGTGGCCACTGAGACATAGCGCTGGCAACAAAAGAGCGGCACCGGTCCTGCTGGAAACTATATTTTTTTCTATGTTATTATGGCCACGTTAGTTAAGGAAGGGTTATCCAGTAGTGGAAAACTTCTATGAAAAAGAACCCGTATCTTAATCTGTATTAGACATTGGATGAGGTTGGGGAGATTTTCCCAATGAGGACTAAGATCTATTATCCAGGGCTGCTATAAAGTGCGGCTCTTCCACCTGGAGAATGTGGCACAGAAAAATAACAGGTAACAGTGCAAGAAGTTTGTGTCACAAGTCGAGATGAGTGAATCAATTTAAGGCAAATCAAATTCACTTTGAGTGTCACAAAAACTTAGGATTTGCAAGAACAGATTTTTCTTTTGCAATTTTATTTGCTCAAAGCATGAATATGGGGTCCTGCTGGCCACCGATTGGCGTGATTCTTTTTCACCTGGCCTTGCATCACTGCTCCCCCTCGTACCCTCAGAACCTGGTCTTCTCCATGGTCTTCACTCTTTGGTGCGGTCAGCGCTGACTAGGCCTCCAGTGACATCATGTCGTCATGAGAGAAATACTGTGCACTGGATGCCCAAAGGGTAAAAAATAAAAATCTGATGACATAGGAGAAGACTGGAGCCAGAGGGAGGAAGAGAAGCCGTGAAGGATCGGAGAGGAAGCTGCGGTGCTAGCAAAGGTGAGGGGCAAGGCGATATTTCTTATCTCATCCATTTAATATCCTTTGAGGTGTGGAGAGACTGCAGAGCAAAATAAACTGTTACCCGCGATTCTCATCGATTTCCAGTCTGAGTTAGAGCAAATCTGGGAAATCAAGTTTACTCAGATTAGCTCATCTCTAATCACCGGTTATATTAGCAAAAAACCCCAACGATCAGCTGAATTGTTGGCCTAAGTGCAATGGGAAGTCAATTTGTCAAAATTTTTAAGATAATTTACAAGGTAATTAAAAAAAAACAAAAAAACATTTCTCTTCATTAAATAATAATGGAAGTATTGCAACAAACACAAGTTACTCTACTTAAAGAGTGGACATCCTTTTAATCTACTTCAAAAGAACACGAAAATAAACTTTGTAACATCTCTTATCAGAGCAAGCTTCTATCTCCACCAGGACTGATCGGTCACTTTCAACTGCCATCTTCTATCTCAGTAATGTAGCAATCTGTCATCCACTGAATACAGGTCTTATCCATGAATTGAGAATTCTGAAAATGAATGATAATTCCTGACAGAGAAAGAAGCAGATTTCTCAGGTCTAAGGGGTAAGGTTTCTCCTTGTGGAGAGTGGCATACCAGCTCTGGCTTGTCAAGGTAAGGAGGCTTATTCGCCGTGCAATGCTCCTCTGGGAAATTTAGTATGCAAATTGCCTCTTCAGAGAAAAAGAAGACTTGAACTCTATAGCGCCACCTGTATGTCACTCTCCACAAGGAGAAACCTTACCCCTTAGACCTCAGTCCAGAGCAGTGTTTCTCAACTCCAGTCCTCAAGACCCCACAGCAGGTCATGTTTTCAGGATTTCCTTAGTATTACACAGGGGATGGAATTAATGCTTGAGCAGGTGATGAAATTATCCCCTGTGCAATACTAAGGAAATCCTGAAAACATGACCTGTTGTGGGGTCTTGAGGACTGGAGTTTAGAAACACTGGTCCAGAGCCTCTCACCTAGCCAAATCAGTTCTCATGCTCCGCACTGACGAGGGCCAACAGCCCGAAACACCGTGTCTGCGAATTGAGATACTGATTTTGCTTTTATCCTAAGTCATATTACAAGACTTAAAGGGTTGATTGTGACTTGTAGGATCGCTACTTCCAGCAGGTGGCGCTATAGAGTTCAAGTCCTCTCTTCTCTGAAGAGGCAATTTTCATATCAGATTTCTCAGATAAGATATATTGTAAAGTTTCTTACTTTCATTTGTACTGTTGAGTTAAGACATACAAAACAAAAATCACAGTTACTCTTGAGGAATATGAAGGGCAACTACTTATTAACAAGAAATCCGCCTATTTAAAAACAGACAACATAGTTCTGTCTGACTAACTTTTTCAGTAGACTAGTGAATGTCATAATTTACAGCTTGCTTTAAAAATACAAAAATTACAATTTTGGATCATTTCTGATTCTCCGCTGCTTTGCACACATGACTTATTTGTGTTGCAATTGGAAACCATCTTCTCACTACTACCCTACTGGAGAGCTGCGGTGATTATTATTTAAGTACCTCCATACCAGGACCCGATGGCAATGCACATGCCCCCTTCTTAGTATCCAATACATATGGAAGCAGGACAGACTCATCAAGTGGATATTAGCAACTACATTCCAAAACGTAGCAATTACAAAGTGACCATCTACTGTAGACCTCAAATGTGTAAGTCAAAACACAGCAAAGCCCCTTTGCCTCATGCATCCACCAGAAAAGCCATGCTAACGGGTTACAATGAGGATGGAGGGAAAGCAAACAGGCTACAAGAAAGAAAAATGGTGCCAGTGTCTTAGTTGCACACCGCACAGATATGGAGGAACAGAAGAGAGACCTTTAGGTTCTTAAAAAGTAATACCCTCTCTAACTGGTTCATGTTTTTGGATTGTTCACCACTATTGGTGTCCAGTTTGCAGAGAAGACATGGAGAGATCTGCAGAAAACAGGTAAATGTATGAATGTAAACAGAACGTGGAAAACACAAAGGGAGTAAGTACAACAGGTGAGGACACACATGGTGGAAAGTAAGAAACATTGTGGGGCGCAATAAAAAAAGGCAGATAATTGGAGGTCAAACATATTGTCAATTGTACTCTTGGCAATGACACATCGAGGTATAAATGGACCTGGTGAATTAAAGCCAAGAAAGCAAAGGAAGGAAAGTAACACCACTCTAAAGATGACTTGTCAAAAGTGAAGGTAAAGAAGCCCTCCCATGAAGTTTTTTTTTTTCATTAAATCTGTGTGTTCATATAGTCACTTATCATGGTCTACTCTGGTATCCAGCGCCGTTCTCCTCTTCTCAGTGTCGTCACCACTCTTCAGACTCTCCAGGTCACTCTGTACCCTATGTGTGAGCAGGAAGTCTCTTTTACAATATAGGCCTTTGGGGTCTTGTTCTTGTGCTCCATAGGCTTACTTTGTAAAAGACACTTCTAGATCACGCAGAACACAGCGTCACCCCGACAGTTTGAAGAACAGTGATGTCACCGAAAAAAGTAACGGCGCTGGACACTGGAGAAGACGGCGGTACATCAGTATATTAATACACTCACTCTACACACCATGGACATACATTCATTTAATGAAAAAAAAAGTAAATCAGGGTGCTTCTATAAAAGCAAAAGACATTGAAGAAACGCAGCAAATTTCAAATGTTAAAACAAATTCCACTCCCAAACTCCTCAAAAATAAATGAGGCCTTTGAGAAAAATAATATCAATGATTAGGATTACATTATAATTTATTTTTACCTCATTCTTACACAATTGAAGACATAGCACGGCAATCAATTCAAGAACCATGTTATGGTCTTATCAGTGACTATGAATTAAAAATGATGTGGCATTTTTACTTTTAAGTAGTTTACTTAAAACTTGTAGAAAGAAAAACAGTCACAATTACCAAATGGTTAAAATCCATCTTTTATATTTGAAAACCACTTTAAAAAGGTTCAAGCAGGAGGTTGAAGGTCCATTTGAACTACAAGATAACCATGCAGTGTAAAGGGGTTGCTGATCACCCAAAGAATAAGAAACACACTTGTTCCTCAAGTGAATCGACCTTAAAACAAGATATCCAAGACTTTGTAATAAAAAGAAGAAAAAAAAAATGTGCCTAAGCACTAACAGGCAAGTAGTTGCTACCTACCAGCCTTTTGTACCCATTGGCATTCTTCACCGTCAGAGCGGTCACAGACTGCTCTTGCTGGCGATTCAGCTGCCATAAGGTCAACAGAAAAGCAGCTTATTTTCTGTCTAGCTTTGTCTATGGCGCATGACAGCTGAGGAAAAAGCTGATTGACAGCTATCTCACCCAGTTAGGCAGCAAGGATCTGGCAGTCAATCAGCATGACGTCTGTAGTCCTGCCCTGTCAACAGAGCAGGGTGGAAAAGAAGCCACCGCTCTGTCGACGTGACATCAGCAGAGGCAGCTGAATTGTCGGCAGGAGTGGTCTATGACCGCTCTGTGCTGGCAAAGAATTACCTGCCTGTTAGTGCTTGGGCACTTTTTTTTTTTTTTTGCTTGTTTGTTTTTTTGTCACAAAGTCCCAAATATCCCCTATAAGTGCTGCAGAATAACAATATGCAGTGCATTGCCTTGTGTAAACAGGACCTGTGCTGAGAACAATGCCAATTAGCAATTTATTTCCGTTCAGTACGCCTTTAGACACGGTGCACTTATGTAAATCGGCTATTAAACAGCAAATCGATAAATATTTACTGATAGGCAGTTGTTAATTGCTGCCATTCAGATTGCGTAAATGAACCTTAAAGAAGGGAGGTAAATATTCAAAACAAGGTGTCTTTTTGTAAGTAACTAAGTATTTTTACTGTTATTTTATTGCAAGGCGATTATGTTTTGGTCTTGTAATAGCTAAATCTTATCATGGAGTTTTGAGTGTGGCATGCTTATACCTAAGGTATGTGGCGCCAGGACAGATTTCTTCGGACATGTAGAAGTATGACCTTTGTCAGGCACCCTACCTGCATACTCCTAGCCTATTTGATCCTTTTAAAGCAATTTGCAAATAAAGAAAATGGATTTTAAAGGTGTTCTCCAGGAACAGAAAAAAAAAAACTAAAAAGGAAGTTATTACAAATAATTACTTTTACTTAGCAAATCTGGAGATACCAGAGGTGCTGAGTTAAGTTGAGGCTGCTCACACTGCTGCCCACCTTATCAGATCTAATACTGGAGATACCAGGGGTGCGGAGATAAGAAGAGGCTACTCACTGCTATCTCCCTGTATATCTGATCTAATACTGGAGATACCAGGGGTGCAGAGATAAGAAGAGGCTACTCACTGCTGTCACCCTGTGTATCTGATCTAATACTGGAGATACCAGGGGTGCAGAGATAAGAAGAGGCTACTCACTGCTGTCACCCTGTGTAGATCTAATAGTGGATATTCTAGGGGAGTTGATTTAAGAAGAGGCTGTCAAACTGTCTTTCTGATCTAATACTATGGTCTGGCAAACTTACCGTATTTTTCGGACTATAAGACGCACCGGACCATAAGGTGCACCCCAAATTTGGGGTGAAAATTGCAGAAAAAATGATTTTTTTATAAGATGGGGGTCCGTCTTATTGTCCGAATTTACAGTATCTTACCTGAGGGCTGGCGGTGGCAGAGCAGGGTCACAGGAGGCATGGTGTCGGCAGAGGTGGGGTGATGCGGTACGGCGTGCACCTGAGCAGGGTCCCTTCCTGCTTAGGTGGGCGACGCCACAGCCTGGTGTCCATGGGAGGGTTGCAGCAGTGGTTACCGGCAGAGGTGCTGGGATGAGGAGGTGCTGGGATGAGGAGGTGCTGGGATGAGGAGGTGCTGGGATGAGGAGGTGCTGGGATGAGGAGGTGCAGTGAGAGGTATGGCATCAGAGGGGTCCCTTTCCCCGGTGAGGTGATGCAGCAGCCCGGTAATACAGCAGAGCCGGGTGAATATTGTTGTTAGCGGTGGTGGCGGCCATCTTCCCGAGGCCACGGGTGCGCAGATGAAGCGCTCTGCTTCCCGGGGCTTCAGGAAAATGGCCGCGGGAGGCCGCGCGTGCGCAGATGGAGATCGCGGCGGCCATTTTCCTGAAGCCAAGAACTTCAGGAAAATGGCCGCCGCGATCCCCATCTGCACACGCGCGGCATCCCGCGGCCATTTTCCTGAAGCCCCGGGAAGCAGAGCGCTCCATCTGCGCACGCGCGGCCTCCGTAAGATGGCCGCCACCACCGCTAACAACAGGATTCACCCGGCTCTGCTGCTTACCGGGCTGCTGCATCACCTCACCGGGGAAAGGGACCCCGCTGACTGCGCCTCCTCATCCCCGCACGTCTGCCGCCGCACCTCTGCCACCGTACCTCTGCCGCCACGGTAAGCTTGCATTGCGACTATTAGACGCACCCCCCATTTTCCCCCCTTTTTTGGGGGGAAAAAAGTGCGTCTTGTAGTCCGAAAAATACGGTAAGTGGTTACTCGAAAATGCCAAACATCTCTTCCAGGTTATGTATTATTATTATTCATTTGGGTGCTTCACATCTGAAAAAAGGGGCATTCATACACAAGTACAATAAACATGAGCAATACAAGGCACACACAAGTACAGAAGGAGAGAGGACCCTGAACATGAGGGCTCAGTCTACAGTTTTACAAAGTATTTTACTATTAAAACTAAACAGGAAGAGTATCTTAAAAGGATAAGTATATAGGGTGAGGTTTATGAAAGTGTGTTGCAGCCAATAAACAACTCTGTTTAAGTTACAGAAATATTACCAAAGGCAGGTTTTGTTTATCGCTACAAGTACCAGAATCAGAAGATGGGATAAATGGTCCATACCTTTCTCTATATAAAGGCACTGAGATCCTCATTATCCTAATTTCCACATAGAACATTTCTATTCTTGCTATGAGAGTTAAGGTGCTGTTCATATTTCATTGCACAGTTCAGTCTGTTATGCAGATAAGTACAAATATACCTCATAGTCCATAGTATGCTACTATATGGGGTCCTTTGTACGCCACTGATGTCCGGCATGTCTCAGCACTCTCGTTAATTTAGCTATTCTTAATTATTCTATTTTAGCTACATCTTAGCCCCACTGTTGTGTAAGGGGCACGTTACACTTGATTAATTTGTGTTGAGGTTATATAACTAAGTAAAAAATTGTCATTTCCAGAAAAAAAAAAAAGCTAAATCAGAACCTGTTTTTAGTTGAAAATAAATAAATGAATAATAATTAAAAAAAAACAACATGTTCTCTAAAATCACAAAGGCTAAAAAAATAATAACTGAAGTGAAAAAAAAAAAGCTAAACAATTTAGAAAATGTTTAAAAAGCTAGAGAAAGAAAAAAAAGAATGGAAACTACAGTAACAGCATTCTCACAAAGACAAATCCTAGCAGACCACGTAATTCATGCAAACTAGAAGACTGGGCAAAAAGCTAAGAAAAACATTGTTTAAATACCTTTTTCATATTGGCGCCAGCGTAACTTTTTGATTCTTCTTTAAACTGAGGTAATCTGTAAGAAAAACATGGCACGTTGTAGTATGCATTATATACACACACCGCATATGAATGCATCAGCCGCATATACAAATTAGTATTACATAGTTAATATTTATGGGCATTAGTAATAAATGCTATTGTGTTTTATTTTTTTAATCTGAATTTTATAATTCTAATTAAAAATAAAATACTTAAAGCAATAAAGAATACAAAAGTGAATGATCAGCTTTTAATGATACCAGCCTGGCATTTTGCGCCAGTGAGAACATCACTTATATTATGAGTTGGAGCTCGTGGTCGTGACACACAGATAATTGAGTTTTGAAGGTCAGTGTTTTGCAGTAGCAGTTTCGAATGTTCACCTGCCTGATTTGTAATGGCATATCATTAATGGCAAAACCTGCTTCTGTGAATGCCAGCTCCGTATTTTTTTGTCCTTTGGTTGCAAACACAATTTAAGGACTTCTCTTTAAAACTATAGAAAAAAAAACGTAGAGCTCATCTATGGGTAACATCAACACAAAATTAAGTTTAAAAAAAAAAAGCCAAAACAAAAAAAAAGATTTTCTGTTCAGTTACACAAACATGTATAATATATCCTATTTTCTGTTTATTCCCAATAAACACTTGAATGACCTGAAGAAATTCAACATTCACACAGGACTATGAAATGGGATAGGGGAGGATTTATGGAAGGTTTAATTACTGCTCAGGTAAAAAGATACAGGAGAGAATGCTAAAATAGAACTGATCAGGTAAATATATTCTTAAAGAGGTTCTTCAAGATCAATCTTTGGGAACCCACTGCTCCCCTGCCTTTTGTCTCTGTCACCTCAAATTGGCAGGATATTTAAATGACTTTTTACCTGTCCGATGGGTGGCGTTTCATCTTCATTTCTCCACCCCGTCCGTCCCTGTTGTCCGCAATATGTTCGTGAATTAGAGTACTTGTGCTCAATAGTTGGCGCGTGCGCAATGTAATCTTCGGTCGCGCACACGCAGTATGCTTTGCCCGACTGCGGGCAAAGCCGAAAAGCATTACTGTGCATGCGCACTGTGCCCCTGAAGTATTTCGCTGTGTTGCGGGACAGTGCGCGGGCGCATGGGCAGGAATGCTTTTCGGCTTTGCCCGCAGTTGGGCAAAGCATACCGCACGTGCGCGAACGAAGCTTGCATTGCGCACACGCCAACTTTGGAGGACAAGTACTCTAATTCACTAGCATATTGCGGACAAAAGGGACGGACAGGGTGGAGAAATGAAGATGAAACGCCACCCATCGGACAGGTAAAAAGTCATTTAAGTATCCCGCCAATTTGAGGTGACAGAGTCCCTTTAAATCTAAGCAAATAGTTTGATATTGGTAGTGCTAAGTAGGTTGCCCTAAGATGAACCATCTCAAAATCTCCATTGCACAATTTGTTGTAAATCTCCCTAAATTCTAGGGATGTACATCTCCAAGTAGGTGAATATAATCATGAGTGTACTGTTCTCACTATATCCAGACTAAACCTGACTTTTCACCTTTGCTGTTCAGAAGGCCATGGTGATGCAGCTGGTGACTGTTTAGTTTGCTGGGTCACGCAAGATGCCACTTAAACTTTGCTTAACAAATTTCCAGTGACCGGTTGACATCCACGCAAATGTTCTATGTATATCACCAATATCGACTTAGTGAACCTATGCATCTCATCCTTTACTCAAAAACAAAACGGTATATTAATCAAATATTGAGTAAATAGACTTTTACCCATGAGTAAGGAAGTATTAATTGGACAATCTGCATTTCTCCACTAACCTATATAAAGCATAGTTGGCATACAGCAAATGATAGAAAGTGGATTTGTACTTTAAAAGTAAGGTAATCCTTATTAGTTCAATTGTCAAAAAAGAAATTCAATTTTGGGTCAAGAAAAAAAAAAACATCTTGGAGATCACAGGTTACTATGGTCAGTACAGGATACACAGGGAAGATCTCTGTACAGCATCTTCTGGATTAACCGTCATGTGAGAGCAGCAAGCGGTCACTGGACACAGCAATAACATGCCATTGGCCACAGAGGTCACATGCCCATCTGGCAGAAAGACGGAGGAGGACGGGGAGCCGCCATCGCTGTAAAAGTATTCTTTTTTATTCTTATTATTTTTTAGCATATTCACGATTCACGAATCATATTGTTTTCTTAAACAAAAAAAGAATCCCTACTAAGTGAATCAGGTTTTTTTATATTAAGATAATCACTAGTGTTTAAAAAGACAAAACCTCTGACAGAGATGAGGGAGGTAGCGTGTGGTGGTAAAGAAGGCTGGGATTCAGTCTTAGGCTATGTTCACACGATCCTTTTTTTGATCCTTTTTTTTTCAGGTCCTTTTTCCATGCAGGGTACAGTCCAATGTTACTCTATGGAAAACAAAAACCGCTGTGCCCACTATCCTTTTTTTCTCAGGCAAATCCGCGAGTATTTGCCTGCAGAAAAAAAGAAGTACCATGTCACTTCTTTCTGCGGATTCAGCTCCTGTTTTCAACAGGCACCAATAGGAAAGTGCTGTTGAAAACCCGCAGAGGAATCTGCAGAAGAAACTGCAGGAAAATCAGCAGTGCAGTTTTGCACTGCGAGTTTTCCAAATCAAGACCTGAAAAAAAAAGGATCAAAAAAAGGATCAAAAAAAGGATCGTGTGAACATGGCCTTTATGAAAATCACTCAAATCTATCTCCTTCTATTCCATGTTTCATACCATTTAAGCAATAAGTTTTTAGAAAAAATAGCAGTGAAATATTATGGCCTATATCTCTATCTATAAAGCTGTATAAAACCATTCAAATGTTTGAAGAAAAATAACTATTTTAAAAATTCAGATCCCAGATTAAGAAGGTGGCCCATAAACCAAGACCTGATCGCTATAAATGACTTTTTCATCTGGAGAACAACAAGCAAACCTTGAACTTCGGTTCAGCAGCATGTGCTCAGGGTCCTACAATTACTTTTATTTCATTTTGTCCACACTCCAAGAAGACAGATGACCATCGGCACATCTTGCCCTGTGGACCCCATATAAGTGTAGAATATGCCAGTCCTCAGGGGGCCGTGTCAGCAAGGCACAGGCAAACACAAGAGGGTTTACCTTGAGAAGAGCAGCTGCACCATGTCGACAAGAGTGTGCTCTGCAGATTTTCTCAATAACTCTGCGAAGACAAAAACAAATAACACAGGTGTCATTACGTTGTGTGATATTATCAAGAGGCTTCTGCAAGCGGTCTCCCCTCCATTCCTTGTTTACAGAGGATTACGGCAAATTTATTAAAACCAGGCCAGTGTTCACCCCTTGACTCAATGAGTGCCATGTCTGCAACACCAGATGGTGCTGTGGAGCAATGCAGACACTATGGAGAGAAGGACCATCACTGACAGGCATCATCGGAAATCAAAACCTCTAAAGGACAACTACCAGGAGAGTCATATAAAAGCCTCTAAGGGTATGTGTCCACGTTCAGGATTGCATCAGGATTTGGTCAGCATTTTACATCAGTATTTGTAAGCCAAAACCAGGAGTGGGTGATAAATGCAGAAGTGGTGCATATGTTTCTATTATACTTTTCCTCTACTTGTTCCACTCCTGGTTTTGGCTTACAAATACTGATGTAAAATCCTGACCAAATCCTGATGCAATCCTGAACGTGGACACATACCCTTAATGCGCACAAAAAAGCGGAGTCACTACTTATGTGCTCAAATTTAGAACCCTGAGGCTTGCAGCTCACCTCCACTATGTCCTTATATTTATGCAGGTGTATAATATATACAGATATGTGTTTTTGTTGGACAAGGCAAGTACAGAAAAATCCTATTACGTGTATACACAAACATTATGCATACAAAGAAAATAAAACAGCAACACTTCGTTCTTTCGTGACATGTAAACCTTAGTCCTTTATTACAAAAAGTTTTTCATGGACATGGTTTTACGGGCAGGACAAGTGCAGATAAAACAGGCAAAAGGACAGGACGACGGCCGTTTCACGTTAAGATAAGCTTCCACGACATGGACCCGTGGAAGCGTATCTTAATGCGAAACGGCCGTCGTCCTGTCCTTTTTCCTGTTTTATCTGCACTTGACCTGCCCGTAAAACCATGTCCATGAAAAACGTTTTGCAATAAAGGACTAAGGTTCACATGCCATGAAAGAACGAAGTGTTGCTGTTTTTCTTTTTTCTTTTCATTGGATTGCTTCATGTGTGATTTCTTCAGCAAGCACCTTCATCATCGTGTTTTCACTCTGCTGTGCGCTATGGACTCAGAGCTCATCTACTCCACCAGTAAGTAGACATATTTCTTAGTGCCATTCGATTTATTTCTCTTTTACTGGCACATTATACATAGTGATGAGCGAAAGTGTAGGTACCATTGAAAATGTTCCAGAAAATGAAGTATTTCTTCCAGAAAATTATTAATTACATGTTTTGTTATACACGTTTATTCTCTTGGTATATATAGAAACAACAGAAAAACACAGAAAAAAGTCAAATTGGAAATCATTTCTCACAAAACCTGAAAAATGGGCCAGACAAAATTGTTTGCACCTTTCCAAAATTATGGGTAAAAAACTTTGCTTCACACGTCATGCTCGTTCAAACTCAGCTGTGGCAAGTAATAGGAGTGGGCAATATGAAAATCCCACCCGAAGCCAGATAAAAAGGGGGAGAAGTTGACTCAATCTTTGTATTGTGTGTCTGTGTGTGCCACACTAAGCATGGAGAACAGAAAGAGGGAAAGAATTGTCTGAAGACTTGAGAAGCAAAATTATAGAAAATTATCAACAATCTCAAGTCCATCTCCAGAGATCTTGATGTTCCTTTGTCCATGCTGCACAACATAAATCAAGAAGTTTACAACCCATGGTACTGTAGATAATCTACCTAGATGTGAACAGCGGAGAAAAATTTATAAAAGGTTGCACCGCAAGAAAGTCCGAATGGTGGATAAGCAGCCTCAATCAAGTGCCAAAGAAATTCAGGCTGTCCTTCACGTTCAGGGTGCATCAATTTCTGCGCAAACTATCCATCGATATTTGAATGAAATAAAACGCTGTGGAAGGAGAGCCAGGAGGACCCCACTGCTGACAGACATAAAAAAGCTGGACTGCAGATTGCCAAAATGTACGTGAGTAAGCAAAAATCCTTCTGGGAAAGCAACTTGTGGACAGATGAGATAAAGATAAAACCTTTAGGTTATGCAAATCATTCTACTGTTTACCGAAAACAAAGAGGCCTACAAAGAAAAGAGCACAGTACCTAAAGTCAAATATGGTGGAGTTTCAAAGATGTTTGGCATTGTTTCCCTGCCTTTGGAACTAGGTGCCTTGACTATGTGCAAGGTATCATGGAATCTGAAGATTCCCAAGGATTTGGGGTCGCAATGTAGTTCCCAGTGTAAGAAAACTAGGTTTACATCCTAGGTCATTGGTCTTCCAGCAGGACAATGACCCCAAATCTGCTTCAAGAAGCACCCAGAAATGATTGGAAACAAAGCTCTGGAGAGATCTGAAGTGGCCAGCAATGAGTCCGGATCTAAATCCCATTGAACACCAGCTGAGAGATCTTAAAATTGCAGTAGGGAGAAGGCACCCTTCAAATATGAGAGACCTGGAGAAGTCAGCAAAAAAGAGTAGTCCAAAGTTCCCGATGAGAGATGTAAGAAGCTAGTTGATGGTTATAGGAAGCGGCTGATTGCAGTTATTTATTCCACAAGGTCTGCAAACAAATATTAAATTGAGGGTGCTAACAATTTCGTTTGGTCTATTTTTTGGGTTGTGGATGATGCCTAATTGCAATAATTTTGAGAGAAATACTTAATTTTCTCTAACAATTTCAAGGATGACAATACATTTGGCCATGACTAAGCACAGTTTTGTTCATTGTCTATAATGCTGGTAATCAGCCTTGGGGTGGAGAAAAAAAGAAAAAACAAACAAACATGTATACACACACATACATGTATGTGTGTATGTACATATACAAACACGTGTGTATATACAGTTTTTATTATTATTTGTCTATAATGCTGGTAATAAACCTTGCGATGGAAAAAAACAACAAAACAACAAACACATGTACATATATATATATATATATATATATATATATATATATATATATATATATATATATATATATACACATACACACGCACACACGTATATTATATGTACGTGTGTGTACATAGACAACGTCTATATAGGTTTTTTTATTCTTTGTCTATATTGCTGGAAATCAACCTTAAGAAAACGTGTGTGTGTGTGTGTGTGTGTGTGTGTGTGTGTGTGTGTGTGTGTGTGTGTGTGTGTGTATACATACACACACACACACACACATCGTGAATATTCGCTAATCCCGCCCCCTGCACAGTAGCTCCGCCCCCACCCTATTACCACACAATCCCGCCCCCCACCACATCATCCCGCCCCCAACACATCACCACACATAATCCCGCCCCCCACATCACCACATATAATCCCACCCCCCACCACATCCTCACACATTATACCGCCACCCCACCACATCACCCCGCCCCCCACCACATCATCCCACCCCCATCACCACATATAATCCCACCCCCCACCACATCCCCACACATAATCCCGCCCCCCCACCACATCCCCACACATAATCCCGCCCCCCCACCACATCCCCACACATAATCCCGCCCCCACCACATCATCCCACCCTTCACCACATCATCCCACCCCCATCACCACATATAATCCCACCCCCCACCACATCCCCACACATAATCCCGCCCCCCCACCACATCCCCACACATATTCCCGCCCCCCCACCACATCCTCACACATAATCCCGCCCCCACCACATCATCCCACCCTTCACCACATCATCCCACCCCCATCACCACATATAATCCCACCCCCCACCACATCCCCACACATAATCCCACCCCCCACCACATCCCCACACATAATCCCGCCCCCCCACCACATCCCCACACATAATCCCGCCCCCCCACCACATCCCCACACATAATCCCGCCCCACACCACATCCCCACACATAATCCCGCCCCCCCACCACATCCCCACACAATGGCGCCCCCCACATCATCCCGCCCCACCACACATAATCCCGCCCCTCCACATCACCACACATAATCCCGCCCGCCACCACATCCCCACACATAATCCCGCCCCCCCACCACATCCCCACACAATCCCGCCCCCCACCACATCCCCACACATAATCCCGCCCCCCCACCACATTACCACACGAGGCTCCTTCAGATTTTTAATGATTATTGTTATTAACTTCATTTTAAGTTAATTTACCACCTGCGTAAGCGCTATTGAATGTTGTCATTATTTACTTTAGTTTAATCACCAGCAGCGTTAATTAGATAGCAATGAGCGTGCCGAGCGTTAGCTGGCTGGAAACAGCTAGTATATATATGAGAATATATATGTGTGTATATTTATTATTTTTTATATTTAAATAATTTTCTCCTTCAAACTTTGCTTTCATCAAAGAATGCTCCCTTTGCAGCAATTACAGCATTGCAGACCTTTGGCATTCTAGCAGTTAAATTTGCTGAGGTAATCTGGAGAAATTTCACCCCATGCATCCAGATGCCCCTCCCACAAGTTGGTTTGGCTTGATGGGCACTTTGTGTGTACCATACGGTCAAGCTGCTCCCACAACAGCTCAATGGGGTTGAGATCTGGTGACTGCGCTGGCCACTCCATTACAGATTTACAGATAGAATACCAGCTGCCTGCTTCTTCCCTAAATAGTTCTTGCATAATTTGGGGGTGTGCTTTGGGTCTTTGTCCTGTTGTAGGATGAAATTGGCTCCAATCAAGAGCTGTCCACAGGGTATGGCATGGCATTGCAAAATGGAGTGATAGCCTTCCTTATTCAAAATCCCTTTTACCTTGTCCAAATCTCCCACTTTACCAGCACCAAAGCAAACCCAAATCATCACATTACCTCCACCATGCTTGACAGATGGCGTCAGGCACTCCTCCAGCATCCTTTCAGTTGTTCTGCGTCTCACAAATGTTCTTCTGTGTGATCCAAACACCTTAAACTTGGATTCGTCTGTCCATAACACTTTTTTTCCAATCTTCCTCTGTCCAATGTCTGTGTTCTTTTGCCCATATTAATCTTTTCCTTTTATTAGCTAGTCTCAGATATGACTTTTTCTTTGCCACTCAGCCCTGAAGGCCAGCATCCCGGAGTCGCCTCTTCACTGTAGACGTTGACATTGGCGTTTTGGGTGTACTATTTAATGAAGCTGCCAGTTGAGGACCTGTGAGGCGTCGATTTCTCAAACTACAGACAATAATGTGCTTGTCTTGTTGCTCAGTTGTGCAGTGGGGCCTCCCATTTCTCTTTCTACTCTGGTTAGCGCTTGATTGTGCTCTTCTCTGAAGGGAGTAGTAGGAAATCTTCAGTTTCTTGGCAACTTCTCGCATGGAATAGCCTTCATTTCTAAGAACAAGAATAGACTGTCGAGTTTCACATGAAAGTTATTTTTTCTGGCCATTTTGAGAGTTTAATGGAACCAACAAATGTAATGCTCCAGATTCTCAACTAGCTCAAAGAAAGGTCAGGTTTATAGGTTCTCTAATCAGCCAAACTGTTTTCAGCTGTTCCTTCATACTGTACTTGCACAAGGGTTTTCAAGGGTATTCTAACCATCCAGTTAGCAAACACAAAGTAACATAAGAACACTGGAGTGAAGGTTGTTGGAAATGGGCCTCAATACACCTACGAAGATATTGCATTACAAACCAGACGTTTGCAGCTAGAATAGTCATTTACCACATTAACAATGTATAGAGTGCATTTCTGAATCATTTAATGTTAGCTTCATTGGAAAACACTGCTTTTCTTTCAAAAATAAGGAAATTTCTAAGTGACCCTAAACTTTTGAACGATAGTGTATATAAAGATATACATCTCTCTCTATCTATAAATAAAGAGAGATATAGAGAGAGAGATTGAGATTATATATACAGGAAATAATTACTTGATCCCTTGCTGATTTTGTAAGTTTGTCCACTGACAAAGACATGAACAGTCTATAATTTTAAGGGTAAGTTAATTTTAACATAGAGATATAATATCACAAATAGAATCCAGAAAATCACATTGCATAAATTAAATAAATTTGCATTTTGCAGTGAGAATTAAGTATTTGATACCTCTTGCAAACAAGACTTAATACTTGGTGGCAAAACCCTTGTTGGCAAGCACAGCAGACGTTTTTATGTAGTTGATGATGAGGTCTGCGCACATGTCAGGAGGAATTTTGGTCCACTCCTCTTTGCAGATCATCTCTAAATCATTGAGATTTTGAGACTGTCGCTTGGCAACTCGGAGCTTTAACTCCCTCCATACGCAGGGCTTAGGCTACGTTCACATTTGCGGCCAGCGCCGCAGCGTCGGGCGCCGCAGCGGCGCCGCATGCGTCATGCGCCCCTATATTTAACATGGGGGCGCATGGACATGCGGCGCACTTGCGTTTTGCGCCGCATGCTTCGCTGCGGCGCCCGCGTCGGGGCGCAGAGGACGCAGCAAGTTGCATTTTTGCTGCGTCCAAATTCAATGAAAAAAATGACGCATGCGGCGCAAAACGCAGCGTTGTGCATGCGTTTTGCTGCGTTTTTGTTTGCGTTGTGCGCTGCGGCGCCGACGCTGCGGCGCACAACGCAAATGTGAACGTAGCCTTAGTCCGTTGCTAAAGATATATCTGCCGCACGTGATAACATACTTTGCTGGGAGGATTGACTATATTTTCATCCATAGAGTATTACGTGCTTTGCATTAAATTTTGGTGGTATAACACACTCAAAAAATTTCTGAATTGAATTACTAATCCATACAGTGTAACTGTACTTGGTGGGCGACAAAGATGGTGAAATCCTGCAAGACTTCCAAGGGAGCACCCGGAGGAATATTGGAGCCAGACCAAGCTGGCGTGACAGCACAGGTGGCAGGAGCCTTGGTACAGAACTGACTGCTTTTAAGTAACCAAGGTCCCAACCCAGGCAGCAGCCTTCACCACACATGATAGCTAGGCTAGTAGTCACCATGGTTGAGATAGGGAAATATTGGCTCTAGGCACCTTGGCACATATGGCAGACATTATGTGCTGATGGCTTTCCCGTGACCCTAGCGTTACATTCATCTTGGCCAAAAAAAAAAAAAAGAAAAAAAGAGTACTGGTTGTTCACCCTGTTAGACCCATGCTACAAGGAGAACCCTACAGCTCTCCTTCCTGAGGCGGAGAGGTCTACTTAAACAGTGCTATACCAGAAGGCCATTGTGGAAAAATGTTAAAAAATTTCCATCGGTCAACGCTAGCGGCAGGGGGCAAGGAGAGGCGCGAGAGACACACACCAGGTACAGCAGAGGCAGGGGTACACAGTCAAAGGACTAGGCCAATTTCATGACACCGGACCAGCGTACTGGCCCTGATGACCAGGTATTTTTGTCAAGGAGGGAAACGTTTTTTAAAGTTGGTCAAACAATACCTGGTCAACAAAACCAGCGTAATCCCCAATCTCTCTGTGACCTTCAGCTATCTGGTCTCAAAGCTGGACTCGTAGCATTTTCTGTCCCTCTATGCCTTGGAGGTGTTGTGCTGTCTTGCCGCTAGTATCTTGTCAGAGCGGGGTTTTTAGTGCCGCCTGGGGGTCATAGCAGAGACGCTTTTGCCTGTCAACAGAAAGTGCTGACAGGTTCACTCTGATAAAAATTAACAAAGTCTGGATTAAGCTCCGACTTTTCCACACCACCAAATGACAGCTGCCCGTAATGTGTTTTTAATCTTCAATACTTGAATGATTGCTGCCAGTGGAGTGCTGCCAGTGGTTGCCTTCAATGATCTATGTATGACTGGATGACCCTCCTAGGTTTTTTCTGGCTTGTGCACAGTAACATACACACAGTGTCAGGTCAGCGCCGTTATACTGATTAAAATTATACCAGAGTTAATGAAATCGGTCTTATTGTTGTTGTGTAATGTTTATTTTCAGTTTTGAGGTAATGATACGCTCATGCTTCGGGGTGGCCTGGAGTGGGGGGGAGGGGGGGGGGGTCTTCATGTGGTGATCTGATTAGCTAATCATAATGCAGACTGCTGACAGGTCACTGAACCCTATGTGACCTGCCCCCTAGGTCGCATAATGAATACAGTTGTCCTCAAAAGTTTACTTACACCGGCAGAATTTTTGCTTTCTTGGCCTTTTTTTCAGATAATATGAATGATAACACCTAAACTTTTTCTCAACTCGTGGTTAGTGGTTGGGTGAAGCCATTTATTGTCAAACTACTGTGTTTTCTCTTTTTAAAATCAGAATGACAACCCAAAACATCCAAATGAACCTGATAAAAAGTTCACAAGTTCACATACCCCATTTCTTAATACCGTGTATTGCCCCCTCTAACATCAATGACAGCTTGAAGTCTTTTGTGGTAGTTGTGGATGAGGTTCTTTATTTTCTCAGATGGTAAAGCTGCCCACTGTTCTTGGCCAAAAGCCTCCAGTTCCTGTAAATTTCTAGGCTGTCTAGCATGAACTGCGCACTTGAGATCTCCCCAGAGTGGCTCAATGATACTGAGGTTAAGAGACTGAGATGGCCACTCCAGAACCTTTACTTTGTTCTGCTGTAGCCAATGACAGGTTGACTTGGCCTTGTGTTTTGGATTGTTGTCACGTTGGATTGTTCAAGTACGTCCCAAGCGCAGCTTCTGGGATGATGAGTGCAAATTTGCCTCCAGTATTTACGGATAACGTGCTGTATTCAGCTTTCCTTCAACTGTGACCAAGTTTCCTATGCCTTTGTAGCTCACAATTCGCCATCTTGCTAGAGAAGGAAAAAAAAAAAAAATTCCTCTTCCAAGATGGCGCCGCCTGCCCCTGCGCAATAGCAACTATTGGCTGTCACCGATAGCTGCTACTGCGCAGATGCTGCAGGCGCTATCTCGGAGGTCCTTTTTTTTTTCTTCTCTAGCAAGATAGCATTGCCGGTGCCATAGCAGCTATCGGATCACCTCTATATACACCGATAGCTGCTTTTTTAATATCAGGATAACCGTAAGCACATATATACAGGGTGTATCTGAGTCGCTCTTCCATATAATTGTTGGCAGTTTGTGCTTCCTTCATAAATTTCACTGGAATTTCCAGTTATGTAATACAAAATTAATAAAAAATAAAATTTTGGTTTACTTAAAAAAAAAAAAAAAAATGTTAAAAAATTTTTATGGAGTAAAAGTGTGACACCATTGTTCTCAGCAGCGATCTGGAAGACCGATGCCTCCAGGGGTCTTCCCTATGCTGTTCTCCTTCCTTTCAGAACTTTTTCCATCCATTTCAACATTTTCACTGCTACTATGTCCTGTGGTGTGATGAGTCAAAATATGAGATTATTGGTTCCAACCGCCATGTATTTGTCAGATGCAAAAAAAGTGAAAGGTTGGTTTGTACATGTGTGGTGCCCACTGTGAAACGTGGAGGGGGAGGTGCGATGGTGACACTGACCAGGGCTGTGGAGTCGGTAAGCCAAACCTCCAACTCCTCAATTTCCATGACACCAACTCCGACTCCACCAAAATGGGCTCCGACTACAACTCCACAGCCCTGACACAGATTTATTTCAAATTCATGGCACACTTACCCAGCATGGCCACCACAGAATTCTGCAACATGCCATCTCATCTCTATTGCATTTAGGGGGACCATCATTTGTGTTGCAACAGGACAAGGATCCAAAACACCTCCAGGCTATGTAAGGTCTATATGACCAAGGAGAAGACTAGATGACATCAGATGGCATCAGATGACATGGCCTTCACAATCACCCAACCTTAACTGAAATGGTTTGGGAGGATGAAGGAAAAGAAGCCAAGTGCTTAGCACCTCTGGTAACTCCAACACTGAAGCTGCTGCAGGTAAGCAACAGATAAAGCTGCTTGAGAGTATGCCAATAGTGTATAAAGATGTCATCAGAGAAAAAGGGAGACCAGATAAGGTGTAACACATATCATTGTTTGCATATACTGCATTGAACTACTGTACCCAATTTATTAAATATTTTAGGAGTCTTGAGTCGATCCATTCTATACGGACTGACTCCACAGCACTGGTAATAAGACCCCAGCTATATATACCTTGTACTCCTACCTTTTGAAAAATACTTACCGCTGAGCCTCATTTCAAAGCATATACGGAAGCAGGACTGCATGATCTCACACACAGACTCATTGGTCAAGTGGGCGCCTACTGGAGTGAGCAGCAGAGTGCGCAAAACCTGTACAAAAAGACAGGTACCATTATATACTCGAGGGCACAGTTATTAACCAATAAACCTTATAAAAATTACACAAAAAAATTAAGGAAGCCATACACAAGACACACGCGGAGAGTGGAGCTAATTATTTCTGCACCGCCACCTCTGTCCATTACACTGATGATTTTCAGCATTCTCTACACTTCTGGTCCTCCAGCCCTCCCCTCCCAGGAAGGAATATTTTCTGGTGCAGCCTGACAAATGCTTGAAATCAATTAATTGAAGCGTTTAATTATCTTTTATTTGAAAAAGCTTTTACTTCAGGTACATGAGACCTCTGTTTAAAAATAACATTAGGCGCAAATCTCTTCCAGAGTCAAAACATGGCCCGTGTCTGCATGTAACAGGATACAAAGAGCTTAAGCAATTCATCTAATTGCCCCTTGAATAAGGACAGGGGGGATGCAGTCCCCTCTCTCGAGTTACCTGCAGGATTTTCATCAGCACAACCTCGTCGCTGGCTGGGTCAGTGCCAACGAAACGGGCGTGTGTAACCGCATCTGCCATGTTCTCAATTCCTTCAGCTGTGCCGTCATGGACCAGATCTACACAACAGAAACATCACACTGTTAAATATTTGTTCATTTAAAAAAATTATATTGGAGCAACTTTGCATAATTTATAGAAATCAATTATGTAGTAGTTAAATAAAACACAAATGGATGTGTCCAAGAACATTTTGGCACTGCCCGTCTATATCTTGCTATATATACTGTGGTCCAATATCAGCTACAGAAGCAAATCGAAAACGTGAGCATGTAGGATTTTCTATATGGCGGTAACCTAACCAATTCACACTACTTTTGGAAAAGCCAACATGGCAGCGCTACATAGAACACCAATATGAAACTGGCTCACCACTGTGCACATGGCCTGCCAATGCTGAAGAATTCCACCAGAGGGCAGTAAGGGGATAACGTGGAAGACTCCTAGACTATACATATTGCAAACCAAAACTAAAACTGAAAATCAAATGACGGGCACAATATGGATCTGAGCAATGGACCCCACCGCAGCCAAATATCATGATGTAGACACTCACCTATTAGTGCATAGGAAAGAAACTTGTTCACCGAGGTCAAAGCAAGTCCTGTAATGGGGCCAGTGGTATCTTCAGAACGAATAACCTCCAGGAACGGACGAAGAAATACATTGGGCTCAATTTCAGATAGATCTGTAAGAAAAAGGAGAACAAAGGTCAGGATGCGCCACAGGATTTCCAAAAACGGCATTAAGCTCTTATATTCATTAATGTTAACTGAGGGGAAGACTGTCAACAGGTGGGCTGGCGGAATTAAAAAATACATACAAAAAGAATTACAGATAATTTATTATTATTATACTGCTATATCTTTATCTATAGATATATCTTTATGCACAAATCCCTTGTGTCTCCCGTTTCCTTATAGATTGCAAGCTCTTGTAAGCATCGACCTCACTCCTATTGTAATTATGTTATTCTGTGATTTCCGATATTGTTTGTACATGAACCCTCTCAATTGAAAATTGCATGGAAAATGACAATAGAAACTAAATATATATTTTTAGCAATAGTATGAGCCTCACTGCCTTTTATAGCCCTGGGTCTAGGGTTCTTCTGAATCCTGTTTTTTGGGGGATTCAGGTGAGCTCCGAACGCCCCGTAGAAATGCTATGTGAACAGGGCCCTAGGTTTTCTTGTGTAATTGACATATCCGTTTGTATTTTAGTAAACAATTTCAATGGCTATATCAGTATTCATATAGAATATAATGGGAAAAGGCACACGTCAAATGGAAGTCAGCACATATCTTTTTAAATCTTTTACAGGAAAAAAAGAACAAAAAAACAAAACATGTGGTGGAATAACAAATCATTTAAATAAATGTAAAAAAAAAAAAAAGATCCCAGTCCATGGAAGACTGGTACGTTTGCTTGTTTTGTTGTGTTTTTTTTCTGTAAACATAAAACAAAAACACTGATGAGTTTTGAAAAAACAAAGCATGCAAACAAATGCAACATGCATATTATAGTATAATATACCATATATCATATGTAAAAACGGATACACTTGTCTAAAACTGCATCTGTATGCATGCGTTGTACAACAGATGTTTGTTTGTCACTCCCCCTTGCCTATTAGTCATGATACAAGTCTTTCATCGAATATCTCACACTTCCACCCCTGCAGACGTGCAGATTTCCGCATTGGGTGGCATATGTGCCATCTTAAACACTGTTCTTATATGGCATGAGTAAAGCTTTAGACGTTTAGGTTGTGTAAACCCGGGGCAGTGAACACATCCCTAGTGCTAATGTTTTCATTAGGAGGCATGCTCTACAGCGTGTTCTCAGCACTGTGATGCCTCATTTCTGTAACACAATCTCAATCAGCTGTCTAAACCATGTCCTGTCCCAGACCTTCCCTACTCATTACCCACATTACAAATTATAGAGGTGAAGAAACACAAAGCAAAATGAGAATGAAACCATTAGAGACGACAAGATACGATAATCCCTGGCTAAATCAGGGCTGTTCAGGATGAGAAAGAGCACGGTTTCATTATTCTAAAACCAGGGCCACAACTGCCTGTAGGTTGTGTGCGATATGGTGGCACAACCCCGTTCATGCCAATAGAGCAGGTCTACAATACCACACAACCCATGGACACGTGTGGTGCCGATTCTGGAAGATAGACGCCTTCGGGGGGTTTTAATCCTGGATATTGCCTTCAAATATTTGGCCTACAAACCAGAATAATCCCTTAGGTCTTATTTTCCTTTCTAATATAAAGATTTTGTAGCATGATTAACACTGATGCAAATATGGTTCAGCTGGGAAACCTTGGGTCCAGCATCATGTGGATGCTAGTTTGACACATCCCACCGATCTAATCATTGCTGCAGACAAAGTACGGTAGATCCCTTTATGGCAGCGGCATTCATTATAATGGGAGTGGGATGATGAACCCAACTGCCTGGAAAAAAAACGTGTTCAGAAATGGTTTGAGTAACATTACGAATCGCCCAAGGTATGAGTGACTGCCCACCTGCACGGGGGAATATAGGGGAACGACAGTGTGAGCATGGCACACCGTCACAATTCAGCAATCGGTGGCCACAGAGTGACTGCAGACTGTTCTTCCTAGACTGGAGACTCCTTTCAGACACTAGTCTATGATGCCCCACATTCCCGGAGTGTTCACACACAACTTGGGATATCACTGAAAGCTGTAACAAATCACGTGTGCCGTTGCTGTCATTACATGAGCAACATGAACTTCAAACACATATTTAAATAACTCCTCTCTGACTATTGTATACACTGATATATTTTCCAAAAATAAGGGACTTGTTGAAATGTTCCTGTGAGGTCTGATTTTTATCTTATCGAACAGCACATATTCCCATAGCATTGAATGGATTTAAATCACATCTGTGAAATTCACAGATCCCAATGTGAGATCCGTGAGACGGAGCTTCATCTATTTTGGTCCATTTTTGTGTATCAGACTCCGCAAAAAAAGTCAGTGGAGATCTGTGAGACAAGGATGTAAAACTGCAAAAATTCCGATCAGCTTCCATGCTTCGGGCACCTGCTGCTTCGTGATAAATTTTAATATAACCATGTGACCTTCTGGAGGTTTTTTTATTGGCTTGGAAGGAAGCACACCTCTACAGTTTTATTAAAAAAAAATATATTTGAATTGAAACTTTATGGAGACATAAATGATGGTAAGCGCACACGTTAAGCACTTGCTGCAGACATTTCTGCTGCAAATACTGGAGTGTTGACATGACTTCTAGATATGGGATGGACCCGCATTTATTAGCAAAGGACCAAAACTACACAGTCCAATAAAATACACAACATGCTATTTTGGTGTCAAAAAGGCCACAGCTTTTATTAAAGATCACATGAGTATAGTAAGAGACAGGTGAAATGCTAGGCAAGTTTAGATCCACAGACATTATTATTAATTATAGCGCCATTTATTCCATGGCGCTTTACATGTGAGGAGGGGTATACATAATAAAAACAAGTACAATAATCTTGAACAATACAACGCTCCAACTTGCCACAGTTGCAAAGCTAGTCCACTTCAAGGGCTCCTATGACCCTACCAAAGATCCTTATTCTTGGGCTTTACAGCTAAGCCGCCTCTGGATGATGTTACCATTATCACAGCCTTCAGCCTGGCCACCAAAGCATGGCCTATTCACCACCACTGTGAAATCACTTCAATTAAATTCACATTGGTCCACCATAACTTGCAGCATGTAGGCTGTATACAGTGGGGGAAATAAGTATTTGATCCCTTGCTGATTTTGTAAGTTTGCCCACTGACAAAGACATAAAACAGTCAGGGTAGGTTAATTTTAACATTGAGAGATAGAATATCAAATAAAATCCAGAAAAATCACATTGTATACATTACATAAATTTGTATTTTGCAGTGAGAAATAAGTACCGTATATACTCGAGTATAAGCCGGGGCAGCTAATTTTGCCTCGGAAAACTGGGTAAGCAATTGCAATGGAGATGCAGGGATGTTCAGCGATGGCACGAGGATGGTGAGTATGATGTCACAGCCGCCCGCTCCTGACGCTGCTCCCCTCCCCCGCTGGCTTTCTAGACAATGACTCGTGTATAAGCCGAAGGGGGCGTTTTCAGCACAAAAAAAAAGTGCTGAAAATCTCGGCTTATACACGAGTATATGGTATTTGATCCCCTACCAACCATTAAGAGTTCTGGCTCCTACGGACCAGTTAGACGCTCCTAATCAACTCGTTACCTACATTAATGACAGCTGTCTTACATAGGTCACCTGTATAAAAGACTCCTGTCCACAGACTCAATCAGTCAGACTAACCTCTACAGCAGAGGTGTCAAACTGCATTCCTCGAGGGCCGCCAACAGGTCATGTTTTCAGGATTTACTTAGCATTGCACAAGGTGCTGGAATAATTCTGTGCAGATGATTAAATTATCACCTGTGCAATACAAAGAAATCCTGAAAACATGACCTGTTGGCGGCCCTCGAGGAATGCAGTTTGACACCTCTGCTCTACAGCATGGGCAAGGAATAGGCCGGAATAGGCTGCAAAACCATAAGTAAGACGCTGGGTGAGAAGGAGACAACTGTTGGTGCAATAGTAGGAAAATGGAAGAAATACAAAATTACTCAATCGACATTGATGTGGGGCACCATACAAGATCTCACCTCACCTCGTGGGGTATCCTTGATCATGAAGAAGGTGAGAGATCAGCCTAAAACTACACGGGGGAACTTGTTAATGAGCTCATGGAGGAGGACACAGCCTGCAGAGAGCAGCATCTGTATACAGCCCTGATAACATGGTGTATGTATGATTCCAGAAAGATCACAGGTCAGTATATAGAATTATCAGTATACAGCATGTAGGCTATAAAAACCTAAATGTAGGGTGACAAATAACATGTATGCAGAAGGCTAGACATGAGGAATAATGAGAACAGTATATTCTCCATACTGGCCTATCATGTATGTTACATGCCACTGTCCCCAGGCTGCTCCTCTCTCACCAATACAGGTGTCCTCACTGCTACCGCATCATGAGCAGATTATGACTGTCCTTGTACTGTTTCTCCCGTCATACACTCCCCACAGTCACCATCACACGAGGAAGTTGCAGACCTAACATGAGGGGTATAATACCATCACTATATGAGATGTCAGCCATGTCTGCAGTGTGCATACAGGGGCAGTGAGTGAGGCTGGTACACAAGGTAGATAATGGAGGAACACAATGTCGGAGGTAAATCTTTCCTCTGTATGTGATGTAGATGACACTACACCAGAACATGAGGTAGATAATGGAGGAACACAATGTCTGAGGTAAAACTTTCCTCTGTATGTGATGTAGATGACACTACACCAGAACATGAGGTAGATAATGGAGGAACACAATGTCTGAGGTAAAACTTTCCTCTGTGTGTGAGTTAGGCTTCTTTCACACTTCCGTTGGTATGGGGCCGTCACAAAGCGTCGGCGCAACATACCGACGGACAGTGGTGATTTTCTGCACAACGTGGGCAGCGGACGCAGTGTTTCAAAGCGTCCGCTGCCCACAGTAAACTCCCAGGGAGGAGTGGGTGGAGATATGGCCGGGCATGCGCAGTTTAAAATGCAGGACACGACGTACGAAAAAATGTTCCCTTCAACGTTTTTTTCGCTGACGGTCCGCCAAATACAGACGCATCCAGTGCACGATGGACGCGACGTGTGGCCATACGTCGCGATCCGTCGGCAATACAAGTCTATGGGGGAAAAACGCATCCTGCGGGCACATTTGCAGGATTCGTTTTTTTCCCAAAACTACGCATTGTGACGGATCTAAAAAGACGGAAGTGTGAAAGTAGCCTTAGATGACACTACACAGACACATGATGTGTGAAGTGAAGCAGCCCAGTTCTGTGAGGTAATAAGCCCTGTATTATATTCCCTGACCCTGTAGACATACTTCTGCCATATCTTCTGGTAGGAGAAAGAGGAAAAGACCATGAGACAAGAGGTTATATTTTTTCATTAAAGGGGTTGGCAAGTAGTGAACCTAAATGTTTGGTCCCAAAAAATAAAAACAAGCCTATACACTCCTCCTGTGCTGGCGGTACTCGCAGACCCCTGCTCTCGTGCGGTCACTGTCACCACTGTCCCAGTCTTCGGACAAATCGCACATGAAGAAGAAGTCCGGGCTGCACCTGATCTCTGGCTTCCTCTTCATGTTCAATTTGACAGGAGGCGGGGGACAGTGACGCCACCACACATTGGACGCTAGGGTCACATGTCTCAACAACCGCATGGGAGCCCCGGGGAGAGAGAGTGCCCAACACGGGAACGGCTCTGGCACGGAAGGAGAGTATGGGCTTTTTTTATTTTATCGAGGCCAAGCGTGGGGTATGACAAGGAGTTGTACAAGCAGTGGACAACTTTAACTTCTCCTTCCCAACAGTAATAGAAATCCAGGCACAAAAATGGACGGCCGTTTCTAAAAGGTGTAACGCCCAGCCTAATACAATTAAGATATACAGTAGATTAATAAAAAAACAGGATTTAAGGGTCCCCGCTCCGACAGTCATGTGTCCCCTTCGCCTAGGGCTCAGGGGAGTTCAGAAAAACCACAGCATAAAATTCTTTTTTGCATACGTTTTTTCCCCCATTTACTTGAATGGGTGAAAAGCACTGCAAAAAACACTGAAAGAATGGACATGCTTCATATCAGCAACGTGTGCATGAGACTTCCATGATTTAATTCACTTTGCTGGTATTGGGAGATCCTTTTATTTTTTGTGACAAAACTGTGCAGAAAAAAAACGCAATAGAAAAAACACACACTTAACATGTACCCTAAGGCTAACATGGATGTGTGCATGCAGCCTAACTCGCAGTATCTCTATCCCTGAACAGAGTACATTCACAGAGCAGACGTTTCAGGTTTCATTTCTGTGCCCGCATCCATGTGACATTTGCCCACAAACCACCTCCCATTGTTTTAGTTGGGAAATCAGTATCGACTTTCATTCTGCTTCATGGAAAAACAAGCAAGATGTCACTTATTGAAGATTTCTTTTTTTGTCTTGGAAAAGTGTTAGCCAGTAGAAAATGGGAGAGTCCAGAGTAGTTAATAACTTTCAATCACTAAGCGCCAAGAAACCCCTGCACAAGCTCCCCAAATAAGGGGAGTTTCCCAACGCAGTTTCCACTAGAACGTTTGTGGGTTTTAAGCGCTGGGAAAAACTTAGGCTCCAATTCTTCAACATTTTTACATCAGAATTCTGGTATAAAAGAATTGAAAACTCATACAATATGAAGTTGCGCAAAAATGTTGCTACTTTTGACATTTTCACATCAGCTTTGACAAAATGGGTGTACCCGGGCAGGATGGGGTTTCAGAGTGCGCAAGCACACTTTGTTCTGCCATACTAAGGGCAGCGGAAAATCCTGTAATGCCCGGCAACTATTAACTGAAAGCTAAGTCTGCACTGGCACCTTAGATACCCGAGCAGGGAAGAGCAAAGTGCGCAAGATTTGCAGCGATCTGTAGATAATGTAGGACGCTTCCTCCACATTAAATGAGGCAGGAAGACAGCGATTCCGCAGATGGAGGAGGTGCAGACCACAGACTCAAAACCGCTTGAAAAACATTTTCTATTCATTTCTACTATAAAACCACTCTGGAGTTCATTTGTTCAGACTTTAGCATTGATTCTGCTTCAGGTTTTGAAAAATACCGTATTTTTCTGACCATAAGACGCACTTTTTTTCCTCCAAATTTGGGAGGAAAGTGTGGGTGCGTCTTATGGTAGGGATGTAGCATGTGGGGAGGGGGGCAGCAGCGAGTGGGATCGCACTGTTATCCCACTTCAGGAGGCAGAAAAATGTCCCTGCTGATTTTCTGGGGAAGCCATGTGGTCCCGATGATTAAGTGCAGTGAATATTCATTAGCTACTCCCTGCCCACCTATCAGCTGAGTGGTGAGCCTGGAGCAGCAAATGAATACTGCACTTAAGCAGCAACACACATGGTTTCCCCAGCGCTTATTCCTGCAGCAGCTGGGGAGATCCGTGTGTCCGGGGGAGGAGGAGGCAGCAGCAGCAGGGTCCGGGGGAGAGGAGAACGCTGTGTACCTTCCTGGGCTGGAGCTGAGTGCTGTGCAGTGTGCACAAGGAGGACCTGTGATGATGTCAGAAGTGGGCGGGCTGGAGCATCACATGGCAGCACAGAGCCCTCCCTCTTCTTGACATCATCACAGGTCCTTCAGACACCCCACTAGAATCTGCAGGATTCCTCTTATAACCTGTGCTGTGCTGTGGAAAGGCAACAAGAGGGAGGGCTCTGTGTGTGCAGTCATGGGATGCTTTTACCTCACCACAGTGGCTGGCTGGCTACCACAATTAAGAGCTAATCTTTCCAAAACACAATAAAGCACTCTCTCACTCCTTTAGTGAACTATAACTCCCAGCATGGCATAGGATCTGCAGGACATGCTGGGAGTTATAGTTCTCCCATGGGATTTTAAAGCAGCACTCCAGTGTTATTTTGCAGTGCTGGAGTGGTGCTTTCAATATAAGCCCTGTGCCCCTATTCTTATACTCACCCTCCAGCTTCTTCATATAGTACTTCACACCACACTGGTCCCGCAGCTTCCAACAGAATAACATACTATTATATATAATAACACCACATATAATAGTATGTTATTAAATATTTTACCACATTTTTTTGCTTCAAATATTTTTTTTCCTATTTTCCACCTCTAAAACCTGGGTGCGCCTAATAGTCCGGTGCGTCTTATAGTCCGAAAAATACGGTAACTGATTGAGAGAAAAAATGCAGTCAAGTCTTTGAATCAGCTCCTCATTGAAACTGCTCCAAACCAGGCACTGTTCAATCAAAAAGCTGCAGAAAATAAAAAAAAACACTTCAGAAAGAAAAAAAAAAAAAGTTCTAAAATATTTCAAAAGCTCTTCAGGAAATTAAAAACTGTTCCAAAAATCCCCAAACTTCTAAACAAAAGAATTTCCTGAACAGTTTTCTACTCAAGAACTCATGATTTTTGATTGCCTATTAAAAAATAACCCTGAAATATGCCTATATTCTTGGGTGTCTTTAACCCGCCCTATTCATTTCAATGCAGTATCAATCTTTGGCAATTTCAGAGCTGTGCTTATAACCAGATGGACATCCCACGTATCCAAGTTAATGTCAATCGTACATGGTCCGTAGACCTAACAGAGGCTTATCAACCATTACCTATGTACTATTGCATGGACTGTATATTAACCCTCTTAACGACCGTCAATACGCCTTTTAACAGCGGCACTCAGCATCGCTTTTTAATGGAGCTGAGAAATAAAGTTATAGCGCCACGCCAGCGTCGGAAATTTTTCAGGGTCTCGGCTACCAGGTCGGTTTTTACCAACCCCAGTGTTGCGACCACCGTTATTCACGGTATAACAAAGAAAAAAAAGTCATTTTTCCCATTTACCGTATATACTCGACCGGAGTATAAGCCGACCCCCCTAATTTTGCCACAAAAAAACTGGGAAAACTTAATGACTCGAGTATAAGCCTAGGGTGGGAAATGCAGCAGCTACCGGTAAATGTGAAAAGTAAAAATAGATACCAATAAAAGTAAAATTAATTGAGACATCAGTAGGTTAAGTGTTTTTGAATATCCATATTGAATCAGGAGCCACATATAATGCTCCATAAAGTTTATGATGGCCCCATAAGATGCTCCATATTAAAATATGCCCCATATAATCCTGCATAAAGGTTAATAATGGCCCCATAAGATGCTCCATAGATACATTTGCCCAATGTAATGCTACACAAACGTTAATTATGGCCCCATAAGATGCTCCATAAAGATATTTGCCCCATATAGTGCTGCACAAACGTTATGGCCCCATACAGACACTTGCCCCATATAGTGCTGCACAAACGTTATGGCCCCATAGATGCTCCATACAGACATTTGCCCCGTATAGTGCCCCACAAACTTTATGGCCCCATAAGATGCTCCATACAGACACTTGCCCCATTTGCTGTTGCTGCCATTAAAAAAAAAAATCACATACTCCCCTCTCCGTCGCTCAGGCCCCCAGCACTTTCAATATTCACCTGACTTCGTTCCGGCGCCGCTCCATCTTCAGCGTCTTCTGCACTGAAGTTCAGGCAGAGGGCGCGCACTAACCACATCACCACGCGCTCTGACCTGAGCGTCACTGCAGAAGACGCTGAAGACGGAACGGGGAGCAGGTGAATATCGCACAGCGCTCCCCTCCCCGTTATACTCACCTGCTCCTGGCGCGGTGCAGTCCCTGCTTCCCGGCGCCGCAGCTTCTCACTGTACTGAGCGGTCACAGTTATGGCTCATTACAGTAATGAATATGCGGCTCCACCCCTATGGGAGGTGGAGCCGCATATTCATTAATGTAACGAGCGCTACCATGTGACCGCTCAGTACAGGAAGAAGCTGCAGCACCGAGGAAAAGATGTGCAGGGACCGCGCCAGGAGCAGGTGAGTATAATTAGACAGCCTCCGCTCCCCCTCCCCTGCCGACCCCTGGGTATGACTCGAGTATAAGCCGAGAGGGGGACTTTCAGCCCCCAAAAAATGGGCTGACAATTTCGGCTTATACTCGAGTATATACGGTAATTTCTCTGTGATCAAGCACATCAGAGGAGAGAGAAATGAGATCCCCCGGTCCCTCCAGTGTCCCTGGACCCTCCTGCATCCCCCGGTTCTGTTCCCTAGCTGTCGGCGTCTTCTTCCGGGAAGAAAATGGTGGGCGAGATCTGCCAGCTGGCGCCAATATGAAATTTTTCCTATTGGCTCATTTTGATCACCGTGATAGACCCTATCATAGTCATCAAAATAAAAAAAAAATAGTAAATAAAACCCCCCTTTATCACCCCCTTAGTTAGGTAAAAATAATAAAATTTAAAGAATGTATTTATTTCCATTTTTCCATTAGGGTTAAGGTTGGGCTAGGGTTGTGGTCGGGGCTAGGGCTGGGGTTAATGTTGAGGCTAGGGTAAGGCTATGTGCACACGATGCGGATTTAGTGCGGATCCACAGCGGATTTTTCCGTGCAGAAACGCTGCAGATCCGCACTGATTTACAGTACAATGTAAATCAATGTGAAAAAAAAGCTGTGCAGATGGTGCGGAAAAATCGGCGAGGAAATGCTGTGGATTTAAAAGAAGTGCATGTCACTACTTTTGTGCGGATCTGCAGCGTTTTGTGCGGATCTGCAGTGTTTTGTGCGGATCCGCAGTGGTAAAAACGGCAGAAAATCCGCACAAAATTCGCATAAAATCCGTGGCAAATCCGCAGCTGCGGATTCTGCCAGGAGATGCGGATTTTGTGCAGAAATTTCTGCACCCCATTCCGTAACGTGTGCACATAGCCTTAGGCTATGATTAGGCTGGGATTAGGGTTGGAGTTAGAATTTCGGGGGGTTCCACTGTTTGAAGACCCCCTGATGTACCTAAACACGACATGGCACCCGTCATTGATTCCAGCCAATTTTGCGTTCAAAAAGTCAAATGGTGCTCCCTCCCCTTCTGATCCCTGCTATGCGCACAAACAGTGGCTTTCCCCCACATACAGGGTATCGGCGTACTCAGAAGAAATTGCACAACAAATTTTGTGGTCCATTTTCTCCTGATACCCTTGTGAAAATAAAAAAAATTGGGTTCCAAAGTAAAAAAAAAATTGAAAAAGTAAAATGTTCATTTTTTCCTTACACATTGCTTCAGCTCTCGTGAAGCACCTGAAGGGTTAATAAACTTCTTGAATGTTTTTTTTGCACTTTGAGGGGTGCAGTTTTTAGAATGGTGTCACTTTTGGGTATTTTCTGTTATACTGACCCCCCAAACTCACTCCAAATGTGAGGTTGTCCCTAAAAATAAAAAAAATAAAAAAAATAAAAAAAAAGGTATTGTAAATTTTGTTGGAAAAATTAGAAATCGCTGGTCAAGTTTTAAAGGGCACCTGTCACCCCGTTTTTTGAAGATGAGCTAAAAATACCGTTAAATAGGGGCAGAGCTGGGCGTTACATTAGTGTCTTTGTGTGCCTTTATAACCTACCTAAGCTGCCGAAATACCTTTGTAAAGTCGCCGTTTTCTGCTGTCACTCACGCTGGTCTGGTCATATGGGTGTGGTGACAGCGCTGTTTCTCCCCCAGAATTCTGCTCATCATTACGTTGGTGGCGTAGTGGTGTGCGCATGTCCAAAGCGAAGATCCACTGCCCAGGAGATTCAAAACAGCGCGGTCTTCGCTATTCGCCGTTTACCGGTGGGCGCGGCCATCTTTCCTGTGGCCGCGCGTGCGCAGATGGAGCGCTCTGCTGCCCGGGGCTTCAGGAAAATGGCCGCGGGATTCCGCGCGTGCGCAGATGGAGATCGCGGCGGCCATTTTCCTGAAGCCCCGGGCAGCAGAGCGCTCCAACTGCGCACGCGCGGCCACAGGAAAGATGGCCGCGCCCACCAGTAAACTGCGAATAGCGAAGACCACGCTGTTTTGAATCTCCTGGGCAGTGGATCTTCGCTTTGGACATGCGCACACCACTACGCCACCAATGTAATGATGAGCAGGTTTCTGGGGGAGAAACAGCGCTGTCACCACGCCCATATGACCAGACCAGCGTGAGTGACAGCAGAAAACGGCGACTTTACAAAGGTATTTCGGCAGCTTAGGTAGGTTATAAAGGCACACAAAGACACTAATGTAACGCCCAGCTCTGCCCCTATTTAACGGTATTTTTAGCTCATCTTCAAAAAACGGGGTGACAGGTTCCCTTTAACTCTTATAACGTCCTAACGAAAAAAATTATGTTTCCAAATTTGTGCTGATGTAAAGCTGACATGTGGGAAATTTTATTTATTAACCATTTTGTGTGACACCACTCATTTAAGGGAACACAAATTAAAAGCTTGAAAATTGCTAAATTTTCAAAATATTTGCCAAATTTCAGTTTTTTTCATAAACGCAAGTTGTATCAAAGAAATTTTACCACAAACGAAGTACAATATGTCACGAAAAAACAGTCTCAGAATCAGTGGGATACGGTGAAGCTTCCCAGAGCTATAACCTCAAAGTGACACTGGTAAGAATTGTAAAAATTGGCTTGGCCATCAAGTACCAAATTGGTTTTGTCGCTAAGGGGTTAAGTAGAGGAGCAAATAGAGTAATGTAAAGCCATTTAGTCCATTGAATGTTTTTACAACTGTGACAGAATGGACACAGAAGAAATGAGCACTGCTGGTACATACCATGAGGCGCTGGCCACAATATATTCTAACACTCTAAATCTTCAAAGAACAAGCGGCCATAAAGTATCACTCTCTTTAAACGCTCCATATATCTTCCACAGCAGCAAGCCGGCAAGTGCATCCAACTTATGTGTCTCCTCATTATTCCACAGCTCAGATTTCATAACCTATAGCAATATGGACGTCAGCTAAAGATTGGTTAGGCTATATTTCCACTAGACCCACCTGTCCACGAAGACCCTATATCGCATGTACGTGGGTCTTCATCTGCCGAGTAGCCATACCCCTCATTTACTATCCAGCACAGATTTCTATTCCAGAGGCTTGGCCCCAAGGACCCGTCCTACTGATCTGGAAGTAGGCAATATTCAGTTGTACGCAAACACATTTTGACAGAAGGCAACCAAAGCTGTCACATCCTGTTTGCCTAATTTAAGGACAATGGCACAAAATAGTTTCATTTGTCAACCTGCCATGCCATGTGCTTCTCTCTTAGTCACTAAACAAAACTTTCCAGAGGACATCATTAAATCAATGGTTTGTGTGGATGAGGCAACCTACAGGGTGACAAAAGTTTTCCTAAAAGAAAAATCACATCTGTAGAAATCTTTTGTAAGGATGAAAAATCACATATCTGTAGAAATAAATTGTAAGGATACCTCTGGTGGAGGTTTATCTTCACTAAGGACAAATGGATTGAGCAAGTTAAAATCCAACTGCCCGATGCCTGCTTACCCTACTACAACAGAGTAGATTCAGGGCACCCCTACACACCAAGGTTGGCAGGTCCGGTCTATCAAGGAGGTTCAGCTGATATTCCTCCAATTTGTAAGGCCAAGTCAAGGCCACACTCACAGTCACGGGAAGCAATGTCGGTTGCTGCAGGGGGTCGACGGCAGGAGTGAGGTGATGCTGTGGGCCCGTGCTGGGAAGGAGGTGTCCTAAGCTGCAGCCCACCACAAGGAAATCAATGGGAAGGGGACTCCGCTCACCATCGACATTTTATGGAAGCCCAGGGCCCGCAGCCTCACACCAACAGGACACTCCCTCCTCTCAGCACGGAGCCTGCAGAATACCCCCATTCCTGCCCCCGCCGGCCTCCTGCAGCAATGACCCTGCCTCCTGTGACCCCGCTCCCCTACAGCCCACCCCCCCACCCGGTAAGCTACCGTAAAAATCTGACTAGAAGACACACCATGATTTCATTTAAAAAAAATACATAAATAAAAATTCCAATTTTCCTCCCCCAAATTTTGGGTACGTCTTAGGGTCTGGTGCGTCTTATGGTCCACAAAATCTGGTAAACATTTTCTTGATGGAAGAATAGAATTTACTTTTTTCTCTACGTACAACTTCTTATCATAGCTTTAAAATGTACTTATTCTATTCTTAGTTGCCCCAGTGACCACATCGGCCATCAAATAAATCTTTTTGGAAATGATTACAATTCGACATGCCATAACCTACTGGCAAACACTGTACCAAAACATGCACCTAGTAAAAAGCATTTTCAATTGTAAAAACATCTTTCTGCCTGAAATAGGAAAATTAACTTTAGCGACCTAATGTTGGCGACAGCGTTTTGTTACACGATGCTATCCATTGCCACTTTACCAACTGCAACACATAAAAAAGGCTCATGAACACAAGAGGAGTATCGATGTAAGAGGGGGAAAGAAACATCCATTAAAAAAGGGGACAGGAGATCTGTGTCAAATTTCAGCTGCTTCCATTTCATGTTCAGACGAAACACAAAGAGTACAGCTGTTCAGATATGGGGACAGTAGATACAAAGTGATCCGCCTCATGTTCTTTTATATTACACCACAGCTGTCGCTTTAGAACTATACATAGTGGATAGAAAAAAAACATTAAATCTACATTTACAAAAATTATATTTACTTCCTGCAGCTAATATAGCACCAATACACCAATATATTGGTGGATATCACATTTAGGACAGATTAGAATATACACAGTAAAATAACACGTTTGTGTTAGGTCGCTTATATTACAGACACTCAATAGGTTCATTCAACTTAGTTTGGGAAAATAAAAAATCTAAAAGAATCTGTTCCTTGTTTTCTTCGTGAGACTGCACTTGGTAAAGTAGCATTGTTTGGTACAAGTCCACTATAATAGCCAAAAAGGCACAATATATTTTTATGCTGTTAGAGGGCGAAATTATTCCAAATTATGGCCTATAGGAGAAAATCAACAAATACATTGGACATAATTTATAAGTTTGGTGCATTCATGACGAGAGCACATTCCTCAAAAATATACAGGACTCCTAAAATATGTGTTCAATGCATTTTCTGAGCACTCCTATTAGGCAAGAAGCAAATACATGTTACCTTTAAACATTGTTTTCGTCTTTCTCCGGATCAAGGATCCTGCTTATCAAAAGTAGCACTATAGATATATTAGCATTTTTGAAATTTACATAGTAAATACCCAAGTAAAGCTGGCCACACAGATTAGATTAACCCGCCAGTTTCAAGGGTATGGGCTGACCATTTATGGTGGACTCCCTACCAATAGTGGTCATCCATGGAGAGAAGGATCAACATGTTGAATATCAACTTCCAATCCGTTTGCTCCCAGATGAGACTGGCAGCCGCTTACTCCTCTAGTACCATACATGCTTAGTTTTGACAATCGTCCTTGTGTACAAGGGAGTAGAGAGAAATCGCACTAGGTCAAACAAGTGTTGGACAAACAGCAATCTGAAGTGTATGACCAACTTCCCTGGTTTCACCGCTTTCCTTCTGTTATCTGCCTTTGAGAACTTCAATCCACAACTGGCTGCTCCACCATATTACTGCAAATAACTTCTGGAAATCAGCGCCAGTCTGCAAAATGAACACCGTTGTGCTGTTTATTACCGCTTTTACAGAATGGACAAAAACGCAATCAAAATGACCTCAAAATGACAGGAACACACAAACTTTAATTCATCTAGATAAACAAGGCCTGTTTGCCAAGGACTTTCCTCAATACACATGCTCTTATGTGGACTTGTTCAATCAGTCGGCCTGTCCCAGAGGGCACATGGATTGCCAGCCTCTGTATGAAATGGAGAAAAACACCCAAAACACAACCAAAGGTACACAAGCTGGCTTCTTCTCCTATGTCTAACCCGTGACCTCTTTTTAATATGTTTTCTCCAGAATGACCTTTTAGGTTAGAAGCATCGCTAGATTTTATCAAATAAGTACTAGATCAGCACCATTTAAGATAAAGACTTCTTTGCCATTTCTAACCCGTTTGCAGTTATAAATATAATTGCAATTATTACAATTTCCTAATATAATGAACCCAACCCCTTATCTCCAGGACCAAGTTTTACAGAGAAAATTAAGTAAATGTGCAAACCACATTTCCCGACACAAAACACTTCCTTATCTGATAATTAGGTTCCCAGTATTTTCTCTAAGAATTCAGCTCCACACACAAGCCAGGTGGGCAATGCAAACTCTAATGGAGAGGAAAGGGTCGAAAATGAGACATGGACTTGGTTAATGGATGTAGGATGTCATGAGCACAAAAACCATGCCAGAGAAATGAAAGAAAGTTAAGCAGGGAGGACATTGCTGCCAAACATTGGATATGGTTCTAATCTAGAGGTGCACAACCTGTGGTCTTGGAGCCACATGAGGCAGTCAATGTTCATTTGTGTGACCCTCAATCATCTAGTCACATAAATGCCTGTTAGTGTCTGGTGGCTGCTCAAATAATTTTCAATGTCAGGGAGAAGAGGAGTGACGGGTAGCGCCATAGAAAAAGGTAAGTATTAATGATACTCTGTGACCATATTTTTACAGAATGGGCGAGTCCAGACTCCTTAAGTTGCCCAGAAAGAAGATGACTTGAAAAAGTGTCCGTGCATCAATGCTACCTTAATCATTGCAGTTTATGAGAGAAGGGAAACATCAGACTTCAGACTTAAATGAGACACTGATAAGGAGAAAGAGGAATCAATGGACTCCGCAATCTGGATTAAGGGTAGAGGACCTTTATCCTTTTGTTTGGTGTCGGTTCCACTTTAAAGGATCACGATGTGTTGGCTATTTATAGCATATAATTTCGATTAAACAAACATCTAAAGAGGTAATGGCTCCTAACACTCAACCAACTATTATTGTAGCCCCCGGGGATAGCCCTTGGACTAAAAAGTTGTTCACTTCTGCTCTAAACCTCTGAATTATTACTAGTACATTGGTAAGGTCTGTGTTTCTGGTAAAAATCTTCTATAAAAAGCTATACACTTAATTCCTTAACGACCTATGATGCATATTTTCAAAATACGTTATATACTAGAGCAGTGTTCCCCAAGTCCGGTCCTCAAGAGCAACCAACAGGTCATATTTTCGGGAATTCCTTAGTATTGCACAGGTGATAATTGCATCACCTGGACAGGCAAGCATTCAATGACCTGTGCAATACTAAGGAAATCCTCAAAACATGACCTGCTGGTGGCTCTTGAGGACAGGACTTGGGGAACACTGTACTAGAGTATAAGCAGAGAATTTCAGTACATTTTTTCGTGCTGAAAATGCCCCCCTCTGCTTATACTCGAGTTAGGGTCACAGATGATGGAGAAGAAGCAGAAGCGGGTCACAAGAGGCAGAAGCCGGCAGCTGCGGCTAAAGCCTATGCCTGCAGCTATAGAGAAATGAATAATCACTAGGATGGCAGTGAATATTCATTTCTCTGTAATAGCAGGCAGAGTGATCGCAGCCGCCAGCTTCCTGCAGCGGCCAGGTGGTCCTGTGTTAAAGGCTACTAAAGAGAAATATTCACCTCTCTCCACTCCCATGAGAGAGGAGAAAAATGAATATTCATTTATCTTAAGTAGCAGGCACACGTGACCGCCCGGCCGCAGGAAGCCAACGACTAACACTCTCCACGCTACTAGATAGCAATTAATACTCACAACCCTCCACAAACACAGTCCAGGCGTGGAGAGTAGTGAGTATTCTGACAGCTGTGCTCTGCTCGTAAGCAGTGCATGACATTCCTGCCATGTGCTACTTACAACCATAAAGCAGCAAGCAGATGCTGGCACCGGAACAAGACGCTACGATGGAGCAAAGTGAAGCTAAGTAGGATGTTTTTGTAATGTATTTTGATGGGGGAGCCATGCAGACAAGGATAGGGATAAGGAGCCATGCAGACAAGGATAGGGGAATAGAGGATAAGGAGCCATGCAGACTAAAAACAAGCCCTCATATAGCTCCATTGACGTAAAAATAAAGTTGTTTTAAAGAAAGTCAAACAAAATCTTTTTTTCTTGCCCACAAAGTCAGTTTTTTTTACCATTGAAAAAATGTAAAGAAAAAAATGGAACAGTTTGGTATTGCTATAAACCTAATGACCTGGAAAATCATGTCTATAGATAATTTTTCCACACAATGAATACCGTAAACATAAAAACGAATAAAGTAATGGCGGATGTGTGGTTAAACTGTTTTCACCATTTTACCGCACTTCGATTTTATTTCCAGTTTTTCCACTACACTGTATGGTAAAATAAATGATGGCAATAACAACTTGTCCCACAAAAAAGCTCATGAAGCTGTGTGGACAGAAAAATAAAAAATGTATGGCCCAAGGGGAGGGAAAAAAATGAAGGCGCAAAACCAAAAAATTTAAGGGATTCAAATATTATTTTCAAAGTCAACAAAAATTTCTGCAGTCCCAACATCTCGTAATGTGTTCACATCCTGTTCCGTCCAGATGTGTCTGGATCCCAGAATTCCAAGCGGCGAAGTTCACAGACCGCCATATTGGGACACCCAAGTGATGGGTGTCAATATGGAAACTGCTGGTGGTACCTGCAGCGGAACACCGTTGCACACCCCCCCACACAGACACACTGGATACGCTGTACGCACCACACACACTGGATACGCCGTATGCACCACACACACACTGGATACGCCGTACGCACCACACACACACACACACTGGATACGCCGTACACACCACACACACATTGGATACGCCGTATATACCACACACACTGGATACGCCGTACACACCACACACACACTGGATACGCCGCACACACCACACACACACTGGATACGCCATACACACCACACACACACTGGATACGCCGTACACACCACACACACACTGGATACGCCGTACACACCACACACACACTGGATACGCCGTACACACCACACACACACACACACACACACACACACACACACACACACACACACACACACACACTGGATACGCCGCACACACCACACACACACACTGGATACGCCATACACACCACACACACACTGGATACGCCGTACGCACCACACACTACGCAGCCTCTTGCGCGGTACCACCAGCGGAACACCGATGTGAATATGGCGCCACCGGGATCAGCTGAACGATTCACTGACCGCTGCCATCTTTGTACAGGAGTGCAGAAGTCAGCACATGGGGAAAGAGTGGATAGGTGGGTGAGCACATGGGGGGGGAGAAGATTCTCAACGCTGCAAAGCCTGCCCCATCGCACATTACCGCCCTCTACATAATAGATCAATGTATCATTTGGATCCATGTTACCAAAATCATCTAGACGTAAAATTACAGAGCTAAAATCACAAGTAAAATTAAGCCCTTGAGGTTTTTTGTTTTTTTTCTTTTACACAATCCTTAAATGGATTGTTCAGTGAAAATAAGCCATCACCTATCCACAAAATAGGTGACAAGTCGCTGATTGGTGGGAGCACCGATTGGCAGATATGGAAATTTTCATCCCCATTACAAAAAGGTGGGGTAAGATAAAATGCCTGACCTCTGCACCATTCATTCTCTATAGGGCTACAGGAAAAAGTAGAACACAGTGCTCAGCAGTAGAGTTGAGCGAATATGTTTGGGTCCCTGCTTATTCGGCAAGTTATAGCACTTACCTACCGAATAAGCAACAGCGGGAACCCGGATACATGGAGCGCTCCAGCTGATCAGCTGTTCGGCTCCACAGCGGCATGTGTCGTGGCTGTGTGACAGTCACAAGTCATGCATGGAGAGCCTATGTGTTGGGTTCTCCATGCATGGCTTGTGACTGTCACACAGGCGCGACACATGCAGCTGCAGAGCCGAAGAGCTGATCAGCCGGAGCGCTCCATGTATCCGGGTTCCCAATGCAGCTTATTCGGTAAGCGCTGTAGCTTACTGAATAAGCAGGGACCTGAACATAATCACTCATCTCTATTCAGCAGCCCAATAGGGAATAAATGTAGTAGCAATCGAGCAAGTGCATAGATGATCCATTCCAACAGGAATAAAAGTCCCCCATTTTACAGGAAAATGGGCAGCATGGGAGGATTGGATATTTGAAAATATTTGCACAAAAATGTGCCAACTTTTAAAAAATTCCCAATTGATGAATCAACTGAAGAAGTCCGGAAACCACTAACCCTGCCCTCAATGACAAACATGAAAAACAAATGAACATATAAAATAAATTAAGGCAAATTAAAAGGGTATCCTGAGAGATGAAAACATATCCTAATGTTCATACCTTCATAAACTATTGGGATAACATGAATAGTGCTGTTTTACATCCTCACAGTAGCTGTAATTCTGTAACTCTGGAGCTTCTCCTTGGTAGTCCCCCCCTCCCGTATAGGTCATTATGTCACACATTGGGGGTGTGGCCTGTTCCTGGCTGCTAGCAGCAGTCACCCTGATATCTGCTTGTAGTCAGTCCGATATCACCGATATCACAGGGAGTAGCCTACTCTATCATCTAGGACTGCAGAAAAGGAGATCGGGAGGCAGCTGCTGCTAGCAGTGGGGAGAAGGACACGCCCTCCGATATCAGACTAAATACAAACTGATGGCATCAGGGGGAAGGCTGCTGCTAGCAGCCAGGAGCAGGCCACGCCCCCTGATGTGTGACATAATGTCCCGTAAGGGAAGGGGAGCACAAAGGAGCAGCTCCAGCATCACAGAATTACGGCTACTGTGAGGATGGAAAACAGCACTATTCAGGCTATCCTAACAGTTTATGAAGGTATTAGCATTGCGATTATTTTTTACCTCCCCAGAGTACCCCAATTAAATTAGAAATGGGTACAAATGAAAAACAAGCAGGGGGAAAACAAGAAAAAACCCCACACAAAAAAACAGACAAATACAATAATGAATTGGGCTCTTAAAGCCAATCTATAAAGTTTCTATAAAAAATAGCAAATGTAAGTATCAGCTGCAGAAAATTAAACAATAGTGTAAAGCAACAACACTGCCATCCAGTGGTCAAGATATCAAGAAATAAGTGTTGCTAAGTTCGGGAAATGCCAACAGACGTACAGTATGTCAGGACAGAGACATGGGAACAGCCTTCTACTGAAACTATAAAAAATATATAATTTTCAAGATCTCGAAAAAACGCCTATGCGAGCGTGGGAAGGAACTGGTTAATTCACAGCTGGAAGAAAGTAGTCCTGGAAAATTACAACACATGCTTTAGCCCTGACTAAAATTTCACACCAGTATTCTTCAGCAGCATGGACCAAAGATACGCAATACAGAAATAAAACGATCATGCCCTCCGCTTGTTTTTTCACCTGTTGTATTCCTTCAGACAGCGAGCGACATGCTCTGGGGAATAGGAATATCTATTGCACATGTTAAAATAATAGGCCTGCTGATACCAGTGACTGAAACAATGGCACACAATGGGCTTTGTATGACTTGGTGGGAAAGCAAGGCTAAATCTGCAAAATTCCAAGGCACATTTACAGGGTAGGTGCACAACAATCAGAGAGACGCATTGGGGCAGGTTATTACAGTCTTAAACTGCTTATATCTACAGCACATGTGCAGAAGATGAGGCACGCTGACATTTGATGAATGCACATTAGACTAATGTCTGCTGCACCTGCTGATATCACTAATGTGTACGGGGGCACCAGCCAACTGATGGTTGGGAGAGATGTCAACTGGACATGTCCGACAATATCGTACTGTCAATCACTTTGTTCCCCCGGGGATGACCTACCAACTTTCTCATAAAAAACACAGGAGTACTTGGCCCGAACGAGTGCCATTGTGTACGGCAGACACAGGCAAGATAGTGGTCAACCAAATCATCGCTCAGCTGGCAGTAATCCAATGTGTATGGGGGGCTTTTAGACAATTTAAACATTTTTTGTATTCCTTATGTTGCCACTTGCACACATGATTAATGGAAATTATGGGCTCTGTGCAGAATAGCTAAGTTGCTGCACACCAAACTCCCCCAAACATATATTTTACCCTACATTTGGGTCATCACTGTACAGAGCAGCCAGAAGCCGAGTCCGCACCAGGCAGCAAAAGTGCCAGAGGCGATACATAGTCAGCACTCGTCAGTAACTGATGCATCAGAGCTAGCTCAAAGTCTATCACTGTTACCTTTTAAACGCTGCGGTCAAGCATGGATGCGGCACTTAAGTGGCTTTAAAATGGAAGTCAGTACTTTTGATGGACATCGGCAACCCTCTTGCTGCGCAATTGGTTCCTCTGGGGTGCCGATCGGTTACCATAGCAGCAGCGGACCTTCGGAAGGCTTAAAAAAATTGTAGCCATTTTCGAAGACTTGGAACTTTTTCATTTTTCCATTGATTGACCTTAATGTGTTTTTTTCTTGGTAAACTTATTTGGTTTGAGGGTGCCATGTTACATTGGCAGAGCCCCTGAGGTGCCAGAACAACAGAAACCCCCATATGTGAACTCATTTTACAAACTACACTCCCCAAAGAATTCAACTAGGGGCGCAGTGATCATATTGACACCACATGTGCATTACAGAATTTTCTACAATTGAGCGGTGAAGAAAGAATAAATTACATTTTCAAAACTAAAATGTTGCTTTAGCCCCAAGTTTTAAATTTTTCTAAGGTCTATTGGAAATTATTTTTCAGGCACAAAGCTCAGAAGGAAAGGAGCGCCAGATTTTATTGTTACAGTTTGTAGGTGCCATGACCCACTGGGAGAGCCCATGAGGTGTCAGAACAGCAGAACCCCCAATAAGTGACCCCATTTTACAAACTACACCTCTCAATGAATTCATCTAGGGGTGCAGTGATCACACTATCACCACGGGTGTGTCACAGAATTTTATACCATTGGACAGTGAAGAAAACAAAACTACATTTTACATTTTCACACAAGAAGTGGGTAAAAATGGCACAACATTTTTTCCCACAATTTCTATTGAATGTGGCAATACCCCATATGTGGATATATAGTGCTGCTTAGCCATAAGAAAGGAGCAGAGCACTATTTGCCTCCTGGAGCACAGATTTTCCTAGAGTAGTTTGCGGACTCCATATACAGAGCCCCTAATTGCTTGAAGAGTAGAATCCCCCCTTGTGACCCCATTTTTGAAATTATACCCCTCTGGGAATTGAGTCACCATGGCCACAATCGGCCTCTTGTGATGACGGTGCGGAGGGTGTCGATCAGCGAGCAGAGGGAGCACCCTCCCTCTGCATACCTGCTAAATGCTGCAATCGACATCAATCGCAGCATTTAGTGGGTTATAGTGCTGGGAGCGGTGCGGGCACGGCTCCTGGCAGAGTGCCGGGTATCAGCTGTTAGAATCTCTCCTGTGCACGGCAGATCGCCATGATGTACATGGTCTGCAAATGTCAGGAAGGGGTTAAAGGAGGTGAAAGTATGAGTCTAAAGAAGCCTCAGTAGCTGGTGTGAAAACTGCAACATTACTAATTTTGTTGTATAATAAAAATTGTGATCTATATTATTCTATTATGATCTATTGCTTTCTTCCCTAAATACATGCAACACAACGCTGATTTCAACAGTTGGTCATTTTCAGATGACAAATTCCCTTTTTTAAGACACAGTTAATCAATCCATTATGCAAAAAAAATAGTTTTTCTTTTTAATTTTCATTCATTTTTATCAAATGTAGAAGAATATCCAAATTAAAATGTTATAAACAAATGCGAAATTCATTTTGAAAGTATCATTTTTAGGAACTTCAGATTAACAAATGCTTATTGTAAGCAAACTTCGTTCCTTGAGCAGCTAACACTTAGAGAGTCTTGGCTGGCTTTAAGTTTGGGAACTAGGCTCCTTGGGAAATCAATCACATCTTACAGCACAATGACTAGAAGCCAGGAGGATTTGCACTCCTGTACTGCCAGCTGAATTCTCATATATCCTCTATGCTTTGGTCCATTAGCTTGTATCCTTATGGTCTTAACAGTGCTCAAGTAACTGGTTGGAAGGAACACTGTTGACAAGACACTTATGTTCAGTGTGAGCTTACTTCACAAATTCTCGCTTTGTCACTCTTACTACTCCTATATCGTTTAGTAGGCAAAGTAAATTGTAGAGACAAAAGGATACGAGACTAATTCCACATTGGGCTGTGCCAGGCAGTTGGCATTATTTAGAGCGATAATGTGACTACCGCATGTACAGCGATTACAGCTTCAATGGCCACCACAAATGTACATGCACATTATACAGACCAAGAGTACGATTTTATTACTGTATTGTTGCTGTCATTTGATATTCCATTTTCAATAAAGCCTTATCATTTAAAACGTAGTCATGTCACTGGAAATAGCTGAAAAATTCAGTTTACTTCTGGATGTGAAGTGCGAACATCCAAAGAAAACCTGGGGAAAGGGGAGTATTTCCTTTTTATGTGTGTTCACGCAATATATAAGTATTTTTAAAAAAAAACTTGACTAAAATGCACTTGCACACCTGTAAAGGTAACAGCCAAACAAACTCCATGAAAAGCATTAAGCTACTTATGGGTAGCGGCATTTTTCGGAGGCCCATGACAGCACCACGAGAGAGGGGATCCGCCCCTTTAGGAACAGGAAACCCACAGATACAAAAGGGCGGCACCTCTCCCATGCATCAGTTGGATTACAGAGCCTGAGAGGACTAACCGCAGTTAATGACAAGCAAACACAAAATTGCATACAATTAAACACAATGACTTTTAATAAAGTAATACACGTGAGAAGATAACATTCCTTCTTTAAATTATTTGGTTGATTATAAACCCAGGATGTGCAACCCCACGTGAAAAGGGAGGGAACTAAGGGTGCTGTCATGGGCCTCCGAAAAATGCCGCTACCCGTAAGTAGCTTAATGCTTTATTCGGACTCCCATGACAGCACCACGAGAGATTTACAGAGATGTAAGCCATTTTTAGGGAGGGACCACAGCCTGTAACACCCTTAACCCGAAGGTGAGATCTGAGGAGAACCCCAAGTCTAACCTATAGTGCTTAAAGAAGGTAGAAGGGGATGACCATGTGGCCGCCTTACATATCTGGTCGACCGACACTCCAGACCTCTCTGCCCAGGATGACGCCATGGCTCGGGTGGAATGTGCCCTCAGATTCTGCGGAGCTGGCCCCCCACCTGTCGTGTAAGCAAGAGAGATAGCCTCCCTAATCCATTTCGCTAATATGTATTTAGATGCTCTAGCCCCTTTCCTTGGACCTTGGTAGGACAGGAATAGTGCATTATCCTTCTTCCAATCATTAGTGACCGAGATATATTGAAGAAGGCATCTCCTGACATCTAAGGTATGGAGCTCACTTTCTTTAGGGTTAGAAGGATTAGGGATAAACGAAGGTAAAACTATCTCCTGCGATCTGTGAAACTGGGATACTACTTTTGGTAAGTAGGCTGGGTCCGGTCTAAGGATAACTCTATCCTGAAGAAATTCTGTATACGGGGGATTTCTAGAGAGCGCCTGGATGTCTCCTATTCTGCGAGCTGATGTTATAGCTATTAGGAAAGCTGTTTTAAGAGACAACATCCTGACTGAGGCTTCATTCAACGGCTCAAAAGGGGGCTTTGTCAAAGAAGAAAGGACCAGATTTAAATCCCATGGTACCATTTTGTTTCTATACAGTGGTCTAATTCTACCGACCGCCTTAATGAACCTCGACACCCAGTAGTTACCCGCAATATTACATGAGAACAGGGCTCCAAGCGCTGAAACTTGTACCCTTAATGTGCTTGTGGAGAGTTTTAACTCTAACCCTCTTTGCAAAAATTCCAATATTTGACGTATTGGTACACCATCATTAATATTAAATTTTGAGGAAATTAAGAACTTTCTCCAGGTTCTGGAGTAGATTCTTGTTGTTATTGGCTTTCTACTTCTTAAAAGGGTATCGACTAATTTAGGAGAGAAGCCTTTATTTTCTAACAATGACCGCTCAAAATCCAAGCCGTCAAATGAAGTCCCTTTACTTGTGGATGGAGTATCGGCCCCTGGGAAAGCAAATTTGGGATGTCTGGGAGTACCCAGGGATCGCCCACTGACATCGTCCTGAGCCATGAAAACCAGGTTCTCCTGGGCCAAAAGGGAGCAATCAGAATGAGTCTCGCCCGATCTTCTCTGACTTTCCTCACCACTAGAGGTAGTAGGTTCAGTGGCGGGAAGGCGTAGGCCAGAGAAAAATTCCATTTCATGAGGAATGCGTCCACTGCCAGTGGATTTTCCCTGGGATTTAAGGAACAAAAGCTTTTTACTTTTTTGTTCTCCCTTGTGGCGAATAGGTCCACCACCGGTTGACCCCACAAGCGGACAATCTGTTTGAAGATGTCTCCATTTAGAGACCATTCTCCTTGCTTTAGGACATTGCGGCTGAGAAAGTCCGCTTTTATGTTGTGTTTTCCTGTGATGTGCAGAGCAGTCAAAGATTGTAAATTCTCTTCTGCCACCCGGAGGAGACGATCTGTGATCTGCATCAGAGCCTCGGAGCATGTCCCTCCTTGATGATTTATATAGGAGACTGCCACCCGGTTGTCTGAGAGGATCCTGACGTGGTGGCCCTGCAGATACATGAGGAGGTTTTTAACCGACAACTCGATTGCTAATAATTCTCTCTGATTGGAAGAGGACGTTGAGTATGGTTCCCATTGGCCTTGTACTACAACGTCATTCATGTGAGCCCCCCAACCTGAGGAGCTGGCATCCGTAGTCACAACCCGGGACACATCTATTATCCAGGGAACGCCTGCTGACAAATTATCCCTATCCAGCCACCAACTTAGGGATTTGAGAGTCGCTGGTTCAAGCGTTATTTTTTCTTCTAATACACCCCTCAAGATCCTATCCTTAACCAAAATCTCTTTTTGGAGGGATCTAGTGTGAAAGTGTGCCCACCTTACCGCTGGAATGCACGATGTGAGGGACCCCAACATGGACATAGCTTGCCGCAGGGTCATAGAGGGTGTATTAACTGCTTTTAGAACCTGATGCTGAATCTGAGTTAATTTATTTTCTGGAAGATAACACTGTTGTGTAGTTGAATCTAGTAATAAGCCCAGAAACTTCTGAATTTTTTGAGGCTGTAACCGAGATTTTTCAAAATTAATTATCCAGCCCAGGTGTTCCAACTTAACTCTAGTTAGCTCTAGTTGGGACAAACAGTGTTCTACAGAGTTACCTACTATGAGGAAATCATCAAGGTATGGGACAATAAGGACATTAGATTCTCGCAAGTGAGCCATCACCTCCGCCACTATTTTTGTGAATACTCTAGGGGCTGATGTTATACCGAAAGGAAGAGCTCTGTACTGAAAATGATAAACAACTCCTCCCATTAATACTGCTACCCTCAAGAACTGCTGGAAATCCACATGAATAGGTACGTGGTAATAGGCATCCTTTAAATCGACTACCACCATAAAGCAGTTTTTGAACAGTATCTTTATTGTTGAGCTGATGGACTCCATTTTAAAGGTATGCTTAACCAAATAACTGTTAAGATGTCTGAGATTTATGATGGTTCTATACGTGTTGTCGGGCTTCTGAATAAGAAACAAGGGAGAATAGAACCCTTTCCCTCTATCAGCCTCTGGAACCTGTGTAAGGACATTTTTTGAACAGAGAGACCACACCTCTTCTTCCAGAGCAGATTGCTCTAGAGGATTAGAACGCAATGGAGTTAACATAAACTTATCCCATGGGGTATGGCAGAACTCAAGAGTAAGACCCCGAGAAATAGTATCTTGCACCCAAATACTATTCGTGATCTTTGACCATTCTGAACCAAAATGTAAAAGTCTACCCCCCACCGGGGCTCCTAGTCATTTGTCCTCCTTCTTCCTTTCTTTTGAGGAACGACGGAACATATATCCCGTACCTCGTCTACGTCTGTCATCCCACCTAGACCGATCCCTTGAAGGTCCCTCCGCGACCGAACCTTCTTTTATTAAAGGGACGACGGTAGGACCCCAGCAGATTGGGGAACTTCTTTTTGTCATCTCCCGCCTTCTCTAGGAGTTCGTCTAAGGTGGGCCCGAATAGGTATTCCCCTTTACAAGGGATGATGCAGAGTTTTGACCTTGATTGTATATCGCCTGGCCAACATTTCAGCCAAAGAGCCCTCCTGGCCGCGTTCGAGAGACCTGCTGCTCTAGCCGCCATTTTGACAGAGTCAATAGATGCATCTGATAAGAAAGCAGCCGCTTCTTGGATCAGTGGTAAGGCAGTCAAAATAGAATCCCTTGATGCACCTTCTTTTAACTGAGTCTCTAACTGTTCCAACCAGACCATCATTGATCTGGCTGTACAGGTTGAAGCCACCGCAGGCCTTAAAGAGCCGGCCGCCATCTCCCAGGTACTTTTTAGAAAGGTGTCCGCTTTTCTATCAAGGGGGTCCTTAAGGGTCCCCATGTCCTCAAAAGGGAGAGAGGCTCGTTTTGCCACTTTGGCTATTGCCGCATCCAACTTAGGGGCTTTTTCCCAGTTGGTGACTGCAGGATCATCGAATGGATATCTGCGCTTCTGCGCTGGAGGTAAGGAACCCTTTCTTTCGGGTTTTTTCCACTCTTTATTGATGAGATCCTGGATTTTTTCATTGAGCGGGAAGACTCTCCGTTTTTTCTGCTCCAACCCACTGAACATAATTTCCTCCTTGGAAAGCTGGGGTCTCGGTTCCGTTATGCCCATCGTTCCTCTGACCGCCTTAACCAGCTTATCCACTCGTTCAAGGGGTAGATAGAAGCGGGCGGTGTCCTCATCCGAGGAAGAGGAAGACGCAGCTGAACCGGAAAAAACTTCCTCCTTATCCTCTTCCACTGAAGAATCGGAGAGTAACGGAGCTTTGGACTTAGAGTTTCCTTGAGAAAGACCCTTTAAGGATTGTCTGACCTCCATTCTGATCATCTCCTTCAAGCTGGTGGTCATAGTAAGGGATTCCTCCGCTACCTGAGGGGGGTAAGTAAAGCAATCTAATCCCTGTAGATATAATGCTCTCCCCCTCACCCCTTTCCTGAGACCTCACCGTCTGCTGGATACAGGGGCCACATAACTTTTTAGGGCACGAATCAGGTAGGGGAACCCCGCAGATGCCACATTCCCTGTGTTTCGCCTTCCCGGCACATTTCTTCCCCTATAATGGAACATATGAGGGGAATCATGTCACTGGGTGAACTTTCACGAAGATCACTTACCAGTGCTGCCCAAAGAAAAAGTACCGGAATACGAGGGGGATTTCCACTGGCTGATGCTCCAGACCCCTGTCTGGAGGTGCTTTTGTGGCCAGACTCGCTACTCCTCCTGTCGCGATCCTTCCCTTTAGGCTTCTGATACACCTCTTGCAGCAACTGCACGTGCTCGTCCTCCATCTTCACCATATGGGGCCAGAAGCAAGGGATCACGATCCGGAGTTCCTTTTATAACCCCTCCTCCGGTCAGCAGCTGTGCCTAGCGCTCCCCTGATTATTTCTTTCGGCCTCCCCCTGGTGCAGGCGGTAAGCCCTGGGGCTCAGAACGCCGGCGACGCTATTACCGGTGGGCGCCGCCATCTTGGATTCACTGCGCATGCGCAGGACCCCGGAAACCCGGAAGTGACCGCCGACTCCTCCCCCGGCGTCACCCGGGCTCCCAGCGCTTCAGTATCGGCGCACAGAGCGGCGAGGACGCCGGACAGAGCCGCAGCACCCCCGGATGGCGCCCCCGAGCACCGCCGCATACCTGAGACCCCAGCGACCACAGAAGGAGGAGACCCAGGGGACATACTCACCCGGCGCTGGCCCGGAGACAGGACACCACCGGTGGCTGCTCCCTGCTGGAATGTCGCCACATGCAGCCCTGCCAGGACCATTGCGACATCTACCAGGAACCCCGCACCGGCCGAGGTAGGAGACCCCCTCGCTACCTGAGTCGGCCGGCCGGCCTGGGATCCTTTTGTGAAATCTGCAGGATCCCGTCCCGTTAGGAACAGGAAACCAACTGATGCATGGGAGAGGTGCCGCCCTTTTGTATCTGTGGGTTTCCTGTTCCTAAAGGGGCGGATCCCCTCTCTCGTGGTGCTGTCATGGGAGTCCGAATAAATGGTCTTTTTTGGTGCATGTGGACTGAATACTGTAGCCTATGAGTGAGTATGTGCACACAGCGTCTTTTTTTTATTATTATTATTTGGTGCATTCTGCCTGGAATCAGCCCCAAAAAAAGTAGCTGAAGTGCACCATGAATGCACAGTAATGTGAAAACAACCTTGCTGTGCACATGTTCTGCCTTATGTCACTTCTTTTAATGGCTTCAGAGTTCGAAAACCCTGAAGTGGATAAAAAGAGCAACATGTTCATTATGTGATGGCTTTCCCTAGGTATCCACCCGCTCCATATACTTGAAAAAATAGAGTAAGTAATGCAAAAATGTTTGAAAAGACACTGGCAAGGCTGCTTCAGGGAAACGCTCACTACCATTTTCCTATAGGGGCTTCTCCTTAGTAAAAAAAAAAAAAAAAAAAAAAAACGGTCAGTGCGCCAGCATCTAAAAGACGCCATGTGCACATATCCTTGAAACCAAATCTTTTCAATACACTTAAAAGGAAATCAATGACAATTTGCCTAATGATAGTAAATAAAGGAACCACTGCTTATCGCGTCGCTTTGTTGCTGCCGTTCTAGTGCCATCTTGCCAGTCATGATTTAAGTCTTCTGCCGCAGTCACTTATGCCATCAACATACCAAACAAAATCGCTGCAGTCAATCACTGGACAAAATCCTCAGCATCACTGTGACCAATGATTGGCTGCAGTAGTCACATGTCTACAGTATGTGTATGCATTTACTGCCCTTTGGCAATTGGTCATTGATAACGGAAAACTAACTTTAGTGCAGAGTTAAGTAGCTAAAGCCATTCAATATTGACATTAAAAAAAAATTAAGTAGAATACTTGGAACGTTTTATGCCAGCTGAATTCATGTTGCATATAATTTGACATATGTTTACCATGACCGTCTCAAACGTCACAACCTACTTTAGGCAATGTGATCAGCTTGCTAAGGAAAAATAGGAAGAATTTGTGCATCAAGGATAGTCTAAATTTGGAAGGAAAAAAAAATTATGTTCCTAAAACCTATTTTGTTTAAGAAAGTTTGTATAAAAGCATTGCATTAGTAGGTTGATTTACTAGTGATGTATTCGGCACATTCTGTGCACAAACCATATCTCTGGAAATACACCGAACACGTGTCCTTTTCCTCTGTGGAGAGGCCATTTCCATATTCTTTGGAATATTATTCTACATACTATTCATATTCGCTGTGAAAGGCCACTTGCTACATTCTGTTACAGCCTTTACAGACCAAACTCCTATATTAAAATGATAATAAACCAATGGCTGTTAAAGATCAAAAGCAACAAGTAAGACAACACTGATCACAGTCTCATTAGCTTTACTACATCAGAAGGGATAAAAGGGAAGGGGGCTGGAGTGGGATATGTGAGAGGCAAGAGGATCCCGAAGTGGAGTTATGGAATTCAATTATGTTTGCAGCAGCAGATAATTATGGAGAGGTGACTCAGACTTCTTGACAGCGACAAGCACCAAAAAGACATTTGGAATTTAATATGCAAGAAGAGACAAGAGAGTATTTCATTTATCAAAGAACTTGGGAAAAACATTTTTCGTAATCGTGATTGGTTTCATTGTGGTCTTGGTCAAAACTTCCACGTTATTTGTCAACCATTGTGTCCCAATCTGCCAGCATTAACACAGACACAGGGCAGTATTTATTTGATGCCTACTCTTCCAGGCCGCATTCAGGCTAAATCCTCCATGTGTATTTAATAAATCACACCAGTTAGGTGGGCAGGATTAGTTTCAAGTCACCTAATGACTATATCATGAGCAGCAGCATTAAGGGGATTAATATTAATCTTGGCCGTTTTTATGAAAGGCCAGGCACCGCTTTAACAAGAGCAGCAGAGTGAGAAAGAACAATAGGAGCCCTGGTACAAACTCGTACATATTTATTATTATTTTAATCACTTTATATAAAGTACTTCATTAGTATCATAACTAGCATGCTTCTTGATAAGACATTTTGGCTCTTTTATTATGCAAGTACCATAACTTGTCATTTTAAAAAATATATTTTTAAGTGTTCCATAAAAGGTCCAAAAGGGGCATTTCTTAAAAAAAAAAAATATATATACCGTATTTTCCGGCGTATAAGACGACTTTTTAACCCCTAAAAATTGTCCCAAAAGTCGGGGGTCGTCTTATACGCCGGGTACGGCGTGTGCAGGGAGCAATCCTGGATGTTCCCAGGGTCTGAAGGAGAGGAGACTCTCCTTCAGGCCCTGGGATCCATATTCATGTTAAAAATAAAGAATAAAAATAAAAAATATGTATATACTCACCCCTCCGAGAAGCCTGGCTCTCACCAGTGTAAGCGTCTGCCTCCGTTCCTAAGAATTGCAGAGCGTGAAGGACCTTCGATGACGTCACGGTCAGGTGACTGGTCACATGAGCGGTCACGGACCAATCACAGGCCAGTCACCTGACCGTGACATCATCGAGGGTCCTTCATGCTGCAATTCTTAGGAACGGAGGCAGACGCTTACACCGGTGAGAGCCAGGCTTCTCGGAGGGGTGAGTATATACATATTTTTTATTTTTATTCTTTATTTTTAACATGAATATGGATCCCAGGGCCTGAAGGAGAGTCTCCTCTCCTTCAGACCCTGGGAACCACACGCTGTATAAGATAACTGGGCGTATAAGATGACCCCAGTCTTATACAGCGGGCATATCCCAAATTCCATATTTTATATGGAAAAGTTGGGGGTCGTCTTATACACCAGAAAATACGGTGTATATATATATATATATATATATATATATATATATATATATATATATATATATATATATATATATATATATATATATATATATATATAGATATATATATATATATATAGATATATATATATAGAGAGAGAGAGAGAGCGAGAGAGAGCGAGAGAGAGATAGAGATACAGAGAGATATAGAGAGAGAGAGAGAGAGAGAGATATATATATATAGAGAGAGAGAGAGATAGATAGATATATACTAGACTTCTGGAGATGGGTTTTTCATTTATTTTGGCAGTTAACTTGCTCCACTGCCCCATGACAGCACTCCAATCTACGCCAAATTATGCAGGAGGTAAAGAGCTGGAGTAACGACAAGCATAATAGGGTTACAGAGTGCAAATAGGGAGATGGTACTGTCATCACCTGGTGCGCTTGTGTGACCACAACCACTATAAAAGGCTCAAGACTGCCGCAGACCTACAGCTAAGAAAACATCAGAGATTGACTAAAGGAGTTACCGTAAATTCTGCGCTGCCGGTATTAATGACAGAAAAGGAGAACGGTATCTAGGATACCATCGCTAGCATTAATATCAGCAGAGCAGAATATCAGAAATGGAATTAAATGGGTTAAGTATGTAGGCAGGTATAAAGACTGAATTAGGTTATGACCGATGACTGAACAAATAGGGCTCTGTTCACACTTTGGAGGAAAGATTTGAAGCACCCATAAGGAATTCAGTCCACTTTGCCAGTAATAACAGCATATTGGACTATATTAGCTGTGTAAAGGCAAAAGCCAGAAAAGAATGCATTGTAAATTAACGGGGTTAAGCATGAGCTGCTGGGCCCATCATATTCATTGATAACACAAGAGACGGCACAAATGCGAACACAGCCTGCAAACACATGAAATTAATGAAGCCAGTAACAAGCCAGCAATAACCATTTCAGTTATTGTGCGTCTCATATACTCATTACATACTCACCCAGTAGGATCTGCAATTTTCAGAACTTCCATATGAATGGAGATAGGCATGCACGATCACCTCTCATTTCTGGGTGGTACACCACTTGGACCCACTTTCTAGATATATTACTGTATATATGCCATATATGTACCAGAGGCAACAGGCCTACAAAGAGGTATTCTGATTTTGTCATGTTATGTAATAGGACTAGGATAAGTGTTTTGATACGGTGCCACACAAAAGGTTGATACATAAAATGAGAATAATGGGGATAGGGGAAAATATGTGTAAGTGGGTTAAGAGCTGGCTCTGGGATAGGAAACAATGGGTGCTTATTAATGGAGCACACTCGGACTGGGTTGCGGTTAGTAGTGGGGTACCACAGGGGTCAGTATTGGGCCCTCTTCTCTTTAACATGTTTATTAATGACCTTGTAGGGGGCATTCAGAGCAGAATTTCAATATTTGCAGATGACACTAAACTCTGCAGGGTAATCAATACAGAGGAGGACAATTTTATATTACAGGATGATTTATGTAAACTAGAAGCTTGGGCTGACAAATGGCAAATGAGCTTTAATTGGGATAAATGTAAGGTCATGCACTTGGGTAGAAGTAATAATATGTATAACTATGTGCTTAATTCTAAAACTTTGGGTAAAACCGTCAATGAAAAGACCTGGGTGTATGGGTGGATGACAAACTCGTATTCAGTGGCCAGTGTTAGGCAGCTGCTACAAAGGCAAATAAAATAATGGGATGCATTAAAAGAGGCATAGATGCTCATGAGGAGAACATAATTTTACCTCTATACAAGTCACTAGTTCCACCACACTTAGAATACTGTGCACAGTTCTGGTCTCCGGTGTATAAGACATAGCTGAACTAGAGCGGGTGCAGAGAAGAGCGACCAAGGTTATTAGAGGACTGGGGGGTCTGCAATACCAAGATAGGTTATTACACTTGGGGCTATTTAGTTTGGAAAAACGAAGGCTAAGGGGTGATCTTATTACAATGTATAAATATATGAGGGGACAGTACAAAGACCTTTCTGATGATCTTTTTAATCATAGACCTGAGACAGGGACAAGGGGGCATGCTCTACGTCTGGAGGAAAGAAGGTTTAAGCATAATAACAGACACGGATTCTTTACTGTAAGAGCAGTGAGACTATGGAACTCTCTGCCTTATGATGTTGTAATGAATGATTCATTACTTAAATTTAAGAGGGGACTGGATACCTTTCTGGAAAAGTATAATGTTACAGGGTACATATACTAGCTTCCTTGATAGGGCGTTGATCCAGGGAACTAGTCTGATTGCCGTATGTGGAGTCGGGAAGGAATTTTTTTTCCCCAAAGTGGAGCTTACTATTTGCCACATGGTTTTTTTTTGCCTTCCTCTGGATCAACATGTTAGGGCATGTTAGGTTAAGCTATGGGTTGAACTAGATGGACTTAAAGTCTTCCTTCAACCATAATAACTATGTAACTAAGTCATAAGAAGTAATGTCTAATGAAGCAATGTACCAACGGAACCAAGTGAATGCCCCTTTAAAAAATAGTAAAGAAAAAAAAAAAAACTAAGAAACTGAACTTTACTTACCCTTCACCAGGTCCAGCGCTGTCACTGCACCGCTGCCCCGATCTCAGTTGATGAGGTCACGTTAACAGAGCTGCATCAGTCATTGAGCTTAGCGGCTGAGCGAATGTGGACAGCATGAGCCACAGAGTTCAGTAATTGGCTGCAGTGCTGTCGACGTGACACCATCAATGCAGAGATCTACATAGAGACCAGGGCAGTGACGTAATCTAGAGGGTAATTGAAGCTTAGTATGTTTTTTTTTTTTTTTTTTTTTTAACATATCACAGCCTATGGGCAAAAGTTTGTTGACAACAGAAATGGATCCAAATCTGTCCAGAGGTTGTCAGGTATGCAACTATTCAGTTCAGCGGGATTAGCTTCAATAACAGACAAAGCCCATGTAAAAGAAGTATCTGGGTAAAAAGAGTGGATTTTTCCTTCTTTTAAAAGCTCACATGAACTTGGGGCAAATTTGACCAGCAGAACACTGCTAATCTGAGGCAAAATCTGCATGTGTTAGATGTTGACTGTAAAAAAAAACAACAGGTGAAGCGCAATATGGTCTTATCCTGGATGTACAGAATGGGTAAACATATGGAATGCTGAACTGGTAGGGTTGTGACAACAGCTACTGGTGTGTAGATACTAGTCGATGCGTAACCACAAAAAAATTTCAAGTAATGCCAAAGTGGGTGGAACTGTTCTGCGTTGCTGGACTGACATTAATCAAGGACTGAGAAAGGTGTAAGTGGCTTAATGTCAACTAGTGATGAGCGAACGTGCTCGAAAAAGAAGTTATCAGAGCATGCTAGTGTGCTAACAGTGTCTTCGGTGTGCTCGAAAAATATGTTCAAGTGCCCGCACCTTCATATTTCGCGGCAATTCGACAGCCACAACACATGCGGGGATTGCCCATTTGTTAGCATAGCAATACATGAAGCCGCACGCTCCGCTCCAGAGTGCCGGTGCCAGAGCTTGTTTTTAACCTGCGAGACTCGGCCGTATCTCGCTGTAGTGTGACTCCGGCCTAACACCTTTCTCAGTACTTGGATCCCGTTTTATGTCAATCCAGCCGGGCAGAACAGTTCCACCCACTTTGGTATTATTTGTAGATGTTGTCATAGGTTTGCAGCACATTGTACACTATGCAACGCAAATGGAGAAGTCAGAGATTAACTCCTCATTGATCGGATGTGCTGCAGACTTAAAAATCTATGCAAGATACATTTTCCGGACATAAAAAATGTTCCTTAGGCTAGGTTCACATGTTGCGTTTTTGCTGGGGGGGGGGGGGGGGGGGGGGAGGGTTCTGCAGTCAAAACCCGCTCTCTTGGCAGTAAAGAAGCTGCTTACAAAAAGCTGTGTATTTGCTGAATTTTTATTGTCTCTTGTGCATGCTGATGAAGTTTAATCCCCCCCTAAAAAAAAAAAAAAAAAAAAAAACACAATGCAGCTTCCCGAGTTTTCTGCACCAAAAACGGAGCAAAAGTTTTTGTTTGTTTGTTTTTTGCACTTACTCATTGCTTTCTATGGGTGGAATAATGCTGCAAAAAACTCTGAAAGAAGTGACATGCTGCAGTATCCAAAAATGCCATTTTCCAATTCAGTCAGGAAGACAAAACAATGTATGCATGAGATTTCTAAAATATAATAGCTTTTACTGGTACTTTAAAAGCAGCTTAATATTTGCATTAAAAAACAACAACAACGCAACATGTGAACATAGACTTATCGTGAAGATAAGATTAGAAAAATCGAATATACTTAGCTGGTAATGGATTTCTGCACATAAAACCACACGGGACAAGTAGTGCGCGGTGTGTCTACACATTATCAGAAAAGCACTTGGAAGAAGAGCGTAATCTCATAAAACTTCTTGTACAAGTAAAAGGTAACCCTGGCCCGCAAACAAGATTGCTGGAGTACGATACCAAATAGTAAGCAAACAAAAGAGATAATGAAGCCCAACTAGTGACCTCGCTTTATGAAACAAGCAATATATGGAGCTTCGTATCTGACCTACCGTCCTACAACTCACGAGTCTGCTATGTCCTACACAATGCAGACGAGGAACGATATTGCCTGAGACAGGGAAACACTTGTACTGGTGATGAGCCATGTTTGGCCTCTCAGCGGACAGCCCTAATAGCTGTTACCCCTCTCTGTTGAAACAACAGTTTTAATCCCCTGATTGAGCAGCAGATTCCTTGATGTGCATTACATCCGCATTAATCAGAACTGTACCAGCACTGAAATCTTGTATATACAAAACAGTAGGGGCAGCTGGGAAGGTTTAGGCTACAGCTAAGTGTATTTATTTTTAACACCGTCTTTGTGGACGGCATTCTTACTTTACATACAGCACAAGCATGCCGCAGAAATGTCGGAGCCTCAGACCGGTTCGCATAAATACAAGTCGTACGGTACACTTTTGCAGACGATGGCAGAAAATCTCTCCCCGGGTAAAGTGTTCTGTGGATGAAAACATTCAGCACGCTGCTGTGTCCACACTCCATTCTGCACACACAAGGTCATGCCCATCCAATCTGACTGCATCAGTGTCATGGAATGCTGAACTACACATATTTGCCATTCAACACGAAAACGGCTTTTCAAGTTCAATCAGCTATAAATGTTGCTTTGTTTTAATTTTCCACTGAACTTCCTGGAACCTATTATCAGGCTGTCAGGGATGTATATTTAGCAATGGCAACATGGCCTCTTTACAGCTGCACCACTGCCCATGTCACCTCCAATAAACAGAAAGGCAATCCCAGGGCCGGACAGTATCCCCTGAAAGGTACGGTCAAAGCTCTGGGCTCCAAGTTTAATATTACAAATACAGCAGCGTAATCCTCATTTTTATATCTATGTGAGTATATATTCTAGATAAGCACACATTTAAAGAATACATATGCCATTTATAGGTTTGCCAAGATGAACATGTCACAGAATTCCTCCTAAATATCAAGTTATCAGGCCCATTCACACAAGCAGATAATTTGACCTTATCAAGGATTGATCGACGATGCAAGTATTGTAAGGTTATAGCTCGATCATCAGACAAGCTTACAAGAGACAATAACTGGGAATGAATGCTCATTTCGGTGACCATTGAGCAGTATCAATAGGCATCAGACTGACTACCAGCTGGGACAGACGGATTTCAGCACAATCTGTCCACAGATCTTTTGCCTGTTAAGGTACCGTCACACTCAGTGACGCTGCAGCGATATAGACAACGAGCCGATCGCTGCAGCGTCGCTGTTTAGGTCGCTGGGGAGCTGTCACACAGACAGCTCTCTCCAGCGACCAACGATCAGGGGAACGACTTCGGCATCGTTGAAACTGTCTTCAACGATGCCGAAGTCCCCCTGCAGCACCCGGGTAACCAGGGTAAACATCGGGTTACTAAGTGCAGGGCCGCGCTTAGTAACCCGATATTTACCCTGGTTACCATTGTAAAAGTAAAAAAAAATACACTACATACTCACCTTCTGATGTCTGTCACGTCCCCCGCCGGCGGCTTCCCTGCACTGAATGTGTCAGCGCTGGCCGGCCGTAAAGCAAAGCACAGCGGTGACGTCACCGCTGTACTCTGCTTTACGGCCGGCCGGCGCTGACAGTCAGTGCGGGAAGCTGACGGCGGGGGACGTGACAGACATCAGAAGGTGAGTATGTAGTGTTTTTTTTTACTTTTACAATGGTAACCAGGGTAAATATCGGGTTACTAAGCGCGATATTTACCCTGGTTACAAGTGAACACATCGCTGGATCGGCGTCACACACACCAATCCAGCGATGACAGCGGGTGATCAGCGACGAAATAAAGTTCTGGACTTCTAGCTCCGACCAGCGATATCACAGCGGGATCCAGATCGCTGCTGCGTGTCAAACACAACGAGATCGCTATCCAGGACGCTGCAACGTCACGGATCGCTATCGTTATCGCTGTAAAGTCGCTTAGTGTGAAGGTACCTTTAGGCAATTCATGCATGTGTTGCGGCTGTCGAACAGCGGGAGACTTGCAGGCTCGTGGACTTGAACATATTATTCAAGCACGCCGAAAACACTCATTAGCACCCGAGCATGTTTGGATAGCAACTTATCACTAGCAGGAAACAAAAAAAACATCATGGGTTTCATGGCAAGTGAGTTTTCACATACCTTATCACATGATGTATAAAAAGTATATAATCCAATAAACCAGGAGACATATTGGTGCCAGCATTTTATCTCTTATGTAAGAACAAAAAAAGGTCAAATTAGCAATAGGAGCTCTGTATGTAGTTGAACAAAGGGCATGTATAATAGTAAAGACTGTACGGAAACCTTATAAAGGTGTTATGGTATGGAAACCTTATAAAGGTGTTAGGGTATGTGTCCACGTTCAGGATTGCATCAGGATTTGGTCAGGATTTTCCATCAGTATTTGTAAGCCAAAACCAGGAGTGGAACAATTAGAGGAAAAGTATAGTAGAAACATATGCACCACTTCTGCATTTATCACCCACTCCTGGTTTTGGCTTACAAATACTGATGGAAAATCCTGACCAAATCCTGATGCAATCCTGAACGTGGACACATACCCTTATAGTACGAGCCCTATCACAGGAAACCAAGGCTGTTGAGTTCCCTCAATTTCCCTGACTCCGACTCCACAGCACTTGTCGCTACTGAGCATGTACAAAAAGTGCAGCACAGATTCATCTCAACTAAAAGCCGAGATCCCTAGCTCAGGAACAGAACAGACATTTATAGGACATTTCATAACTTTCTCAAATTCTTATGAATAAATTTACATCATATACCGCACTGAACTACTGTACTCAATTTATTATATATTTTAGGAGTCGGGGTTGGTCCATTTTATACCGACTCCACCAAAATGGATATTGACTCTGAATCCACAACCCTGCAGGAAACTCCACCTCCTTAACTATGCTAGAAAATATCGTACAAAACCGGCCATACCAACAGATGCTATTCTCTATACTCTCATATCAAGTCTCTGAACTAGTGTCAGACAATTACTGAATACATTGAACCCAAAGAGGTCAACTCATTAAATTGGTTTTGAAAAGGGTTCAGCGTGGTTAAGTTAATAAATAAATAAATAAATGTAGTAATCCTCTCACTTACTGTAACCCTGCAGCTCCTGTTCTGACACTAAGGGTACCGTTACACAAAACGATTTACCAACGATCACGACCAGCGATACGACCTGGCCGTGATCGTTGGTAAGTCGTTGTGTGGTTGCTGGAGAGCTGTCACACAGACAGCTCTCCAGCGACCAACGATGCCGAAGTCCCCGGGTAACCAGGGTAAACATCGGGTTACTAAGCGCAGGGCCGCGCTTAGTAACCCGATGTTTACCCTGGTTACCATCGTAAATGTAAAAAAAAAAAAAAAACAGTACATACTCACATTCCGGTGTCTGTCAGGTCCCTAGCCGTCTGCTTCCCGCACTGACTGAGTGCTGGCCGTAAAGTGAAAGCAGAGCACAGCGGTGACGTCACTGTACTGGAAGTACTGGAATGGGATATGCAATGGATCATTGATGGTATCACCCACTGTATTTCGTAACCAGAATGAATACTGTTCATCCTTTTGGAAAATCCCATTAACATAATACTCCTCATTGGGAACACATCTATTAGTCAGTACAAAGAGCCACTAAAGAAAAGTGGCTTTCACTCTTGCAGACTCTAGCTGGGTAAATTTATGGCCTAGCGGAAGCTTCTCCATGGTCAGAACAGCAGATTACTGGAGGTTTTTTGAAGCTAGACCGATGAAGACCTATTTAGAAAAAGATTTTCATCCCTCCCTGGTAAGATGCCACATGCAGAATACTGATGTCCCTTTCCTCCCATGGGATATGTGATGCTGTACCGTGTGACATGCAGACATTTAGCTCATCATACATACAGAGGTTTGGGCCTGTGATTGACATAATGAAGGCGAGAAGGCACTGATGTTCTGATAGCACTGAAAGTGTGGATTATTAGGATGAACAAAGGGTAACAAGCACTGGAAATATTTATGAACAAAATGCATGTTGTGATATAATACAATTAAATTAAAATTCCACTTCAAGGTCTGGCTCCATAAATATTATTCCTCCGATTTAGAAGTAAAGTGAAAAAAACAGATGGAAAAAATATGGAATAACATGGAATAAACATGGAATACTTCTAGGCATGTCATTGTAGAAGTTGTTGTACCAGACTATCTATTGCCAGATCAAAATGCACAACATGCAGGTACAATCACTGGTCTGTTGGACAACTTTATCACAAGCCGTGTCTGTCTCAGGCATAAAACTGGCCAGACAACTCATGGTAGGTTTTATGGAACCCAATAGCTTGTGAGCAGTAGATCTGATGAGTGAAAACTAAAGCAACTTTGATCTTAACAGTGTCTTGATAATGGCTAGAGAGTTTTTAAAAGATACCCACGTTACTTCTGAAGCAACCACTAGGCTTAAAATCCCCAAATCAAAAGGCCTATAACATTTCTGTCTACATAAACCATCTGGAGAAGAGCTCTCTCCAGTTGATTTGCACCGTTCATCTCGACAATGTAAACTTACTGAATCACTCCCCTTTAATTGCTTTATGAAACATATAAAACAAAGGAATTCTTTTCTCAAATTCAGAAATGGAACTTTTCCAAAATGAAAAGTACTTTATCCCTGGACTGTAGACAGTCACTGAAAGACAGGTCAATACTTAGCGTTTTATTGATGGAAACTCTTCACTTTAATAAGCAACGTGTTTAATATTCAGGAGAAGAAGGTATTTTACAATGAAACGGCTTACTAACACTGGAATATCTTTCAGGAGGCCTTAACTGAAACTGGGGTTGGTAACGGTCCTCGCAACCCTAACGATAATCTTCAAAACCCTAACCATGACATACAAAGCCATCCACTACGTGTGTCCTCCATACATCTGTAACCTTATCTCCCGGTACTTACTTGCATGCAACCGCCGATCCTCACAAGATCTCCGTCTCTACTCCGCTCTTATTTCCTCTTCCCACAATCACATACAAGATTTCTCCCGCGCATCCCCACTACTCTGGAACTCTGTACCCTAACATATCAGACTCTCGCCTACCATGGAAACCTTCAAAAACAACCTGAAGACCTACATCTTCTGACAAGCCTACAACCTGCAGTAACCACCAATCTGCTGCACGACCAGCTGTATCCTCACCCATCCCTTGTAGATTGTGATCCCTCGCGGGCAGGGTCCTCGCTCCCCCTGTACCAGCCGGAGACTTGTATTGTTTAAGATTATTGTACTTGCTTTTTATTATGTATATCCCTCCTCACATGTAAAGCGCCATGGAATAAATGTCGTAACAATAATAATAATATAATCCACCAGCATCCATGCCATTCTCAGATTGTAAGCTTGCGAGCAGGGCCCTCCCTCACTTCTTTTGGTATCTGAGTTATCTGTTATTCTGTAATGTCTTTGTCCGTACAAGTCCCCTGTAAAAAATGTCAAGTGCTGTGGAATATATTGGCAATATTGAAATAAAATTATTATTATGCCACATATAACATACAATGGAAAATAGGGCTGTGTTCAGATAAACAGATCCGCCATAATAATTAATCCACCTAATATTGTGTAGGTCCTAATTGTGCCACTAAAACAGCTTTGTGTTGAATCCAGAAGACACCTCAGGACTTGTGTGCTACTTGGTACCAAGATGTGAGCAGTAAATCACAAAGTGAGCTTTTCCTGGCTTTATAATTACATTAGATTAGTGGGGGTGTCCGACTCTTGGCATCACCCTGATGAGCTGCTGTTGAAAAAACAAAGTCAGATCAAGCCTATTCATTATTGCACAATACCGTCCACTTCACTGCCGATGTACTTTGTCCCATTCATTTAAAATGGTGTATAATGCAAACAGTACAGATGATATTATTTAATCTATTTATTTCATTTGTAACCAAAATGTTGATGGCTAAAAAGGTAACAACTAATGGTAGCAAATCCAAATAGACAGCGCAGAATTCCAGAGAGCAAATAGAGGACTCCCACAAATAGATAACCTTTTCGTTTAGATTAAGTTCCCATACCCCCCACCCCCCAGCTTTCTACAGTGAAACATATCTGTCTCCACACCAACTTTTCATCTAGTTACTGCGATCTATGATGTTACAATGAGATATTTAAAAAATGCAAGACAGACAGAGTGAAATGGAGAAATCAGAGGGGATATCGCTGCTGTGTGTACTGCCAACTATCTGGACCTTTAGTACTGATCAATTCCTTCTAATATAAAAGGCCAACCCCATCTAAAAATACAGTAGATCATTCTATAAAAAGGTGGCTTTAGCAATTAACTTGGATAAGGATGTAAAACCAGACTGATAAATAGGAGAGAAGAGATTATATGACATTGGTAAAGCTTGGATCACATGAAAATAAATTATTAGTTTAGATATCAAGTACATAAAAGGCAAAATACCTTTTATAACATTGTATTACTTATCTTTTACTGTAGTAGTCCAGAGCTGCATTCACAATTCTGCGTGTAATTAAAAACAGTTATCGCCTATCACTCAGTTCAAGTATGACAGTGAAAATAACAGCGTAGATGAACCATCATCATAAGACTTAAATCGAGAGGCCTGCGGGACCAAGCGTTTAACCCCTTCATGACCCAGCCTATTTTGGCCTTAATGACCTGGCCATTTTTTGCTATTCTGACCAGTGTCCCTTTATGAGGTAATAACTCAGGAACGCTTCAACGGATTCTAGCGATTCTCAGACTGTTTTTTCGTGACATATTGGGCTTCATGTTAGTAGTAAATTTAGGTTGATAACTTTCGCGTTTATTTGTGAAAAAAATCGGAAATTTTTCGAAAATTTTGAAAATTTCGCAATTTTCAAATTTTGAATTTTTATTCTGTTAAACCAGAGAGTTATGCGACACAAAATAGTTAATTACCCACATGTCTACTTTACATCAGCACAATTTTGGAAACTTTTTTTCCTAGGAAGTTATAAGGCTTAAAATTTGACCAGCGATTTCTCATTTTTACAACATTTACAAAACCATTTTTTTTTTTTTTTAGGGACCACCTCACATTTGAAGTTAGTTTGAGGGGTCTATATGGCTGAAAATACCCAAAAGTTACACCATTCTAAAAACTGCACCCCTCAAGGTGCTCAAAACCACATTCAAGAAGTTTGTTAACCCTTCAGGTGCTTCACAGCAGCAGAAGCAACATGGAAGGAAAAAATGAACATTTCACTTTTTTAGTCACAAAAATGATCTTTTAGCAACAATTTTTTTTTCCAAGGGTAAAAGGAGAAACTGGACCCCCAAAAGTTATTGTACAATTTGTCCTGCATACGATGATACCCCATATGTGGGAGGAAAACCACTGTTTGGGCGCACGACAGGGCTCGGAAGGGAAGGAGCCCCATTTGACTTTTTGAACGAAGAATTAGCTCCAATCGTTAGCGGACACCATGTCGTTTGGAGAGCCCCTGTGTGCCTAAACATTGGAGCTCCCCCACAAGTGACCCCATTTTGGAAACTAGACCGCCCACGAAATTTATGCAGATGTGTGTTGAGCACTTTGAACCCCCCCAAGTGCTTCACAGAAGTTTATATCGCAGAGCCAAGCAAATAAAAAATCATTTTTCTTTCTTCAAAAATTATTTTTTAGCCCACAATTTTTTATTTTCACAAGGGTAACAGAAGAAATTGGACCCCAATAGTTGTTGTCCAGTTTGTCCTGAGTACGCTGATATCCCATATTTGGGGGGGAACCACTGTTTGGGCACACGTCAGGGCTCGGAAGGGAAGTAGTGACGTTTTGAAATGCAGACTGATGGAATGGTCTGCGGGCGTCACGTTGCGTTTGCAGAGCCCCTGATGTGCCTAAACAGTAGAAACCCCCCACAAGTGACCCCATATTGGAAACTAGACCCCCCAAGGAACTTATCTAGATGTGTGGTGAGCACTTTGAACCCCCAAGTGCTTCACAGAAATTTGTAACGCAGAGCCGTGAAAATAAAAAAAAAAATTTCCCACAAAAATAAGATTTTAGCCCCCATTTTGTTATTTTTCCAAGGGTAAGAGGAGAAATTAGCCCCCCAAAGTTGTTGTGCTATTTTTCCTAAATACGCTTATGCCCCAAATGTTTGGGTAAACCACTGTTTGGGCGCACGTCGGGGCTCGGACCATTTGATTTTTTGAGCGCAAGATTGGCTGGAATCAACGGTGGCGGCATGTCGCGTTTGGAGACCCCCGACGTGCCTAAACAGCGGAAACCCCTCAATTCTAACTCCAACACTAACCTCAACACACCCTTACCCTAATCCCAACTCTAGATATAACCCTAATCACAACCCTAACCCCAACACACCCCTAAACCTAATCCCAACCCCAACACACCGCTAACCCTAATCCCATCCCTAAGCATAACACTAACCACAAGCCTAACCCTAACCCCAACACACCCCTAACCCTAATCTTAACCCTATTTCCAACCCTAACCCCAATCCTAACCCTAAGGCTATGTGCCCACGTTGCAGATTCGTGTGAGGATTTTTCCGCAGTTTTTGAAAAACCGTGGATTTCCAGGGTTTTTTGTGCGGATTTCACCTGCAGATTCCTATTGAGGAACACATGTAAAACGCTGTGGAATCCACACAAAGAATTGACATGCTGCGGAAAATACAACGCAGTGTTTCTGCACCATGGGCACAGAGGATTTGGTTTTCCATAGGTTTACATGGTACTGTAAACGTGATGGAAAACAGCTACGAATCCGCAGCGGCCAATCCACTGCGTGTCCGCAGCCAAATCCGCACCGTGTGCACATAGCCTAATTCCAACCTTAACCCTAGTTGCAACCCTAACCCTAGTTCAAAAATAAAAATAAATATATTTTCTTTATTTTATTATTGTCCCTACCTATGGGGGTGATAAAGGGGGGTTTATTTATTATTTTTTACTTTGATCACTGTGATAGAACCTATCACAGCGATCAAAATGTACCTGGAATGAATCTGCCAGCCAATTCGGCGGGCGCACTATGCATGCGCCCACCATTTTGGAAGATGGCGGTGCTCATGGAGAAGACGGACAGACACCGGAGCTCAGTAAGTATGCGGGGGTGGCATCAGACCACGGGGGGTGAAATCGGACTGCACGGGGAGCGGACAGGAGGACGGAGGGGAGCGGAGGACAACAGAAGACAGGACGGAGGACGGGGCAGTGGATCGCCAGCCATGGCCGATGATATTGCAGCATCGGCCATGGCTGGATAGTAATATTTCACCAATTTTCATTGGTGAAATATTACGATTGCTCTGATTGAAAGTGAAACGTCACTTTCAACAGCCAGAGTGATCGTAGCCACGGGGGGCGAAGCCACCCCCCTGGGCTCAAGTACCACTCCCCCTGTCCCTGCAGGTCGGGTGAAATTACAGTTAACTCTTTCACCCGACCTGTAGGAGCGCGATCATTCTGTGACACAGCATATGCGTCACAGGTCGGATTGGTACCGACTTTCATGACGCATACGCTGTGTCACAGGTCGGGAAGGGGTTAACTCTTGGGCCCGTTTTAGGGCATGGTGAAAATGGGTAACATTCAGTGGAGGTCCTCATGGTGAGACCCATTCTGATCAATTCCATGCATATGTGATAATTTGCTCAAAGGAACCCATCATCCTTCACACAGAGCACAAGATGACCACAGCAATGGCATGGGAAGCACAAATGTAAGAGGGATCCTGTCATGTCCTATTTCGCATGTAAACTAAATCCTGCGCTTGCGCACAGTCCATCAGGGAGCCGCTCTTGCGGCATGACGAGCGGCTCTGGACACACACAGTGAAGCTAGGTACTACACACAACTTCAGTGCGAATGCGTGAGGAGCTACACGTCACGGGGCATGCATGACTCCCCGACACTGCACAAGTGCGTATCCACAATTCTCACTGGGCAAGCGCAGGATTTTTTAGAGTGGATTCGAGGGACATCAGCACAACCCCGAGAACATCATTCCAATTGTGAGGGCGGCAACAACCGTGACTGAATGAAATGAAGCACACACCTATGACTAAGTGAGCAGGCACGATCTAACTATATAAAGTGCTTTTTGTACAAGATCACAGTGCCATTTTTAATGAAAAAAAGAGTTAGTGATCCACACTGCATCATTAACACACTGGGAACAGGAACAGTTTACATGTTAAAATGACATGACCGGTTCCCTTTAAGTCTAAACCAAGCCTCCACAACACAGGAAACCTAGGGGAGTCAAGAAGGCGCCCCCCATGCCACCGCAGAGGGCCACCTTGTATGCCTTGAGGATGAGAATGCCGATCCCAATAGACGGCACTGGTAGGGTGACTATAAATGACAAATGCATATTCATTTCAGTGCCAGAGTGAAAGGTCACATTAAGCTCTGATACTTTTGGTCTTGTAGAATTTTGAATACAAATCTCAACTATGACACATGATGTAACATAGAATCACAACAACATTTAAGGTTAAATGTTTCAGAACTCATCGAAAACTCAAATCAAAAAGTGTCACTTTAATTCCTCACCTACTATAGCAAAATATATAACCATTTACCAGATACAACGATTATTCTGAATACATTGTCCCCAGTCTTATCAGAACACATGATCAGAATAGGATCGCTAAAGTGCTCTGAAATAGACGGACGTTACCTAAAACTACTACTAAGTACGAATGATCAGTCTCACATATCTGGCATTGCGCTACATAGAATAAAGCTTGGACAGAATACAAAATCATGGGCAATCCCAACGAATACCTAACGAGAAGCACTTAATTATTTCCTTTTACATTTGTACATCGGCACGCTTCTGAAGCTAAAAGCATATGTGGACTGTGACAGGAACCTGTTAACCACTTTTCATGTCAGTCATAGTTTAATGTCAGCTAAATTTAGTGGCTGATTCCATTTAGTGGCCTACTCCATTTGTCCAAGTAAATTCTTGGCCGGTAGTAGGAGAGCATAGCAGGCATTGTTGTCAATCTCTAAAATGCGGCTGACACAATCAAAATGTCACCACTTACCTGCTGCCCTGCGCTCCCAGCACATGGACTGTCTGTGACAGATAAGGTGAAGAAATGAGACTCAACACTAACCTCATGTCTAGAAAGGATGTTAAACCCTGAACCTGAGAGTGACACATCAGGGTCAGCCAAAAGAAACCCGGCTGTTGTAAGTCCACAAGTGATGACTACGCCATCTATAACATTGCCCAGCAAAGTGAACTTCTGTAGCAACAGTTGTGAGAAACCTAAACAAAGGAAGAACAGGCCGGAGCTAAACTGATGAGAGCAGCGACCCCAGACATAACTGCGGAGTGGAGAGGGCCGACTCGTGCTCCAAATCAAACTACTTTATCTTGAGGAAATTGCAAGTAATAAAAACACACTGCATAGAGCCGGCTATATTTAGGCACAAATATAAGCATTCTGCTCCATTTAAACAGCGGCTCAGGACTTTTTAGCACTAATGTAATGTGTTAGAGAGCAATATTTCTTTTAGATGTCTTTCTGCAGGAAATGATAACAGTACTCAGGTCTCCAGCTAAGGCCGAGAAATATTATTTTAAAGTGTGGATTATGTACACTATGCTAGAAAGGGCACACGCAAGATGGATCACTTACATAAAACGAGACACTTACTTTGGTGTTATCGGGCCGCTAACCACCCTAAAAGCCACAGATTATGGCTAAGCCAACACAAAAGAGGAAGGGCTAAACGATTGTGTGTAAATATATATATATATATATATATATATATATATATATATATATATATATATATATATATATATATATATATATATATATATATATATTATACACACACAAACTGTATAGCAGCGACTGTCACATCCATGCAGCAATATGGCAGTAACCCACGAGAGTTCAAATTAAAACCCTTCATTTGCCAACTTGCAAAATAAATCCAGAATTTATTATCTGGTTCGCAGCCGGAGAGTCTGTATCAGTCCGCTGCCAACTGCACCACCGTATAACTCACGGGCGTGGGAATGCCTTTGCTCTGGTCCCTGGCTTTGGTCTGTGTTCGATTTCACACACACAGGCATACACAGAGCCTCCTGCTCTGCTGCTTATAAAGCAACACTGACACACCTAACCCTTAACTAAAAGTTTAAATCGGATAGACATGTACCATTACCTTCCTACAGATCTCTCCAAAAATAAAAGACCACGTCAGGCTTTCCTAAATCTGACTTGGTCAAATAGCTTGAACCAGTCTACCCTCCCTTTTATTTTGCAGCGTAACCATAGCTGTGGCTGTAATTACAATGCTCTCCAGTGGCTTCGGTATGTTTCTATGCACATCCTGGGGGGACACAATGATCATCGCATAGGATTCCTCTCACTGCCTCACAATACATACGTACAGCAATGTTGAAAAACAGTTTTAGGCAGGTGTGGAAAAATGCTGCTAAGTAAAAATGCTTTCAAAGAGTAAAGGTGTTAATAAAAATCAATATTTGGGGTGATCAATTGCCTTCTAGACAGCATGAAAGCACTAATTTTTTTAGTACATCTACACAGTTTAAGTAACTCAGCATGGAGATTATTCCAAACATCTTGGACAACTAACTACAGATGATCTTCTGTGGATATAGGCTTGTGCAAATCCTTCTGTCTCTTCATCTATAACGCCAGACAGACTCAATGTTGGAGTCAAGGAGTCCGCAGTCAAGACCCAGGAGGGTACGTCATACACAGAGGAAAGAGACAAAGGAGAAAGTCAGGTCACATTCCGGAGTCAGAATTCCAAGATCAGAGTACGTCAAGGCAAAAAGGGGTAATACAAATGGGTAGTCAAAAGGCAAATTCAAGGTCCAGCAACAAAAGATCAGCATGTCTGAGTTCAGAGCAGAGAAAACACAGGACTGAGCTGAGAGCTATGACTGGTAGAGATCTGGGACTGACAGCTTAGCTAAGTAAATACCTGGGTAATCACTTAGAATAGAGAACACTTGAAGGAAGGAAGTTCAGCATCACCCAGTCTCAGATTGAACAGCTAAGCGGTCTATGAAATTACTGACAGCTCAGCATGCCCCTGCACTAGAATGGACAACCGAGCTGTCACTGACCAAACTGACAGCTCAGCATGAACCTGATTCAATAGGGCAGCAAAACGGTCCCTTACTGCGTCCAAGACACACTGGGCGCAGTAATCGTGACATCACTTTTATTCCATGACTCCTTGATCTTCTTTATGCTGAAAATAGTTCTCAATGACATTGGTTGTATGTTTGGAGTCGTTGTCCTGCTGCTGAATAAATGGAGTCATACAAACCCTTGGATGTTTTTGTATGATGGAAAGTACCTGCCTGTATTTCTCTGCATTGATGATATTAAGAAATTGGCAACAATGAGGACTGTAGCCACAGTGATTGACCAAGTAAACAATGAAGCAGATGAAAGACCCATCATGCTTACTTTGATTCAAAATCAGAAGATGCCCAGCAGTGCCATCAGCTAAAAATTTGCAACATCTAATGGGTACCAGCTGCTCCAATTTGCTGTTCACAGAAGTCCGGCCAGTATACGTTTCACATGGAAGCATGCTCAAGTGAATCAACTACGAACAAAAACATAACTGGTACAGAAAAATGTCAGCAGGTGCTCTGGAACGAGGAGTTAAAATGGGAAATATTTGACTGTAACGAAAGGCAGTTTGATTGACAAAAGGCTGGAGAGCAGTACAATGGGTGTCTGCAAGCAACAGGGAAGCATGGAGTGTGGAGACTCCTGTAAGTTTGGGGCTGCATTTCAGAAAATATTTGCTCATGACTAATTGTGTCCTCAATGCTAAAAAAATATGGGTAAATATAAGAGGTGTATGATTTACTGCAGATTATATTTGAAGCCAGACAATGACCCAATGAACGCAAAACAAGTACTGGAAATGACGATATGGACCCACAGAACCCTGATCTCAACATCCATAGATTTGATCAAGCCTACATTCAAAGAAGAACTGTGGTGATTTCTTGAAGATGTTTGAAAGCCTCCCTGTTGAGTTCCTTCAAAATCTGTTTGCAAGTGTACCTAGATAAATTCATGCGGTTTTGAAAGCAATAGGTGATCACACCAAATATTTATTCAACTTCAAATTTGCCTTTTGCTCATCCAATTCACATTAGGTTATAAAAAATAAATATTAAAACTTATTTTTTAAAGCTTCCTTACCTTGCAGCATTACCTTAGAACTTTTACATAGTACTGTATATGAGATAGAGATATATATATATATACACACACACACCGCATTTTTGCTTTGTGAGACGCACTTTATGAAATGGGGGGGGGGGTGTCTTACGAAGCGGATATACCGCTTACCGTTATAGGCTGGGATGACCGGGTGTCCGCTGCAGCGGTTGTCCGCTGCTGCCCAGGGTGATGCTGGAGTCTCCGGTGCTGTGGGGGGCTCTGCCGACATTTTGTGAAAGGCCAGTGCACCCCCTGCAGTTCGTCCATGCTATCCTGTGCGACGGACTCTGGAAAAATGGCCGCCGGAATCTCGGGAGATGAGATTTCAGCGCTGAGATCTCATCTCTTGAGATCTTGGTCCCAAGATCTCCATGTGCGCATGCGCCGCCTCCTGGCGGCCATTTTCCCGAAGTCCACCGCACAGGAAAGCATGGACAAACTGCCGGGGGGCTCTGGCCTTTCACGAAATGTCGGCAGAGCCCCCCGCAGCACCGGAGACACCCCCGCAGCACCGGAGCCCCCCTGCAGCACAGGACACCTGCACACCCCCTCATCCCAGCCTGCAGCAACGCTCTACTCCTGCCTCCTCCAGCAGCGACCCTGATCCACCGCAGCCACAACCCCCGGTAGGCAATAAGACGCATGGATTATAAGAAGCACCACCAATTTATTAAAAAAAGTTTTTTTCCTATTTCTCTCCTCAAAATTTGTGGTGCGTCTTATAATCCGGAGCGTCTTACAAAGCGAAAAATACGGTAAACACAAATTCCTCAACATTGAAATTGAAAATATAAAAACAAATGTTTTCAAAACATCTTGATGTACGCAGATTAGAGTATGAGAGCTACACAGAAAATCACAGTACTTGCATGCCTTGCCTGCTAAAAATGAGGTTACAAATGGTTGTCTGAAGAATTTGCTGCCACACTGAATTAGCTTGAGTACGAAATTCATCAATATCCGATGCTGGCAGCTCCCTTTGCAATTACCAACCAAAGACATCACAGATGTGATCGATGGTAGACAAGTCCAGAGACGCTGTAGGCCATGGCAGCAGGTTTAGTCTACAGTCAGTAGCATGCAGAACATGCGGCCTGGCATCATTATGGTTAAAAATTTTCATGACCTAGCCCCATTGTTCAAATTTGACATGTGTGACTTTAACCCCTTCATGACCTTGGTATTTTCTGTTTTTCCGTGTTCGTTTTTCACTCCACTCCTTCCCAGAACCATAACTTTTTAATTTTTCCGTCAATTTGGCCATGTGAGGGCTTATTTTTTGCGGGACGAGTTGTACTTTTGAACGACATCATTGGTTTTAGCATATCCTGTACTAGAAAACGGGAAAAAAATTCCAAGTGCAGTGAAATTGCAAAAAAAGTGCAGTCCCACACTTGTTTTTTGTTTGGCTTTTTTGCCAGGTTCACTAAATGCTAAAACTGTGGTGAAAAAAATTTCCAAAGTTTGCTTAAAAAAAAAAAAAAAAAAAAAAAAAAAAAAAAAAAATCGCGCCATTTTCCGATACTCGCAGTGTCTCCATTTTTCATGATCTGGGGTCGGGTGAGGGCTTATTTTTTGCGTGCCGAGCTAACGTTTTCAATGATAGCATTTTGGTGCAGATACGTTCTTTTGATCGCCCGTTATTGCATTTTAATGCAATGTCGCGGCGACCAAAAAAAACATAATTCTGGCGTTTCAAATTTTTTTCTCGCAACGCCGTTTAGCGATCAGGTTAATGCTTTTTTTTATATTGATAGATCGGGCGATTCTGAACGCGGCGATACCAAATATGTGTAGGTTTGATTTTTTTATTGATTTATTTTGATTGGGGAGAAAGGGGGGTGATTTAAACTTTTATATACATTTTTTTTTTTTTTTTTACTTTTGCCATGCTTCAATAGCCTCCATGGGAGGCTAGAAGCTGGCACAACACGATCGGCTCTGCTACATAGCAGCGATCTGCTGTTCGCTGCTATGTAGCAGAAAATCAGGTGTGATGTGAGTGCCGACCACAGGGTGGCGCTCACAGCTGCTGGGGATCAGTAACCATAGAGGTCTCAAGGACCTCTATGGTTACTATTCTGAAGCATCGCCGACCTCCGATCATGTGACGGGGGTCGGCGATGCCATCATTTCCAGCCGCCTGCGGTAGTTAAATGCCGGTCTGCGTTTGACAGCGGCATTTAACTAGTTAATAGGCGCGGGCAGATCGCGATTCTGCCCGCGCCTATTACGGGCACATGTCAGCTGTTCAAAACAGCTGACATGTCCCGGCTTTGATGCGGGCTCACCACCGGAGCCCGCATCAAAGCGGGGCTTCTGACCTCGGACGTACTATCCCGTCCAAGGTCAGAAAGGGGTTAAATGGCAATAACTCTGGAATATTTATACATATCTCAGTAATTTTGAGAGTGTACTTTATATTATGCTAGTGGTAAATGGGTCATTCCATGTCAACTGAACCAATAATTTTTAGCTCTATATTTTTAATTCTTTTGAGATTTTGTTATTTGGTAATAGTGTGTCAGAGAATGCAAAATGTGAAGAAAACCAAATTCTAGATATTTTCATTTTTTTTTATTGATTTTCAAAGTTCGTAAAAAGTGCGATTTTCGGTGTTGCCTGCCTTTACATTTCTCCTCATAACTCAGGCTAGAAAAATGATAGAGAAACAAAAACACCATTCTACTCAGAACTGTACAGGCTTTCACCAGATAGGTCACAAAATATCTTTGATACTAATTTACCCATGCGAATGCAAACGCAAAATTTTAAAACGCATTTCTGAAAAAAATGTTTAATTTCAAAATTTCAAAAACTGCACATGTCCCTGCTATGCTCCTAGCCACATCTGTACCAAAACACAAGTTGGGATAGTGATGGGATCATATTTTAAGAAATAAAACTATTACAGTGTCAATTCGAAAATCTCAAATTCAGATCTGTTCAGCCTGTGGTCTAAAAGTGTGGGGTCTATATTTACCAAATAATCCATGATTTTTAGATATTACTGTATTATTTTATTATATTAAAGCTTAGGAGCAGGAGAGGACAGAGGAGAAAGCTTTGTTAGGGCTCAACCTGAGAATGACCAGGGGTAGACAGTGACTGCAGAGCAGATGACCGGCTGGCAGCTCGGGCCTCCACAGGCCAGATTCACACCAAATCTTAATACCCAGGCAGCTCCTCAAATGGAGGGAGAAAAATATTCTTAACACCCAGTTCATGTATTGTACAATCCAGGACTACGAAGAGGAGGAGAGTTTGTGAAAACATCGGTTACAGGAAGCAGAACCCATCACAGGGACTCAGCAATACCGGACTGTCATCCCATGTAGTGGAAATAAAGACAGTGACGTCCATGACGTGGTAGAAGGCGGCACAAGATCGGCAATGGATGACACAACTGGTTACGTGACCTGTGAATATGATCGGCGCTGACGGCTACTGGACTCTCCAAAGATTGTGAAAATGAAGACGTAGAAAGGACTTTTCTGCACCGTCTGGTCCAGCGCCATCCTTTGTGTATCCAAGAAAACCAGACAAGTAAAAGTTACAAAAATCAGATATAAAGTCAGGTGGAGCCAAGCACCATGACAGGCCGTGCATTGCTAGTAAGCGCTTATGGACAAGATGACATTTCACCCACTAGAAGGGACAAATTGATGTTAAAAGGCCAGTTTAAAAACCTACTATTAAATTGTTTGATTAGTTCACATTTTATAGAATGAGGATTTAACTACTGTACTATTCTTAAACACTTCATAAATGACATGTTTAGTGATATAATAGAAAAAAATTGTTACATGTATAAATAGGTGGCAAAAATATTGGTTCTTTTAGGTTCTTTTAATCTTGTTTTTAACATAATTAGGATGAGACTATTTAGAAAATCACACGCTTGCTCAAGGCATTCAGGTTGAAAATGCTGAGCAGGTTGTGTTATGGTGATTAAGATGCATTTATTCTGGCACTTCGGTATTTGTTTTTTGTGTTTCTTTATTGTTGCATATAAATGTTGAATTCCATAAGTTGTAATTTGAAAAGAAAAAAAAAAAAAAAGAAAAAAAAGGAAGAAACTCACACAAACATAAAATCAGATGATTCAAGGCTTAAAAAAAAATAATACAAATTTGATAGGTCCAAGTTGAATCCCTGTACAAATATAATCAACAATGCAAGTAGCACACATGCATGTTTTCACAATATTAAAACATACATTTTTTTTCACAACTCCGCATCAACATTAAGCGCTGCGGAATATGTTGGCGCTATATAAATAAAAATTATTATTATTATTATTAACATTTTGAATTTGATTTCTCCAAAACAAAATATAAAGAAACATAGTCTTGTGACATAGCAAATGAAAGCCGGTACGGTTCTGAGAAAAATGATTCCTCTGGGTCATTCCATGTCAAGTGAACCAATGATTTTTACCACTATATCTTTAATTCTTTTGAGATTTTGTTATTTGGTAATAGTGTGTCAGAGAATGCAAAATGCGAAGAAAAAAAAATTCTAGAATTTTTTTTTTTTTTTTTTTATTGATTTTCAAAGTTCGGAAAAAGTGCGAATTTCGGTGTTGCCTGCCTTTACATTTCTCCCCATAACTCAGGCTAGAAAAGAGATAGAGAAACAAAATAAACACCATTCTACTCAGAACAGTACAGGCTTTCACCAGATATGTCACAAGGGTATCTTTGATAATAATTTACGTATGCGAACGCAGGCGCAAAACTTTAAAACGCATTTCCGAAAAAAAACGTTTAATTTAAAAATTTCAAAAACTGCACATGTCCCTGCTATGCTCCTATTCACATCTGTACCAAAATACAAGATGGGATCATTATGGGATCATATTTTAAAAAATAAAACTATTACATTGTCAGTTCAAAAATCTTGATTTCAGATCTGTTCAGCCTGTGGTCTAACAGTGTGGGGTCTATATTTACCAAATAATCCATGATTGCTAGATATTACGGTATTATTTTATTATGTTACCACATAGAAGCAGGAGAGGACAGAGGAGAAAGCTTTGTTAGGGCTGAGAATGACCAGGGGTAGACAGTGACTGCAGAGCAGATGACAGGCCGGCAGCTCGGGCCTCCACAGACCGTATCCACACCAAATCTTATCACCCAGGCAACTCCTCAAATGGAGGGAAAAAAATATTCTTAACATCCAGTTCATGTATTGTACAAACCAGGACTACGAAGAGGAGGAGAGTTTGTTATATTGGTTACAGGAAGCAGAACCCATCACAGGGGACTCAGCAATACCGGACTGTCATCCCATGTAGTGGAAATAAAGACAGTGACGTCCATGACGTGGTAGAAGGCGGCACAAGATCGGCAATGGATGACAACTGGCTATGTGACCTGTGAATATGATCGGCGCTGGCGGCTACTGGACTCTCCAAAGATTGTGAAAATGAAGACGTAGAAGTGACTTTTCTGCACCTTCCGGTCCAGCGCCGTCCTTTGTGTATCCAAGAAAATCAGACATTGTAAAAGTGAACAAAAATCAGATATAACTCAGGTGGAGCCGAACACCATGACAGCCGTACATGCTTTGACACAAAAGGAAACAGCCATTGCTAGGGAGCGCTTATGGGCAAGATGACATTTCATCCACTAGAAGGGACACATTGATAGAAGGCCAGTGTAAAAACCTACTATTAATTGTTTGATTAGTTCATATTTTATAGTACGAGGATTTAACTACTGGACTATTCTTCTTAAACACTTCAGAAATGACATGTTTAGTGATATAGTAGAAAAAAAATTGTTCCATGTATAAATAGGTGGTAGAAATATTGGTTCTTTGAATCTTGTTTTTAACATATAATTAGGACGAGACTGTATTTAGAAAATCACACTTGAGGATGTGATCACCTTTTATCTTTTGGCTTGTTCAATGAATTCAGGTTGAAAATGCTGAGCAAGTTGTTATGATGATTAAGATGTATTTATTCTGGCACTTTGGTATTTGTTTTTTGTGTTTCTTTATTGTTACATATAAATGTTGAATGCAGTAAGTTGTAATTTGAAAAGAAAAAGGGAAGAAACTCACACAAACATAAAATCAGATGATTCAAGGCTTAAAAAAAAAATACAAATGTGATAGATCCCAAGTTGAATCCCTGTACAAATATAAACAAGGACACAAGTAACACACATGCATGTTTTCACAATTTTAAAACATACGTTTTTTTCAGAATTGCGCATCAAAATTTTTAATTTGATTTCTCCAAAACAAAATATAAAGAAACATAGTCTTGTGACATGTCAAATGAAAGCCAGTACCGTTCTGAGAAAAATGATGCCTCTCCCACCTCTATATCTTAATTCTAGCCCGAGATATGATAAAAAATGTAAAGCCATACCAGGCCAAAATCCATGCTTTTTCAAAACTTTAAAAATCTGTAAAAAATTAACTGATGAAGAAAAAAAATTTAAACTTTTAATTTGTAATTAACTAAAGTTGTACTTCATAAAAACAAAAAATAAAAAAGATCTAAAGACGTAAGGTAAAAAAAATATTCATATTTGGATCACTTGATATGGAATGACCCCTCTCCCACCTCTTTATCTTACTTTTAGCCAGAGATATGATAAAAAATGTAAAGCCATACCAGGCCAAAATGCACGCTTTTTCAAAACTTTAGAAATCTGTAAAAAATTATCTGATGAAGAAAAAAATTCAAAACTTTTAATTTGTAATTACCTAAAGTTGTACTTCATAAAAAAAAAATAAAAAAAAAAAATCTAAAGACGCCAGTATCTTTTACTGCCAGCGTCTTAGAAACAATTTTTTTTTGTTATCACAAACAGAGAAAATTTATAGCAAAATAGTTCACTCTGACATGTGCAGGCATCCATTTGAAGAAAAACAAAGCGTCACTTGAGTCTTTTTAAGATCACCCTATGGTTAAGCGCTTTTTCAATCACTAATTTTCTAATACTTTCTCTTTCAAGAGAAACACCAAGTTTGTGAGCCGTTTGTCCATTAAGAGCTGCAAAAGCTGGTCATGCAAATAATGATAATGGTACACAGTCCTTCACAACAAGCTCCATGAGCTGTCTTTCAAACATCTTCTGTCATTGTTGCAGTAACTTTGCCACTTACAAAATATCTTGTAACTGATGTTTGAGACGCTCTTTCCTCCTCCTTTGCCTAGTGGGAAATGCTGGTCTCTGGTTTCTTGGTGCTGCTGTGATCTTTTTCAATCACAGCTTTGTAAATTTATGGGTGGCAGCATTGTAAACATCTTCTTAGATTGGAAGCTCTTGGAAGAGAATTTTAATCACTGCCTGAGTCATTTATACACGAACATTGGATTGGATCATTTACACACGAACACAAAATGTTTTTCATCTTGAGTCACTGTAAAATGCTCAAATACAGCTCACTTCATAAGTTGCTTTTTAGACTTTTTGTAATTAAAGCATTTTGTAATTATGTAAATTCGCTCTCAACATATTTTTGTCAAGTAAAAAAATAAGGTATATTGTAATTCTTGCAAGAATATTGAATCATGCACTGAACAATTTAGGTTATAAACAGTGTTGAGCGATACCGTCCGATACTTGAAAGTATCGGTATCGGAAAGTATCGGCCGATACCGGCAAAGTATCGGATCCAATCCGATACCGATACCAATACAAGTCAATGGGACTCAAGTATCGGACGGTATTCCTGATGGTTCCCAGGGTCTGAAGGAGAGGAAACTCTCCTTCAGGCACTGGGATCCATATTAATGTGTAAAAGAAAGAATTAAAATAAAAAATATTGCTATACTCACCTCTCCGACGCAGCCTGGAGCTTACCGAGGGAACCGGCAGCGTTGTTTGCTTAAAATTTGCGCGTTTCCTTCCTTACGTGAAGTCCCGGCTTGTGATTGGTCGCGTGCCGCCCATGTGGCCGCGACGCGACCAATCACAGCAAGCCGTGACGTAATTTCAGGTCCTTCAGGATTTTAAAATTACGTTCCGGCTTTGTGATTGGTCGCGTCGCGGTCACATGGGCGACGCGACCAATCACAAGCCGTGACGTCACGGGAGGCAGGACAAGCGCGCATTTTAAAATGCGCTCGTGTCCAGCCTCCCGTGACGTCACGGCTTGTGATTGGTCGCGTCGCCCATGTGACCGCGACGCGACCAATCACAAAGCCGGAACGTAATTTTAAAATCCTGAAGGACCTGAAATTACGTCACGGCTTGCTGTGATTGGTCGCGTCGCGGCCACATGGGCGGCACGCGACCAATCACAAGCCGGGACTTCACGTAAGGAAGGAAACGCACGAATTTTAAGCAAACAACGCTGCCGGTTCCCTCGGTGAGGTCACGGCTGCGTCGGAGAGGTGAGTATAGCAATATTTTTTATTTTAATTCTTTATTTTACACATTAATGTTGTTTCGATACCGATACCCCAAAAATATCGGATCTCGGTATCGGAATTCCGATACAGCAAATATTGGCCGATACCCGATACTTGCGGTATCGGAATGCTCAACACTAGTTATAAATAAAACAATCTTTGCATAAATAAATAGGACAGAAGTATAAAGTTTGTAAAATATGTTAGATAGCTTTATGCTGAACTTTCATTGTCAGGCTTGTCTCAGGGTACAGCTCACTAAATGCTTCACATCATATTTCTTCACAGTCTATGAAGAGGGGAGGACGGAGGGAGCAATGTTTGTGCTGAATCATTTCAGAACACACACACACACACACGTTCTCATCGATCCTGTTACTGTATTTCTGAATTTGAGATGTTAGAAAACAGTTTTTCCCTTTATATTCTATGTATAGTGTATGCAAGTCATCAGGGCAGCCAATTTCTCCAAACATGAGCTAAGAGGAAAAACAAACTATTATTGATTATTGATTTATGCACAGTTTATTGAAAGTTTAGATATGCTTTAGGAAGTACTAACCTGCTTTAATCCTGCTTTCCTGTTCACTCCAGAAGTTCTGAGATGAATGAAGGCTTTCCTTCCCTGTGTGTTTATTATTTTTCCCCTTATCTGTAGAGGAGGAGCCTTACTACTTATCATGAACATAAACTGCAGCACACATTCATCTCAGCTAAAAGTCTAGACCTTAGATCAGGAATAGGACAGACATTTCATAACTTTCCCAAATTCTTATGAAAAAAAATATTCCCCACAAACTGCATTGAACTACTGTACCCAATTTATTACATATTTTAGCAGTCGGAGTCGGTCCATTTTATACCGACTCCAACGCCACCAAAATGGGCTCAGACTCCTACTCAGATTTCACGACTCCAACTCCACAGCCCTGTTAAAAACTGCACTCAAAGCATTGCAAACTAATGTCAGGAAATTTGCTACCCTTTCAGGTGCTTCAAAAGAAATTAATGCAAAGTAATGAAAAAGAAAAAAAGTGAAAAATTACATTTTTTTCCCCCTAGATAAAAATGTTACTTTAGCTTCAATTTGTTTCAATTTCACAAGAGGTAATAGAAGAAAATGAGAAAAAGAGGCCCGGCGCCTGCATACTGCACTACTTTGCTCTGCCCTCAACAGGGCAGACAAAGTACGCCTGCACCGTGGCAGGAAGACAAGAAGAGGACGTCATCGTATGAAGTTAGGAGGCGCCAGACACGGACCGCGACTCCCATCGGACCGGACCGCAGCAGGACCGCCCCTGGGTGAGTATAATATAACCTGTTTTTCTTACCTTTCAGGTTACATCGGGGGCTAATCTACAGCATTACAGAATGCACCCCCGATGCCGTTGGCCTTAGCTCATATACGATCTTTGGGGTGACAGATTCCCTTTAAAGGGAACGTGTCACCCCCTCAAGGCCTATTAGGGTAAAAGAGCCACTTTCAGCAGCACTAAGGCTGCATTCTGTGAAGGTGGCTCTTAGGTTTAGTATCCCTAGGAATGCTGAAATAATCACTTTTATAAATTTCGCGCCATATCTGTATTGCATCAGGGAGGCATGATTTCTCCCTGACTCAAGCGCCTCACAGCCATCCATCATCCCACCACCGCCGCCTGCTCTGTCTTGTGCCGGCGTCTGTGCTCTGCAATTATTTCTCGGGCATGCGCCGTGCGTGCTGCCCTGGAACTTACATCAAGTGATGAGAGTAGATCGCGCCTACGCACAGCGCCAGTTTCCCTGCCGCCCTACAGTGTGAATACATCATAACACACTGCGGGGCGGGATCTGGGGCCTCCGCTGTGCGCAGGCGCGATCTACTTACATCACTTGATGTAAGTTCCAGGGCAAATAATAATGAGAAATAATTGCAGAGCGCCAGCACAATACAGAGAGGAGGTGGCGGTGATGGAGGGATGATGGACGGCTGCGAGGCGCTTGAGTCAAGGAGAATTCATGCCTTCCTGATGCAATACAGGTATGGCGCGAAACTTATAAAAATGATTATTTCAGCATTCCTAGGGATACAAAACATAAGAGCCACCTTCACAGACTGCAGCCTTCATGCTGCTGAAGGTGGCTCTTACCTTAATAGGCCCCGAGGGGGTGTGTGACAGGTTCCCTTTAAGAATGCTCATTCACTTTTGCGGTCATCAGAAAACCCTGCAGGTGCTGCGACACATCTGATCTGAAAAAAATGCAGAAAAAAAGCTGCAAAATGTGCACACAGACTAGAAGAGAAGCAAAATGGGAAATCAGGCCCATCAGCCCTCTACAATGAGGCGTTTAGCTCAATACACCTGAACTCTATGCTGCATGGAGGCCACCAATTACACCATTAGGAAAGAAAGAGGCTTTCCCAAAAGACTGCTTTGGCTCAGAAAACAAATTAGCCTGTTCTTTGTCTGATGGGATATTCTTCTCCTGCTGGGATGGTGCAGGGTTTGCTTTATTGTAGTGATGTGGTGGCTGTAGTTTAGAAGTTTATTTTGTGAATGTCTTACACAATGTTTCTGTCAGCACTTCAGAGACCCAGGGCTGATTAATTACTCTCGTCTGGGACCCTCCAGCCACTCAGCACATTGAAACCTACTGAAGCGGAACAACAGTTGTACCCCTCCTCTTCAAACCAGGCCTAAGCCTGAGCTGTCAGTCCCTTTTTAAAGTGCCATTAAATGACCAGATTTACAACTTCTGACCACCAAGCAGCAAACTGTACATTGCTAAGACACATGCTTACTTACCCTACACTGGTTTACAACTTTTGAGAAAAAAACTAAAACAATATGGCAGACCCCATGGCTGTATCATATTTGACCATACACACTTCATAAATAAAAGGAGCGTATGGAGAAGTTTACTTTTGTTTAGAGCAAGAGCACACGGCAGCCGACCTAAAAACTTCGAGCATCCTAATAATGTACTCACTTAAAATGTATATAGGTTCGAAGCACCATTAGCAAAATAGTTCTATTTTGGAATTTTAACAGTTGACATACACTTCTAAAACAGAATTTAAGACGAGCCGGAGGAATCTTACTTTTCCATTTGTATTTACAATTGTTGCTTAGATCAAAAACATAACAGGACTAGAATGCTTGTCAAATATGCAACAAGCCCATAAGGTCCAGGAGCAGAAGTACGGCCTAAGAATCCCCAAAAGTAGCTAGTCAGTAAATTAAAATTTAACTAACAGTCCCTTGGTACTCCATTGCCAAAAAATATATATATTTCACTATATGAAAAACTCATAAGGATAACCATGCAGTTTTTCTTTTAAATCAAGCCAATAAAATTTGCTTGTGTGTCAAACATTAAATAAGACTCGTCACCGACGCAAAGTAGTTGGTGATAACACCAGCCTGAAAAAATTATTTTAAAATCCGTAATGTTGGCCTACTGAAATGTATGTTTGGTAAATGCACTCAATACTTGGTCCAGGCTCCTTTTGCATCAGTTATTGCATCAATGCGGCATAACATGGAGGCGATCAGCCTGTGGCACTGCTGAGATGTTATGGAAGCCCAGGTTGCTTTGATAGCAGCCTTCAGCTCGTCTGCATTGTTGGGTCTGGTGTCTCATCTTGACAATACCTCATAGATTCTATATAGGGTTAAGGTCGGGCGAATTTGCTGAGCAATCAATCACAGTGATACTGTTGTTTTTAAAGCAGGTATTGGTACTTTTGGCAGTGTGGACAGGTGCCAAGTCCTGCTGGAGAATGAAATTTTCATCTCCAAAAAGCTTGTCGACAGAGAGAAGCACAAAGTGCTCTAAAATTTCCTGGTAGATGGCTGCACTGACTTTGGTCTTCATAAAACAGAGTGGAAAGAACAAAATTGTGGAAGAATAAAGGGTCACCACCATAGTAATTGTTTACCCAACTAGGGTTTATTCATATATTTCCAAACTGGGACCAAAGAGATAGGACCATATTGGACCAACTGCTAAACGATAGAACAAAACAACAGAGAAAAAAAGAGCAGCAAGCAGTCCGATTAATGCAAATATACAAAACACTTTATTAATTATAAAAACCAGGAAAGAACTTGACAGAGGGAAATAATCCCCGTGCAGTCATCAGCATGTATCCATAAGGACAGGGTGCAGGTGACTATCACATGTAAATAACCATTTATAACCGGCAAAAAACCATATATTCTAAATCAATATGTCAGATTACCCACAGCAGATATAATATGGACCTGAAGCCTAAAACAGTAATAAGGGGACCTGACACATAAAGGGTCCAAGATGTACATACCGGTCAGTGTAAAGATGTATCAACCTGGGTTAACACCTCACCCTCGTCCACCCCAGGGGTGTGTCAGGTCCCCCGGTTATAAATGGTTATTTACATGTGATAGTCACCTGCACCCTGTCCTTATGGATACATGCTGATGACTGCACGGGGATTATTTCCCTCTGTCAAGTTCTTTCCTGGTTTTTATAATTAATAAAGTGTTTTGTATATTTGCATTAATCGGACTGCTTGCTGCTCTTTTTTTCTCTGTTGTTTTGATAAAACAGAGTGGACCTACACTAATTAATAATCAGCATGCAGTTATCTGCTAAGCCTTTGTTGGTTATTGAAAATAAGGGGGAACCCATGCCATTTTTTTAGTTTTTATTTTTATTTTTTTAGCTAAATACAAATACAGTAAACTAAACTCGCACTACACTAATTATATATCTCACAGATAACTTTCTATCTATTCTTTATCTTTGCACATATAACATCTAAACATTTGTCATTTATAGTCTGCATTCTATTCTGGTATGTGTCACATGGATGACATTTTATGTCAGTGTGTACATGTACAGGACGTTCTGACGTCCGTGCTACCAGAAGAAAACGGACATGTCCACGGGTGGTGGAGTGGGACACCCCGGTAAGGCTACTTTCACACTAGCGTCGGTACGGGCCCCTCGCAGTGCGTCAGGCCGATGTACCGACGCATGCTGTGAAATTTCTGCAAGACGTGGGCAGCGGATGCAGTTTTACAACGCATCCGCTGCCCATTCTGCAGTCCGGGGAGGAGGGGGCGGAGTTTCGGCCACGCATGCGCAGTCGAAAATGGCGGACTCGACGCACAAAAAAAGTTACATGGAACGTTTTTGTGCTGACGGTCCGCCAAAACACGACGCATCTGTCGCATGACGGATGCGACGTGTGGCCAAACGTCGCAATGCGTCGCTAATGTAAGTCTATGGGGCCATGTTTCTATGTAGCGTAAAAACTGCGCTTTCTTGCACAGAAAATCTGCTGCTATTAAAAGTCCAAAAAAGGGAATGTGAATTCATGAAAACTAATGCCATCTGCATGTCTAAAGACACTGTTGCGTTATTGCTACTTTTGTTTCTGCAGGCAAAATCTGCTCTCTTGGCAGTAAAGAAGCTGCTTACATAAAGCAGGTTATACTGCGTATCTGCTGCTTTTTTAAATCAGGTACATTTTCTCTTGTGCACGCTGATAAAACACCAAGGTTACTTACCGGTAGCCGTTTTTTTCCGGAGCCCATGACAGCACACCTGAGAGAGGGATCCGCCCAGCCAGGACAGGAAACCTACTGAAATAAAAGGGCGGTAACTCTCCCTCGCTTGGTGATCAGAGCATGAGAGGCCCCCCTGGTTAGTTCACATGGCAAACTACCACCACATCATAATAAAAAACAAAAAACACCCAGCTAAAAGTGCACACCAAAGGGTGAAAAAAAAAGGGGGGAACATACAGGTGCTGTCATGGGCTCTGGAAAAAACGGCTACCGGTAAGTAACCTTGGTGTTTTCCCTTCCCCATGACAGCAAACCTGAGAGATTTTTGGAGAAAGGAACACCTTAGGGAGGGACCACCGCTTGCAGCACCCTTCTACCAAAGGTAAGGTCAGTCGAGGATAGATTCAGTTGGTAGTGTTTAAAGAAGGTAGACGTCGAGGACCAGGTAGCGGCCTTACATATCTGATCAATCGATGCCTCTGCTTTCTCAGCCCAGGAAGTAGCCACAGCTCAGGTGGAGTGAGCCTTGATGTCTTCAGGGACCGGGGCGCCACACGCAGCATAGGATAATGGCCTCCCTAATCCATCTAGCAATAGTACTTTTGGACACCCCATATCCTTTCCTGCTACCATGGAAAGCAACAAATATGGACTGATCCTTCCTCCACTGACTGGTCAAGGATATGTACTGTAACATAGACCTTCTTACATCAAGTGTATGAAACTTTTCCTCTCCTGGATTTCTAGGATTATCACAAAACGAGGGTAATACAATCTCCTGACTCCTAAGGAATTTAAGTACTACCTTAGGTAGATAAGCCGGATCTGGTCTTAGAACCACCCTGTCCTCATATCTGTGTGTATGGAGGGCAAATAAGACAGGGCTTGCAAGTCACTCACCCTACGTGCTGATGTCAAAGCTACAAGTAGAATTGCTTTAAGAGTGAAGTTTTGCTGATAATTCTTGCAAAGGCTCAAAAGGACTCCTAATTAGAGCTTCTAAAACCAGATTCAAATCCCAATGGGGAATTTTCTGAATTACCATTGGTCTAGATCTACTACATGATTTAATCGCCTATTGGAGGCGAAATTACAATTATATAAGGCTCCTAAAGCCGATACTTGTACTTTGAGCGTATTGGTTGCCAACCCTAGTTGTCAGCCTACTTGTAGAAACTCTAAAATAGCACCCACAGGAGCCTCGTCCCCCAAAGGTTGTCCCAAAAACTCCAGGAACCTCTTCCATGTCCTACCATAAATTCTTGATGTGATCGGTTTTCTACTTTTCAACAGGGTGGAGACTAGCCCTGGTGAGAATTTCTGCCGGCTTAGTAATGCCCTCTCAAATTCCAGGCTGCCAGATGGAAGCCCTTCACTTGAGAGTGGCATACTGGTCCCTGGGTAAGCAGGTCCGGAACCTCTGGTAGAATCCATTGATCGGTTACCGACATCTGTCTTAGGAGGGAGAACCATGGTCCTCGCTTGCTCCATTCTGATCTTTCTTACTACTACCGGAATTAATGCTATTGGTGGAAACACGTAAGCGAGGCTGAATTTCCACGGTATTTAAAGGGCATCTAACACAAACGGGTTCCTTCTCGGGTCCAACGAGCAGAACTTCTCCACCTTCCTGTTGTGAAGAGTGGCAAATAAGTCTATTACCGGTTTGCCCCAGGACTGTACTATCTGTTGGAATACCCGGGGATTCAGCGACCATTCTATTGCTCCATTCCCTGACAGCAAGCGGCTTGAATGGTAAACATATCATTCATTCTCTGAACTGAAATATCCTGCATGTCTATTGCTCCATTGCCTGACAGCAAGCGGCTTGAATGGTAAACATTTCATTCATTCTCTGAACTGAAATATCCTGCATGTCTATTGCTCCATTCCCTGACAGCAAGCGGCTTGAATGGTAAACATATTCATTATCTGAACTAAAATATCCTGCATGTCTATTGCTCCATTCCCTGACAGCAAGCGGCTTGAATGGTATCAGAGTCATTCTATCTTCGGCATTGAATCCTGCATATATCTATATATGTTAGTCATGTTATTATGCATATGTTTGTGTTTATAGATATGCAACTCACTTCTGCCTGTCCTTATGCAGAGAAATCACATAACTGTTTCAAAGGGGTTTATGATCCATGTAGACCTGGACATTTGTTTATCTGATCACTACATTTATTGTGTCCTGCTGTCTCAACTGAGTTAGATTGATTTGTAACGAGAGGGGGAGAAACACCCCAAAAAAAAAAAAAAAGTGAGATCTAAGAGCTAGCCTTCTATAAATGTAGACATAGCTTGGGGATGCATTCATGCAGGGGTGCATTCGTGCACTATTATTCGTGTACTTTTATTCAAGGTATTTTTTTTTCTAAGTATTCGGCAGTTATAACATGGCAGTTAGATAGGGCAGAAGACAGGTAAGACAATCTAAACCTATTCCCTATTCACTTGAAACAGAACAAATACACACCATATGTATCTGTATAATCTATATCCTGGCTGCTGCATTCACTCACATTCACCGCCCTTGCTATGTATAGCACTCATGCTCTGTTCACATTGCTTAACAGCGCAGATCCATTTAGTCCCTCCATCCAACACAAGAAACGCTCTCACCAATCACTTAACCATCTGCTAACTCTTTCTAACCTCCTTCTCCTAGTCGCTGGAGACATCTCTCCAAACCCCGGCCCCCCATGTTATAGCCAGTCAAACCTCCCAACTGCTACACCCAGAAACCCCTCTAACCTTATTAATATTCCATGCATGCCTTCTGTCTCTTTCAATTGTGCCCTTTGGAATTCTCGCTCTGTGTGTAATAAACTCTACTTCATTCATGACTTCTTCCTTTCTACTTCTCTTAATCTCCTGGCTCTTACTGAAACCTGGATCCAGCAGTCAGACACCACCGCTGCTGCTGCTCTCTCATATGGTGGACTACACTTTTCTCATACCCCAAGATCAGACAAGAGAGCAGGTGGAGGCGTAGGTCTGCTCCTTTCACCCAAATGTACCTTCCAAGTTATCCTCCAAGTACCCTCACTTGTATTCCCTTCCTTTGAGGTCCATGCTGTCAGACTCTACGTCCCCTTCTCCATGCGAGTGGTGGTGGTTTATCGTCCTCCCGGCCCCTCTCATCAGTTCCTGGATCACTTTGCCACCTGGCTTCCACACTTTCTCTCCTGTGACACCCCCACCCTTATCATGGGTGATTTCAACATCCCTATTGCTTCTCCCCTCTCCCCATCTGCTTCTCACCTTTTATCTCTAACCTCCTCTTTCGGCCTCTCGCAGCATACTAACTCTCCAACGCATGAAGATGGAAACTCCCTTGACTTGGTCTTCTCCCGGCTTTGCTCAGTGGACAATTTCACAAACTCCCCTCTCCCGCTCTCTGACCACAACCTTCTTTCATTCTCTATCAAGAACTGCCATCCCGCTCAGGTCACCCCCACTTTCCACACTTATAGAAACATACAGGCCATTAACACCCAGAAACTTATGAAGAACTTGCAGTCCTCATTGGCCCCAATCTTCTCCATCTCAAGTCCTGATTCTGCTCTGAAACATTACAATGAAACCCTGCAAAGTGCCCTGGATGAAGCTGCACCTCCTATACATAGAACAACTCGGCACAGACGGCGACAACCGTGGCACACGCTGCAAACACGTTTCCTGCAGCGGTGCTCCAGGTGCGCCGAACGTCTGTGGAGAAAATCTAATCTACCCGAAGATATCATCCATTATAAGTTTATGCTAAAAGCATACAACTCTGCCCTTCACCTCTTCAACACCCTCATCACCTCACTGTCAAATAACCCTAACTGTCTCTTTGACACTTTCCAGTCCCTACTCAACCCAAGAGAGCAGGCCCCAACCACAGATCTCCGCGCTGACGATCTGGCCAATTACTTCAAAGAAAAAATTGACCACATTCGACAGGAAATCATCTCCCAATCACTTCATACCATGCACTGTCCTCCCTCCCCCACTGCATCTAGTTCACTCTCTGAGTTTGAACCAGTTACAGAAGAAGAAGTAAGCAGGCTCCTTGCATCTTCTCGCCCGACCACTTGCACCAGTGACCCCATTCCGTCACATCTCCTCCAGTCCCTTTCCCCGGCTGTCACCTCTCACCTAACAAAAATATTCAACCTTTCCCTCACTTCCGGTATTTTTCCCTCCTCATTTAAGCATGCCATCATACATCCGTTACTTAAAAAACCCTCCCTCGACCAAAATTGTGCCGCTAATTATAGACCTGTCTCTAATCTTCCCTTCATCTCTAAACTCCTGGAACGCCTGGTCCACTCCCGTCTTACCCGCTATCTCTCAGATAACTCTTCTCGATGCTCTTCAATCTGGCTTCCGCTCTTTACACTCTACTGAAACTGCCCTCACTAAAGTCTCTAATGACCTATTAACAGCTAAATCTAATGGTCACTACTCCATGCTAATTCTCTTGGATCTCTCCGCAGCATTCGACACTGTGGATCATCAGCTCCTCCTCACTATGCTCCACTCCATCGGCCTCAAGGACACCGTTCTCTCTTGGTTCTCCTCATATCTCTCTGACCGATCCTTCACTGTATGTTTTGCTGGTTCCTCCTCCTCTCACTTTCCCCTTACTGTTGGGGTTCCTCAAGGATCAGTCCTAGGCCCCCTCCTCTTCTCTTTGTATACTGCCCCTATTGGACAATCAGTAGATTTGGTTTCCAGTACCATCTCTATGCGGACGACACCCAACTATACACCTCTTCTCCTGTTATCACGCAGACCTTATTAGAAAACACCAGTGATTGTCTTACCGCTGTCTCTAACATCATGTCCTCCCTCTATCTGAAACTGAACCTGTCAAAAACTGAACTCCTCGTGTTCTCTCCCTCTACTAACCTACCTTTGCCTGACATTGCCATCTCCGTGTGCGGTTCCACCATTACTCCAAAGCAACATGCCCGCTGCCTTGGGGTCATCCTTTATTCCGAGCTTTCATTCACCCCCCACATCCGATCACTGGCTCGCTCTTCTTATCTGCATCTCAAAAACATTTCTAGAATTCGCCCTTTTCTTACTTTCGACTCTGCAAAAACTCTTACTGTCTCACTTATTCATTCTCGTCTGGACTACTGTAACTCTCTACTAATCGGCCTCCCTCTTACCAAACTCTCCCCGCTCCAATCTGTCCTGAATGCTGCTGCCAGAATCATATTCCTCACCAACCGTTACACCGATGCCTCTACCTTGTGCCAGTCATTACACTGGCTACCCATCCACTCCAGAATCCAGTACAAAACTACTACCCTCATCCACAAAGCACTCCATGGCTCAGCACCACCCTACATCTCCTCTCTGGTCTCAGTCTACCACCCTACCCGTGCCCTCCACTCATGACCTCAGGTTAGCATCCTCAATAATCAGAACCTCCCACTCCCGTCTCCAAGACTTTACACGTGCTGCGCCGATTCTTTGGAATGCATTACCTAGGTTAATACGATTAATCCCCAATCCCCACAGTTTTAAGCGTGCCCTAAAAACTCACTTGTTCAGACTGGCCTACCGCCTCAATGCATTAACCTAACCATCCCTGTGTGGCCCGTTCAAAAAAAAAATAAATAAATAAAAAAAAATAAATCATGTTCCTCGCATCATGTTCTCATACACTTTATGCAGTTAATAGCACTCTGTGTCTGTATTGCTACATACTTAGGCAGTGAACTGGTTCATGCAGCTTTACATGAACACCCGAGCGTTACACTATGGCCGGTCCAAATAACTAAAGCAATTGTTACCATCCACCTCTCGTGTCTCCCCTTTTCCTCATAGTTTGTAAGCTTGCGAGCAGGGCCCTCATTCCTACTGGTATCTGTTTTGAACTGTGATTTCTGTTATGCTGTAATGTCTATTGTCTGTACAAATCCCCTCTATAAGTTGTAAAGCGCTGCGGAATATGTTGGCGCTATATAAATAAAAATGATTATTATTATGTCTTAGCCTTTTGCGACTTAGGTAGTCTGCTTTCGTGTTTTCCACACCCTTTATGTGCAGAGCTGTGAGGGACAAGAGGTGACGTTCTGCTAACTGGAGAAGGACAGATGTTGCCCCCATAAGGGAAAAGGACCTTGTTTCCCCCCTGGTCGTTGATATAAGCTACCACTGCATAATTGTCGGACATAATCCTGGTATGACGACCCTGAAGGACAGGGAGGAAATGTTTTACAGCTCTTTCTACAGCCCATAACTCTCTTACATTGGACGTCTGATGTCTTTCTGGTTGGGACCAGGACCCCTGTAACGAGAGGGTCCCTAGATGTGCTCCCCATCCCGTACGGCTTGCGTCCGTTGTGATCATGTCCTCTATCGGAGTTAGCCACTGAACCCCTGACGCCAAATGATCCCTTACAGACCACCAGATTAGGGAATCTCTCACGCCTACTGAAAGGTGTACTTTTCCCTCTAAATGCCCTTTTAACAATTTTTGTGTTGACAGGACCTCCCACTGTAATTGTCTCAGGTGAAATTGTGCCCATTTTACAGCGGGTATACTGGATGTTAGTGATCCTAACAGGGACATTGCCTTTCTTGGTGTCATTAAATGCTGCTGTATTGCCAATTCCACAAGACTCCATTTTGATTATTTTGTTCTCTGGTAGGAGACAGAGCTGGCGTGTGGAATCTAGAACCAACCCTAGGAAGGACTGAACTTTCTCTGGTGTTAATCTCAACTTGATGACATTTATTTTCCAACCCATTACTGCTAGGGTCGTAGTTACTTCTTCTATTTGTGCAAGACAGTGCTCCACCGATCTCCCTATTATATGGAAGTCGTCTAGGTAAGGGACAATGACTGTCTCGAGAAAGGACCACCTGCTGACAATCAAGGGTACCAGATTTTGAGGCTGATCAGGAGCACGGACAAAGTCTCTCCTGGAAGCTGAGGAGTCCTGCGACCTCTGTTCAGGGCGACTGCCGCTTCTTCCACTTGAGTGGCTACTCCTCTTAGTATGCTGGTGACCAGGCATAGCACCTGGTAAACCCGATGCTTGCGGTTTTTGATGCGTTTCTGTACTTACTCATTGCTTTCTATGGGTGCAAAAACGCTGCAAGAAGTGACATGCCGCAGTTTTCCCAATTCAGCCAGGAAAAAAAATAATGTGTGCAGATTTCTGAAATTTCACAGCTTTTGCTGGTGCTGTAAAAAGCAGCTTAAATTTTGCATAAAAACAAAACAAAAACGCAACGTGTGAACATAGCCTTAAAAGGGGTTTTTGGAGAGGTTTTCGCACTAGACGTCTACAGGGAGCATTAGACAAGCATAGATGCAGTTGCAATTTAAGAGCAAAATCAAAGGTAAGGGCTCTTGCTGCTGCTGCTCCATACAATCTTCCATCATGGAGAGCTCTATACATGTGAGCACTTACTTTCCTTTTAAGGGGTCCTCCTCCCCCCCTACGCACCCCACCGGGAACCACCAAAAGGCCTTGTATTCCGGCTGGCATCCGTACATGGGAGTCGCCATCTTGGTTCCGGCTCGCAGTACTGACGTCAAGCGGGCACGCCCATTCCCAGAGTGCCTTGCGCGTGACGCCCGCCGTGCACCCGGAAGCTAGGCCTGGAGCCGAAGGCGGCCGGCAGAGGAGAGAGAGAACAACGTAGCAGCCACAGAAGAGCCCCACGACCCCGGACTGCGCTGAACCAACACCCGCACATGCGCGAAAGCCCCACAGGACGAACGAACGGCGCTTCCACAGCCTGAAGGCCAGCATACAAGTGCCCTGCCTGTTCTTCCAGTGCCAGGACAGGAGTGAGTGAGAGGAAATCTTCATAAATAAAACCGCCGTGATTCCAGCACTAGGGCTCCCATCAGGACAGGAAACCCAACTGAAGCGAGGGAGAGGTACTGCCCTTTTATTTCAGTAGGTTTCCTTTCCTGGCTGGGCGAGTCCCTCCATCAGGTGTGCTGTCATGGGGGAAGGGAAAAGTTTAGTGCAATGATGCAACTTTCAAGTTTTCTGCACAAAAACCCGATGCTTGCGGTTTTTGATGCGTTTCTGTACTTACTCATTGCTTTCTATGGGTGCAAAAACGCTGCAAGAAGTGACATGCCGCAGTTTTCCCAATTCAGCCAGGAAAAAAAATAATGTGTGCAGATTTCTGAAATTTCACAGCTTTTGCTGGTGCTGTAAAAAGCAGCTTAAATTTTGCATAAAAACAAAACAAAAACGCAACGTGTGAACATAGCCTTAAAAGGGGTTTTTGGAGAGGTTTTCGCACTAGACGTCTACAGGGAGCATTAGACAAGCATAGATGCAGTTGCAATTTAAGAGCAAAATCAAAGCTTTTCTGTATTTAAAAATTGCTGCTTCAAATCTGCATCAAATGAGAGGACAATGCATATTTATATAATATAAATTAAAAAAAAGACTGGAGAAAAGATGCAATAATCAGAGACAGTTTTTGTGTATTATGTGCCAATACCTGCAGAAAACATGCAGATAAAACGCAGAAGAAAACAGCAGCATTTACGCTGCTCAGACACTGATTTCTAGGACCTCATTGCTTTGGTAAAGGTACCTTCACACTAAACGATTTACCAACGATCACGACCAGCGATACGACCTGGCCGTGATCGTTGGTAAGTCGTTGTGTGGTCGCTGGGGAGCTGTCACACAGACAGCTCTCCAGCGACCAACGATGCCGAGGTCCCGGGTAACCAGGGTAAACATCGGGTTACTAAGCGCAGGGCCGCGCTTAGTAACCCAATGTTTACCCTGGTTACCATCGTAAAAGTAAAAAAAAAAAAAAAAAAAAAAAAAACAGTACATACTCACCTTCTGCTGTCTGTCACACGTCCCTTGCCGTCTGCTTCCCGCACTGACTGATTGCCGGCCGTAAAGTACAGCACAGCGGTGACGTCACCACTGTGCTCTGCTTTTACTTTACGGCCGGCACTCACAGTCAGTGCGGGAAGCAGACGGCAAGGGACGTGTGACAGACAGCAGAAGGTGAGTATGTACTGTTTGTTTTTTTTTACTTTTACAATGGTAACCAGGGTAAATATCGGGTTACTAAGCGCGGCCCTGCGCTTAGTAACCCGATATTTACCACTGTAAAACATCGCTGGCATCGTTGCTTTGGCTGTCAAACACGACGATACACGCCGATCTGACGACCAAATAAAGTTCTGAACTTTCAGCAATGACCAGCGATATCACAGCAGGATCCAGATCGCTGCTGCGTGTCAAACACAACGATATCGCTATCCAGGACGCTGCAACGTCACGGATCGCTATCGTTATCGTTGCAAAGTCGTGTAGTGTGAAGGTACCTTAAGGTTCCCAGTATAATCGTAAAATCTTTCTAATACTGTGAGGTCACACATTATGCCTATGTGCCATTACTCAGCATAACACCGCAGCGCGTTTGCTGTGAGCCTGCAGAGGAAAAAAAATCGATCTGGCAGACTTTGGCCCTGCAGTATGATACCATATGTGTATCATGGCAGTAACTGCATTTGTGGGGTTTAGGGAGCAGAGAGGCAATGTAGGGTCGTCAATCCCGTCTTGGTGGGCATGCCAGTGGCTAGCTGAGCCGGACTGGTCTGCACTATGCACACAGCTCTAGGGCTAGTCCAGCTAATCAGAACATGTGGCCCCAATTTATTAAACAGATGATTTTAGGATTATGCTGGGATCTTTGCCTAAACATTGAGAATGCTACAAATCAGTGTGAAATGACAGATGAGGTGCTGTAGTTAGTGAATAGGGGGGAGGCCTGCTGTCCGGTTCCCTGTAAGGCTCTGCTCAGAATATCGTTTTTAACCGAAATATAGAATGTAAAGTTGAAACACCTCCTGAGCGATTATCCAAAAATCGAGCTCTCATCCAAGTAGCTGTATTCCTCCAGCTAAAAAGCAAAAATTATACTGCGCTTCCAAAGGCAAAATATGTGGGGTGCGACTAAGTCACAATGTGACCCTGATATAAAGGTAATACAGTACTTTGATGGCAAAAGACACATATAAGCAGCAAAATTTGTACCCTTCTAAATTATCATAATTACATTACGATGAGGCTTCTACCAAATTTCAACTCAAGGAGTCAACAGGATGCCCTGAAATACACAAAGTAAACCTAAACCAATGTTTTCAGGATTCTTAGGGGAAGTGTGGAACATTCTCATAACATCCGTCTAACTTAACCCCCCTACACTGCTCCAGTGACCAGCAGCAATAAAGGGATTAGAGGAAGGGCTGCTAAATCAGCACATTGTCTAATACTTTAAACATGTTGAGCAAGACTGCAAGATGATACTAGGCGTCCAAGTTTGGGGGGGGATGGGGGGTCTCCGTCTTATTTTTTTAATATTCTTTCCAAATTACAATTTTTGATTTCTTGAATCCAACGCAGCTCTGAACTAGATACCTAGCAATCTTTGACACGTGCAGATCCTTTTCGCAATACAATAAAATAAATACAAAACTAAATCTGACATTTTCTTTCACGCTTCTTAAAGTAAAGTTCTACAAATAGAATGGTCTCATCGATTTACACCAATACATCACCCATCTGAACGGATACTAAGGCCAGTCTAGAGGAAGGTGATGAGTTATGTTTGAGTCCAAGTGTTCACCATAGTGATACCATGTGTTTTCACCAGTGCAAGCTAACAGAAGACCTAAGTATAAATTTACTGGCTCCACTTTGGGAATATCAATTTGCTAACAGATAACCAGGTCTCCTAGAAGATGAACCATCCCAAAGTACTTGAGAGGAATGAAACCTAAAGCCCATTTAGCTCTGTATGGGCATTCACTGTGTAAGAAGGAGCCCAAAATGTCTTCAGGTGGCATCACGCAACAGGTATCAAATAAGCTGCAGGGTGCGCTTGCAATTTAAAGGATATGGACACTCTTAGGGACATTTTTGCAGTTAGGCTAAAAAAAAAAAAGAATGAGTTATCCAAGAATCCGAAGTACCGACGGATAGTGTGTTAATGTAGCACAACGTGGGCAGCGGATGCAGTTTTACAATGCATCCGCTGCCCATTGTGAGTTCCAGGGAGGAGGGGGCGGAGTTTCAGCCGTGCATGCGCGGCCACACGTCGCAATGCGTCGCTAATGCAAGTCAATGGAGAAAAAACGCATCCAGCGGGTAACTTTGCAGTATGCGTTTTTTTCTCCAAAACGACGCATTGCGACGTCCGTCACACGAGACTAGTGTGAAAGTAGCCTAAGCGGATTTATGACCACATCAAAGTTTAGCCGAACATTGTATTTATTAAACAGCCAAAAAGAGCTTAAAAAAAAAGAAACGCTCTGTTTTAATACCATGAGAAAGGCCCCAATCTGGTGCAGAAATGCATTGGTATTAATAAAAACTTCATTCCTGCAGCACAGGCAGCCTAAACGGGCCAGTTTCCATTTTTTCCAAAAATAAAAAACAAAATTAAAAAATACTTACAAAACTCCATGACCGAATTCTCAGCAAACTTATTTAGCAGACAGCAACGAGCCTGTAACAACCTAACCACTTACAACAATTATTCTTAACTCAAAATAAATCTATTCAATTGAAGAAATTTAAAAAAAAAAGCCCCTAAATAGGTCCATATCCTTTAACTAGACAGTAAAAGTTGTAAAATATTTTTATGGGTACATTCGCGAAATGCCGTAAATTAATTTACATCCTGTTAAGCCTTGAACTAGAAGGTGAAGGGCAAACATTTGAGTTGCAAATAACAAGAAGTCACCAAGTCCTAGCAGAAGACATATATGAAAAGTTTCACAAGATTATTTTGCTCTTCCAAATACATTTGCAATAACATGTCGCAGTTTAACAGTGCTTAATTAAGAGGGGAAACCTTGAATTCCCGTGTGCCCCACAAAGAAGTCTGTTATTGGTATGATGCCAAGACCACCATATGTGCTGTATAGCAATGCTGTATATTTGCCATTCTGTGGGACCATCACTTTTACTTCGAGAAACTAAGTTTAAAAAAAAATCTAAAAAAGGTATGTTCTAATGTTGGAAATGAATAAGACGGCGGACCCTCCGATTTTTGCTGTGCATTTGCAGTTCAATCTTCCACAGATCGACATGTCAATTAGTCCCGATTCATTGGGCTAAGCAGAATTCAGGATACAGTTCTAGGAGTGACAAAAAATGGTAAGACTTAGGTGACTCCTAGAACAGACTTGCTTTGATGCGAGAGATACACGACAGACCTGACTTTGCAGAGACTTGCAAAAAAAAAAAAAAAGGAGACCAGCTGCACATCACCTTCACTGTGTAAGGGAATATTCAGATGTGGCACCGTGAAGTATCAGAATAAGCAATTCAAGATATCTGAAATCTCAAGCTTCATTTTTTCCCCCATGTATAATTTAGCATGCCAATTCTATGCACTTTTCAGTCATTAAAATGAATGGGTGAAATTACAAGCTAAAACACACTGAACCACACATAAAAACACTGCAAAAACAAGCGTAATCTACCCATCATTTTTCATGTCACCACATGGTGTGCACCCTTCACCAGGACTGGAGGCTCAAAGATGGGGGTTGGAAAAATTGGCAGATATAGATAGATCTCCAACTGCCCAGAATTCAACATCAATATTTCCTACATTACATTTTCTCCCACACTAAAGAGTAGGAAAATCAAGCAGAACAGAAGTGTAACTCCAGTAATAAATTAGCAAGCGGACACGTACAGATGTATAGGACACTACCGCGCTGCCAATGGGGGAAGGGGGAGCCAAGGGGCAACCCCAGGAGTGCAACAAAATATTCTTCAAATAAAAGCCAAGGCTTCCTTTCCCAGGACAATCCATCTCCTCCTCCATCTACCGGCTCCTGCTATATTTACACATCACATCCCGGCCTATGACAGCACTGCAGCTGCAAGGGCTACTCCGCACATGTCCCAGTCAATCATCTCAGAGGCAAGAATTCCAACAAAGAGCAACTCGGGAGGACCCAGCTCTTCAATTAATGCTTTCTGAGGCCTGCTGAACTTGGAAATATAAGATCATTAAGCATAAAAGAAAAAACAAAAAGCAACACAACTCCAATGTAGATCATGTGTGCTTAGGAACAGATCACCACAAGACCAAGTACAAAGGATATCCACCCAAGGGGACACTGCAACTAAATATACGATCCCTACTGTACGTGCTCTTCTGGAACAAGCATGACTCCCGTATAAAGCAGTGCAAGGTCAGGCTGCTGGCTAACAACAGACCCTTTATTTCATAGCTCTTGGGCAGCAAAGTATTAATGAACAGCAGAATATTAAAGGGAATCTGTCGGCACAAAATGACTGCTCATACCAAGCACAGGCACTCGGTACTACCTCGGTGGGGCCAATCCGTTCAGTGCACCTCACCAACTACTTGCTTTGCATCCATCTCCGGCCCCCTCCTCTTTGATTGACAGATCTGGCTTTACAGGAGCCAGAGATGAAGGAAGACAGAAAAAAGTAGGTGGAAAGTAGCACTGTACTGCTGGGGCACACTAACTGGGCACCAAGTGTCTATGCTTGGTTTGAACCTTTATTTTGTGATAGTAGACTTAATGGGGTTTTCAGTTGCTGACTAGAAATATTTTAAAATTAAAAAAAAAAAAGTATTACTTTCCAATTGAATCCCCTGATGTTTCAGTGCTTTTGCTATAGGGGTCCCTACTGATCCTTAAGTGAAGTCACATGAATAATGGACAGAATATCAAAACTGCAGGATCCGCGGGGACCACCAGAGGGCAGGGCTGAAGCAAAGAGATATTGAAAGGGTAAGAAATTATAGATTGCGTTTTATAAAACCAAAAAATATCTATTATTCCTAAAAATCCACTATCAGCAAATCTACCACCAAGTTTTCTATCGGGACGATTGATGCCGATCATTAGCATGGAGAACCAAGCAGTCTTCTGATTTATTGAACATCTCTGCTCTGTGAGTACTTTTCTTGACGCAAAAAAAGCTCAACAAGTGTGGTCCAACAAGTGAAAAAAGAAAAAAAAAAATGTACATCATTCTGTATTACAAATCCCAGACAGTTACAAGCCTTTGTAGCAGCTGCCTGGCGCTGAATGCAGTGATGCCATTTATAGCATACTATTGCCTAATCTTGTACCCCCATCCCATACAGGCCACATGTTCCCAATGTTTTCAATCATTACTTCATTTGTTGCCATTTCGGCAAGACGGTGACCATATCGGACCCATCTTTGTCAATGGTCATTAATGGCCTGTGGAGCAGGGCCTCAACCCAACCACGCTAGGTAAGCGTCATCACAATTTTTCTTTCACGTTAAAGGGAACCTGTCGCCCCCAAAATCAAAGATGAGCTAGACCCACCGGCATCAGGGGCTTATCTACAGCATTCTGGAATGCTGTAGATAAGTCCACTATGTATCCTGAATGATGAGCAAAAGAGATTAGATTATACTCACCCAGGGGCGGTCTTGGTCCAGGGCTTCCTATCTTCTTACAATGACGTCCTCTTCTTGTCTTCACGCTGCGGCGCAGGTGTACTTTGTCTGCCATATTGAGGGCAGCGTGAAGACAAGAAGAGGACGTCATCTTAAGAAGATGGGAAGGCCCCAGACCGGACCACGACGCCCATCGGACCGGACCGCCCCTGGGTGAGTAATCCAACCTCTTTTTTTCATCTTTTAGGATACATCAGGGGCTTATCTACAGCATTACAGAATGCTGTAGATAAGCCCCTGATGCCGGTGGGCTTAGCTCATCTTCGATTTTGGGGGTGACAGGTTCCCTTTAAGCAATGTTCCCAAAATGACATTTTAGAGACTTTTTGACATTGCAGATTTTCTGCATCTATTTAGTACAGATATTCATTATGTAAACTAGGGGGCCGATCAGTGAGGGATCAGTGACCTGTCAGCAGTCTGCATTATGAATACCTAAGCAGAGCATTACATGAAGACCCCCCAGGAGCACAAGCATATCATTAACTCAAAACTGAAAAAGATTAAACAACAACCACAAGATGGATTTCATCAACCCAGGTATCATTGTAATCAGTATAACGGCGCCGACCTGACACTGTAGGTTACTGAGCACAATCCTGCTGACAGGTTCCCTTTAAAGTAAAATAATCTCTGGAGGCAGAGTTATCTTTCATGCAGCATGCTCCCCATAGCCTGGAAGAGGCCATTTACAAAAAGTGATAAAAGAGGATTTATCAACAACAATGCATCGGATATGAGGCGTACAGGGATGAATTTCATAAGCAGTCTGTAACCTGTATGCCTATATTAATAATTTAGATAAGTCAAATGTGGTGACAGATTCCCTTTAAGGAATAGAGGCTTCAAATTAAAAGCCATTAAATACACACACATACTAGTGTTGGTCACAATTTATATCGTGCCTCTGTGCAGAGAATGTATATAAAAGTACACAAAACAAAAATTAATAATAATAATAATAATAATAATAATAATAAAAACGGTCCCAATCTCATCCAGAAAAGTGGTATGATTTTTTCTCACTTATCCGTGTTCTGTCCATATGCAATCCATTTTTTTACGCAGAAGTTATTTATCGTTTACAGGACTTTTTGGCTTCCTATGCTTCAGATTTGTAATGTATCTGTGAAAATTGGATGTCATGCTGATGATCCGTATGACATCCGATTTTTTTCTCACACCCATCAGATTTCGTAGTGAAATCGAGACATGTTGCGATTTTTTTCTCATGCCAAATACAGCTTAGAAAAAAAAAAAATACAGATCTGTAATGCCTCAGTGAATAACATTGTTGGTCAGAGTGCAATACCTTATTTTCTCGCAATGCACTCATTCAATTTATACACAAGTGTTAGTGAGCCCTTAAAGGAGTTGTCCACTACTAGGACAACCCCTTCTTTATCAAAATGTTTGGCCCCCATAAAATACATTTTCTGCTCACCTCCCCTGCCAGCGCCGTTCCCGGGATGTCTCCTGGGCTCCCATGCTGCTGTGACACCAGCACCCAATCAGCGCTGTCTTCACTGTCCCCACCTTGGAACAAGTTGATCATGAAGAGGAAGTCTGGTCTGAAGCTGATATTGAACAGTATGGGAGCCCCAGGGAGAGCAAGTGTCGACACCGCGGGAACGGTGAGTATAAGCTTTATTATTTTATGGGGGCTTAGCGAGGGGTATGAGGAGTAGTGGTCTGAATAGTGGAAAAAAATCTTGAATCTGCATCTCTCACTGCTACTGGGCATTTTGCAATCTAATTTAGTTGTACAATGCAAACAAATGTAGTATGGAAAAATTCAACTGGAAGCCAATCAACATACCAATGTGACTTAGGGTTGTATAAGGAAACTTGAGAGTCCAAAAAAAAAAAAAAAAAGAAAGCCATGTGGACATGAGGAGAACACAGAAATTTCACACATATAAATAACCTAGACAAATCCAAGCCCAGAAGCAATAATTAACCAGCCTCTCACTCTAATTATTTGTGTAATGACCCCACACAAGCATCATTAACCCCTTTCACGGACAGGACTAGTTCCACACCTGGGAAAAACAAAACAAAATCAACCTTGAATTTTTAATATATGAATATATATATTTTAGATCCATTAATCATATAGGTTTGTTTGGTTACTTTAGTACAATTATTGACAATTCATGTTAAACTTGTATTGACAAATACATCGACTTTAAAGTCTCAATATTTACAGTGTTGACCCTTATTTTAAAGTGTATGTGCCCACGATCCAGACTTGCTGCGAGTTAAACACTGCGTACTTATGCAGCATCGAACCCACAGCGTCCAGATGTTACAGCATAGCGGATGGACTTCATGAAATCCCATGTCCACTATGCGTCCAGAGATGCCCTATTCTTCTCTGGGCAATCATTCTTCCAGATGTCCCAAGCACTCTGAAGGGGGCTTCATCAAATAAAATAGCTTTGTAGCACGTAAAGGTATAGGTCTGCAGAGGACGAGGGTAAAGTTATTTTCTCTGATGAAGCCCCCTACAGACTGTTTGGGACATTGGAAGATTTGTATAGTGAAGAAAAGCTGAGCGCTAGCATAAGTCCTGTGTCATGCCAACAGCAAAGCATCCTGAGGATATTCATGTGTAGGGTCACTTTTCATCCATGAGAGGGGGGGTCACTCACAATTTTGCCTAACAACACTGCCATGAATAATGAATGGGAAAAACATCTCCAAGAGCAACTTATCCCAACCGTCCAAAAGCATTTTGGTAGAAAAGGAAAACCCCTTTAAAATATTCTAAGACAGGCTGGATTTTGGCATACTATACTTAACTTTGAGGAGATCATATTGGAATTAGCACTAATAGTTATGATATAAAGAAATAAATATCAATAGATTTTCCAAGTTTTGGTGCTTGGAACCAAGTATCAGCCAAGGCACTACAAGTAGATGCTAATGTATTTGGTATTTTATGGCGTACAAAAGCAGTCAGAAATGGTAGTGTAGAAGGGAAGTCATTCTGGACAATGTAAACTCAACTAAAACACATTTGTAAGTCACTGAAAGCAGGAAACAGATGGTCCATTTCTATAGGCATTTTTATAGGAAACTTTCTTCAGAACAGAGAAGAAAGCAAAGAATAGAGAAACAAATGAAAATTATAAGATAACGGAATTTAATATGATATATATATATATATATATATATATATATATATATATATATATCTCTATCTAAGCGGTACTCCCGCCTTTCTGTCGGCAACTTCCGTCACGAACATTCATTCGCTGATTGGTCTCGCCAGCTGCCTGTCATGGCTGCCACGACCAATCAGCGACGGGCACAGTCCGATTAGTCCCTCCCTACTCCCCTGCAGTCACTGCCCAGCGTCCGCTCCATACTCGCCGCAGTCACGGCTCACACAGGGTTAATGCCAGCGGTAACGGACCACGTTATGCCGCAGGTAACTCACTCCGTTACCGCCGCTATTAACCCTGTGTGACCAAGTTTTACTATTGAGGCTGCCTATGCAGCCTCAATAGTAAAAACATCTAATGTTAAAAATAATAATAAAAAAATAACAAATCATTATATACTCACCTTCCGCCGCCTTTCCGATGCTCCGCGCCTGCACGAGAAGGACCTGCCGTGACGTCACGGTCATGTGACCGCGACGTCATCACACCCTCGGACCGGAAGCTGCCGCCTGAACCAAACACAGGCGACAGAACTACAAGGGGCCCCTTGGAAGGTGAGTATATGTTTATTTTTTTAACCTGTGACATACGTGGCTGGGCAATATACTACGTGGCTCTGTGCTATAAACTACATCACTGGGCAATATACTACGTTACATACATACATATATATACACACACTATATATATATATATATATATATATATATATATATATATATATATATATATATATATATATATATATATATATATACACATACATACATATATATTCATACATATATACACACATATATACACACACACACACACACACGGTTACAAGAAAAGGTAGAATTAAGTCAACATCTGGCCCTGGGCACTGTCAGGGTTGCAATCTATTACATTAACCACAGTTTACATTACCATATTTCTTCCTTGTTCCCACACACAGAATGTGAGAGGAAGTCATGGAGTGCATAAGTGATGTGTAGAAGTAATGGCTGTTTAAAGTGAGCAGTAAAGAAGCGTACACAGTAAGTTACACATGTGGTAGTCTGTCTAGAACACGGCCATCATACAGTGTGAGAAATGGGACAGTATTCCTCCTTCTAAAGGACTCCATACACAATGGTTCACATACATTTGCTCATACGATTGTTGTTTGCATCAGTTTTTCCTACAGCCTCAATTCTTAAAAAGTGGACACAAAACACACCCACACAAAAAAAAAGCAAGAACTCAATTTTCTTCATAGCCATATTGTATTCACACCACAACACAAATCAGTGGTTGAATGACAAGATATTTTCCATTTTATTCGAAAAGAAATAAAAAAAGTCATTTAGAAATCAATTTAGGCAACACATCTCAAAAAAGTTTGGACAGGGTCAGGTCTACCATGGCGAAGCATCAACTATTCTTACAACAACCTCTACACATCTGAGAAGCGACAATTCCTGCCGTTTTGGGAGAGAAATGTAGCCCCATTCTTGTCTGATGCAGAATTCTGACTCCACAGTCCTGGGTCTTTGCTGGATTTGTCATTACATAATGTGTCAAATGTTTTCTATGGGTAAAAGTTCTGGACTGTAGGCGGCAATCACCCAAACTCTTCGTCTGCAAGACCTTCCCTGAAACAGACGTTGACTGGATAGGCGCGTACGTTCTTCTAAGAGGAATGCTCAGCAGTGCTTTTGTACAGCAGTGCATGGGACCAGCCAGTGTCTCCCTGACTGTGCCTGTAAGAATCTGCTTATGACCATGGATCATCAGATGAGAGGGTAGGAAAGGTTCAATGGCTGGATGTTCTAAAGGACAGAAATGTGCAAGAAGGATGGAGGATTTTGCAATGAAATTCTCACTGCACAGTAACAAAAAAAAAAAAAAAAAAAAAAAAAAAGGAAGAAGTAGAAGAGACCAGGATGAATGAACACAGAATTTAAATCACTCATTAAAAAGAAAAAAAATAACAATAAATGGAAAGGGGATTATATCTGAAGAAGACTATAATGCTGTCTGTAGGGGATGCAGGGCAAGTGTTAGAAGAACTAAAGCCAGTAATGAAATGAGGCTTGCAAGGGAGACCAAAAAGCAATAAAAAGGATTTTGGTGGCATGTTAAAAGCAAAAGAAAAGTTAAAAGATGCCACAGGATTTTTACAGGATGAAAACGGTGAAGTGGTCAAAAATTATGTTGTTGTAGCAGTTTTTGTTCTGACCTTAAGGCCGGGATCACACTTGCAAGAAATTTGCACGAGTCTCGCATCTCAATACCCGCCACTGCCGCCGGTGTTTCGGACCGGAGTGCTCAGCTGCATAGAAATACATGCATCCGCATGCTCCGGTCCCGAGTGCCGGGTATTGAGATGCAAGACACGAGCGAGTTTCTCACGAGTGTGATCCCGGGCTTAGTCAGATATGCTGGATCACCAGTGAGGCCAAATTAAGAGATAAGGCCCTGAAATAACGAGCGCTCGGAGAAAAGAATTCACACGTGATCAAGTCCATTTTATGTTGATTCACACAAGAATGCTGTTTCTTATACCATTTATATCAATGTAACTCATGTATCCCATCGCTACCAGGGTCATGATGACTTATTTACCTTGTATCCAAAATATGTCTGACACACTGAGAGGACACCTGTCACATTCAGAGACACAGTGCTCTCTCGGCCGATCAGTCCATCTGCCACCCAGCATAGCCAGCCCCCTAGTTGCAGGCTTTGAGGGCGGCATGCCCACGTTTAAGATGCCTGTTCCAAAGTGTAGGGGAGGAAACTTTGAACGTAGGTAAATTGGCCACATACTACTGTTATAAGATCACTCAGGTTGGATTTATCTAAAATTACATTTGTTTAAACATTAGAAACCACTTAGTGTGACAAATAATCAACAAGAGACATCTGAAAGGGGGCAAAGAACATACGGTACATTAAAACCTTCAGCTTTTTAAGTCACGCTAGAGTTCTGAAATTATCAGCAATACTCACGCTAAAGAGAGTTGCCTATTTGTGAAATACATAGTAAGTCCTTATGCTGTCATATGTAAAGGAGGATTCCTTACTCCATGAACCAGAAATACATTTTTAAAGTTACTTACTCTTCATACTTTTCCGTGTCATCCTTCTCAAATGACTGCTTCAGATATTACTAGCTACAGTCAGAAAACAGCTGTCATTTTCAGCGATGAAAGGCAACTATGTCGTTTACCATAACACGGTTTGCCAAGATACAGGAATTCAAATTACTAGACGTCACCTTTCACATGAATGACTACAGAAGACTGGGGGCGAACACATGGCGCAGTGTATTACACGTACAGTGCTGTGGAGAACAACGCTAAAAGGGAGGAGATACCCGGATCTAAGGAAAATTCCAACCCAAACTCTATTTTCTATTTTTGATTGGAAAGAAATAAGATTTTTTTCAGCATGTTATAAAATTCAAGTAAGATACGCCATTCATATTTGCCATTTCGCTTTTTGTCTTGTTTTTGGCGGTTTTCATTTGCGCTTTAAAAAAAAAAAAAGTAAATTAATAAGTATTAAGTCTATTTTATGAGCTGGCTGTGTTTTTTTTGGTCCTTTTAGGCTATGTGCACACGTAAGAAAAGAGGTGCAGAATTTTCTGCACAAAATCCGCAGCTCCTGGCAGTAAACGCAGCCGCAGATTTGCCGCGGTTTTTATGCGGAATTGCTGCGGATTTTGTGCGGTTTTTGCCACTGCGGAATTTTAACATGGAGGGGTGCAGAAACGCTGCAGATCCGCACGTGACATGCACTTCTATGAAATCGGCAAACAATTCCGCACTGATTTTTCTGCACCATGTGAACAGCTTTTTTATTTCCCATTAACCGACATTGTACTGTACATCACAGTGCGGATCTGCTGCGTTTCTGCGCGGCAAGATCCGCTGCGGATCCGCATCGTGTGCACATAACCTTATGCTCGCCGTTGTGGGTTGGGCTTTTCAGATGTCTTTGGCGGATTCATCAGTTGTGACTTTTCAAAAAGTTGCTAAATTTGCCACAAATGTACTCCAGTCCCACCCCAGTAACGACTTTACAATAGAAAGTAACAAAACATGTAAAATAAAAGCCATTTTTTCTTTTGCGCAAAAATCATGAACCACAGACGCCATTGTGAAACATGTGACGCAAGAAAACAAAATGTTTAAATCCCACATGTCAATAAAAAGAAACACTTACAAAACAGACTTCAAAATGATCAATCGGGCCCTTCATGTTGTGGTCATGAATTCATTTGTTCATTGTTCATAACTAAATCCAGTCTTATTTTTCTTGTATACAGTCACCTAAGGCCTAAATCAGACATCAGTGATTTCCCTCACATGCACAAAAGTGGATTTACATCAGAGTTTTGGGTCAGATCTTGATCAGTGTGTCAATCTTCACAAAGTTTCATTAAAATTTCTAGCATGAAAAAAAACAAAACACAATGATGGATGTTTCTCAAGCTGCTCCTGATAGTCAGTTAAAACCAGACAGCACAGAGAGGGCATCTAAGTGATGTCCGATTATTTCATGGACCCATAGTCTTACACTACATTGGAGAGTTTGATCTGTGACTCTGTTCAAAAATCAGACAAGTCTACGTGCTTTGGTACGGATCACTTAGTCTGCAAAAATATACGAGCATGTGAACACCCCCATAGCCTATAATAAGTACACATTATTTATAAAAAAAAAAAATAGATAGAACTCGTGCGAGAAAAAAAAGAAAAAGAAAAAAAACAGGACGTCTGGATGAGCCGTAACATGCGTCAGGAAGCATCACCATTAGGGACTGCATCTCTCAGCGTACTAAGCCCAATAATCCTTCATGCTAGCCTATACACAGACACACACCACTGGTGACATGCAAGCAGCTTACTAGGACAGCGGCTTTCTGCCTGTCACCAGCACTGCACAAGTGCTCATATCCTACTACAGCGACATATAGGGATAGTAAGCCGCTAGGATAAGATATTAGCTAATTTATAGCTAAAGTATTTGCAGCATTTATTACACAGATGTTGGCATTTACCTGCAGATATCAGCTCTTCTCTGTCAACTGTGTCTGAACGGTCCAGGAGATGTGGAATTTGCTTTTTTTTCCCTGCCAGTCAGCATTTCTAGCTATAGCTATATTTTAATGGAGAAATTAGTCTAGAGTGATTACATTCTCTACATAAATGTTGTTTTCTTTTGTAAAAAGCTGATAAACACTGCAGGTGTAAAGGGTTATGCTCATCATATTAAATGATAACATGTCAAAGTGCTTGTAAAATAAGCAACTTTATCATCATTTTCTTGCTATTTAAAATCTTCTCAATTCTCAAGAAACAAAGGATTTTCAATTCTATTGTCTCCAGCTCATTGACTAGTTTACCAGCAGGGCAGTGGAGACGGTAAGCAAAATCTGTTTACATGGCATACGTTTAACTGATAAATTTACTGTAGTAAAATGGTAACATCAGGCTTTTCATTACCATACAATATTCAAGCTATTTAGATAGAACATAAAATAAAAATTTTCATGTTCACTGTAAAAGTTCAGAGGTGAGTGAGGGCTGCAGGCATTCCTTCCCAGTGACTTTTTCGTCTAATATGTAGAAGAGGAACTTCACTACCGAGCATGTACATAAAGTGCAGAACAGATTCATCTCAACTAAAAGAGAGATCCTTAGATGTCAAATGGGTTAAATCTTAGCCTAAGTCTTAGGCTATGTGCACACATAAGAAAAGAGGTGCAGAATTTTCTGCACAAAATCCGCAGCTCCTGGCAGAATCCGCAGCCGCGGATTTGCTGCGGTTTTTATGCGGATTTTGTGCGTTTTTTTATGCGGAATTGCTGCAGATTTTGTGTGGATTTTCGCACTGCAGATTTTTATCATGGAGGGGTGCAGAGACGCTGCAGATCTGCACAAAAAAGTGACATGCACTTCTTTGAAATCCGCAGCAATTCCGCACTGAGTTTTCCACACCATGTGCACAGCTTTTTTTTTTTTTTTTACATTGTACTGTAAATCACAGTGCGGATCTGCAGCGTTTCTGCGCAGAAAAAAAACGCTGCGGATCCGCACTAAATCCGCATCGCGTGCACATAGCCTTAAACAAGATGCACCTGCCTTGCTTTAACTAAAAACCACCAGGTGTGTCAGTGTGCTGAATGAAGCAGACTGTCCTGCAGGTGAGTATCCAGCCAAAATGTGAGCTGTAGCTTGGAGAGAGACATGCCAGAGTCTCTCTCTGAATGAAGACTGCATGGTCAGCTAGGAAAGTGTATATATAATTTAGGTGGAGCCCAACTCTCAGGTTATGCTTATAATTTAATGTGCAGTACATACAACAGACCATTTTGGGAGCTTCTTTCGAGGAACGCAAACAAAAATTGCAATGGCAGTTTTAGAGCCAGTTGGTTGTAAGACAAGTAGGACTAAAAAGGTTTGGCACTGCTCCTCATACAAATTAATCTACATTTCAATGTGGTTATCAAAAGTAATATTTTTGGTTGTCAGTTATTTTAAAGGGAACCTGTCACCAGACATTACGCTGTTAACCTGCAGATATGTGGTTAATCTGCAGGTTAAGGCTACTTTCAGACATAGCGCATTTTTGAGCGCTATTTTGCGGGCGCTTTTCAAAAATGCGCAATGTCATTTTCGTCTGCCGGCAAAGTGAATGAGAAATTCACTTTGCCGTTCAGACACACCGCAAAAAAACGCGGCGCTTTTGTCTGCAAACACGCCGGCGTAAAAAGAATTGACATGTCAATTCTTTACGCAGCAGCGTGTCTGCGTATCCCCCTAGGGCCCCATATTAACGTGCACACACAGCGCCTTTGTCCTGGGTGTCGGCGTCTTTGTACGGAGGGGTTGACACCCAGGACCGGACGTGACGTCGGACAGGAAGAGGGAAGCCCCCGCCCCCCAGTGAAGCAGCATGGAGTGTGAGTGTGAGTGTGAGTGTGTGTGTGTGTGTGTGTGTGTGTGTGTGTGTGTGTGTGTGTGTGTGTGTGTGTGTGTGTGTGTGTGTGTGTGTGTGTGTAGCGACGCTGCAGCGATAGCGACAACGATGCCGATCGCTGCAGCGTCGCTGTTTGATCGCTGGGGAGCTGTCACACAGACCGCTCTCCAGCGACCAAGGATGCCGAGGCCCCCGGGTAACCAGAGTAAACATCGGGTTACTAAGCGCAGGGCCGCGCTTAGTAACCCGATGTTTACCCTGGTTACCAGCGTAAAAGTAAAAAAAAACAAACAGTACATGCTCACCTGCGCGTCCCCCAGCCTCTGCTTCCTGACACTGACTGAGCTCCGGCCTTAACAGCACAGCGGTGACGTCACCGCTCTGCTTTCACTTTCACTTTAGGGCCGGCGCTCAGTCACTTTGATACGTGGCACGTGGCACTGAAATACGTGGCACTGAAATACGTGGCACGTGGCACTGAAATACGTGGCACGTGGCACTGAAATACGTGGCACTGAAATACGTGGCACTGAAATACGTGGCACTGAAATACGTGGCACTGAAATACGTGGCACTTAAATACGTGGCACTTAAATACGTGGCACTTAAATACGTGGCACTTAAATACGTGGCACTTAGGCTATGTTCACATTTGCGTTGTGCGCCGCATGCGTCCTTTTTTTGATTGATTTTGGACGCAGCAAAAATGCAACTTGCTGCGTCCTCTGCGGCCGGATGCGTGCGCTGCAGTGACGCATGCGGCCGGCGCAAAACGCAAGTGCGACGCATGTCCATGCGCCCCCATGTTAAATATAGGGGCACATGACGCATGCGGCGCCCGACGCTGCGGCGCAGACCGCAAATGTGAACGTAGACTTAAATAGCTAGATAGAGCTGGATCCGCGGGCTGTGATCTGGCCTACGCTCAGCACTCTGTGGAGCGCTGTCATTCAAAACACGTCCACTCATTTTGGTGTTTAGTCCCAAAATGGAGGATGGAAGAAGAAAAGGGTTGGACAAGGAAATGACATTTCTTTTTTTTTTCCCCCACTGCAGTTAAAGCTTTATTTGTGTCAAACACAGACAATCTGCAGAGAAAACTGCATAAAAAACCGCACTAAAAACCGCATCAAAAACCGCATCAAAAACCGCACCAAAAACGCACCTGCGTTTTCTGCCAAGAGCTGCGGTTTTTGTCCTGAAAAAAAAGGATTGAAATCAGGATCGTGTGAACATACCCTTACCGTACAGGGTTACGAGGGGGGGCGTCTGACTGACGCCTGCCCTAGTAACCTGGGGTTAGTGACAGTGGGGTTAGTAAACCCCAGCTGATGTCTGTTCCGCTTGCTGAGGCGTCTTTGGCTCAAGGCCATTGCAGCTGGCAGAATCGACATGATGTTAACTCCAGTGTGTATTGTATTCTGAGTCATAAAGACAGGAAATGACCTCAATGACTCTTTTTTTCCCCTTTTTTTTTTTTCAAACAAACTTTATTTTCAGTACACAATGCTGAAAAAAACGCAGCTGCAAAAAACGCAGCAAAAAACGCTGTGTGTGAAAGCAGCTGCGTTTTTTGCCTGCGTAAAAAAACGCAGGTAAAGCAGCAGCAAAATACGCGCGCGTAAAAATACGCAGCAAATATGCTGTGTGTGAAAGTAGCCTAACACAGTGTTCTTATACCGTCTGGCACCAGCACGCAGCCGAAGGCAGTGGGGAGAAAATTATCTTTATTCTCCCCGCCAGCAGTCAAAGGGGCGGGTGCAGAATAAGAATTTTCTGCCCGCTTCATACGGCTGCGTGCAGGCGCCGGACAGCATAATAACGCTGTTTTTTTTTTTTTTTTAAATCAGATATTTTTTATTGTACATACCAAATACAACAGTATCCATACAAATAAACAAGGTACATTTGTGTTTTTGTTTTAAAAGAAACAACCCTCCCCCCTCCCCTCTAAAGACCCATCTCCGACCAAACATTACACCTGGAAAGAAGAGAAAACAAAAAAAAAAAAAAAAGGACAATACACACATACTATAATATTTGCAACTTTTTATCACAATCTCTGTCAATACGAGATAGAGAGCCACATGTCGCCGAACAGCATAAGAAACAGTATGTATCAGTATTACGCCCTCTCCACAAGTCCCTCCATGCCACTTCTTTCAAATAACTACCAAACGCTGTCAAATTCCCCTCCTTCCTCAACATAGCATGCTGCCCCCTATCCCAATGATCGTCAATGACATTGCCAACATCCCCCACTATGAGCAACGGGACTCCTCCCCACCTGCCAGATAAATTTAGGATTTCCTGTAGTTTTTTCCCCCCGAGAACGGTGGAGGAATATACACTGACACGACACATATCAGTCTAGCTAACACCTTACACACAAGAAATACATACTGTCCATCACTATCTATTACCACCTCCACCTCCTCGAACGGAACACTTGTATGCACGAGGATTGACACTCCCCTGGCGTAGGTCGAGAATGTCGCATGGTAGGCCTTCCTCACCCATCTTTTATGCAATATACCCGTTTTTCCTTTTAGTAAGTGAGTTTCTTGAAGGCACACCAGCGAGGGTCTCTGTTTTACAATATATTGCAGAACAGCCTTACGTTTTGTATCATTGGATAGACCTCTAATATTCCAGCTCAAAATTTTAACTCTATCTCCCATCATTTTGCATAATAGTTAACCATCTCTTCCTCTTTCCATTGGTCTTCTTTACCCCCCTAAACTGGGCCCTCTTACCCAAACCTCCCCCCCAAGCCCTCATTATTACAAAATAACCCCTAACCCTACCCTTCCCTTCCCTCAATAACTTCCTCCCCCAAAACGTTATAACAGACAACGTACAATCTCCTACTCCCTCTCTGTATGAGAAAGGGGAACGCGCTGTTGCTATCCCAGCAGTGGCTCAGAAGCCGATATCAACCAACAGTAGATTTCCCACTATCTTCCATTCGTTCCTCCCCCCCCCCCTTTAGAAACAGGATGTATAAACATTTGCGCCGCCGAACACAACCTTAGCGCCTAAGAACCATACATCAAATTCATTCAGTAGCCAATCAGTATTAACCATCAACTCGATTTTCCTCCCCCCAACCTATCACAATAGCCAGAAGACCACATTTGACCCTCCTCAGCGGTTCTTTTCTGCTCCAATACGTTTTGCATTCAAGTCCAGCCAATGTGATACTTCCTCAGGATTTTGAAAAAAGTGAACCCTGTCCATGGCCACCACACGTAATTTAGCCGGATACAGCATAGAATAAACCAGACCCAGTTCACGTAAGCGTCTTTTAGCCTCTCCAAACTTCATCCTGAGCTTCTGTACAATTGTAGAATAGTCAGGATATATAGATACTCGGTTGCCGTCAATAGACAGTACCTCCATATTCCTGGCCCTCCTTAGCAGAATATCCCGGTCTCTGTAATTCAGGATTTTAGCTAGAAAGGTCCGTGGGGCGGAGCCAGGGGGCAGAGGTCTGGTCGGCACCCGGTGAGCTCTTTCGACCGCAAAAAGTTAAGTGAGACTGTCCCCTCCAACCTTAGTTTTCAGCCGTGTCTCTATAAACTCAGTGGGGTTATTTCCTTCTGTCTTTTCAGGCACACCAATAATTCTCAAGTTGTTCCTGCGCGAACGATTCTCCAAATCGTCAGTTTTAAGCTCCAACTCCGCTATGCGCTGGACATATTTTTTCTCTCTCTTTGCCAGTTCAGCAATCTGATCCTCCGCTCCTCCCACACGTTCCTCCAACAATTCAACTCTCCCCTCCATCTTATGCATAGCTGAGCGAAAAGAGGCAACTTCCCCCCCTAAGGTCATCCACCTGGACAGTTAAGGTTGTCAAAGCAGACTTACAGAACATGACCGCAGAAAAGATATCCTTCAGGGTCGGCTCCCCAGTTTCATCAGCACACACATTCCCCATTTGAGCAGCATATTTCGGGGTCAGCTCAGCTAACTCAGTCAGTGGGGCATTTCCCATAACTGGAACATTGCTGGGTGTCATGGGGCATCCGCTCATCCTCCCCTCTGCCTGTGCCCCAGCCTGCTCACACACCTGTTCCCCTGAGTCCGCCGCTCCTCCTGACCCCTCTCCACCGGCTCCCTGCATCAGCTGTACTGCACCTTCTGTCCTGGCAAATTGCTCCAGTCTGGCGATCACCTCCAGCCGCTTCTGATAGGCAGCGCTTGCTTTTGCCGCCTCTTCCACAGCGCTGTCGGCACCATCCTGGGAGCGCGTGCTGCCCGCCATCCCGACCTCCTTCTGCCTCTTGCGAGTCATTCTGTGGCTTCCTCGCTGTGCGACTGGTGCCCACCGCTCCCCGGATACTCAGGGACTCCTCCACCGGTAATTGGCGTTCGGCAGCGCCTCTAATATTAGCGCCGCTCTCCTTGCTGCTGGAGAGCACGCTGCAGTAATGGCTGCTGTTTCCCGGGTGCCGCCCGCCGCTCCGGACCCAGCACCTGTACCTCAGCGTTCCACAGCGCTCCCGCCTCAGCGCAGGTGTCCGCTCCCTCCAGGGGAGATGTGTCCGGCTTCAGCAACCGCCGGCACCGCGTCCCTGTGTAGTGGAACACGCGCCCAAGATGGCCGCTGCAGCCCGGGGATAACACTGCCCGTCCAGGCCACTTCACTTCCCGGCGTCTCCGGGCTCCCAAACCGCCGCTTTCAGGGGGTCGCCGGTCTCCTGGGATACTAAGGGCACCTCTCCAGCCGGTGCAGCCGGTGAAACGGGAATTTATGGCAGGATTCTGTTCAGAATAACCGGAGCTCTCATAATCACGCTGTTAACTTGCAGATTAACTGCATATCTGTAGGTTACCAACATTATTTCTAGTGACAGGTTCCCTTTAACAATCATGGTTAGTCTAACAAATCGCTGAAATGGCCACTGAATCCAAGCTTCTGCTACTAACACTGAAGTACACTGGCTAATTTTCATTGTGCTGATCCGTACAGGTTTAAAAATATATATATTTTCAATTTGTTGAATGAAAAGCACAATGACACCAGACAAATAATAAGTTACATTAATTTCTTGTTATAAATTGTACTAGCAAAAAGTGAGCACAATAAGAGTTAACACAATAGAGAGTACTAATGCAATCGGCAAGTAATCCATTGAAACAACACCTAACATTTACATTGCTGCTCTCTGCTCATTATGCAGGCTTTTGGTTAAATAATGAACAAAATGTATTACAGACGCTGAAGAGAATCCCAAAATTATAAAACAACCCGAAAAGCCCAAAGGAGAGAAAACCGAAAGAAGGATAATATTGACAATTCTAAAGGGCACAGTCTGACGGAGGCTGTTCTTGCTACACCTGATCAAATATGCACCATGCAAGGGGTGGGAGAGGGGATCAGACTATCGGAAACGACATCCGTATAGAGTATAATGCAATCTAAGGGGAGCACACCACTGGAAAAGACTGAACGCCCATGGTAAATTGAATAAATTCTTGTAATCAGTTCCGCTCCCTCGTAATCTAGGCTTACAGATTCATAGAAATTCCCGATGTGGCTGGACCTGGTCCATTTACACATGGGCTATTCCCATAACACTGTACTGGGCATGATCATGTATGATAGCACCGCAGAGCTGTCAGCAGACGAACAAGAGCTGTCAGAAGACGAACTGCTTCACTAGGCCACCTATAGAAAAGGGTCTACAAGACATAACCAAAAATGGCTGGCCATCCTAAGATACCATCTTTAAAATTTGATAATTTATGCAGTTCTCAAAAGCATTATTTAAGCCTTCCTTAAAGTGGTTTTCCAGCCTTAGGGCGCAAGTCTCCTGTCACTATGTGAAATATGTAAATCGCCCTCTCCTGGTGCCCGAGAAACCTTACAGCGCAGATTCACAAGTCTGCATTCATATAGAATGACTGCACAGTTATAGCCTAAGGTCAGACAACCCCTTTAAGGACCAGGTTTGTTTGTTACTTATTGAGCCAGATTTTCAAGATTCTGGCTATAGTATGGCTATAGTTAATAACAATGGTGTAACATTTATGCAGCCAAGTAATGAAACTTTTTTGTAACATTCTTCTATATTTATGTGGTAAGAATAGGACACCAAGATTTGAAGAAAAAGAACAGTTTTGGAATTTTTTTATACATACCGTACATATATTTCAACCTCAATATACGGTAGGTCTCATGATATATATACACATTTATTCATATATCGTATTTTGCGGATTATAAGACGTACCCCAAATTTTGTGGAAAAAAAAGTTAATAAAATGATTGCGCTTCGTATAATCCATGTGTCTTATTGCTTAAAGGGGGTGCAGCTACAGTGGAGCAGGGTCGCTGCTGGCTGAAGCAGAAGTCAGGCGATTCTGCGAACCCCAGGCTGAGAAGGGGTGCTCAGAGGTGCGGGACTACGGGTGTTCAGCCGACATTTTGTGAAAGCCCAGAGCCCCTGCACGTCCATGGTTTACATTGCAGTGGACTACAGGAAAATCGCCACCAGTGGCAGCGCATGCGCAATTTGAGATCTCCCGACTTCTTACCGGTAAGTAACCAAGTCTCTCTCGATCCCGCATGACCGCACCATGTGAAAATTCCAAAGAAATAAAAAAATCATGGAAGGGTGGGACCACAGCCTGTAGAGCCTTTCTCCCAAAGGTAAGGTCAGAAGAGGAACTCCTATCCAGTCTATAAATAATTATAGAAAGTGGAAGGAGAAGACCAGGTTGTCACCATACAAATCTGCTCAATTGAAACATCCGATCTCTACGCCTATGACGTTGCCACAGCCCTTATGGAGTGAGTCTTCAAATCTTCTGGAACTGCTTTGCCACTTTGAAGCACAATTGTGCACTTTGAAGCCTTAAGATCTTTCCTGGGTCTCTGGAAGGATACAAATAATGAACTATCCTTCTTCCAAGCTTCTGTAACAGACAGGTATCTAACTAGACATTTTTAAACATCTAGAGTATGAAGTTCTTCTTCTGTTTTTGGGGGGCTACGGAAAAAAGGAAGACGGACTACGGTACCTCCTGTGTTCTATGAAATTGGGAAGCTACTTTAGGTAGGTAGGTAGGTTGGATCAGGCTTCAAAATGACTGTCTTCTAGGATTTGCATACATGGTGGAACTATAGAAAGGGGCTGCATACCACTGACCCTACAATCAGATGTTAAAGCTACTAGGATGGCCATTTTAAGTGAAAGAATCTTAAGAAACTCTATAGGCTCCAATGGCATATTTGTCATGTTTGTTAGGACCAAATTTAAATCCCATGGCGCTAAGCTTTCTAGCAAAATGGATCTAGATATAGATGAAGATCTGATAAAGGTCGAGACCCAATGATTTTTTTGCCAAGTCACAAACATACGGAGCTGCCAGTGCTGACACCTGGACTTTAAAGGGTACTGGAGGACAGGCCTAACTCCAGAATACGAATAACTGGTTGCCCCATCCCCTCTATTCTATGAAAACTTCCTCCAAGTTCTTGGAGATTTTTTTCAGTAGCTGCTTTTCTACTCTGAAGTAGGGTGGAAATAAGATTAGGCGAAACCCCGTTTTTTTTCTTAAAAGTGGCTTCTCAAATTTCACGCCGCTAATGTAGCTACTTGTGGATAGTGCACCAGCCCCTATGAGAGAAGATTTGGAATCTCTGGAAGCACACGTTTCGGTGACAGACATTAACCATGAAAACCATGGTCTTCTGGGCTAAAAGGGAGCTATCAGAATAATTCTTGCTGTGTCTTCCCTGATCTTTGTTAAAACTAATGGGAATAGGGCTACTGGTGGAAAGGCGTACCCTAGGTCATAATCCCACAGGATCAGGAAGGCATCTACCACTTGGGGACCCTCCCTGGGATTCAGAGAACAGAATCTGATCACTTTTTTTTTGTTCTATTGACAAACAGATCTATATCTGGGAGGCCCCACATCTGTACTATCTGGCTGAAGATTTAGCTCTCAGTTCCCTTGTCTAAGGCTGTTGCAGTTTAGGAAGCCCTCCTTGATGTTTTCTTTTAGGCTATGTGCCCAAGTTGCAGAAATGCTGCGGAAATGCCTGCAGCATTTCCGCAACTGCCTGCTGCAGGTCAAACGCATGCGGAATTTGCATTCGTTTTCTGGCAAAACACAAGCGTTTTGCCAGCGTTTTTAGCTTGCAGAATGCTTGCGTTTTCCAAGCGATTTGAAGCATCGCTTGGAAAAGTGACTGACAGGCTGGTCACACAAGCATAGTGCTTGACAAGTGTGACCAACTTTTTACTATTGATGCTGCCTATGCAACATCAATGGTAAAAGATAGAATGTAAAATATATATATATATATATACATATACATATATATATATATATACATATATATATATATACATATATATATATATACATACATACATACATACATACATACATACATACATACATATATATATATATATATATACACACACATACACATACTCACCTTCCGACAGCCTCCGATCTCCTCAGCGGCGCTCCCGGTACGTTCCGTTCCCAGGGATGCTTTGCGTGAAGGACCTTTGTGACGTCACGGTAACGTGACCGCAACGTCATCCCAGGTGATTCGCGCAATACATCACTGGGAACGGAAGCCGCCGCGTGCACCGCTGAGAGCCGGGAGGACTCCGAGGGCCATCAGAAGGTGAGGATATCACTATTTTGTATTTTAATTCTTGTTTTTACAGAAATGAGGAGACTCTCCTCAAGACCCGGGTACCATCCGCACATGAAGCGCTCACTTTACGCATGGCGGGCATAGCCACATGCGTAAAGTGAGCGTGTCAATGCAATCCTTTGGAAGCGGAATCGCCGCGATTCTGCAGAAATAATGAACATGCTGTGGATTATACCGCTATGCGATTCCGCAGCGGGAAAATCTGCAGTATGGGCACAGCAACTGCGGAATCCCATAAGATTGCATGGGAATGTGGTTTTTAAGCGTTTCCGCTGCCGCAAAAAAACGCGGCAGAAGCGCATAAAAAACGCAACGTGGGCACACAGCCTTATACTAACTCCATTAGTTGAAATAAGCAACCTGCCACCACCACCTACAATTTTCAGGTACGCCAACCCTGCTAACCTTTTTCCTCGTCAAGAACAAGAAACCAATTGATGTGAGGGAAGGGTACCGCCTTTTTATCCTGTAGAATTCCCTGTCCTTGAAGGGTGAATCCCCTCTCATGGTGCTGTCATGGGTGATCGAGAAATCATTTGTTTTTAGCGTGGCCATATTCTGAGCCATGCACCATGCATTTTACAATTTTCTGTCAATGGATCTATGTGAGGGCTTTTTTTTTTTTTTTTTTTTTTCAGGACGAGATGTTTTCACCAATACCATTTTTTGGGTACATACAATTTTTTTGTGAGGCTAGACTAGCAAAACCCATCAATTCTGTTTTGTTTTTTTTTGTTTCCTTATGGCGTGCACCATATGGGATAAATACAAGGTGGGCCATTTATATGGATACACCGAAATAAAACGGGAATGGTTGGTGATATCAACTTCCTGTTTGTGGCACATTAGTATATGGGAGGGGGAAAACTTTTCAAGATGGGTGGTGACCATGGCGGCCATTTTGAAGCTGGCCATTTTTTAATGCAAATAAATGGCCCACAAAGTTGTATCCATATAAATGGCCCACCCTGTATGTTGATTTTAGAACATCAATCCTAGCAGTTACAGCAGGAGCCTGGCTGTAACAGTCAGACCCCTGTAGCCGATAGCACCAGTGGAGAAGCTGTACTGTGCGACCAGCATGACATATATCCATCATAGAGCACTAAATGACATGTCAGAGCTGATATAGCCGTCAATCAGTGTTAAGGGGTTAAATCAATACATCTTAAAAACTTTTATATCTCATGAGATAACAATTCCTAGACATCTTTTATTAGAATTCTGTTCAAATTTCTGGGGCGTATAACTTTGGATCTATATAGGGAAGAAAAAAAAAAAAAAGGGCTTACAAAAGGGTATTATACGTTCAGTGTGGCCTTAATCAATCTTACACTGTCCAATCGGTCCTGACTAGAGGAGCGAATATTTAAAGATTCGGTGTGGATTACGATCAGCGTATTTGCAATATTCAGCGAAAATAGATGAAAGGCATTTGGAGTCCAGACGAGCAAATATGTTTGGAAACGATCATCAAACAAAATCGGCACGAATACAGTACAAATATGGCAAATTTGTCTTCGGCTATCGTTTTCCGAACATATTCGCTCATCTCTAGTCCTGACAGGGTCAGTGACACGCCTATGATTATATTGACAACTGGGTGTTACTATTCACCTTCTCAAACTTTAGATAGGAATAATAGAAATCTGCATTGTAACGTTCCTTTAACCCCTTCATGACCCAGCCTATTTTGGCCTTAATGACCTTGCCGTTTTTTGCAATTCTGACCAGTGTCCCTTTATGAGGTAATAACTCAGGAACGCTTCAACGGATCCTAGCGATTCTGAGATTGTTTTTTCATGACATATTGGGCTTCATGTTAGTGGTAAATTTAGGTCGATAATTTCTGAGTTTATTTGTGAAAAAAACGGAAATTTGGCAAAAATTTTGAAAATTTTCACATTTTGAATTTTTATTCTGTTAAACCAGAGAGTTATGTGACACAAAATAGTTAATAAATAACATTTCCCACATGTCTACTTTACATCAGCACAATTTTGGAAACAAATTTTTTTTTTGCTAGGAAGTTATAAGGGTTAAAATTTGACCAGTGATTTCTCATTTTTACAACAAAATTTACAAAACCATTTTTTTAGGGACCACCTCACATTTGAAGTCAGTTTGAGGGTTCTATATGGCTGAAAATACCCAAAAGTGACACCATTCTAAAAACTGCACCCCTCAAGGTGCTCAAAACCACATTTAAGAAGTTTATTAACCCTTCAGGTGTTTCACAGCAGCAGAAGCAACATGGAAGTAAAAAATGAACATTTAACTTTTTAGTCACAAAAATGATCTTTTAGCAACAATTTTTTTATTTTCCCAAGGGTAAAAGGAGAAACTGGACACGAACGTTGTTGTCCAATTTGTCCTGAGTACGCTGATACCTCATATGTGGGGGTAAACCACTGTTTGGGCGCACGGCAGGGCTCGGAAGGGAAGGAGCGCCATTTGACTTTTTGAATGAAAAATTGGCTCCAATCTTTAGCGGACACCATGTCGCGTTTGGAGAGCCCCCGTGTGCCTAAACATTGGAGCTCCCCCACAAGTGACCCCATTTTGGAAACTAGACCCCCCAAGGAACTTATCTAGAAGCATAGTGAGCACTTATAACCCCCAGGTGCTTCACAAATTGATCCGTAAAAATGAAACAGTACTTTTTTTTCACAAAAAAATTATTTTAGCCTCAATTTTTTCATTTTCACATGGGCAACAGGATAAAATGGACCCTAAAATTTGTTGGGCAATTTCTCCTGAGTACGCCGATACCTCATATGTGGGGGTAAACCACTGTTTGGGTGCACGGCAAGGCTCGGAAGGGGAGGCGTGCCATTTGACTTTTTGAATGGAAAATTAGCTCCAATCGTTAGCGGACACCATGTCGCGTTTGGAGAGCCCCTGTGTGCCTAAACATTGGAGCTCCCCTACAAGTGACCCCATTTTGGAAACTAGACCTCCCAAGGAACTAATCTAGATGTGTGGTGAGCACTTTGAACCCCCAAGTGCTTCACAGAAGTTTATAACGCAGAGCCATGAAAATAAAAAATAATTTTTCTTTTCTCAAAAATGATTTTTTAGCCCACAATTTTTTATTTTCCCAAGGGTAACAAGAGAAATTGGACCCCAAAAGTTGTTGTCCAGTTTCTCCTGAGTACGCTGATACCCCATATGTGGGGGTAAACCACTGTTTGGGCACATGCCGGGGCTCGGAAGGGAAGTAGTGACGTTTTGAAATGCAGACTTTGATGGAATGCTCTGCGGGCGTCAGGTTGCGTTTGCAGAGCCCCTGATGTGCCTAAACAGTAGGAACTCCCCACAAGTGACTTCATTTGTGAAACTAGATCCCCCAAGGGAACTTATCTAGATGTGTGATGAGCACTTTGAACCCCCAAGTGCTTCACAGAAGTTTATAACGCAGAGCCGTGAAAATAATAAATGTGTTTCCTTTCCTCAAACATATTTTTTTAGCCCAGAATTTTTTATTTTCCCAAGGGTAACAGGAGAAATTTGACCCCAAAAGTTGTTGTCCAGTTTCTCCTGAGTACGCTGATACCCCATATGTGGGGGTAAACCACTGTTTGGGCACATGCCGGGGCTCGGAAGGGAAGTAGTGACGTTTTGGAATGCAGACTTTGATGGAATGGTCTGCGGGCATCATGTTACGTTTGCAGAGCCCCTGATATGCCTAAACAGTAGAAACCCCCCACAAGTGACCCCATTTTGGAAACTTTCTTTCTTTCTTTTGGAATCTTTTCTTTCCTCAAAAAAGATGTTTTAGCAAGCAATTTTTTATTTTCACAAGGGTAACAGGAGAAATTAGACCCCAATATTTGTTGCCCAGTTTGTCCTGAGTACGCTGGTACCCCATATGTGGGGGTAAACCACTGTTTGGGCGCACGTCGGGGCTTGGAAGGGAGGGAGCACCATTTGACTTTTTGAACGCAAGATTGGCTGGAATCAATGGTGGCGCCATGTTGCGTTTGGAGACCCCTGATGTGCCTAAACAGTGGAAACCCCTCAATTCTAACTTCAACACTAACCCCAACACACCCCTAATCCTAATCCCAACTGTAGCCATAACCCTAATCACAACCCTAACCCCAACACACCCCTAACCACAACCCTAACCCCAACACACCCGTAACCCTAATTCCAACCCTAACCCTAATCCTAACCCTAATCCCAACCCTAACCCTAATCCCAACCCTAACCACAACTGTAACCCCAACACACCCCTAACCCTATCCGTAACCCTAACCACAAGCCTAATCTTAACACTATTTCCAACCCTAGCCCTAATTCCAACCCTAACTCTAATTCCAACCCTAACCCTAAGGCTATGTGCCCACGTTGCGGATTCGTGTGAGATTTTTCCGCACGATTTTTGAAAAATCTGCAGGTAAAAGGCACTGCGTTTTACCTGCGGATTTCCAGTGTTTTTTTGTGCGGATTTTACCTGCGGATTCCTATTGAGGAACAGGTGTAAAACACTGCGGAATCCGCACAAAGAATTGACATGCTGCGGAAAATACAACGCAGCGTTTCTGCACGGAATTTTCCGCACCATGGGCACAGCGGATTTGGTTTTCCATAGGTGTACATGGTACTGTAAACCTGATGGAAAACTGCTACGAATTCGCAGTGGCCAATCCGCTGTGGATCCGCGGCCAATCCGCAGCCAAATCCGCACTGTGTGCACATGCCATAACCCTACCCCAACCCCTAACCCTACCCCTACCCCTACCACTAACCCTAGTTCTAACCCTAACCCTAGTGGAAAAAGAAAAAAAATATTTTCTTTATTTCATTATTGTACCTACCTATGGGGGTGATAAAGGGGGGGGGGGGGGTTATTTATTATTTTTTTATTTTGATCGCTGTGATAGAACCTATCACAGCGATCAAAATGTACTTGTAACGAATCTGCCGGCCGGCAGATTCGGCGGGCGCACCGCGCATGCGCCCGCCATTTTGGAAGATGGCGGCGCCCATGGAGAAGACGGATGCACACCAGGAGCCTCGGTAAGTATAAGGGGGGGGAGATCGGGGCACGGGGGGGCGTCGGAGCACGGGGGGGTGGCATAGGTGCACGGGGGGAGCGGACAGGAGGACGTGGGAGCGGAGCACAAGACGGAGGGGAGCGGAGCACAGATCGGTGGCTTGGGGTGCGATCGGTGGGGTGGGGGGGTCACATAAGTGTTTCCAGCCATGGCCGATGATATTGCAGCATCGGCCATGGCTGGATTGTAATATTTCACCAGTTTTTTTAGGTGAAATATTACAAATCGCTCTGATTGGCTGTTGAAAGTGAAACAGCCAATCAGAGCGATCGTAGCCACGGGGGGGTGAAGCCACCCCCCCTGGGCTGAAGTACCACTCCCCCTGTCCCTGCAGATCGGGCGAAATTGGAGTTAACCCTTTCACCCGATCTGCAGGGACGCGATCATTCCATGACGCCACATAGGCGTCACAGGTCGGATTGGCACCGACTTTCATGACGCCTACGTGGCGTCAAAGGTCGGGAAGGGGTTAACCCTCCGTCAGGGGCAACTGATCTGGCAGGCGCAGCTCACTTAGTTTCATTTCTCTATTTTCAGTGGTTTGTCTGGGAAACACCATCCTCCCAGTACCTTCCTAACTTTAAAGGCTGTGTGAAACCTGAGAAGCCTCTTGTGCTGCAGAGCTGCAGGAGATCAGATATCAGTGTTTTGGCTTCTCAGGCTCATTGCCCCTGAACGCGTCACACATTTGACGATTAGAATTTGCTGTTTTTATTCATCCCAATTGTTTTTTTAGCTTGTTTTATGAATAGCTAGTGCTAAATTTGTGGATTTGTCATAAAAGGTTTTGTTAGAAATAAGATTGTGCTTCTCAGGCACATTGCGCCCTAACACATATTCTCTCTCTTGCTTCAGCTTTTCTTCTGAAATGGCGAGGAGAATATTTGACTTGTCCAATGCCCTTCATGTTGAGCAAGTGCAAAATATACTGATTGATGATGAGACAGACCTCTTACAGCTAGAAGATTTAGGGGAAGAAAGTGACATTGCTTCAGAAGATGATGTGGAAGAATGTCCAGATGTGTCTGATACAGATCAAGATGGAGAGAGTGAGGAGGATGCTCAAGACATAGAAACATATTACTTTTCTGGTTATTAAACATTTTTTTCCACCTGATTATGTGTATTCTCATTTATTACATTCCTATTAAGGTAACTGATCACTTTTAGAGCATTGAAATTTTTTAAAAAGGAAAATATAGCCAATTTTCTAGCCTGTGCCGGACAGGCGCAATGCCCCTAAACTCGTTATGAAACATATTGCCCCTGACGAAGGGTTAAGAAAAGGCACTTGAGAATTTATATTTTATAGAAAAATATAATTACATAGAAAAACAAATTGGACAGGTTCTCTTTAGATGTATGGATGTCAGGAAACTGCAGTCACTTTTTAGTCTGCAAAATAGAATACGCATTGTGACACACATCGTACTGTAAGAATCCCTCTAAAGACCCCGTCTCACTAAGCGATTTACCAACGATCACGACCAGCGATACGACCTGGCCGTGATCGTTGGTAAGTCGCTGTGTGGTCGCTGGGGAGCTGTCACACAGACCGCTCTCTCCAGCGACCAACGATCAGGGGAACGACTTCGGCATCGTTGAAACTGTCTTCAACGATGCCGAAGTCCCCCTGCAGCACCCGGGTAACCAGGGTAAACATCGGGTTACTAAGCGCAGGGCCGCGCTTAGTAACCCGATGTTTACCCTGGTTACCAAAAAAAACAAACAGTACATACTTGCCTTTCGGTGTCCGTCAGGTCCCTTTGCCGTCTGCTTCCTGCTCTGACTGAGCCCCCGTACAGTGAGAGCAGAGCGCAGCGGTGACGTCACTGCTGTGCTCTCACTTCTCACTGTACGGCCGGCAGTCAGTGAGAGCAGGAAGCAGACGGCAAGGGACCTGACGGACATCAGAAGGCGAGTATGTACTGTTTGTTTTTTTTTACATTTACGCTGGTAACAAGGGTAAACATCGGGTTACTAAGCGTGGCCCTGCGCTTAGTAACCCGATGTTTACCCTGGTTACCAGTGAAGACATCGCTGGATCGGTGTCACACACACCGATTCAGCGATGTCAGCGGGGCCTCAACGACCAAAAAAAGGTCCAGGCCATTCCGACACGACCAGCGATCTCGCAGCAGGGGCCTGATCGCTGGTACGTGTCACACATAGCGAGATCGCTACTGAGGTCGCTGTTGCGTCACAAAACTTGTGAGCAGATCTCGCTAGCGATCTCGCTATGTGAGACGGGGCCTTAAGTGTTCAACATAACTTTACAGATAGTGCTGTAAAAAAAAAAAAAAGAAAGAAAGTGATGTTTATAAATCCTGACGCCATGTGCAGCATTGTTTGCAAAGCACAAAGTATAACAGAACTAAATTTACAGAGGAACATCACCAAAGCCCATTCTCAGATCGAGCCTTGCTTCTACACTGCAGTATGGCAGGTGCAAATGCCATAAGGAATACTCTGACCTTTCTAAGCCACCTGCTACTGGAAATCTGTATTAGCCTCTAAGGACATGAGACGAAACAGAAAAAGACTCGTGCTGTCATTATGTTCACTAACATATGATCTTACATAACAAAAGAAAGAAAAAAAATTATATATATACACACACACACACACACACACGTACATACATATACATATATATATATATATATATATATATATACACACACACACTTTTTAATTAAAGTATAGTAGAATAGCAAACAAGTTACATTAGACATTTAGATTAAGATCAAGTTTAGTTTCACACCACCTCTCTAAACTGACGATTAATGGGAATCTTTCAGCATCTTTTGCTATGGAATCTGAAAGCAGCACGGTGTAGGGGCTGAGAACCTGATTTCAGCGATGTGTCACTTACTGGGCTTTTTGCTATTGTTCCAAGTTTTTGGGCTGTGTGGGCACTTATTTTTTGTGCCCTGTGCTGACGTTTCTACTGATCCCATTTGTGGGGAAGACACAATTATTGCCTGTTACTACATTGTTGTGGAAAGCAAAAAAAAAAAAAAAAGTGGTTTTTTGTTTGTTTTATTTTTAATTGGTCAAAAGGGAGGTGATAAACTTTTTTTTTTCCTTATTTTTAAAAACATTTTTTTAACTTATTACTGTATTTAATAGTCCCCTTACGGGAATTAAAGCTGTGATTGTCTTATCGCTTGTAGGGATTTTAGTGCACCAGGTTAGCTTTCACAGAAAAATCGTCATGACAAGCACGGAGGTCTTCAGCAGACCATCGACTGTAATGGCAACCCTTGGGCGGTCATGTCACAGGCACATGTTAAAAGCCCCAGTCAGAAACTGATGGCAGCATTTAACAGGTTAACAGCCGCGGGCAGATTAAATCAGCCATCATCTGCTTGGAAAGGAGCGGGCTCGGCATGCGTGCCACCCATCAAAGGCAGGAACACGACATAGAATGGAAAAGTCAGACGTCATGAAAGGGATAAAAAATGCACAGCACAAAGTTATATTTATGATTCTATGAATAAACAACAAAAACAAACAAAAACAGAAGTAAACTAGAAGGGAGACTCTAAATGGCTAAATATGCGATCTAACCAATAACTCACTGTAATACTTACATTTTATATTATTCAGGATGTCTTTCAGTTGGCTAAAATTGTGCAGCAAGGGGTCCTGCTCTTCATCCTAAAAGAGTGAAATAAAAATAGCCACCATTACTAGGAAGCCAAATCTCAGACTGAAATATAATTAGGTAAATGGATTAAAAAGAGAATGGGAAATGTAAAAGAAGGAGGATTCATTTCCCTACTACTGAATTCAACTTTTGGAATTTAGCCCCTTCCCAACATTCATGGTCGGCTGGTACTCATCGACCTTTGACGTATGGATAAGTCATGGCAATTTTGTGCGCACAAAGGCTGTGCACACGAGAGTTGCCGGGTGTCAGCTGATTCGGACAGCTGACACCCGGCACTCAGTACTGAAGCAGTGGCCACACCACTCCCGGGACTTTAACCCCCTAAATACTGGGATATCGATCACAGTATTTAGCAGGCAAGCAGAGGGATGGAGCCTTCTCTGCTCTCTAATCGGAATCATCGCGAGGGACCGATCGTTGCCATGGTGACCCGATGTTGTTACTTCCAGGTCACCAGAGCTAGCAAAATTGGTACAACATGCTCAGAGCAAGGTGTAGCAAGTTTGTCGGTGCAGCAAGTTTGTCGGTGTAGCACTGACAGTTTGTAAAGCATTGCAAAGTCGCTGCTTTGCTATGGTTTACAAATGATCAGACTGTAAAAAGTGAAAGTCCCATAGTGGGACAAAGTAAAGAAGTAAAAAAAAAAAATATGTCAAACTTAAAAATTCTATATACACAGACTCACATACATACACACCCATAAATACATTTTTATGGAAAAGAACAAAAAAATACACATATTTGGTATCGCCAAGTCCAGAACGATTCAACCTAAGACTGGCCCACTAGTTAACCACTTTAGTGTACAGCGCAAAAAGAAAGAAAAAAAAGGCAAAAAACTATGCTTTATCAGCATACTGCCGAACAAAAGGTGGAATAAAGCGCGATTAAAAAGATGAAAGTAAATAAAACTGGTATTGCTGAAAATGTCATGTAGTCCCACAAAAATCAAGCCGCCATACAGCTCCATCAGCAGAAAAATAAAAAAAAAAGAAATCATAGCTCTCAGAATAAACCAATGCAAAAATATTTATTCTATAAAATAGTTTTTAAAGTGTAAACTCACGAAAAATAGCGCTATTTTGAGAGAGAATTTTTTTCTGAATACTTGCTACGGCACAGGTGCCTGCTGAATGTGATTTTTTTTTAATTTTATTCTTCAAAACATATTATATTCAGTATGTAACATAGAGGACAGGTCACTGAGGGATCAGTGTTCTGTCATCAGCCATCAGTTTGAATAGCTAAGCAGAGCACCACATAGAGACACACACACCCCAGGCACGGGAATCTCTAACTAAACCAAGGGATCATTTTACTCAGTATAATGGCGCCAATCTGATACTGTCTGTAGGTTACTGAGCACTATCCGACTGACAGGTTCCTGTTAAGGGCATAAAATTCAAAAGTTTGAAAAAAGCTATTTTCACCAAATTTTCCAATTTTTGCAAATAAACACTAGTCATATAGAAAAAATTTTTAACAATATCGTGAAGTTGAATATGTCACGAGAAAACACCCTCAGAATCAGTGGGATCAGAAGCGTTCCAGAATTGTTACCTCAAAGTGGTCAGAATTGTAAAATTGGCCTGGTCATGAAAGTGAAAACTGGCTTGGGGTTGAAGTGTTAAGCGAAAACTGCATTGACATTCTCTTTCTGTGACCATGACATCATCACCGGTCCTTCTGCACCTCTGTTGCTGAAGAACACGTCCCCAGAGAAGACCAAAACAGGCTGTGTGATATGATAAGGCGTGTAATGACACAGCTCTGCTGTCCATGTCACAAAGATCTTGCTACTTGCATCCACGGTGATTAAGCGGGAAAGAAGCAGAACAGCACTTCTATGCATCTATGCAAGCATCAGAGAATAAGGCCCTAATAAGGCTACTTTCACACTAGCGTTTTTTTTCAATACGTCGCAATGCGTCCTTTTGGCAAAAAAACGCATCCTGCAAGAGTGCTTGCAGGATGCGTTTTTCCCCATTGACTAACATTAGCGACGCATTTGCGACGCATTGACACACGTCGCAACCGTCGTGCGACGGTTGCGCCGTGTTGTGGCGGACCGTCGGCTGCAAAAAATGCTACATGTAACATTTTTTGCTGCCGACGGTCCGCTTTTTCTGACCGCGCATGCGCGGCCGGAACTCCGCCCCTACCTCCCCGCACCTCACAATGGGGCAGCGGATGCGCTGGAAAAATGATAATTACTTACGGGTAATTTGATTTTCCAGATCCATGACAGCACTGGTACATGAGAGATGGTCCCGCCCCCAAGAACAGGAAACCTGCACAGGAGATAAAAGATGGGGGCGGCACCTCTCTCCTCAGTTTGTTTACAGAGAATGTAAGGTAACCGCTATGTTAGTTTTAGGCATATATAAATTATACTTAACTCTTAAGACTATTTATCTATTGTTATGTTAAGTGGTTATTACCCCATCTTTCGCTTGTGGTTTTTTTTTTTGTTTTTTTTTTGTTTTTGTTTTTAAGATTTTTTTTTTTTTTTTTTGTGAAACACACACCATCACCAAGATAGGGCGGGAACTAGAGCGGTGCTGTCATGGATCTGGAAAATCAAATTACCCGTAAGTAATTATCATTTTTTCCCTTCCCCATGACAGCACCGGTACATGAGAGGAAGAAATAGAAGGAACCTCTAGGGTGGGACAACGGCAGATAGTACTTTCCTACCAAAGGCAAGATCTGATAGCCCCAGATTTAATCTATAATGGCGGAAGAACGTAGAGGGTGAAGACCATACTGCTGCATTACAAATTTGCTCTATCGATGCATTTGCCCTCTCTGCCCAAGATGTGGAAATAGCCCTTGTAGAGTGGGCCGTAACACCAGGTGGAGGGACCTGTCCCGAAGAGGAATAGGAAAGTGATATAGCCATACGGAGCCAACGTGCAATAGTTGATTTTGTGGCCTTTTTTCCCGTTTGCCCCCTGAAAGGAGACAAAAAGGGCTGAAGACTGTCGCCATGGTTTTGTCACTTCTATATATTGAAGGCGGCAACGTCTAACGTCCAAGCAATGGAAGGTTTCTTCTCCCTGGGATTTTGGATTGGCACAAAATGAAGGCAAGACTATCTCCTTGTCCCTGTGAAATTTCGAGTTGACCTTTGGTAAGAAGGCCGGATCAGATTTTATAATTACCCTATCCTCCAGAATTGTAGTATAAGGAGGGTCAATAGATAAAGCCTGAAGCTCACTAATGCGTCTGGCAGAGGTAAGGGCAATCAGGAGAACTGTTTTTAAAGTTAGCGCTTTTTCCGATATGGAGGAAAGAGGCTCGAAGGGAGAGGAGGTCAAGGCGTTTAAAACTAAATTTAAATCCCAGGGAGCGACCTTTGGACGAGGTTTGAATGGTCTGGCTGTAAAAGAGGCCCGAATAAACCTACACACCCAAGGGTGATCAGCCAATCTTTGGTCAAACAAGGCGCTAAGCGCCGAGACTTGCACTTTTAGAGTGCTGGTAGATAATCCCCTCTCCAGACCCTTTTGGAGAAACTCTAGGATTTCAGATATAGGGACTTTCTGAACGGTATCAGTTAACCCTCGGCCCGAGAATTCTAAAAATTTTCCCCATACCTTTTGGTATTTATCAGTTGTGACTTTTTTTCTACTGGACAGTAGGGTAGTAATTAACGGATCCGAGAACCCCTTTGCTAGCAGCAGTCCCCTCTCAAGTTCCAAGCAGTGAGGTGTAGGCTGTGAACCTGAGGATGTGTCACCGGACCCTGGTGCAGAAGGTTTGGAACCTCTGGAAGTATCCACGGGTCCGAGATGGACATGCGTCTGAGCCAAGTGAACCAAGCTCTCTTTGGCCAGAAGGGTGCGATTAAAATTATGCGTGATTTCTCTTCTCGGATCTTCTTCAGGACTGTAGGGATCAATGGGATCGGGGGAAACGCATAGGCTAGATGGAATCTCCATTGGTGTAGTAACGCATCTACTCCTTCCGGGTTCTCTTTCGGGTTTAGAGAGTAGAACCTTTCTACTTTTCGATTCTGCCTTGTGGAGAAAAGATCCACTTGAGGAAGTCCCCAGATTGCACAGATTTCTCCAAATATTCTTTGATTTAGTGACCACTCACCCTGGTGCAGGACGTGACGACTCAGAAAATCTGCGACAAAGTTGTCCGACCCCTTTAAGTGTGTACTCGTGAGGGATAAAAGGTGGTTTTCGGCCCAAAGAAATAGTCTTCCTGCTTCTTCCATTAGGGAACTTGATCTGGTTCCTCCCTGTCGATTTATATACGACACCGTTGTGCTGTTGTCGGACAACACTACTAAATGTTTTCCTTTGAGATCTTCTTCTGTTTGAAGAATTGCTTGCCTTACTGCTGTCAATTCCTTCAGGTTTGAGGAGGCTAATTGCATCTGTGGATCCCATAGACCCTGTAGGATCCGATCTGATAGGTGTGCTCCCCACCCTAACGGGCTCGCATCTGTGGTCAGTATCATCGGATTCTGGATTGACCATGGGACCCCTTTTTTTAGATTCCCGGAATCTAGCCACCAGCTTAGAGAGTCCCGAACATGTTGTGACAATACGATTTTCCGGTTTAGATTGTAGGGTATTCTTGTTTGTTCTGACAGGATCTCCCACTGTAGGTCCCTTGAATGAAGTTGTGCCCATTGGACTGCCGGAATTGTTGCAGTAAGCATGCCTAGGAGGGACATGGCTTCCCTTACCGAGACGTATTGGGCCACCTGTATTTGTGTTATACGTTGTTTTATGGCCTCGACTTTTCTGTCTGGAAGGATACAGACCTGTTTGATTGAATTTAATTGGATCCCCAGGAACTCCTGTATCTGGGCTGGAATCAATCTTGATTTTTTTAAGTTTATTATCCACCCTAGTTTGGTTAGTAGCTCTCGTACTGTTGTAACTGCTTTTATGCAATCTTCTTGATTGTCTGCTATCAGGAGGAAATCGTCTAAATAGGGCACTAGCAGAATGTTCTCTCTCCTTATGAAGGATGCTACTTCCGAAATTATTTTGGTAAAAATACGAGGAGCTACCGATACCCCAAAGGGGAGACATTGGTATTGTAGATGGGTGTAGACCTTCCCCAGCTGCACAACCAACCTCAGGAATTGTTGATGTTCTCTGCTGATCGGCACATGATAATAGGCATCGGTAAGGTCTATCACTGCCATATAACATTCTGGATACAACAGTTTTACCGCCGTTCTCAGAGTCTCCATTTTGAATTTTTCTACCCGGATGAATTTGTTTAATTCTTTTAGGTTGAAAATAGTTCTTAAAGATCCATCCGGTTTTGGAGTGAGGAAAAGGGTGCTGTAAAATCCCCTCCCTACTTCCTGTGGAGGTACCTTTACCAGGACTTTTTTGTCTAAAAGAAGACGAACTTCTTTTTCGAGAACTAACTGGTTCTTTTTGGCCACACGAGTAACTTTTATTCGGTGGGGAGGCAGGGAGATGAAATTTAGTCGTAGGCCGTCTGATAACAAGTTGATTATCCATTGGGACGGCTGTAAGGTTACCCACTGATGGACAAAAAACCGTAACCTTCCTCCCACCTGAAATATGGAGTCATTGTTTGGGATCCGGTTTTGGGGGTTTATTGAAAAGAAACCCTCTTTCTCTTTTCTCCCCCCAGGGTTTTCCCCGTGTGGTTCTATCCGTTGGGCGGCCTCGGCCCCTACCTGATCTTCGAAAGGACCGACGATTGTCATAGCAACGTCGTTTAAAGAAGGGAGGTGGAGGGAAGTGCTTTTTCTTGTCCGCCGCTTTTTCTAAGATCTCATCTAAAGCGCTGCCGAATAAATATTGGCCCTCACAGGGGACCGCACAGAGCTTCACTTTAGATTGGAAATCAGCATTCCAATTTTTTAACCACAATGCCCTTCTACCTGAATTAGAAAGGGCACCCGCCCGGGCAGAAAACCGAACAGAATCAATGGCAGCGTCCGCCAGGAATCCTGCTGCATTTTGAAGTGAAGGGATGACTTCTAGAAGTCTGTCTCTTGGACATTTGTTTTTTTATTTGTTCGCTTAGTTCCTCCAGCCATTTAACCATGGCACGGGCAGTACAAGTAGCCGCTACTCCAGGTTTAAACGCCCAAGTTGAGGCTTCCCAGACTGATTTTAGAAAGGCATCCGCCTTTTTATCTAGGGGGTCTTTTAGGGCCCCCATGTCCTCAAAGGGAAGTGCTATGCCCCTGGAAGTACTTGCGATAGCCGCGTCCAACTTAGGCGCCTTTTCCCATTTCTCGCAAATTTCCTCACTAAAGGGATATTTACGTTTCAAGGCCTGGGGAACTGAAATCCTTTTATTCGGTTTTTTCCATTCTTTTTTAATGAGATTTAGTATGTTATCATGAAATGGGAAAACTTTCCGTTTCCTATCCTCCAAATTACTGAACATAGAGTCCTGAACTGTTTGCTTCTCTTTTGGCGTCTCAACCCCCAGAGTGGACCTGACCAGTTTTAGCAACTTCCCCACATCTTCTGATAAGACATAAGGCACTCTCTTCATCTGAAGAGTCCAGGTCCGAAACCTCCTCGGGCGGAAGCTCACCCAGTTCACCCTCGGATTCTATATCAGATGCCTGGGCAGACATAGAGGGCGGGTTTACGGAGCTCTGCAACCCATGTTGTTTTAACTGCTCCTTTACCGTACATTGTACTTCGCTTCTAACAATATCTTTTATATTCTGAAGCAATGATGATGACTCTTCAGACACAGTTTTCTCTATGCATGAGCGGCATATACGCTTTTCATACGTTTTGGGAAGGCTTCTGTCACAGAGTGCACATACTTTATGCTTTTGTTTAGAGGCAACTTTCTTTCCCTGCATATATACAAAAAACACAATGTCACTGTCATGTCTTTGCCTTACAAAGGCACTCACCCACCGGACCCTCAGTACCACGACAGGCTGTGGGATGTCTGCTGGGATCGCTGATTCCTTCAGATCTGCCATCTTGCAGGAGACTGTTCCCAGCGCCAGCTTGCCGCCTTGTAGTTTTAAATATAGGCGGGCAGGAAGCGGTGTGTGCGTCCCTGAACTTCCTCCCCCCCGGGGAGTGTCAGCACACCGCTTCTTCAGCGTGTAGCGTCACTTCCGGTTACACCAGGAAGTTCCCCATTCAGTCGGCGCCAGCGTCGTGATGGGCACGCTCATTTTTCTCCCCCGGCCCAGCCTCCGGCCAGGAGCGGACGCCGGGGAGTCCGCAGTGGGAAGGACGCACCTGCAGCTCCAGGTATGGAGGCGACGCGCGTACGCCGCCGCCGCTGCTCCCACCGCGGACCTCGGTTCAGAGACCGGCTTAGCGAGGGAGACCTCTCCCCATGCAGCACCGCAGGTTCCCCGCAAGAACAGGAAACCAAACTAAGGAGAGAGGTGCCGCCCCCATCTTTTATCTCCTATGCAGGTTTCCTGTTCTTGGGGGCGGGACCATCTCTCATGTACCGGTGCTGTCATGGGGAAGGGAAAAAATGCATCCGCTGCCCCCGTTGTGCGGCGCAGAGAACGCTAGCGTCGGTAACCTCGGCCCGACGCACTGCGACGGGCCGGGCCCGACGCTAGTGTGAAAGTAGCCTAACTGGCACAGACTTAGAATGATGCATGCTACAGCTGCAGCTCTCACTTCACAGCAGTCAGATCTGCTTTTACGGTCTGTGTTGTGAGATGACAGCTGCAGTGTGTCGTATACATTTATTCAATCAGTGGGAACAATGTGGGGTATAATTGCACTCAGAGAATTCAGGGTGTCAGATACTAGTATACACAGATACTAGTAATAATAATAATAATAATTTTATTTATATAGCGCCAACATATTCCGCAGCGCTTTACAACTTATAGAGGGGACTTGTACAGACAATAGACATTACAGCATAACAGAAATCACAGTTCAAAACAGATACCAGTAGGAATGAGGGCCCTGCTCACAAGCTTACAAACTATGAGGAAAAGGGGAGACACGAGAGGCGGATGGTAACAATTGCTTTAGTTATTTGGACCAGCCATAGTGTAAGGCTCGGGTGTTCATGTAAAGCTGCATGAAACAGTTAACTGCCTAAGTATGTAGCAGTACAGACACAGAGTGCTATTAACTGCATAAAGTGTATGAGAACATGATGAGAGGAACCTGATTATGGTTTGTTTGTTTTTTTATGATAGGCCACACAGGGATCGTTAGGTTAATGCGTTGAGGCGGTAGGCCAATCTGAACAAATGAGTTTTTAGGGCACGCTTAAAACTGTGGGGATTGGGGATTAATCGTATTAACCTAGGTAGTGCATTCCAAAGAATCGGCGCAGCACGTGTAAAGTCTTGGAGACGAGAGTGGGAGTATGCACATTGTACATAGTATGCACATTGTGCCAGATATTGGTATGTCGGGTGATTATTAATTGATGGGGCACAGTTTAATGTATATTTGTAGTTAGGCATACAGAGTTAAGCATAACTGTATCAGGGCAAAGACTGAATTTTTTTTTAAATCATGGTGCACACTTATTTGTTAGGGGATCCCAAAGTTAAAAATTAACACTAGCACCTCAAGACTAAAATGGTTGGGAATCACTGGTGTAAAGTACAGTTAAACGTATAAACCTGTGACAATGTCTAATTGGTGGATATACACAATGGATAATAATACTCATTCTTATCCTCATAACCATAGATTATAATAGAGAAACTAATCAGAAGCAACAATATCTTACCAAAGGGGTGTGCATGCTCCATCGTGCATTACGTTTTATAGCGCCAACAACGAGGCCGATTTCCCCTTGGACGATGTAGATATTCTTGTCCATTTTAACAGTCCTAAAAAGGTGTGATAATGGAAAGAAGCACAACATTAATAACCCAAGACCTTAAATTCACACAAGAACAGAGGCTTGGGCAATCAAAACACGTTGCCAACATAGTGCTACACCTGATGCTCAATAATTCCATGCAAATATTGATCTAGTCATGAGAAAACAAGGAAAACCATTAAAATTGTGGCAAAAAAGGGAACAAACAGGAGCCAATAAGACAAGGATTTCTGTTATAAAGCGCAGGTGGCATCCACAAGGGAAAACCATCTGCCCAAAGTTACTTTCAAAGCAGGACAAACAAATTATTAACGCACAAGAGAAATCACAAAATTCTGTCCAACATTTAGAGAAGAAAACTAAAACCAATATTTAACAGAAAGGAAAATCTTTCCTAATAAAGAACAAGTACAAAATAAGAGACTGATCTGGTATTTCAGGAGACAAAAAATTTAAAATGCACGCTCACATTTAGGGCTCATTCAGACATCAGTATTTTCCACATATGAGAAAAATTATCGGATTACTTTTTTAATCAGATAATATTTGTATTTGGAAAAATTCAATAAAAATCTTAACACAAATTCCCATACAAACCCATCACCCACCTCCTTGTCCCACCCTTTGTTTGTAGACCTTGCTGGTCCAGTATAAGATGCACTTTTTTCCTCCAAAATTTTGGAGGAAAGTGGGGGGTGCATTTTATAATCCAGGTGTACCTTATCTTATAGTCTGGCTGTGGATCTGGGGGGCACAAGAGGCAGGGACCGGCTGCTGCAGCTAACACTTGTGCCCGCTGTTAGAGAAAATAAATATTCATTGCTCCCCACGCCCATAGTCACTCCCACCTCTATGGACTGAAGCCACTGCAGACATGAGGGAGGGACTTTGGGAGTGGAGAGCAGTGAATATTTATGCTCTTTAATAGTGGGCACACGTGATCGCCCATCTGCTGCAGGAACCAGGCAGCTGCGGATAACAGTGTGCCTGCTATTAAACAGAATGAATATTCACTGCTCTTCACTCCCATAGTCCTAGACATGGAGGAGCAGTGCATATTCAGTCAGCTGACTTCGGCGGGTGAGGGCGCATGCCAGTGATGTAATGTGCCTTTACATGCAGAAATCAGCTGCTGGCATCAGAACAGGACGCAACGCTGCGAAGGAGCTCAGGGAAGGTAAGTAGAACATTTATTTTATTATTTTTCTTTCTTTCTTTATGTGTGCACCTTGATGGGTAGCATGTATACCAGATTGGGCATGGATACCTGGATGGAGATGAGGGGGCGGCATGAATACCCGGATGGAGATGAGGGGGCAGCATGTATACCCGGGTGGAGATGAGGGGGCGGCATGGATACCCGGATGGAGATGGGGGGATGGGCATGAATACCAGCATGGGGGGGGTGCCATATATACCAGGATAGGGGTTATTAGTATAAAAATAACTGAAATAATAAATGCATCTTCTCAGTAAATTCTCTAAATTTTGGAGGAGAATTACCATACTTAACCAGTGTGCTTCTATCATTTTTCTTATTTGGTAAAGTGCCCTTTTAATAGCCAATCTTCAATTCCTCCATGTACATACCCCAGCATACAAACTATAGGCCGCATTGAGATATTTACACCAAAGACACCAATTAAAGGGAACCTGTCACCTGAATTTGGCGGGACCAGTTTTGGGTCATATGGGCGGGGTTTTCAGGTGTTTGATTCACCCTTTCCTTACCTGCTGGCTGCAATATTGGATTGAAGTTCCTTCTCTGTCCTTCGGAGTACACGCCTGCGCAAGGCAATATTGCCTTGTGCAGGCATGTACTATGGAGGACAGAGAATGAACTTCAATCCAATATTGCAGCCAGCATGCAGCCAGCAGGTAAGGAAAGGGTGAATCAAACACCCGAAAACCCCGCTCATATGACCCAAAACTGGTCCCGTCAAATTCAGGTGACAGGTTCCCTTTAAGTAACCAACAGTGCGTTTCCAAAAATTTTCAAGAGCCACACACCCAAAACATGTGTAAAATATCAGTGTGACCCATCCCGCATTTTGGGCATATATTACTTGCTCCCACTCCTATTGTATGGAGAGATTTAGGAGCTGTATATACCAGGTGTAATAGGTATAAATGTTACAATCTCTGGCCTTCACTAGTGGACCAGACCGATGAGTGATCAGCACATCAGTATTTCTCATATGTGACGAAGAAAGAAAGAAAAGTTTCTCCACCTGCTCCTCTGATAGTCCGTGAAAAATTGGACCTACACTTGGATATTGTTCAACTGCAATCCAACTTTTTCACGGACCCATAGACTTGGATTGCCAATTTTGATCCGACCCTCAGATTGAAATCTGAAATGGCTCCATGATTTTTCATGGACCGCTCGGTCTGTGAAAAATCGCAGACATGTGAATGGCTAAATAGATTATCACCGGTATGAGTGCCATCTGTGAAAACTATGGAAAGCAGTTGAACACGAAAAATGGATGTCTCAATGAGGCCTTAAAAACCATTCTGCCTATTAGATCCTGCCAGAAACTGGGTCAAGTAGGGTACCTGTCAGTATAACAAAGGCTGGGATAATATAGTGCACTTTCAAAGTAGTGCAATGTGTTCTCAAAAGAAAGAAAATACCAATTTTACCAATAAAAATTGTTCACTTTACAAAGAAATGTATGTATCAACTAGCGATGAGCAAACATGCTCGGATAACGTGTTGTCTATCACGTATATGTACTTGTCTACCAATACAAAAAAAAAAAAAAAAAGTTAGAAGGGAAACAGTATTTACCCCCATAAAATGGTACCCAAAAAGGAAAATGGGGCAATGCAAAAGTTTGAGCACCCTGCATGGTTAGAACTTAGTAGCACCCCTTTTTAAAGTATCACAACTTGTAAACGCTTTTTGTTTAGAATAGGTGTCTGTGAGGGCAATTGTAAAACCTTCAGCTTGCACCTTTAGAGGAAGTCTACTATGGATTTTGATTAAGGTCATTATACATTTGTAGACGCAATCAATTTTTCAAATTCATTTTTTTTGTTGTTTTCTTTTTACAGTTGGTGTTATGTTTGCATCAAGAATTTGTTGAAATTTAATTTTACAGTAATCCATTCTTCTCTCTACCCGTGAAATGTTCCCCATGACATTGGCTGCAACACAGCCCCAAAGCATGACTGATCCACCTCCATGCTCGATGGTTGGCGAGATGTTCCTTTTCCTGAAATTCTGAGCTCTTTTTTTTTTTCCCCCACACATACCTTTAATCATTGTGGCCAAAGAGTTATATTATGTTAAATAACATCATCGGCCCACACGACTTGTTTCCAAAATGAATCAGACTTGTTTAGATGTTCATTTGCATACTTCTGACGCTGAATCTTATGGTGAGGACGAAGGATAGGTTTTCTTCTGATGACTCTCCCATGAAGGCTATATTTGTGCAGTTGTCTCGGAACAGTAATACAATGTACCACAACTGCAGAGTCTGCTAAATCTTACTGATGTTTTTTCTTTACAGTCAAGCAGGGGTTCTGTTTTGCCTCTCTAGCAATTCTACGAACAGCTCCCACTGAAATTTTGCTTGGTCTTCCAGAACTTATCTTCACTGTTCCTGTTAAAGGGAACCTGTCAGCAGGATTGTGCTGAGTAACCTACAGACAGTGTCAGCTTGGCGCCGTTATACTGATTAAAGTGATACCTTGGCTGAAGAAATTCTTCTTGTGGTTGTTGTTTAATCTATACTTTTAGGTTTTGAGGTAATGGTATGCTCGTGCTCCGGGGCGGGCTGTGGGGGGGGATGGGGGATCTTCAAGTAGTGCTCTGGTTAGGTATTCATCAGTATGTCTTCTGACAGGTCACTGATCCCGGCCCCCTATTTTACATGATGAATATTATATTTACATATTCAAAAAAAAAATAAAAATCCCCTTCTGCAGGCGCCGTGCCTGCGCTGCAGCGTGATCGCATCTATAATGTGTATTTAATTATTTTCTATGATGGTATCCATAAATTCACAAAAATAAAAATCAGTTTGAAAATGGCACTGGCCGTGCCTGCGCAGTAACTATCGGCATGCTACTGCGCAGTGCAGCCAGCGCCATCTCAGTGAAGACATTTTTTTTTCTGCAGCAAGATGACGCTGCCGATGCAGTAGCAGCTATCGGGTCGACATCTAATTAAATAGATAATTTTCTAATTATACAGTCCCCGTTTACCCCCTCACGATAGACACACACACACCCATCACATCATATGTTGTGTCTCCCACGTGGTCTCCCCCTTAGACTATGCCACAAAGCACTAAGCAGTGTCAATAAATAGTTTATAAGCAAATAGAATACTCAAATCACCAATACTGTAGACGCGTTTCCCTGAAATCAGTTCATCAGGAGACATACTTATACAATATTCAGAGAACTTATCTGAGTGACGATTCAGGAGGATACAGGTCATTAAATCGTGTGCGGTGGGGAACAGTGTCAATCCAGTACCGCAGGTCTCTATCAGCCCTCTGGAATCGCGATCTACCCAATTGCTGTTAACATTTTAAATACTGCAGTCAATATCTGACAGCGGCATTTAACATGATGGTGCCCAAGCGCGTCAAAAGCTCTGCCCATCGCCGCCCGTCACATTATTGCAGGGGGCCGATGGGTTGGCATGATAACCAGAGGTCTGCATGAGACCCCCGTGGGTGTCATAGCCGATCTGCTATGAGTGCCGCCCAGTGGCCGGTGTTAAGAGCAGATGAGCATTTCTGTTACACATAGCAGGGCTGAAGCCCTTACATGTTTAGCACAAGCGTCCAGAAGATAGCAGCTTCAAGTCTCCTATGGAGACTATTGAAGCAAGTAAGTAAAAAGTGTAAAAAAAATATGTTTTTAAAAATATTAAACAAATTAAAACACAGTTCAAATCATCCTCTTTTCGTAATATTCAAAATAAAAGAAAAGAAAAAAATCGAAAATTCACATATTTGTTGTGGCAGCGTTCATAAATGCACAATCAAAATATAAAAAGAATTGATCCGATGATCGGTAAACGGCGTAACGAGAGAAAAAAAAAATTAAAAAGCCAAAGTTACCGGGTTTTTTGTTGCCGCAACATTGTAACAATAGGAAATCAAAAGATCATATCTACCCAAAATTGTATTGATAAAAACTTTAGCTCAGCATGCAAAAAGTAAGCACGCACCCAGCTTTAGATCCCGAAAAAGAGAGACACTTTAGGGAACATAGCTAAAAAAAAAAAACAAATTGGGGAATTGCATTTTTTTTTTCAATTTCATCGCACTTGAAATTTTTTTACCCCATTTTCCAGTACATTATAAGTTAAATCAATGATGTTTTTGAAAAGTACAACTCGTCCCGTTAAAAACAAGCCCTCACATGGCCATATTCACGGAAAAGTAAAAAAGTTATGGCTCTGGGAAGAAGGTGAGCGTAAAACGAAAAAAATTGAAAAGTGGCCAGAGGGTGAAGGGGTTAAAGATAAAACATTCACCAGGGTCCCATGTTTAAGCCAGCTGTATGCTGTCATTTTGATAATATCCCCTTTTATCTGCAGTAGATAAAGCAGTTCTTTAGGGCTAAGGGTACCGTCACACATTGAAATTTTCATCGCTGCGACGGCACGATTCGTGACGTCGCAGCGTCGTATAATCATCGCTCCAGCGTCGTAGACTGCGGTCACACGTTGCAATCACGGCGCTGGAGCGATGCCGAAGTCCCCGGGTAACCAGGGTAAACATCGGGTAACTAAGCGCAGGGCCGCGCTTAGTAACCCGATGTTTACCCTGGTTACCAGCGTAAACGTAAAAAAACAAACAGTACATACTCACCCGTCGGTGTCCTTCAGGTCCCTTGCCGTCTGCTTCCTGCTCTGAGTGCAGCCGTACAGTGAGAGCAGAGCGCAGCACCGCTGTGATCTGCTCTCACTTTCCGTCCGGCACTCAGAGCAGGAAGCAGACGGCAAGGGACCTGAAGGACACCGACGGGTGAGCATGTACGGTTTGTTTTTTTACGTTTACGCTTGTAACCAGGGTAAACATCGGGTTACTAAGCGCGGCCCTGCGCTTAGTTACCCGATGTTTACCCTGGTTACAAGCGAAGACATCGCTGGATCGCTGTCACACACAACGATCCAGCGATGTCAGCGGGTGATCAAGCGACGAAAGAAAGTTCCAAACGATCTGCTACGACGTACGATTCTCAGCAGGGTGTCTGATCGCAGTAGCGTGTCAGACACAGCGATATCGTAACGATATCGCTAGAACGTCACGAATCGTAACGTCGTAGCGATGGAAATTTCAATGTGTGACGGTACCCTAAGTGCACACGTTGCAGAATTGCTGCGGAAATTTCCGCGGCAATTCTGCAACTCCTGCCGCGGGTATATCGCATGCGGAGTAGGCATGCATATTCCCGCAGAAAACTAGCGTTTTGCAAGCATAATTAGCTTGCAGAATGCTAGCGTTTTCCAAGCGATCTGTAGCATCGCTTGGAAAACTGATTGACAGGTTGGTCACACTTGTCAAACATAGTGTTTGACAAGTGTGACCAACTTTTTACTATTCATGTAGCCTATACCGCATTAATAGTAAAAGATAGAATGTTAAAAATAATAAAAAAAAAATAAAAAAATGGTTATACTCACCTTCTGCAAACAGCCGATCTCCTCAGCGGCTTCCGTTCCTATAGAGATGGTGTGTGTGCAGGACCTTCGATGACGTCGCGGTCACGTGACAGTGACGTCATCGCAGGTCCTTCACACACACCATCTATAGGAACGGAAGCGGCCACGTGCACCGCTGACAGGCAGGAGAACTCCGGGGCCATCAGAGGGTGAGTATATCATGATTTTTTATTTTAATTCTTTTTTTTTTTTTTTTTTTTACAATTATATGGTGCCCAGTCCGTGGAGGAGAGTCTCCTCTCCTCCACCCTGGGTACCAACCGCACATGATCTGCTTACTTCCCGCATGGCCCCATGTGGGAAGTAAGCAGATCAATGCATTCCCAGGTGTGCGGAATCCCCGCGATTCCGCAAATTTAATGAACATGCTGGGTTTTTTTCTGGAATGCGATTCCGCTCAGGAAAAAAATGCAGCATGTGCACAAAAAATGTGGATTGCATTCTATTAAATAGGATGCTTAATCTGAGCGTTTTTTTTCGCGGTTTTATAGCGTTTTTATAGCGAAAAAAACGCGAAAAATCTGCTACGTGTGCACACAGCCTAATGCTGAGCTCTGTATAACCCCGATCACAGCAGTGATTGGCAGATTTCTATGCACATTGTGCATAGGCAAACAGCTGTCAATCATTGGTGGGAGTGGGGTTATGCAAAGTTCATGAATATGAAGCACTATATGGCAGCAGGTTTATTAGTCATCTAGTGATAATCGCATGTTGATATAACAGTGACTACCAAAACTACAGCCATCAGCCAAGTGACACACCGCTGGAATCACGGTCTCTGTACATTACGCTGCTCTCAAGATTAGATGGCAAAAACCTGATTACAGATTCGCTATAAGCCGGAAAAGAAACATTATTTAGGACCCGAGTCAGGCACGTGTAAGGCCAGAGTCACACGAGCGTATGGCAAACAATGTGAGAGCATCAGACGAAATATGCTAATGACACTCATGTCCTGCTCTGCTGCGAGCGTGATCTGAGTGTCAGTGCCGCATGAGAGAATCGCAGCACAGGTGCAAAGGAGATGGAGAAAGTAATTTCCCCATCTCCTCCATGGCCTGACTTGCCGTACATCGGACTGCGCTGGGGTGATAGAGTGCAGGCCGATGTTTCACTCGCACCCATAGACTTGTACTGCTGCGAGTGAGCAGAGTCTCGCTGCCGCTCGCAGCATGCAGAATCGGCATGAGAAAATAATCACAGATGTGATCTCCCTATAGAGTAACACTGGGCAGAGTGCTATGTGATGTTTTATGGCATTGCACTCGGCCGTGTTATACAGAAGTGTGAATCCTGTCTAACTGTGTGGCTGCAGCCTTCCCCAGCAAAATCAGTAGTTTCTCAATTTTTAATCTGAATATAGGTTACCAGGGTGAGGGGGGGCGGCTGCGGTGCAGCGGGATCTCAGGAGGCAGGGTTGCTGCTGGAGGGGGGTATTCGGTGATGCAAATCTGCAGCGGACTCCAGGCATTCAGAAAATGTTGAGGCTATGTGCACACGTTGCGGATTTGCCTGCGGATCTGCAGCGGATTGGCCCATGTAAGCCTATGGAAAAGCAAAACCGCTGTGCCCATACTGCGGAAAATACAGCGCGGAATCCGCATGTCAATTCTTTGTGCGGATTCCGCAGCGTTTTACACCTGCTCCTCAATAGGAATCCGGAGGTGTAAGACCGCAGATGGAATCCGCACAAAAAAACGCAGGAAATCCGTGGTAAATCCGCAGGTAAAAAGCAGTGCGTTTTACCCACGGATTTTTCAAAACCGGTGCGGAAAAATCTCAACACGAATCCGCAACGTGGGCACATAGCCTGAGAGTTCCCCCCGCACTTTCCATCCTTTTCACTGCGGTGAACTTTGGGAAAGTCCAGAGCTTGCCACAGCTTCGCACGGCCGAACACCCCCTCCTCCCAGCATCGCCCCACTACTGCCAGCTTCCTGCAGTGGCAACACAGCCTCTTAGGACCGCGCTCCACCACAGCTGCCCCTCCCCAGTAAGCTACCGTAAAAGTGGAGTAGAAGACACCACCATTTTATAATAAAACAAAAAAAAATAGAGTTCCTATTTTTCCTCGCCAAAATTTGGGGTGCTTCTTATGGCTCGACGTGTCTTACAATTTGCAAAATACGGTATATGGACATGTGATGCTTTTGTGTGACAGATACAATTTGATGCCAGTGCAATGGTCTGCGTGGGGGGGGGGGGGGAAGGAGTGTTGAGATGAAAAAAAAAAAAAAAAAATCACAACACGCACTATTCTGGTCTGCTTTACAGACCAGACTAGTGCATGTAAATAGCAGGCAGCTCCAGCACTTGCCTACTATGTGGGTAAAGCTACATGAGCCAGACAAGTCTGCAATTTGCAGTTGTGACTAGCCCATGTCTTATTACATCTATCATGACCCCGCCTAAGTCTAAGTGCACACAGTGCTTGTGGTTACTGTCAGACACACACAACCATAAGGTACAAGGGCACATTCAGACATCCATGCAAATCGGTCCGAGATCGGATGGCAGTGCACAGACTGTCCTCGGGTCTCCTGACCCAAGCGTGGCAGTTTCATAGACATATCTGATACATGAAGCTGTTACACTCTGGGTGGGAGAGCCACGGACTGTCTGTGATGTAGCGCTTTGTGCTCAGATTGATTGCCATGGATGTGTAAATGAGCCCTAAGTCCAACGGTCTTACAGTTTTGATGACTGGTGGCCAATTGTAACATTACAGAATATGTATTTTTTATTTCCATGAAGACGTGTTCAGATTGGTTACTTTAAGGCATCTATGTGCCTATGAATGCACCAAATGCATTAAAGTAGTGTAAATGCACAGAAGAAGTGATATCTGTAAGCTCATGTTATTCGGAGGAATTGGTGTAATGAGTGCATCAGTAGGACGCCAATGTGTCTCTTAGAATTAATGGGGTTTTCCCACAAACAAAAGTTGATTTTAATCAATAGATCTTGGAACAACAATAATTTCCACAATTGGATGTGTTTAAACAAAATGTTCCTATGCTGAGCTAATCTTATAAATGTGCCCCTGCTGTGTACTGGTGTAATGGCCGTGTCTGACTGTGCAGGAACAAGGTCTGATCATACCACAGCTCCTGGGCAGGGGAGGAAGCAAAAGAGAGGATACAGACAGGACAGCTAATTCTTTGTGTGAAGTAAAACATTTCCCTGCCTGTTATTAAACGTTTTACTTCAAAGAAATAAACCAGCTGATGTGGTATGATCAGACCATGTTCCTGCACAGTCAGACACGGCCATTACACAGTACACAGCAGGGGCACATTTATAAGACTATCTCAGCACAGGAGCATTTTATTTAAACACATCCAATTGTGGAAATTATCATTCCAAGATTTATTGATTAAAATGAACTCTTATTAGTGGGAAAAGCCCTTTAATTTTAAGACCTTTGTGAACTCAGAGGCCAACAGAAGGATTGGATCGGTGCCATAATACAGACCCAGATACCACAGATGCAATACACCATCATTGCTGGAAAAGTAATGTGTTTATGGCCTCATTCAGACAGCAGGGACCTTTCTCGTGCAAAATATGGTCCGAGTTTCATTAGTTTTTCTCAAACAAACCCTCCATCTTCTCTTATCAAACCGGCAGCACACGGATGGCATCGGAGAGTCGTCTGATTTTTTCAGACTTGAATTTAGTGACTAATCTTCGGTTCTGGTCAAAATAGGCCAAGTGCAGACATTCGACCGGGAAGACTTCAGGCGTGGGAGCCGCCCCAGACTGTAGTGGAGAAAATACGGACAGAACTTGTACAAGAAAACCAGACATCTGAATGAGCCCCAACACATCCAGTGCCGGAATTATTGGGCCACTACTGGTGCCACGCTTCCCCTAAATCCACCCACCTCCCTGTTGTTATTATTATTTATATAACACCATTGATTCCATGGTGCTGTACATTAGATGGGGTTACATACAGATTACAGATATCACTTACAGTAAGCAAACACTGACAGACTGATACAGAGGGGCGAGGACGCTGCCTGTGTGGGCTTACACTCTACATTAGAGGATTCCAGGTATGAAGACCGCCAGCCGGTAGAGTCAGACACATGCCAACCACCTCAGGCTCAGGGGACCCTACAGATACTCATCTTCTGAAGCCTCATTTAAAACAAATGGAAAATTCCTTTAAGAAACTAGATGTAAGGCAATAAAGCAGAGGGCAGACTCCTCAGGAACAAGGGGCCACTGAAAGAGGCAGCCATGCATTCGGCCTGTGCAGAGGCTGGTGAGCCCTGGGCACGGCCAGCACTGTGTCACATTATCACCCTGCAATCAGCCTCCCAATATTACCTGTCAGTGGGATTGACCCTGGATCCAAAATGGCGGCCTAGGCAGCGGCGGTGACGTTGGCTTCACATTCAGCTACAGTGGCCACAACACATCAGTCATCACTATGTTCTTGGCAATTAGGACAATGGTGCCGGGCACTGGCTACAGACACGTAGGAGACGCTGACCAGGGACACGTCCACAGCACGGGCCCGCGAGAAGCCGGCTCCAGTCTTCCCTGTAAACTTCAGTGACGTGGTAACGCACCCTACCGCGACACCTGGAAACCACAGCTCTCCACCAATCACTGGAGACTAACGAGCGACAAGCGGACGTGTTGTCCAATCAACTAACGGATGGGGCTAAGGAGGCGGGACAAATGTGTGTGCTGTGGGGACGCTGGCAGCGTTAGGTGGGCGGGTGCACCGAGGGCGGGACTTTCATGCCGAACTACCAATCCGTCTTTGGGAGAGTCATGATTGGCGTACGCAGCGGGGTCAGAGGTTAGCCCGTGACGTATTCCTGGCTGATGCTGAGGGGCTGCTGCAGGACATGATGTGGAGCGTTTCCCTGGCTGCCGCTCGTGTATTGCAGTGTGGCGGACTAGTCTGCGGTCACAAAGCAGAGACTAGATGCTTCTAAGTTAACCCCTTCCTACCAATGCCGGCTTTGTCATTTCTGGGAAACCATTATTTTTCCTACTTTGTGACCATCCTGTACCAGGAGCCATTGGGGGTTATCTTCATGGGGGATTGATTTTACTAGCTGAGACGTGTTTGTCCATTGTGAGCTCCCTACGCCACTCCTTCTAGTCACTACTTATGGGGAGACGTAGGAGAAAAACAAATCCGGCTAATGTTTGATTTGCCTGTATTCTCTGCGCTCTTCAACATGGTGCAGGGCTAAAGGGCCTATGTACCAGCACTATCCCACCCAACCACTGGAGAGCAGAAAGAGGGACAGATCATGCGGCATGTGCAGGGCGAAGACCCAAATCCAGGACTGTCCGCTGTGTCCAGGACTCTCCGCTGTATCCAGGACTGTCCGCTGTATCCAGGACTGTCCGCTGTATCCAGGACTCTCCGCTGTATCCAGGACTGTCTACTGTATCCAGGACTGTCCGCTGTATCCAGGACTGTCCGCTGTGTCCAGGACTGTCCGCTGTGTCCAGGACTGTCCGCTGTGTCCAGGACTGTCCGCTGTATCCAGGACTCTCCGCTGTATCCAGGACTGTCCGTATCCAGGACTGTACACTGTATCCAGGACTGTCCGCTGTATCTAGGACTGTCCGTATCCAGGACTGTCCGCTGTATCTAGGACTGTCCGTATCCAGGACTGTCCGCTGTATCCAGGACTGTCCACTGTATGCAGGACTCTCCGCTGTATCCAGGACTGTCCGCTGTATCCAGGACTGTCCGCTGTGTCCAGGACTGTCCGCTGTATCCAGGACTGTCCGCTGTATCCAGGACTGTCCGCTGTATCCAGGACTGTCCGCTGTATCTAGGACTGTCCGCTGTGTCCAGGACTGTCCGCTGTGTCCAGGACTGTCCGCTGTATCCAGGACTCTCCGCTGTATCCAGGACTGTCCGTATCCAGGACTGTACACTGTATCCAGGACTGTCCGCTGTATCTAGGACTGTCCGTATCCAGGACTGTCCGTATCCAGGACTGTCCGCTGTATCCAGGACTGTCCACTGTATGCAGGACTCTCCGCTGTATCCAGGACTGTCCGCTGTATCCAGGACTGTCCGCTGTATCCAGGACTGTCCGCTGTGTCCAGGACTGTCCGCTGTATCAAGGACTGTCCGCTGTATGCAGGACTCTCCGCTGTATCCAGGACTGTCCGCTGTGTCCAGGACTGTCCGCTGTATCCAGGACTGTCCGCTGTGTCCAGGACTGTCCGCTGTATCAAGGACTGTCCGCTGTATCAAGGACTGTCCGCTGTATCAAGGACTGTCCGCTGTATCCAGGACTCTCCGCTGTATCCAGGACTGTCTACTGTATCTAGGACTGTCCGCTGTATCCAGGACTGTCTGCTGTATCTAGGACTGTCTGCTGTATCCAGGACTGTCTGCTGTATCTAGGACCGTCTGCTGTATCTAGGACTGTCTGCTGTATCTAGGACTGTCTGTTGTATCCAGGACTCTCCGTTGTATCCAGGAATATCCTCTGTATCCAGGACTGTCCGTTGTACAGTGCCTTGCAAAAGTATTCTGCTCCCTGGAACTTTTCAACCTTTTCCCACATACCATGCTTCAAACATAAAGATACCAAATGTAAATTTTTGGTGAAGAATCAACAACAAATGGAACAAAATTGAGAAGTTGAATGAAATTTATTGGTTATTTTACATTTTTGTGGAAATTCAAAAACTGAAAAGTTCGACATGCAATATTATTCAGGGTCTTTTAACTTAAAGGGAACCTGTCACCCCCCCCCCCCCCCCCCCCAGTATTGCTGCATTCCGACAAGGTGGCTCTTTTAGTTCTGGGTGCTGTAACTAGAGAAATAATCAGTTTTATAATTTGTCTGAAATACCTGGTCCTCAGTCAAGTAGGCCGGCGTTTCCCCCCTGCTTCAGACAGCACACAGCTGTCACTCACATCTTCTTGGCGCCGGGCGCCGCCTCCTCCTCGCCGCTGTTTTCAAAATAGCCGGCGCCTGCGCTCTTTTCCCCTGCCTGGTGCAGGCGCAGTGAGCGCTGCCCGTCTTTCCTCATATGCAGCCCAGCTGACTGCGCCTGTGCGGCCGCCCTGCCTGTGAATCCCAGCCCCGCAATGTGAATAAATCATAAGTCACTGCGGGGCTGGGAATCACAGGCAGGGCGGCCGCACAGGCGCAGTCAGCTAGACTGCATATGAGGACCAGGTATTTCAGACAAATTATAAAACTGATTATTTCTCTAGTTACAGGTTCCCTTTAATACTTTGTTGCGCCACCTTTTGCTTCGATTACAGCTGCAAGTCGCTTGGGGTATGTCTCTATCACTTTTGTACATGGAGAGAGTGAAATTCTTGCCCATTCTTCCTTGGCAAACAGCTCGAGCTCAGTGAGGTTTGATGGATCATTTGTGAACAGCAGTTTTCAGCTCTTTCCACAGATTCTCGATTGGATTGAGGTCTGGACTCTGACTTGGCCATTCTAACACCTGGATATGTTTATTTGTGAACCATTCCATTTTAGATTTTGCTTTATACACTATGTTCCAAATTATTATGCAAATTACATTTTTATCAGATTTTCCTAAATGGTCGGTGCAAATGACAGTCAGTCTAATAAAAGTCATCACCCGTTAGATTATACATCGAATTTTATTGAAGAAACCTCCCAATGATAACAGTATAATCTCCAAAATGAATAAAAACTCAAAATGCACTGTTCCAAATTATTAGGTACAGTAGAATTTCTAAACATTTGATATGTTTTAAAGAACTGAAAATGCTCATTTGTGGAATTTGGAGCATTAGGAGGTCACATTCACTGAGCAAAAAAGCTATTTAACGCCAAAACATCCCAACAGGCCAAGTTACATGTTAACATAGGAGCCTTCTTTGATGTCACCTTCACAATTCTTGCATCCAATGAACTTGTGAGTTTTTGGAGAGTTTCTGCTTGTATTTCTTTGCGTGAAGTCAGAATAGCCTCACAGAGCTGCTGTTTGGATGTGAACTGCCTCCCACCCTCATAGATCTTTTGCTTGATGATCCTCTAAAGGTTCTCTATAGGGTTGAGGTCAAGGGAAGATGGTGGCCACACCATGAGTTTATCTCCTTTTATGCCCATAGCAGCCAATGACCCCGAGGGATTCTTTGCAGCATGAGATGGGGCATTGTCAGCATGAAGATGATTTTGCTCCTGAAGGCACGTGTCTGCTTTTTAGACCATAGAAGAAAGTTGTCAGTCAGAAACTTTATATACTTTGCAGAGGTCATTTCACACCTTCAGGAACCTTAAAGGGCCTTACCAGCTGTTTCCCCATGATTCCGGCCCAAAACATGACTCCTCCACCTCCTTGCTGACGTTGCAGCCTTCTTGGGACATGGTGGCCATCCACCAACCATCCACTACTCCATCTATCTGGACCATCCAGGGTTGCTCAACACTTATCAGTAAACAAGACTGGAAATTAGTCTTCATGTATGTGTGGGCCCAATACAACCATTTCTGCTTGTGAACACTGTTTAAGGTTGGCCGAATAGTAGGTTTATGCACCACAGCAAGCCTTTGAAGGAGCCTACACCTTGAGGTTCGAGGGACTCCAGAGGCACCAGCAGCTTCAAATATCTGTTTGCTGCTTTGTAATGGTTTTTTAGCAGCTGCTCTCTTAATCCGATGAACTTGCCTGGCAGAAATCTTCCTCATTATGCCTTTATCAGCACAAACACATTTGTGCTCAGATACAGCCACAAATCTCTTAACAGTATGATGATCACGCTTATGTTTTTGGAAAATTTCTAATGTTTTCATCCCTTCACCAAGGCATTGCACTATTTGATGCTTTTCAGCAGCAGAGAGATCCTTTTTCTTTCCCATGTTACTTGAAAACCGTGACCTGCTTAATAATGTGGAACATCATTTTTAAGTAGTTTTCCTTTAATTAGAAGCACCTGGAAAACCAATTATCACATGTGTTTAAGATTGATTTCAGTGATCCATTGAGCCCTGAGACACAATACCATCCACGAGTTTATTTGAAAAACAAAACAATTAAATCTTTATGACACTTAAATCCAATTTGCATAATAATTTGGAACACAGTGTATTTGGGATCATTTTCTTGTTGGAAGACAAATCTCCGTCCCAGTCTCAGGTCTTTTGCAGACTCCAACAGGTTTTCTTCAAGAATGGTCCTGTATTTGGCTCCATCCATCTTCCCATCAATTGTAACCATCTTCCCAATCCCTGCTGAAGAAAAGCAGGCCCAAACCATGATGCTGCCACCACCATGTTTGACAGTGGGGATGGTGTGTTCAGGGTGATGAGCTGTGTTGCCTTTACGCCAAACATATTGTTTGGCATTGTTGCCAAAAAGTTCAATTTTGGTTTCATCTGACCAGAGCACCTTCTTCCATATGTTTGGTGTGTCTCCTAGGAGGCTTGTTGCAAACTTTAAACAACACTTTTTATGTATATCTTTGAGAAACTCTTCCATAAAGGCCAGTTTGTGCAGTGTACGACTGATTGTTGTCCTATGGACAGACTGTCCCACCTCAGCTGTAGATCTCTGCAGTTCATCCAGAGTGATCACGGGCCTCTTGGCTGCATCTCTGATCAGTCTTCTCCTTGTTTGAGATGAAAGTTTAGAGGGACGGCCGGGTCTTGGTAGATTTGCAGTGGTATGAGACTCCTTCCATTTCAATATGATTGCTTGCACAGTGCTCCTTGGGATGTTTAACGTTTTGGAAATCATTTTGTATCCAAATCCGGCTTTCTACTTCTCCACAACAGTATCACGGACCTGCCTGTTGTGTTCCTTGGTCTTCATGATGCTCTCTGTGCTTCAAACAGAACCCTGAGACTATCACAGAGAAGGTGCATTTATACGGAGACTTACACACAGGTGGATTATATTTATCATCATTAGGCATTTAGGACAACATTGGATCATTCAGAGATCCACAATGAACTTCTGGAGTGAGTTTGCTGCACTGAAAGTAAAGGGGCCAAATAATATTGCACGCCCCACTTTTCCGTTTTGGAATTTCCACAAAAATGTAAAATAACCAATACATTTCGTTCAACTTCACAATTGTGTTCCACCTTGTTGTTGATTCTTCACCAAAAATTACATTTTGTATCTTTATGTTTTAAGCATGATATGTGGGAAAAGGTTGAAAGGTTCCAGGGGGCCGAATACTTTCGCAAGGCACTGTATCCAGGGCTGTCCGTTGTATCCAGGACTGTCCGATGTATCCAGGACTGTCCGCTGTATCTAGGACAGTTGGGACTAGAGATGAGCAGACGGATTCACAGGTCTCTGTTCCAGTATCCTGGTCAGTGGTAACTGGCAACTGGACAGGAGGCTACAAATCTCCTCCGGCGTCCCCAGCGCGGCGTTTGATTAGTCCATGGAGCGCGATGTTATCTGTGCGTCCTGCTCATCTCTAGTTAGGACCTGTGGATTTTTTTTTTGTTCCTTCATTCCCAGTCGGAGCCTTCAGAACTTTCTCATCTTTATGTAATATCACGATATGACATCAGCCTTTTTTTGTGTCTGTAAGGCCGTGTTCATATGTTGCTGTGTTTTTTTGCTTTCTGTATAAGTCCAAACCAAACTACATCTATAATATAACGCTGGGAGCGTCACTCTGTCCGAAGCCTTTATAGCAAGCGCAAGCGCCGGCGCAGTTTGGACCCCACAGAGTGACGCTCCCAGGAGATCGCGGTATGCGTAAGCACTGAACGCACACCGCGATCTCCAACGGAGAAGCAGGGACGAGGGTGAGTATGCAATATTTACCTGTCCCCGTTCCAGTGATGCGCGATGCTCCATCATCCGCTTGCGACTGTTCAGTCAGAGGGCGGCGCACATTAACGCGTCATCGCACCCTCTGAACTGAATGGTTCAGAGGGCGCGATGACGCGCTTAATGCGCGCCGCCCTCTGACTGAAAAGTCACAGGCAGAGGACCCGGAAGATGGAGCGGCGTGCAGCAGTGGAACGGGGGACAGGTAAATATAGCAAGTGCCGGGGGCCTGAGCTAGCGGCGACTCCGGCACCTGACCCCCCCCCCCAGCGCGCTGGTGTCCCCGCCTGCTCAGGCACTCGGCGCCCAGCACAGCCGCCCGCACTCACCACCGCCACGCACAGCCGCCCGCACTCAGCACCGTCACGCACAGCCGCCCGCACTCAGCACCGCCACGCACAGCCGCCCGCACTCAGCACCGCCACGCACAGCCGCCCGCACTCAACACGGCGGCCCGCACTCAGCACAGCCGCCCGCACTCAGCACAGCCGCCCGCACTCACCACCGCCACGCACAGCCGCCCGCACTCACCACCGCCACGCACAGCCGCCCGTACTCACCACCGCCACGCAGAGCCGCCCGCACTCACCAACGCCATGCTCAGCCGCCCGCACTCACCACAGCCACGCGCAGCCGCCCGCACTCAACACGGCGGCCCGCACTCAGCACAGCCACCCGCACTCACCACCGCCACGCACAGCCGCCCGCACTCACCACCGCCACGCACAGCCGCCCGTACTCACCACCGCCACGCAGAGCCGCCCGCACTCACCACCGCCACGCACAGCCGCCCGCACTCACCGCCGCCACGCACAGCCGCCCGCACTCACCACCGCCACGCACAGCCGCCCGCACTCACCACCGCCACGCGCAGCCACCCGCACTCACCACTGCCACGCGCAGCCGCCCGCACTCAGCATCGCCACGCCCAGCCGCCCGCACTCACCACCGCCACGCGCAGCCGCCCGCACTCACCACAGCCACGCGCAGCCGCCCGCACTCACCACAGCCACGCACAGCTGCCCACACTCACCACAGCCGCCCGCACTCAGCACCGCCACGCACAGCCGCCCGCACTCAGCACCGCCACGCACAGCCGCCCGCACTCAGCACTGCCACGCACAGCCGCCCGCACTCAGCACCGCCACGCACAGCCACCCGCACTCAACATGGCGGCCCGCACTCAGCACAGCCGCCCACACTCAGCACAGCCACCCGCACTCACCACCGCCACGCACAGCCGCCCGCACTCACCACCGCCACGCACAGCCGCCCGTACTCACCACCGCCACGCAGAGCCGCCCGCACTCACCAACGCCATGCTCAGCCGCCCGCACTCACCACAGCCACGCGCAGCCGCCCGCACTCACCGCAGCCGCCCGCACTCACCACAGCCACGCGCAGCCGCCCGCACTCACCGCCGCCCGCACTCAGCACCGCCACGCACAGCCGCCCGCACTCAGCACCGCCACGCACAGCGGCCCGCACTCAGCACCGCCACGCACAGCGGCCCGCACTCAGCACAGCCGCCCGCACTCAGCACAGCCACCCGCACTCAGCACAGCCGCCCGCACTCACCACCGCCACGCATAGCCGCCCATACTCACCACCGCCACGCAGAGCCACCCGCACTCACCACCGCCACGCACAGCCGCCCGCACTCACCGCCGCCACGCACAGCCGCCCACACTCACCACCACCACGCGAAGCCGCCCGCACTCACCACTGCCACGCGCAGCCGCCCGCACTCAGCATCGCCACGCCCAACCGCCCGCACTCACCACCGCCACGCGCAGCCGCCCGCACTCACCACAGCCACGCGCAGCCGCCCGCACTCACCACAGCCACGCACAGCTGCCCACACTCACCACAGCCACGCTCAGCCGCCCGCACTCAGCATCGCCACGTGCAGCCGCCCGCACTCACCACAGCCACGCGCAGCCGCCCGCACTCACCACCGCCACGCACAGCCGCCCGCACTCACCACCGCCACGCGCAGCCGCCCGCACTCACCACCGCCACGCGCAGCCGCCCGCACTCAGCATCACCACGCGCAGCCGCCCGCACTCAGCATCGCCACGCCCAGCCGCCCGCACTCACCACCGCCACGCGCAGCCGCCCGCACTCACCACAGCCACGCGCAGCCGCCCGCACTCACCACAGCCACGCACAGCTGCCCACACTCACCACAGCCACGCTCAGCCGCCCGCACTCAGCATCGCCACGTGCAGCCTCCCGCACTCACCACAGCCACGCGCAGCCGCCCGCACTCACCACCGCCACGCACAGCCGCCCGCACTCACCACCGCCACGCGCAGCCGCCCGCACTCACCACCGCCACGCGCAGCCGCCCGCACTCACCACCGCCACGCGCAGCCGCCCGCACTCAGCATCGCCACGCGCAGCAGCCCGCACTCACCACAGCCACGCGCAGCCGCCCACACTCACCACCGCCACGCGCAGCCGCCCGCACTCAACACAACCACGCGCAGCCGCCCGCACTCACCACAGCCACGCGCAGCCGCCCGCACTCAGCACCGCCACGCACAGCCGCCCGCACTCAGCACCGCCACGCACAGCCGCCCGCACTCAGCACCGCCACGCACAGCCGCCCGCACTCAGCACCGCCACGCACAGCCGCCCGCACTCAGCACGGCGGCCCGCACTCAGCACGGCGGCCCGCACTCAGCACAGCCACGCACAGCCCCCCGCACTCACCACCACCACGCACAGCCACCCGTACTCACCACCGCCACGCAGAGCCGCCCGCACTCACCACAGCCACGCTCAGCCGCCCGCACTCAGCATCGCCACGCGCAGCCGCCCGCACTCACCACAACCACGCGCAGCCGCCCGCACTCACCACAGGCACGCACAGCCGCCCGCACTCAGCACCGCCAAGCACAGCACCACCACGCACAGCCGCCCGCACTCAGCACCGCCATGCACAGCGGCCCGCACTCAGCACAGCGGCCCGCACTCAGCACAGCCGCCCGCACTCAGCACCGCCATGCACAGCCGCCCGCACTCACCAACGCCACGCACAGCCGCCCGTACTCACCACCGCCACGCACAGCCGCCCGCACTCACCACAGCCACACTCAGCCGCCCGCACTCACCACAGCCACGCGCAGCCGCCCGCACTCAGCAGCGGCATGCACAGCCGCCCGCACTCACCACAGACACGCGCAGCCGCCCGCACTCACCGTCGGCACGCACAGCCGCCCGCACTCAGCACCGCCAAGCACAGCACCGCCACGCACAGCCGCCCACACTCAGCACCGCCACGCACAGCCGCCCGCACTCAGCACCGCCACGCACAGCCGCCCGCACTCAGCACAGCGGCCCGCACAGCCGCCCGCACTCACCACCGCCACGCACAGCCGCCCGCACTCACCACCGCCACGCACAGCCGCCCGCACTCACCAACACCACGCACAGCCGCCCGTACTCACCACCGCCACGCACAGCCGCCCGCACTTACCGTCGGCACGCACAGCCGCCCGCACTCAGCAACGCCAAGCACAGCACCGCCACGCACAGCCGCCCACACTCAGCACCGCCACGCACAGCCGCCCGCACTCAGCACCGCCACGCACAGCCGCCCACACTCAGCACAGCCGCCCGCACTCAGCACCGCCACGCACAGCCGCCCGCACTCACCACCGCCACGCACAGCCGCCCGCACTCAGCACCGCCACGCACAGCCGCCCGCACTCAGCACCGCCACGCACAGCCGCCCACACTCAGCACAGCCGCCCGCACTCACCACCGCCACGCACAGCCGCCCGTACTCACCACCACCACGCACAGCCACCCGCACTCACCACAGCCACACTCAGCCGCCCGCACTCACCACAGCCACGCGCAGCCGCCCGCACTCAGCACCGGCATGCACAGCCGCCCGCACTCACCACAGCCACGCGCAGCCGCCCGCACTCACCGTCGGCACGCACAGCCGCCCGCACTCAGCACCGCCAAGCACAGCACCGCCACGCACAGCCGCCCACACTCAGCACCGCCACGCACAGCCGCCCGCACTCAGCACCGCCACGCACAGCCGCCCGCACTCAGCACAGCCGCCCGCACTCAGCACAGCCGCCCGCACTCAGCACCGCCACGCACAGCCGCCCGCACTCACCACCGCCACGCACAGCCGCCCGCACTCACCACCGCCACGCAGAGCCGCCCGCACTCACCAGAGCCACGCTCAGCCGCCCGCACTCAGCATCGCCACGCGCAGCCGCCTGCACTCACCACAGCCACGCGCAGCCGCCCGCACTCAGCACAGCCGCCCGCACTCAGCACAGCCACCCGCACTCAGCACCGCCACGCACAGCCGCCCACACTCAGCACAGCCACGCACAGCCCCCCGCACTGAGCACAGCCGCCCGCACTCAGCACAGCCGCCCGCACTCAGCACAGCCGCCCGCACTCAGCTCGCAGGATGGGAGCACCCGACAGGATGGGGACGCAGGATGGAGCAGCACATGATAGGATGGGGGCGCAGGATGGAACAGCACATGACAGGATGGGGATGCAGGATGGAGCAGCACATGACAGGATCGGGGCGCAGGATGGGAGCACATGACAGGATGGGGATGCAGGATGGAGCAGCACATGACAGGATGGGGGCGCAGGATGGAGCAGCAGATGACAGGATGGGAGAGCAAGATGGGAGCAGCACATACCAGGATGGAGACCATATACCAATATAAATGCTCGCCACCCGGGCGTAGAACGGGTTCAATAGCTAGTAATAATAATAATCTTATTTGATGTGTTTCTGGTGCAGATGTAAAGCTGCATTTTTATTTTTTTTTTAGTACAGAAAAGCTTGGATTCTGCACTTAAAAGAGCAGTGCTTGAGCAGTTAAACAGCAGAAATTTTGTGCAAAAAAAAAGCAGCAGAAAATACACAGCACTTAGTCTAAATGTGAACAAGGTCTAAATCTTGAAGCAAAATGGATGTGATTCCATGAAATCTCTGGTCTGAAGACACTGCTGAACCCTTAGGTCTTGGTGCATTTTTTCTCTATAGGCTTCTTCAGAAAAAAAAACTTGCATTTTTAAGCGCAGAAACAAAGCTTTTCTGTACTATTAAAAAAGCATTAAAAACTTTGCTTCATATCTGCCTCAAAATCTCATCAAATAAGGTGGAAAACACATAAAAGAAACACAGCAAAAACTCAATAATCAGAGGATTGTAATTGCGTTTTGTGGCGAGGACACCTGCAGAAAAAAAGCAGCAGAAAGAACGCAGAATTTACGATACATGTGAACACGCCTCATCATTACATTTTTATTACATTTTTGGGGGGTCAATAGTGAAAAATATCTATCACGCCATTTTTTTACATCATTTACCGATCCCCATAAATAATCTGATGGCTGTGTTGTGCGGGTCATTACAATTACAGGGACATCAAATATTTCCATTTTATTTAATGATTTGTGATATTTATTTATTTTTTTTTAAAATGCATTAAAAAATATATATTTTTTTCATTATCAAGTGTTTTTCATTAATATTTTTTAGTAATTTTATAGGATTAAAAAAATATCTTATACACAATGTATTTCTATGGTCAAGTATAACCTGCTTCTCGGATCATTGCCTGCAATAGAGGTCAAGATTACCAAATCCTCACTATGTTGTGGGCTGTGGCTCCTAGCTAGAGCAACATCCTGCAAATATTAAATGATGGGAGTTTGAGTCTCTGGGAAACCTGATGACAGGATGGAGAATAAGTAATATGATTTAATTTATGCATAGAGCAGTCCCCCCCCAAGGAGGAGCAATGAAGACTTCAGAGAGAAGAGAGGTTAGTATAGAAGCCAGGACAAAACCTCTGACATACCGGGGTTAGTTGGGAGCTATGCCACTACAGCTATACTAAATTATGAGAGTTTATCTCTTCTGTACAATAGATACACCAAAAAAACATTGTTTTTTGTGTCACTATAAGCTTTACTATGCTACAATTTCCCTCCAGCTATGTGAAGATTTTTGTGTGGCAGGCTGATTCCATTTTAGGGTTCTTATTGTTTTTTTGTTTTTTTAAATCTTTTTTTTATTATAATTTTCGGGAGTTGACATCGGCAAAAAAAAAAAAACATTCTGTGTTTATGTTTTTTTAACACAATTTTACCATCTAGTATAATTATGCACCATTCACAGAATATATCACACTAAGGCTGCCGTCACACTAGCAGTATTTGGTCAGTATTTTACATCAGTATTTGTGAGCCAAAATCAGGAGTGGGACAATTAGAGGAAAAGTATAATAGAAACATATGCACCACTTCTGCATTTATCACCCACTCCTGGTTTTGGCTTACAAATACTGATGGAAAATACTGACCAAATACTGCTAGTGTGACGGCAGCCTAAAGTTGATAAAAATACATTATTTATTGAAGATATTTTTAGGGGTTGTCCGGCCTTAGGCTACAAGTCTGCAGTTACTCTATGTGACTGCAGACTTGTGAATCTTCACAACACGCACTCTGAGAGTTCTCAGATTCCGGCATCAGGAGCTGCAGTCATGTGACTACATGTATGTGTAAGGAGGAAGACCAGGCTGCGGGTACCTGCATTGAGCCGGGTCCGGAACTGTCGAGGCTGCATCCCATGTTGCCCGGGGGAAGGAATAAGGGACCGGACGGACCTAATGACTTGGGAAGAGGGGGTGTGTATGAGAGAAAAGTGCGCGCAACGGCGGTGAGTTTCCCACCGGCAGAGACAGAGAGAGCAGGTGCGTGCACAGTGTCCTCCGGTTCCCTGGCTTCAGGGACGATACCCCATGAGCATTGCATCGACACTGTGAGCAGAGACAGGGCCATGGGCTCTGTTAAGTTTGGAGCTGCGCTCGTTCATAGTAGCGTGGGCTGTGTACAGGACCCGGTGCTGTGGTTCTCCTTACTGACCAGCACGTCCAGGACCCCATTTGATACTGGGATCTTTGCAGCGCCCATGAATTTGGCTGCAAGCCTTTATTGACTAGGGTCTCAACAGGTAAAAACCGAAGACCGCTCGTTCCCCCCAGAAGTTGTACCGTGAGCTGTGGAACCCCATCCGAGGACATTTGGCCGGCTGTTGCTGGTACTACAAACCCTCAATGGATCATCTGCGGCTGTGGAAACCACGGATTCGGTTTACTAAGTGAACTGTTGTTATATTGCTATTCCTTTCTTTTCTCTGCTACCCAGTTAAGGCCTTCTCAGCCCTTAACTACATGCATGCCACTTGTCATATGGTAAGGTTTTTAATATTAGAGTTAGGACTGTCCCAATTATGGTCACCGTGAAGTGGTGGGATGGCTTTTGCATTTTTTTTTATCAAAAAGCAAGTTAACTAAGTACTTAATATTATTTCCATGCACTATGCTATTTATTTGTTTTCTGCAGGGTATTTAATCATTATGTTTCTATGGTTTTTTTTCTGTTTAGTGGCCAGTGTGAATGTGTGCTTACATGCTGCATGCACACCAGTTTATGTCCCAGTTCATACCTTTGTTGTTTTTCAGTCTGTTTGGATCATGTGCATATAAAGGTGTGACCTGCCTTTCCCTTGAGCTGGGCATTATATTCATGAGGTTTCCCCTGGCTGTGTGTCCACTAGCTGGGCCCAGGCCTTCTCAGCCCTTATCCACATGCATGTCACTTGACATACGGTAAGGTTTTTAATATTAGAGTTAGAACTGTCCCAATTATGGTCACCGTGGAGTGGTGGGATGACTTTTGCATTTGAGGAAGAACAGTTTGTGTCCTGAGGAAGAAGACTGGAGTGACTTTGAAATGTGTTGACTGAAAAACCTGTAATAAAAAAATCCTTTATTATTATACTTTCATTTGTATCGTCATTGCCTACCAGCGCAGATATTCCACATTAGGCTTCTTTCACACTTCCGTCTTCCAAATCTGCACAGGATCCGTCAAGACGTTGAAATGACGGATCCTGTGCAGATTGTGGAAAACGTGTGCACTGGGCCAGTCTTTCTGACGGACCCGTCGAGGCTATGTGCACCTGTTGTGTATGCATCTTCGCAGCGGTTTTCCGCTGCGAAAACACATACACAACACAAACCAGGTTAAAAAAAAAAAAAATCGCAGTATTCTCACCTACCGGCGTCCCGCGCAGCGATGCTCCAGGCAGCTAGCATTCCTAGTAATACATTGCGACTTCTCGCGAGATTTCGCAATGTATTACTAGGAACGCTAGCTGCCGGGAGCATCGCTGCGCGGGACGCCGGTAGGTGAGAATACTGCGATTTTTTTTTTTATTATTATTATTTTTAACATTATATCTTGTTACTATTGATTCTGCATAGGCAGCATCAATAGTAAAAAGAGAAAGAGAGCGAGAGAGAATTTCCCTGACGGGAAATTCTTCCATGCATGCTCAGTTAGAAAAGACGGGACCCGTTGCTGGATTCCTGCTTTTCACAGGCAGCGACCGATTTTCCGACGTGCAGAAAAAAAGGTTCCTCCGGACGTTTTCTCTGCCCGACGGACCGTTTTTTACGCAGGATCCAGTGCACAACGGATTAAACGGATGGCCATCTGTCACAAGCCGTCGCTAATACAAGTCTATGAGAAAATGCAGGATCCTGCATTCTCAAAAATCAACGGATTGTGATGGGAGCTGAAAGACGGAAGTGTGAAAGAGGCCTTATTTAGGCTCCTTTTTTTGCTGGAGATCCCGGCAGAGCTGAGAGATGATTACTGCTCCTCTGCTCTGGTCCCAGGTGGCAGGGCTCTGACAGCATTTGTATTCTTGCCTGACAGAGAGGTGTGAGCGATGTCAGTGACTGATACCGCTAATCTCCGTGCCTGCGCCCTGGCCATCACATTTACCTTTGTGTAACTTTTAAAATGTAAAAAAATGACATTTTTTTTTTGCCTAAAATACAAAGGAAATGTGTCATCGTATTTAACTTTAGGCCTTTTAGAGACCATTTCATTTTCAACTTACTTAAATGTTCCCTACTGCTCCTGCTTTTGACCATATGTCACAATAAAGACTGGATTTTAAGCGGATGGTGAGTGCTCGCCCTTTCTAAGACTGATACATTACACGTTTGGATTTTTTCATTGTGAGCACCCGATATCTGCATGGCATTAACGCATTACAGAAGGACATAGAGAGTGTGTGTAGGTGATCTTACCAGCTGTTGGTGCGGCTTTCTGTTTCTTTTTTACTAAATATTTAACTTTAGGCCTTTTAGAGATCATTTCATTTTCAACTTAAATGTTCACAATAACAGTAATTTTAACCAGGGGTGCCCAAACTTTTACATGCCACAGAATATATCATATGGCAGTGCAGCTTCATATCACTCAGCAGGGCTGCCACCAGGAATTTCAAGGCCCCATACTGGCAACATTTTCAGGCCCCCTTGAGACTCCGCCCAGGCATCACCCCAGCTCCACCTCCAACCCACAAATTTTCCACAGTCCCACCGTCCACTCTTGGAAAAACTCCACTTGTGCACCATGTCCTCACCAATCACACATTAGCAGTTCCCATCTAACACCATATCACATACATAGCCATCAGCATTTGTTTTAGCCAAAAGATTTTTTTAAGTCACCAATGCAACAAGGTAGACTCTTCTGGCAGGGCTGTACTCTACTCTAAGATTTGTTAAAATACCCAATATTCTTTTTAGGTATGCATTTACCGTATTTTTCTGATTATAAGACGCGTTTTTTTTCCCCAAAAATTTGGGGGGAAAATGGGGATGCGTCTTATAATGCGGATATACTTTACCAGCCGCGGTGGAGCAGGGTCTCAGGGTTGCGGCTGGAGGGGGGAAAGAGTGGAGCATTGCTGCAGGCTGCAGACTGGGATTAGAGGTTGTTCCGATGTGCGACGTGCCACTGCGGGTGTCCGGTGTTGCTGCGGGTGTCTGGTGCTGCTGCCAAGGCTTTGCCGACATTTTGTGAAAGGCCAGAGCCCCCGCAGTTCAAATTGTTTCCTATGCGGTGGACTCCGGGAAAATGGCTACCGGGGGCAGCGCATGCGCAGATGGAGAACTCGCCACCAAAATCTCGGGAGATGAGATCTCAGCGCTCCACTCTTGCCTCCTCCAGCAGCTACCCTGGGACCCCGCTTCACCGCAGCCACTACCTCCAGTGAGCAATAAGATGCATGGATTATAAGAAGCACCACCATTTTATTAAAAAAAAAAGTTTTTTGCCCTATTTTTCGCCTCAAAATTTGGGGTGCATCTTATAATCTGGAACGTCTTATAATCTGAAAAATCCGATATTTATTTTTCTTAAAGGGAATGTGTCACATACATTTTTAAAATTACTAATAATGCCACATACATGGGAGAAATACAGTCACACCATGGCCGGACCACATATTACCACCACATAGTGATCGAATACTACAATACTGGCCATTAATTAAAAAAAACAATACTAATATTACCATAAGTGCCATAATACACTGTACATAGTATACAGGGTATAGTGTCAGTGTACAGGTAGTAGTGACTCACCAGTGACATACACAGGAGCCCTGTATGAAGTGTATATTGCTGTAATGGGCTGGTTGGTGGAACCCCTGTGCCAAAGCCCAAGGAAGACCTGGAGGGGCCTGACTAGGAACCTCACCCAATCTGACCATGGACACAGAGCAGCTAACGACACCACTGTCCGTGGAGAGACAAGTGGGGTGATCCAGGTGCTACTCCAGGACTGACCTTGAGTAGATGGCGGCTGATCCCTAGGAACGGATAACCGGAATGGCCCGGGGGAATGTCCAACAGATGCAGGCAGAGAGAAGATGACAGGAACCGCAGGTGCAGACAGGACAGTCTGAGAGATGAGCACTGGAAGGTGCAGCTGACTCAGCTGCCCTTGAGGTGAGCACTGGCGGGTGCAGCTGGCTCGGCTGCCCTTGAGGTGAGCACTGGCAGGTGCAGCTGCCTCAGCTGCCCTTGAAGTGAGCACTGGCGAGTGCAGCTGGCTCGGCTGCCCTAGAGGTGAGCACTGGCAGGTGCAGCTGGCTCGGCTGCCCTTGAGATGAGCACTGGCGGGTGCAGCTAGCTCGGCTGTCCTTGAGGTGAGCACTGGTGAGTGCAGCTGGCTTGGCTACCCTTGACGTGAGCACTGGTGGGTGCAGACTCGGCTACTGTTGAAGGAAGCACTGGCAGGTGCAGCAGACTCGGGTACCATTGAAGGAAGCACTGGCAGGAGCATCAGTCTCGGCTACCATTGAAAGAAGCACTAACGGATGCAGCAGACTCGGCTACCATTGAAGGAAGCACTGGGGGGTGCTGCAGACTCAGCTACCATTGAAGGAAGCACTAGCGGGTGCAGCAGACTTGGCTACTGTTGAAGGAAGCATTGGCGGGTGCAGCAGACTTGGCTAACGTTGAAGGAAGCACTGGTGGATTCAGCAGGCTGAGATGAAAGTACAGGGACTTGAGAACTGACAAGCATGTTAGGAACAAACTCACAACATTGTACAGGCACCTCCATGTTTGAGGAGGTGCTTTAAATAGTAAGTGAACTCCAGCTATTGGCTTTAGAGGAACGCGCCCTGCCCCTTTAAGAAGAAAGTGTGCGCGCACCCTAACCACAGTGCCTGAAGACCTTCTAGGAGTGCATACACCCTGGGCAGCAGCAGACCCGTAAGGGGCAGGACAGGAGCCTCGGTGGTGAGTATGCTGGTGTCTCTGCAGGGAGATAGGGACTGCAGGCAGAGATGTCGGCGCTGCAATTGTACAGGTAATACAGGGATCCCGGTGACATTATAGACAGAAGCTCTGTATATACTATATAGTGTAAGTGTACAAATAACACACTGACTTACAAGTGACGTCTAGAGTTGAAGATAATCATCTTCGCTTCTTCATCCAGTGCAGTAATAATGTCCTACATCATGGCACCTTCCTGTAATAATGTCACCCCTCCTGGACCCCATGTGTCTCATTCCCAGCCCCATGTGTCTCCATCCTGCTTGCATATGTCCTTTCATCATGACCCCATATGTCCTCCCATCCTGGCCTCATATGTCTTCCCATCCTGGTCCCATGTGTCTCCATCCTGCCCCCATATGTTCTTCCATCCTGGCCCCATATGTCCTCCCATCTGGGCCCATATGTCCTCCTATCCTGGCCCCATATATGTCCTCCCTCCCTGGCCCCATATGTCTATCCTGCCCCTCCATATGTCCTCCCATCCTACCCCCCATATGTCTCCATTCTGTTCCACCCATATGTCTCCATCCTGCCCCCCATATATCTCCATCCTGCCCCCCATATGTCTTCACGCTGGCCTCTCATATGTCCTCTCATCCTGCCCCCATATGTCCTTCCATCCTTCCCCCCATATGTCTCCATCGTGCCCCCATATGTCTCCATCCTGCCCCTCCATATGCCTCCATCCTTCCCCCTCCAAAAAATGTGCCCCTGCTGTGTGTGTACTGTGTAATGACTGTGTCTGATTGTACAGGGACATGGTCAGTTGGAGCGGCCCCCAGACGCAGGGCAGCGGGGTACTCGGTAGCGGGTCTCTCTCGGTTCTGGGGTATCACGGTGGCCTGACCCGGTCTGTGGCCCTGCTAAGGGGCGCCCACTTAAAGATGTAGGTGACGGTGTAGGTCGCAGTAAATAACGAGGACTCAGGGTTGCAGTCTCTTTACCTCTTTACTGAAGGCTTCGGCATCCGCAATCCAGAGCACTGCTAACAGGGCTGGCTGAGACCGGCCGGTCCGAAGGCACATCCAGAGTTCCCTTTGCAGGTGGAAATCAGTAGCCTACCTACTAGCGCCTGGGTGTTGTAGTACTTCGCTGCTGAGCATCACGGGATAGTCCTCACAACTGTCGTGTATGTTTCTGTTCTTTCTCTCTCCGTCCCCCAGATGATATGGATAGGACGCACCCGTATGACGATGTAGGCCTGGAGTTATTTTATAGGGACCCTAGAGACGCCCCTCTCCCACAATTGCCTCCGTTGTCTTCATTAGGTGAAAAAGGTGAGACAGCCAACCTAGAGTTAACTCCCCTGCCGTTGGTTCAAAGTAATGCGTAGAGTCTATTACTTCCTCGGCGTTCCGGCCGCCGGCTACGCGCCTCAGTAGGATGTTGCCGATCTCGGGGCACGACTCCTACTGGTTCTATCGCCTTTGTGCTGTGATCTCGTTTCTCACTTCTCCACAATATCCTTCGCTTCGTGTCCTTTCTTACGATGCCGCCGCAATGAGGTGCAGGCATGGCTCCGTAACAATCTGTCCTTTCGATAGGCCTCTGTCAGGATCCCACCCCTGACAGGGACTGCCCTGAATCTTCCCAAGCAACGCTCTCCTCTCACTAGATGTTACCTGGGCAAAACCCAGTCAGCTTCTTCTCTAACTTCCTATCCAACCCCCAGTTTTACCAGAGTGTGAGGAGTGGCCTAATACATAGAACCCTTTGCTCCCCCTGGTGCCGGAGTGTGAAGTGTAATGTGTGACTGTGATACCTGGTCAGGTGAACTCCTTTAGTGCAATCAGACGTAACATCGCTCCCCTTAGTGGCAGAGCGACATTACTGCAACGACCAGGACTCTGGGGCGCTGCACTCCCCCCAGGTTAAATCCAGTACTCCCGGACTGGGAAAGAAGAACAACAATACATGTTAGCAAAAGACATACAAAATTTTGAAATGCAATAAACAAGTAAATTTAACAGTGCTTCCCTTTATGGGAGGTGAGAACACTTGAACGTTACAAACAGGAACATATTTACATAGTGCTTAAGATTTTAAATAACATAAATTAAATAACTGACTATAAATAACCATTATTACCCAGCCGGGCATTCTATCTACTAAGTGCAAATTCTGAACAATAATTTAACTTTTTCCTTTAAGGGCATAAGGGCAGGTACCCACTAAAGGCCTACTATAAAACTAAAAGCGCAAATCAACATTTTCCTGAGCTCTCTTTCTCATATGCAGGACTTTCTTGTCTACCCCCACGGACCTGCTGCATCTTTCCTTGGCTCTCTATCATTAGTTCCGATAATCACTTTAACTTCAATTTTATTCACATATCATTATCAACATTTCTATTCCTTATCACTATCTTTCTATCTACATACTACTACTATGTAAAACATTATTACCATTTAACTTTCTTAAGGCAACATTATATTTCGGCTTATTGCAACAATGAACATTCCCTTTAAGAGGGACATCTCAAGTCTCTTTGAGGTAGTGCAAACTATCGTTTTCCCAGTCTGATAAAGCAAGAAGTTCTGCGCTGTAATCCGGAACAGTCTCTTCAAAAAGCTCTTTTCTTTGTAAAACCAGTAGGGGGCACCTTTAAGAAGGTGCAACTATATACAGCAACAGTTTGTGAATCATTCACCGTCCATGATTCGGCAGTCTTTTAGAACACTGATGAACTTGTGCAAAAACAAACATAAAACAATAGGGACCCCGGGTAAGCGAAGGGATCCCTTTAAGAACTAACCCTGGTCGGGTTTAAAGCAGCAAAAACAAGAAAAGCAGTTTTAGAGAACTATTTACAGTGTCATGGCTCTGAGGTTTACTTGGGTAACAGCAAAGGTCTTACCCGGCACACCATCCTCCCTGGCCGGGAAAGGGCGGAGTCCGGGTTCTGCTCAGCTTGATCAGGGGCAGCGGTCGTTCCCGTTGCAGGCCCGGTCTCCTGGGCTTCCGGCGCTGCTAGGATAGCAACGCACCGCTGAACATTCCGGGCCCACCAGGTGGTCCCCCTCTGATACCGATCATAAGTCACAGCATCTCCTGGGCGCAGATCGCGGTCAGCATCCTCCTGTCCGTAGCAGGGTTCCACCTCACCTCTGTCAACGCGGACCCTCACAGGTAGTCCAATCTCCTGCACCAATCCCTCTCCTTCCCGGGGGATGAAGGCCACAACGACTCCCCATTGTGGTGGGGAATCGTCCACAACGCCCTTCAGATCAATTGTGGCCGCGGGTCGGGTCTTTTTTCTCCACGCAGCCACCAGGCGCCACCGGTGTTCCATCCAGGGCAGGATCTTCAGGTCCCGCTCCCGCAGCTCACGGCCTGGTGATGGGGTCCGTGGGTCCTCCGCGGTCGGAGCGGGTGAAGAGGAGAACGTGGGAGAAAGACGGATCTCCGCAGGGTGGCCAAGCCAGGCACTCACATGAGAGTGGGCTTCTCGGCAGCACGCCAGCTGCCGGGCTTCGGCAACGGCCACCCATTCCTCCGGCGACTGGCTGCTGGGTCTCCCCATGGGCAACTCTGTGAAGGTCAATCCCCTCACCGATGGTGGATCCGGGTTCGCTTCTGGGGATGAGGCCCTGCGCCGGGCCGGAGTGTCCCCACGTGGCTGCCTGGAAGTCGCCATGTCTGTCCCCTCCTCTGGGTCTTCTTCCTGCGCTCTCTTTCGGGGGCGGCCCTGTCTCCATGGTCTCCACCCCTCATAGAGAATGAGAAGGCGGACCTCGGCTGCTGACGGACACGTCCTCAGGATACAGCAGTGTTTAGACTGGGCGGCCATTGTCTTCGCGCTCTTCAGTTTGTCCACGCCCACAAATCCACGCTCTTCTTCTCCTCCTGCGCTCCTCGTGGCACTGTAATGGCGGCGGTTTTTGGCGGGAATTTTTGGCGGCAATAGCAACACACAGTCTTTGCAATAAATCACGGTTCAGGCACAATTCAGTCACAGTTCCAAGGCACACATGACCTGATTCCTCAGGCTTAAGTAGATCCTGTTCGTGACGCCAAGTTGGAGCGGCCCCCAGACGCAGGGCAGCGGGGTACTCGGTACCGGGTCTCTCTCGGTTCTGGGGTATCACGGTGGCCTGACCCAGTCCGTGGCCCTGCTAAGGGGCGCCTAATTAAAGATGTAGGTGACGGTGTAGGTCGCAGTAAATAACAAGGACTCAGGGTTGCAGTCTCTTTACCTCTTTACTGAAGGCTTCGGCATCCGCAATCCAGAGCACTGCTAACAGGGCTGGCTGAGACCGGCCGGTCCGAAGGCACATCCAGAGTTCCCTTTGCAGGTGGAAATCAGTAGCCTACCTACTAGCGCCTGGGTGTTGTAGTACTTCCCTGCTGAGCACCACGGGATAGTCCTCACAACTGTCGTGTATGTTTCTGTTCTCTCTCCGTCCCCCAGATGATATGGATAGGACGCACCCGTATGACGGGGTAGGCCTGGAGTTATTTTATAGGGACCCTAGAGACGCCCCTCTCCCACAATTGCCTCCGTTGTCTTCATTAGGTGAAAAAGGTGAGACAGCCAACCTAGAGTTAACTCCCCTGCCGTTGGTTCAAAGTACTGTGTAGAGTCTATTACTTCCTCGGCGTTCCGGCCGCCGGCTACGCGCCTCAGTAGGATGTTGCCGATCTCGGGGCACGACTCCTACTGGTTCTATCGCCTTTGTGCTGTGATCTCGTTTCTCACTTCTCCACAATGTCCTTCGCTTCGTGTCCTTTCTTAAGCTGCCGCCGCAATGAGGTGCAGGCACGGCTCTGTAACAATCTGTCCTTTCGCTAGGCCTCTGTCAGGATCCCACCCCTGACAGGAACCCCCCTGAATCTTCCCAAGCAACGCTCTCCTCTCACTAGATGTTACCTGGGCAAAACCCAGTCAGCTTCTTCTCTAACTTCCTATCCAACCCCCAGTTTTACCAGAGTGTGAGGAGTGGCCTAATACATAGAACCCTTTGCTCCCCCTGGTGGCCGGAGTGTGAAGTGTAATGTGTGACTGTGATACCTGGTCAGGTGAACTCCTTTAGTGCAATCAGACGTAACATCGCTCACCTTAGTGGCAGAGCGACATTACTGCAACGACCAGGACTCTGGGGTGCTGCACTGATCATACCACATCTCCTAGGCAGAGGAGGAGAAAAAAAAAGTATACAGACATAACAGCATGGGATCACAACTGATTCTTTCTATGAGGTAAAACATTTCCCTGCCTGTTTTTAAACAATGTTTTACTTCAAAGAAAGAATAATTTGTGATCCCATGCTATGTCTGCATCCTTGCTTTTTTTTCCTCCTCTGCCCAGGAGCTGTGGTATGATCAGACCATGTTCCTGCACGGTCAGACACAGACATTACACAGTACACAGCAGGGGCACATTTATAAGATTATCTCAGCACAGGAACATTTTATTTAAACACATCCAATTGTGGAAATTATTATTATTCCAAGACCTATTGATTAAAATGTCGTTTTCTTTTATGGGAAAAGTAACACTCTTTTATAGTCAACTGAATGCAGGACACCTGAATAATTTTACTTACCTGAGATTTAAGTCCTGTTTAATTAAAATTATGTAGTCTAAACTTGAACTTTGATCTAAAGGCCACGTTCACACATTCAGTACTTGGTCAATATTTTACATCCATATTTGTGAGCCAAATATAGAAGTGGTGAACATGTTTCTATTATATTTTTCCTATGATTGCTCCACTCCTGGTTTTGGTTTACAAATACTGATGTAATATGCTGACCAAATATTGAACGTGTAAACGTGGCCTATGACTTTCAATGGTGTGTACTAATTTTTGCAACCTAGACTTGGATGAATTTGTTAAGAAAATTACATTTTTTAGATGTGGAACATAAAAATCTTGTTTGCAACCAATGGCCCAAATTTGTGGGAATATTTTGTAGTATGGTACCCCATAGAAAATGTTGATTCTGAAAGGAAACTAAAAGTTTTATGACTAATCTGTTGGGGGTGTACTAATTTATGCTGAGCACTATACAAGTGCTTCTCAATAAATTAGAATGTCATCAAAAAGTTAATTTATTTTAGTTCTTCAATACAAAAAGTGAAACTCGTATATTCTATAGAGTCATTACAAACAGAGTGATCTATTTCAAGTGTTTATTTCTGTTAATGTTGATGATTATGGCTTACAGCCAATGAAAACCTAAAAGTCATTATCTCAGTAAATTAGAATAATTAACAAAAACACCTGCAAAGCCTTCCTAAGTGTTTAAAAAGGTCCCTTAGTGTATGTCAGAAGCTCCACAATCATGGGGAACACTGCTGACTTGACAGATGTCCAGAAGGCAGTGATTGACACACTCCACAAGGAGGGTAAGCCACAAAAAGGTCATTGCTAAAGAAGCTGGCTGTTCACAGAGTGCTGTATCCATGCATATTAATGGAAAGTTGAATGGAAGGAAAAAGTGTGGTAGAAAAAGGTGCACAAGCAATCGGGATAACCGCAGCCTTGAAAAAATTGTTAAAGGGAACCTGTCACCAGGTTTGGCCGATTTAAGATATGGCCACCGCCTTTCAGGGCTTATCTACAGCATTCTATAATGCTGTAGACAAGCCTCCGATCCGACCTGAAAGATAAGAAAAATAACTTTTATTATACTCACCTAGGGGGCGGTCCGATTCGATAGGTGTCGCAGATCCCAGTCCTGCGCCTCCCAGCTTGTCATGATTGCCACCCTCCTGCTTGCTTCATAGCTCCCGACATCGTGCTCCTGTGCAGTGATACTGATCTGCCCTGTTGAGGGCAGAGGAAAGTACTGCAGTGTGCAGGCGCAGGGAAAGATCAGAGAGGCCCATTATAGAATGCTGTAGATAAGCCCTGAAAGGCGGTGACCGTATCTTAAATCGGCCAAATGTGGTGACAGGTTGGCTTTAAGAAAAGTCCATTAAAAAAATTGGGGGAGATTCACAAGGAGTGGACTACTGCTGGAGTCATTGCTTCAAGAGCCACCCCACACAGACATATCCAGGACATGGGCTACAAGTGTCGCATTTCTTGTGTCAAGCCACTCATGACCAATAGACCACACCAGAAACGTCTTACCTGGAAAAAGGAGAAAAACTGGACTGCTGCTCAGTGGTCCAAGGTGTTGTTTTCAGATTAAAGTAAATTTTGCATTTCATTTGGAAATCAAGGTCCCAGAGTCTGGAGGAAGAGTGAAGAGGCCACAATCCGAGCTGCTTGAGGTCTAGTGTGAAATTTCCACAATCAGTGATGGTTTGAGGAGCCATGTCATCTACTGGTGTAGGTCCACTGTGTTTTATCAAAACCAAAGTTACCACAGCCGTCTAACAGGATATTTCATGCTTTCCTCTGCAGACAAGCTTTCTGGAGATAGAAATTTCATTTTCCAGCAGGACTTGGCACCTGTCCACACTTCCAAAAGTACCAATACCTGGTTTAAAAACAACAGTATCACTATGCTTGATTGGCCAGCAAACTGTCCTGACATTATCCCAATAGAGAATCTATGAGGTATTGTCATGAGGAAGATGAGACACCAGACCCAACAATGCAGACGAGCTGAAGGCTGCTATCAAAGCAACCTGGGCTTCCATAACACCTCAGCAGTGCCACAGGCTGATCACCTCCATGCCACACCGCATTGATGCAGTAATTGATGCAAAAGGAGCCCCGACCAAGTATTGAGTGAATTTATTGAACATACATTTCAGTAGGCCAACATTTCGGATTTTAAAATCATTTTTCAAGCTGGTGTTATAAAGTATTTTAACTTACTGAGATAATGACTTTTGGTTTTCATTGGCTGTAAGCCATAATCATCAACATTAACAGAAATAAACACTTGAAATAGATCACTCTATTTGTAATGACTCTATATAACATACGAGTTTCACTTTTTGTATTGAAGAACTGAAATTAACTTTTTGATGATATTCTAATTTAGTGAGACGCACTTGTATATATTTTGTTATTATGTATTTACTCCAATATGCCTACTTAAGAGTTATTTCTTTCCCATGTACAGTTTAATTAAATACGTACTTAAATATGTACTGAAGAAATCTTCAAGTAATATATTTTGTTCAACTCTCGTGTGTACATTATTTGTAGGGTGTACATTTACCTGATACACACCAGCACATTTGTTTTAAAATTGTTTTTCTCATTCATTGTAGTTGACATGTTAGCTTTATTCTTCACTTTGATAAGATGATAATTTCATATTTGTTTATGTTTTATGTTTTGCTACACTTAAACAAAAAAAACACTATAAAAAAAAATGATTTCCTTTTTTGCTTTTATTTGTCCTATCCTGAGACCTAGAACTCAAAATCAGAGATGTGAGTTTGTATTTTCTACTGGTTTACATGTTGATAAGTTGAGAGCTACAGTTTTATGCGCCTGTTTGCTTACTGCTCTATCAACCTACATACAGGTCCTTCTCAGAAAATTAGCATATAGTGTTAGGCTACTTTCACACTAGCGTTAACTGCAATACGTCGCAAATGCGTCGTTTTGCCGAAAATACGCATCCAGCAAAAGTTCTTGCTGGATACGTTTTTTCGTCATAGACTAACATTAGCGACGCATTTGCGACGCATTGCCAAACGTCGCGTCCGTTTTGCGACGCTTGGGCGTGTGGTAGCGGACCGTCGGGAGAAAAAAACGCTACATGTAACGTTTTTTGCTCCCGACGGTCCGCTTTTCCCGACCGCGCATGCGCGGCCGGAACTCCGCCCCCACCTCCCCGCACTTCCCCGCACCTCACAATGGGGCAGCGGATGCGTGGGAAAAATGCATCCGCTGCCCCCGTTGTGCGGCGGAGACCACGCTAGCGTCGGGAACGTCGGCCCGACACACAGCGACGGGTTGTTCCCGACGCTAGTGTGAAAGTAGCCTAAAATTTCATTATTTACCATAATGTAATGATTACAATTAAACTTTCATATATTATAGATTCATTATCCACCAACTGAAATTTGTCAGGTCTTTTATTGTTTTAATACTGATGATTTTGGCATACAACTCCTGAAAACCCAAAAAACCTGTCTCAATAAATTAGCATATTTCACCCGTCCAATCAAATAAAAGTGTTTTTTAATAACAAACAAAAAAACCATCAAATAATAATGTTCAGTTATGCACTCAATACTTGGTCGGGAATCCTTTGGCAGAAATGACTGCTTCAATGCGGCGTGGCATGGAGGCAATCAGCCTGTGACACTGCTGAGATGTTATGGAGGCCCAGGATGCTTCAATAGCGGCCTTAAGCTCATCCAGAGTGTTGGGTCTTGCGTCTCTCAACTTTCTCTTCACAATATCCCACAGATTCTCTATGGGGTTCAGGTCAGGAGAGTTGGCAGGCCAATTGAGCACAGTAATACCATGGTCAGTAAACCATTTACCAGTGGTTTTGGCACTGTGAGCAGGTGCCAGGTCGTGCTGAAAAATGAAATCTTCATCTCCAAAAAGCATTTCAGCTGATGGAAGCATGAAGTGCTCCAAAATCTCCTGATAGCTAGCTGCATTGACCCTGCCCTTGATGAAACACAGTGGACCAACACCAGCAGCTGACATGGCACCCCACACCATCACTGACTGTGGGTACTTGACACTGGACTTCAGGCATTTTGGCATTTCCTTCTCCCCAGTCTTCCTCCAGACTCTGGCACCTTGATTTCCGAATGACATGCAAAATTTGCTTTCATCAGAAAAAAGTACTTGGGACCACTTAGCAACAGTCCAGTGCTGCTTCTCTGTAGCCCAGGTCAGGCGGTTCTGCCGCTGTTTATGGTTCAAAAGTGGCTTTACCTGGGGAATGCGGCACCTGTAGCCCATTTCCTGCACACGCCTGTGCACGGTGGCTCTGGATGTTTCCACACCAGACTCAGTCCACTGCTTCCTCAGGTTCCCCAAGGTCTGGAATCGGTCCTTCTCCACAATCTTCCTCAGGGTCCGGTCACCTCTTCTCGTTGTACAGCGTTTTCTGCCACATTGTTTCCTTCCAACAGACTTACCATTGAGGTGCCTTGATACAGCACTCTGGGAACAGCCTATTTGTTGAGAAATTTCTTTCTGGGTCTTACCCTCTTGCTTGAGGGTGTCAATGATGGCCTTCTTGACATCTGTCAGGTCGCTAGTCTTACCCATGATGGGGGTTTTGAGTAATGAACCAGGCAGGGAGTTTTTAAAAGCCTCAGGTATCTTTTGCATGTGTTTAGAGTTAATTAGTTGATTCAGAAGATTAGGGTAATAGGTCGTTTAGAGAACCTTTTCTTGATATGCTAATTTATTGAGACAGGTTTTTTGGGTTTTCAGGAGTTGTATGCCAAAATCATCAGTATTAAAACAATAAAAGACCTGACAAATTTCAGTTGGTGGATAATGAATCTATAATATATGAAAGTTTAATTGTAATCATTACATTATGGTAAATAATGAAATTTAACACTATATGCTAATTTTTTGAGAAGGACCTGTATATGTGTGTTGGTGTGTGTGTGTGTGTGTGTGTGTGTGTAAGGTCCCTTTCACACACATCAGTTTTTTGCCATCAGTCACATTCAATTGGCTCGACAGATCCGTCGCAGATTGTGAAAAACTGATGCAACGGATCCGTTTTTTGGACGGATCCGACTAGCGGATCTGGCTATTTCGATCGGAGCATGCTCAGTTAAAAAAAAGTGAATCCGTCACCGGATTCCGTCATTTGACGGATCCGGCGCCATAGGCTTCCATTCTAGCAAACGACGGACGGCGAGGGATCCGTCGCTGTCCTTTTTTTCGACGTACACAAAAAACTTTACGTTGTCCGTTGTCTCCGGCCGCAGGACAAACAATTTTCGACGGATCCGGCGAACAATGGGTGAAATGTGAGGCCATCCGTCGCTAATACAAGTCTATGAGAAAAAAACGGATCCGGCGGCATCAGTCGCCGGATCCTTTTTTATCAAAATTCAACGGATTGTGACAGATGGCAAAAAACTGATGATTGAAAGGGGCCTAAGGAGGAAGACCGGGCTGCGGGTACCTGTGCTGTGCTGGGTCCCAAATAGGGTTGAGCGAAACGGGTCGGCAATTTTCAGAAGTCGCCGACTTTTGGCAAAGTCGGGTTTCATGAAACCCGACCCGACCCCTGTGTGGGGTCGGCCATGAAGTCGGCGATCTTCTGAATCTGGAATCGGAATTCCGATACCGATTCCCGATATGTTTAAGATATCGGGAATTGGTATCGGAATTCAGATTTAAGTGTAAAATAAAGAATTAAAATAAAAAATATCGCTATACTTACCATCTGATGCACCCTGGTACTAAGCGGGAACCTTCCTTCCTTAGAATCAGCCTTCCAGGACCTTGCGGTGACGTCGCGGTGACGTCGCGGCTTGTGATTGGTCGCGCGGCCGCCCATGTGACCGCTCGCCGCGACGTCACCGTGACATCACCGAGGGTCCTGGAAGGGCTGATTCTTAGGAAGGAAGGCTGCCGGAAAGAAGCAGGGCGCGTCCGAGGGTGAGTATATACCTAATAGGAATATACTCACCCTCGGCTTCTTTCCGGCAGCCTTCCTTCCTAAGAATCAGCCCTTCCAGGACCCTCGGTGACGTCACGGTGACGTCGCGGCTTGTGATTGGTCGCGCGAGCGGTCACATGGGTGGCCGCGCGACCAATCACAAGCCGCGACGTCACCGCGACGTCACCGCAAGGTCCTGGAAGGCTGATTCTAAGGAAGGAAGGTTCCCGCTTAGTACCAGGGTGTTGTGAATTTGCTTTTTGCTCCCTCTAGTGGTTACTAGTTTTTTGACTCTGGTTTTTCTGTCATTCCTTTTATCCGCACCTGGGTCGTTAGTTAGGGGTGTTGCTATATAAGCTCCCTGGACCTTCAGTTCAATGCCTGGCTACGTAGTTATCAGAGCTAGTCTGCTGTGCTCTTGTCTACTGATCCTGGTTCCAGTTATATCAGCTAAGTCTGCCTTTTGCTTTTTGCTATTTGTTTTGGTTTTGTATTTTTGTCCAGCTTGTTCCAAATCTATATCCTGACCTTTGCTGGAAGCTCTAGGGAACTGGTGTTCTCCCCCCGGACCGTTAGACGGTTCGGGGGTTCTTGAATTTCCAGTGTGGATTTTGTTAGGGTTTTTGTTGACCATATAAGTTACCTTTCTTTATTCTGCTATCAGTAAGCGGGCCTCTCTGTGCTAAACCTGGTTCATTTCTGTGTTTGTCATTTCCTCTTACCTCACCGTCATTATTTGTGGGGGGCTTCTATCCAGCTTTGGGGTCCCCTTCTCTGGAGGCAAGAAAGGTCTTTGTTTTCCTCTACTAGGGGTAGCTAGATTCTCCGGCTGGCGCGTGTCATCTAGAATCAACGTAGGAATGATCCCCGGCTACTTCTAGTGTTGGCGTTAGGAGTAGATATATGGTCAACCCAGTTACCACTGCCCTATGAGCTGGATTTTTGTATTCTGCAGACTTCCACGTTCCTCTGAGACCCTCGCCATTGGGGTCATAACAGTTTGCCAGGACTGTATTAAATGTTTAATGCATTGCAGAAGAGGGATTATAAGAAAGAAGATTCTGAGTTTTTTTTTTTTTTTTTCTTTCTCCTTCCCCTTTACCTCAGAGTGGCTATGCTTGCTGCAGACATGAATGTCCAGACCTTGATTACAAGTGTGGACCAGCTGGCTACTCGTGTGCAGGGCATACAAGACTATGTTATCAGAAATCCTAGGTCAGAACCTAAAATACCGATTCCTGAACTGTTTTCCGGAGACAGGTTTAAGTTTAGGAATTTCGTGAATAATTGTAAATTGTTTTTGTCCCTGAGACCCTGTTCATCAGGAGATTCTGCTCAGCAAGTAAAAATTGTTATTTCGTTCTTACGGGGCGACCCTCAGGATTGGGCTTTTTCGCTGGCGCCAGGAGATCCGGCATTGGCTGATCTTGATGCGTTTTTTCTGGCGCTCGGTTTACTTTATGAGGAACCCAATCTTGAGATTCAGGCAGAAAAGGCCTTGCTGTCTATGTCTCAGGGGCAGGACGAGGCTGAAGTGTATTGCCAAAAATTTCGGAAATGGTCCGTGCTGACACATTGGAACGAGTGTGCACTGGCCGCTAATTTTAAAAATGGCCTTTCTGAAGCCATTAAGAATGTTATGGTGGGTTTTCCCATTCCCGCAGGTCTGAATGATACTATGGCACTGGCTATTCAAATTGACCGGCGGTTGCGGGAGCGCAAAACCGCAAATTCCCTCATGGTGTTGTCTGAACAGACACCTAATTCGGTGCAATGTGATAGAAAAACCGCAAATTCCCTCATGGTGTTGTCTGAACAGACACCTGATTTAATGCAATGTGATAGTATCCTGACTAGAAATGAGCGGAAAATTCATAGACGCCGGAATGGCTTGTGCTACTACTGTGGTGATTCTACACATGTTATCTCAGCATGCTCTAAACGTATAGCTAAGGTTGTTAGTCCTGTCACCGTTGGTAATTTGCAACCTAAATTTATTCTGTCTGTAACTTTGATTTGCTCACTGTCATCTTATCCTGTCATGGCGTTTGTAGATTCAGGTGCTGCCCTGAGTCTCATGGATCTCTCATTTGCTAAGCGCTGTGGATTTACTCTTGAACCATTAGAAAATCCTATTCCTCTTAGGGGTATTGATGCTACACCATTGGCAGCAAATAAACCGCAGTATTGGACTCAGGTTACCATGTGCATGACTCCTGAACACCGCGAGGTGATACGTTTCCTGGTTTTACATAAAATGCATGATTTGGTCGTTTTAGGGCTGCCATGGTTACAGACCCATAATCCAGTCCTGGACTGGAAGGCTATGTCAGTCTCAAGTTGGGGCTGTCGTGGTATTCATGAGGATTCCCTGCCTGTGTCTATTGCTTCTTCTACGCCTTCGGAAGTTCCGGAGTATTTGTCTGATTATCAGGATGTCTTCAGTGAGTCTGAGTCCAGTGCACTGCCTCCTCATAGGGACTGTGACTGTGCTATAGATTTGATCCCAGGCAGTAAATTTCCTAAGGGAAGACTGTTTAATCTGTCGGTACCTGAACATACCGCTATGCGTTCATATATCAAGGAGTCTCTGGAAAAAGGACATATTCGTCCGTCTTCTTCCCCTCTTGGTGCGGGATTCTTTTTTGTGGCAAAAAAGGACGGATCTTTGAGACCTTGTATTGATTATCGGCTTTTAAATAAGATCACTGTCAAATTTCAGTATCCTTTACCGCTGTTGTCTGACTTGTTTGCCCGGATTAAGGGTGCCAAGTGGTTCACCAAGATAGACCTTCGTGGTGCGTACAACCTTGTGCGCATTAAGCAAGGTGATGAATGGAAAACCGCATTCAATACGCCCGAAGGTCATTTTGAGTACTTGGTGATGCCTTTTGGGCTCTCCAATGCGCCTTCAGTTTTTCAGTCCTTTATGCATGACATTTTCCGGAAGTATCTGGATAAATTTTTGATTGTTTATCTGGATGATATTTTGGTTTTTTCTGATAATTGGGATTCGCATGTGGAGCAGGTCAGGTTGGTCTTTAAAATTTTGCGTGAAAATTCTTTGTTTGTCAAGGGCTCAAAGTGTCTCTTTGGTGTACAGAAGGTTCCCTTTTTGGGGTTCATTTTTTCCCCTTCTGCTGTGGAGATGGACCCAGTCAAGGTCCGAGCTATTCTTGATTGGACTCAGCCCTCGTCAGTTAAGAGTCTTCAGAAGTTCTTGGGCTTCGCTAACTTCTACCGTCGTTTTATCGCTAATTTTTCTAGCATTGTGAAACCTTTGACGGATATGACCAAGAAGGGCTCCGATGTAGCTAACTGGGCTCCTGCTGCCGTGGAGGCTTTCCAGGAGTTGAAACGCCGGTTTACTTCGGCGCCTGTATTGTGCCAGTCTGACGTCTCACTTCCCTTTCAGGTTGAGGTGGATGCTTCGGAGATTGGGGCAGGGGCCGTTTTGTCGCAGAGAGGCCCTGGTTGCTCTGTTATGAAACCTTGTGCCTTTTTCTCTAGGAAGTTTTCGCCTGCCGAGCGAAATTATGATGTGGGCAATCGGGAGTTGTTGGCCATGAAATGGGCATTTGAGGAGTGGCGTCATTGGCTCGAGGGTGCTAAGCATCGTGTGGTGGTCTTGACTGATCACAAAAATCTGATGTATCTCGAGTCTGCTAAACGCCTTAATCCGAGACAGGCCCGCTGGTCATTGTTTTTCTCCCGCTTTGATTTTGTTGTCTCGTATTTACCAGGTTCAAAGAATGTGAAGGCCGATGCTCTTTCTAGGAGCTTTGTGCCTGATGCTCCTGGAGTCGCTGATCCTGTTGGTATTCTTAAAGATGGAGTTATCTTGTCAGCTATTTCTCCGGATCTGCGACGTGTGTTGCAGAGATTTCAGGCTGATAGGCCTGAGTCTTGTCCACCTGACAGACTGTTTGTCCCGGATAAGTGGACCAGCAGAGTCATTTCCGAGGTTCATTCCTCGGTGTTGGCAGGTCACCCGGGAATTTTTGGCACCAGAGATCTGGTGGCCAGGTCCTTTTGGTGGCCTTCCTTGTCAAGGGATGTGCGGTCATTTGTGCAGTCCTGTGGGACTTGTGCTCGAGCTAAGCCTTGCTGTTCTCGTGCCAGCGGTTTGCTCTTGCCCTTGCCTGTCCCGAAGAGACCTTGGACACATATCTCCATGGATTTCATTTCTGATCTTCCGCTATCTCAGGGCATGTCCGTTATCTGGGTGATATGTGATCGCTTCTCCAAGATGGTCCATTTGGTTCCTTTGCCTAAGCTGCCTTCCTCTTCCGATCTGGTTCCTGTGTTTTTCCAGAACGTGGTTCGTTTGCACGGCATCCCTGAGAATATTGTGTCAGACAGAGGATCCCAGTTCGTTTCCAGGTTCTGGCGATCCTTTTGTAGTAGGATGGGCATTGATTTGTCGTTTTCGTCTGCTTTCCATCCTCAGACTAATGGACAGACGGAGCGAACCAATCAGACTTTGGAGGCTTATTTGAGGTGTTTTGTCTCTGCTGATCAGGACGATTGGGTGACATTCTTGCCGTTGGCTGAGTTTGCCCTTAATAATCGGGCTAGTTCCGCCACCTTGGTTTCGCCTTTTTTCTGCAACTCTGGTTTCCATCCTCGCTTTTCTTCGGGTCATGTGGAGCCTTCTGACTGTCCTGGGGTGGATTCTGTGGTGGATAGGTTGCAGCAGATCTGGAATCATGTGGTGGACAACTTGAAGTTGTCACAGGAGAAGGCTCAGCGCTTTGCCAACCGCCGCCGCGGTGTGGGTCCCCGACTACGCGTTGGGGATTTGGTGTGGCTTTCTTCCCGCTTTGTTCCTATGAAGGTCTCCTCTCCCAAATTTAAACCTCGTTTTATTGGGCCTTACAAGATATTGGAAATCCTTAATCCTGTATCTTTTCGTCTGGATCTTCCTGTGTCGTTTGCTATTCACAATGTATTTCATAGGTCCTTGTTGTGGCGGTACATTGTGCCTGTAGTTCCTTCTGCTGAGCCTCCTGCTCCGGTGTTGGTTGAGGGCGAGTTGGAGTACGTGGTGGAGAAGATCTTGGATTCTCGCCTCTCCAGGCGGAGGCTTCAGTACCTGGTCAAGTGGAAGGGCTATGGTCAGGAGGATAATTCCTGGGTGGTCGCCTCTGATGTTCATGCGGCCGATTTAGTTCGTGCCTTTCATGCCGCTCATCCTGATCGCCCTGGTGGTCGTGGTGAGGGTTCGGTGACCCCTCACTAAGGGGGGGGGTACTGTTGTGAATTTGCTTTTTGCTCCCTCTAGTGGTTACTAGTTTTTTGACTCTGGTTTTTCTGTCATTCCTTTTATCCGCACCTGGGTCGTTAGTTAGGGGTGTTGCTATATAAGCTCCCTGGACCTTCAGTTCAATGCCTGGCTACGTAGTTATCAGAGCTAGTCTGCTGTGCTCTTGTCTACTGATCCTGGTTCCAGTTATATCAGCTAAGTCTGCCTTTTGCTTTTTGCTATTTGTTTTGGTTTTGTATTTTTGTCCAGCTTGTTCCAAATCTATATCCTGACCTTTGCTGGAAGCTCTAGGGAACTGGTGTTCTCCCCCCGGACCGTTAGACGGTTCGGGGGTTCTTGAATTTCCAGTGTGGATTTTGTTAGGGTTTTTGTTGACCATATAAGTTACCTTTCTTTATTCTGCTATCAGTAAGCGGGCCTCTCTGTGCTAAACCTGGTTCATTTCTGTGTTTGTCATTTCCTCTTACCTCACCGTCATTATTTGTGGGGGGCTTCTATCCAGCTTTGGGGTCCCCTTCTCTGGAGGCAAGAAAGGTCTTTGTTTTCCTCTACTAGGGGTAGCTAGATTCTCCGGCTGGCGCGTGTCATCTAGAATCAACGTAGGAATGATCCCCGGCTACTTCTAGTGTTGGCGTTAGGAGTAGATATATGGTCAACCCAGTTACCACTGCCCTATGAGCTGGATTTTTGTATTCTGCAGACTTCCACGTTCCTCTGAGACCCTCGCCATTGGGGTCATAACACAGGGCGCATCAGATGGTAAGTATGGCGATAGTTTTTATTTTAATTCTTTATTTTACACTTAAATATGGATCCCAGGGCCTGAAGGAGAGTTTCCGCTCCTTCAGACCCTGGGAACCATCGGAAACCCAATGCACTGCATTGGGTTTCGAGTTTCGGCCGACCCCGACCCCGACTTTTTTATAGGATCGGCCGATTTCACTCGACCCGACTTTTGAAAAAGTCGCGTTTCGTGAAACCCGACCCGATCCTATAAATGTAAAGGTCGCTCAACCCTAGTCCCGAACTTTCGAGGCTGCATCCTTTGTTTCCCGGGGGAAGGCAAAAAGGATCAGGGCTCTGACCCGGAAGCTGGGGACACGGTAAAAGGGAAAGCGCGCGCAGCGTCAAGGAGTTTCCCGCCAGCTGTGAGAGGGGCAAGGTGCGTGCTCCGCGATGTTTGCAGCCGGGCTGAGATGAATCGGGCCGGCCAGATGCCAGGACAGTGCCGGAGCCTGCCGCAGTGACAGGGAGAGAGCCAGGAGCCCTGTTCAGCTGAGCGCCACATGTAAGCTTAAGAGCCAGGGCAGGGTGCAGGACTGTTTGTTGCTGCCCACATTGCCAGATGTTGCCACACCGTTCGACCAGGACCCTGACAGTATTGCGGCCTTACCTGCGTTGGACGCAGCCACTTATGGACTAGGGGCCCAGAGGAATGACCGGACACCAACCACTGCCACCAGAAAATAGACCACCATTACCAGCAGGACCTTCTTGGACAAGCACCACGCCAGCTGTTGTTGGTGCTACTGACTTTCAAGCAGCATCTACAGTCGGAGGAACTTCTGACACGATAAGTATACAAAAGAACTGCCATTATCTGATTCATTGTTCCTTAACTCTGCATATCCTTTACACCTGAACTATTTATCCCCTCGTTTAACCATTCATATACCTGCGAGGAGTTAACCCCCTGTTAAATTAAAACTGTTATATTTGTTAACCCTTGCTCTGCCTTCTGTCTGTCACTGCATCCCGCAACCTGCTCACATGTGTATGTATGTATGTATATATATACAGTGGGGCAAAAAAGTATTTAGTCAGTCAGCAATAGTGCAAGTTCCACCACTTAAAAAGATGAGAGGCGTCTGTAATTTACATCATAGGTAGACCTCAACTATGGGAGACAAACTGAGAAAAAAAAATCCAGAAAATCACATTGTCTGTTTTTTTATCATTTTATTTGCATATTATGGTGGAAAATAAGTATTTGGTCAGAAACAAACAATCAAGATTTCTGGCTCTCACAGACCTGTAACTTCTTCTTTAAGAGTCTCCTCTTTCCTCCACTCATTACCTGTAGTAATGGCACCTGTTTAAACTTGTTATCAGTATAAAAAGACACCTGTGCACACCCTTAAACAGTCTGACTCCAAACTCCACTATGGTGAAGACCAAAGAGCTGTCAAAGGACACCAGAAACAAAATTGTAGCCCTGCACCAGGCTGGGAAGACTGAATCTGCAATAGCCAACCAGCTTGGAGTGAAGAAATCAACAGTGGGAGCAATAATTAGAAAATGGAAGACATTCAAGACCACTGATAATCTCCCTCGATCTGGGGCTCCACGCAAAATCCCACCCCGTGGGGTCAGAATGATCACAAGAACGGTGAGCAAAAATCCCAGAACCACGCGGGGGGACCTAGTGAATGAACTGCAGAGAGCTGGGACCAATGTAACAAGGCCTACCATAAGTAACACACTACGCCACCATGGACTCAGATCCTGCAGTGCCAGACGTGTCCCACTGCTTAAGCCAGTACATGTCCGGGCCCGTCTGAAGTTTGCTAGAGAGCATTTGGATGATCCAGAGGAGTTTTGGGAGAATGTCCTATGGTCTGATGAAACCAAACTGGAACTGTTTGGTAGAAACACAACTTGTCGTGTTTGGAGGAAAAAGAATACTGAGTTGCATCCATCAAACACCATACCTACTGTAAAGCATGGTGGTGGACACATCATGCTTTGGGGCTGTTTCTCTGCAAAGGGGCCAGGACGACTGATCCGGGTACATGAAAGAATGAATGGGGCCATGTATCGTGAGATTTTGAGTGCAAACCTCCTTCCATCAGCAAGGGCATTGAAGATGAAACGTGGCTGGGTCTTTCAACATGACAATGATCCAAAGCACACCGCCAGGGCAACGAAGGAGTGGCTTCGGAAGAAGCATTTCAAGGTCCTGGAGTGGCCTAGCCAGTCTCCAGATCTCAACCCTATAGAAAACCTTTGGAGGGAGTTGAAAGTCCGTGTTGCCAAGCGAAAAGCCAAAAACATCACTGCTCTAGAGGAGATCTGCATGGAGGAATGGGCCAACATACCAACAACAGTGTGTGGCAACCTTGTGAAGACTTACAGAAAACGTTTGACCTCTGTCATTGCCAACAAAGGATATATTACAAAGTATTGAGATGAAATTTTGTTTCTGACCAAATACTTATTTTCCACCATAATATGCAAATAAAATGATAAAAAAACAGACAATGTGATTTTCTGGATTTTTTTTTCTCAGTTTGTCTCCCATAGTTGAGGTCTACCTATGATGTAAAATACAGACGCTTCTCATCTTTTTAAGTGGTGGAACTTGCACTATTGCTGAATGACTAAATACTTTTTTGCCCCACTGTATATATATATATATATATATATATATATATATATACAGTACAGACCAAATGTTTGGACACACCTTCTCTTTTAAAGATTTTTCTGTATTTTCATGACTATGAAAATTGTACATTCACACTGAAGGCATGAAAACTCTGAATTAACACATTAACACATGTGGAATTATATACTTAACAATAAAGTGTGAAACAACTGAACTTATGTCTTATGTTCCAGGTTCTTCAAAGTAGCCACCTTTTGCTTTGATGACTGCACACTCTTGGCATTCTCTTGATGAGCTTCAAGAGGTACTGGAAATGTTTTTCACTTCACAAGTGTGCCCTGTCAGGCTTAATAAGTGGGATTTCTTGCCTTATAAATGGGGTTGGGACCATCAGTTGTGTTGTGCAGACGTCTGGTGGATACACAGCTGATAGTCCTACTGAATGGACTGATAGAATTTGTATTATGGCAAGAAAAAAGCAGCTAAGTAAAGAAAAAAGAGTGGCCATCATTACTTTAAGAAATGAAGGTCAGTCAGTCTGAAAAATTGGGAAAACTTTGAAAGTGTCCCCAAGTGTAGTGGCAAAAACCATCAAGTGCTACAAAGAAACTGGCTCACATGAGGACCGCCCCAGGAAAGGAAGACCAAGAGTCACCTCTGCTTCTGAGGATAAGTTTATCCGAGTCACCGGCCTCAGAAATCGCAGGTTAACAGCAGCTCAGATTAGAGACCAGGTCAATGCCACACAGAGTTCTAGCAGCAGACTTATCTCTACAACAACTGTTAAGAGGAGACTTTGTTGAGCAGGCCTTCATGGTAAAATATCTCCTAGGAAACCACTGCTAAGGACAAGCAACAAGCAGAAGAGACTTGTTTGGGCTAAAGAACACAAGGAATGGACATTAAACCAGTGGAAATCTGTGCTTTGGTCTAATGAGTCCAAATTTGAGATCTTTGGTTCCAACCACCGTGTCTTTGTGCGACGCAGAAAAGGTGAACAGATGGACTCTACATGCCCGGTTCCCACCGTCAAGCATGGAGGAGGTGTGATGGTGTGGGGGTGCTTTGCTGGTGACACTGTTGGGGATTTATTCAAAATTGAAGGCATACTGAACCAGCATGGCTACCACAGCATCTTGCAGCGGCATGCTATTCCATCCAGTTTGCATTTAGTTGGACCATTATTTATTTTTCAATAGGACAATGACTACAAACACACCTCCAGGCTGTGTAAGGGCTATTTGACCAAAAAGGAGAGTGATGGGGTGCTACGCCAGATGACCTGGTCTCCACAGTCACCAGACCTGAACCTAATCGAGATGGTTTGGGGTAAGCTGAACCGCAGAGTGAAGGCAAAAGGGCCAACAAGTGCTAAGCATCTCTAGGAGCTCCTTCAAGATTGTTGGAAGCCCATTCCCGGTGACTACCTCTTGAAGCTCATCAAGAGAATGTCAAGAGTGTGCAAAACAGTCATCAATGCAAAAGGTGGCTACTTTGAAGAACCTAGAATACAAGACATAATTTCAGTTGCTTCACACTTTTTTTGTTAAGTATATAATTCCACATGTTAATTCATAGTTTTGATGCCTTCAGTGTGAATGTACAATTTTCATAGTCATTAAACTACAGAAAAATCTTTAAATGAGAAGGTGTCCAAACTTTTGGTCTGTACTGTATATATATATATATATATATATATATATATATATATATATATATATATATATATATGTGTACATATATATATATATATATATATATATGTATATATATATATATATATATATAAAGATGGCTGTCGGACAGGTCCTCGAGGTGAGATATGCAGGGCTGCCGGGGCTGCCCCTTGAGACTCTGCCCAGACTCCACCCCTGCTCCATCTTCACCCCTCGAACCTTCCACAGTCACACCGTCCTTTCTTAGAAAAACTTCACTTCTGCACTATGTCCTCACCAATCACGCATAAACAGTTCCCATCGCACACCAAATCACATAGCCAGCAGCTTTTGTTTTGGCCAAAAGATTTTTTAAGCCGCCACCACGACAAGGTAGACTCTTTTGGCCAGGCCCTACTAACCTATTAAACATTTCTTAAAATATCCATTACTCTTTTTAGGTATATTTTTATTAATTTTTCTTTAGGGAATGTGTCACATACATTTTTTAAAATGACCAATAATACTATATACAAGGGACACCAAGGCCAGATCACATATTACCACTCCATGGTGACCGAATCATACCACATACATGGAACAAATACCGTAACACCATGACCAGACCATATATTACTGCCATATAGTGACTGAATAATACCACTTACAGGGGCAAATACTATCACACCTTGGCTGGACCACTTATTTCCACCACATAGTGAACGAATAATACTACATATGCAGCGCCCCAGGGTCCTGGTCGTTGCAGTAATATCATTCTCCTCTAGGGGGGAGTGATGTTACGTTTGGAGGCAAAGAATGACAACCGAATCCAGGTATCACAAACATGCAACAAATTTCGCACTCCAGGCCACCAGGGGGAGCTATGCTCCTATTTATTAGGGCACTCTTCACACTTAGGTAAAACTGGTGGCCTGGAGAGGAAGTTAGGCAGTTGGTGGCTGAGCTTTGCTCAGGTAGTTGGTCCCTGACAGGGGTGGGAGCCTGTCAGAGGCCTATATAGAGGGTCACGGAGCTGCTCCTGCCCTAAGTGCGGCAGTTCCTAAGAACGGACACCAAGGAGAAATGTATTGTAGAGAGGGTGAGAAGAAGTCATAGCAAAGGAGTGGATACCAGAAGGAGTTCTGCCCTGCACAGGCTGCCTCCTTCTGAGGCGCAGAATCCCGGTAGCCGGAACACCGAGGGAGCAACAGTCCTTTATGCCTTGCTCCAGAGACCGGCAGTACAGCTAATTGCAAGTTACTGATCCGCTCCTACACCCAGGAGGCAAGGTGGCACCGCTTAGAGGCCGGGGCATGATAGAGTCCATGTAAAAAGCCTGAAGCCACCGATCATACGGGTTTGTCCTATCCATCTGGGGGACAGAGAGAGAGAGAGACATAACATCTCTAACATCAGTGAGGACCTTATGAGATGCTTAGCAGTAAGGTACAGCAACACCACGGCACTAGAGGAAGGCTACTGATTTCCACCTGGATAAAGGGACTCTGTATTTGCCTCCAAACCGGCCGGACTCTGCCTGCCCTGTGGTCTGTGCTCTGGACTGTGGATGCTGAAGCCTTCAGTAAAAAAACGGAAAAGAGACTGCAACCTTGTGTCCTCGTTCTTCACTGCGCCTCTCACCATCCACCATCTACACACTGGGAAGCCCTGGGGACATACTTCACCTGTGGGAAGGTATACCATCTAGCTGCCATAACATCACCCCAGCGGACCCCTTAAAGCAGCGTCGGTCACCCTGACCAAATACCACAGGTGGCATCACAAACATTTCCCCTTTAAAGACCTTTCCCTTTAACACGGACCTCCCGGGGGCCACGGACCGGGTCAGCCACCATGACATCCCCATTGAGAACCAAAGGACCTGGTACCGAGTTTCCCCACTGCCCACGGGGGGTGCTCCACATACAAGGAACAAATATCACCACACCGGGACCAGACCACATATTACCACCACATAGTGATGAAATACTACAATAGTGATCATTAATAAAAAAAACAATACTAATGTTACCATAAATGCCATTATACACAGGAGCTCTGTGCATAGTGTACAGTGTATACTGTAAAGGTACAGATAACTAACTCACCAGTGACATTATACTCAGGAGCTCTGTATATAGTTTCAGTAAACAGGTAATACAGGGATCCTCAGTGACATTATACAATGGAAGCTCTGTATATAGTGTCACTGTACAGGTAATACAGTGATGATCAGTGACATTATACACAGGAGGTTTGTACATAGATATACAGTTTATAGTGTCAGTGTACGGGTAATACAGTGATCACCAGTGACATTATACACAGGAGCTCTGTATATACTGCATAGTGTATAGTGTCAGAGTACAAGTAGCACACTAACTCACCAGTGACATTATACACAAGTGCTCTGTAAACAGTGTCAGTGTATAGCGTAAGTGTACAGGTAATACACTGACTCACCAGTGAAGTCTCTAGTTGAAGATATTCATCTTCACTCTTTTTTCTTCATCCAATGCACCGCCATTACGTCTTCCAGCCAGGATTCGTCTCTGCCGAAAGTAAAACAGTTGTCTAGAGCACATTCCCCAATTTTCCCCCAACTTCTACACTACGCCAGATGAATAAAAAAAGCATCAGTTTCACCATGTACAGTAACAGGACTTCCCCCACACACTGAAAACAGTATCATCATTTATGTCTCCATCGTGCCCCCATTTATGTCCTCTTATCCTTTCCTTTCCTATGTCTCCTGTTATGACCCCAATGGCGAGGGTCTCAGAGGTACGTGGAAGTCTGCAGAATACAAAAATCCAGCTCATAGGGCAGTGGTAACTGGGTTGACCATATATCTACTCCTAACGCCAACACTAGAAGTAGCCGGGGATCATTCCTACGTTGATTCTAGATGACACGCTCCAGCCGGAGAATCTAGCTACCCCTAGTAGAGGAAAACAAAAGACCTTTCTTGCCTCCAGAGAAGGGGACCCCAAAGCTGGATAGAAGCCCCCCACAAATAATAACGGTGAGGTAAGAGGAAATGACAAACACAGAAATGAACCAGGTTTAGCACAGAGAGGCCCGCTTACTGATAGCAGAATAAAGAAAGGTAACTTATATGGTCAACAAAAACCCTATCAAAATCCACACTGGAAATTCAAGAACCCCCGAACCGTCTAACGGTCCGGGGGGAGAACACCAGCCCCCTAGAGCTTCCAGCAAAGGTCAGGATATAGATTTGGAACAAGCTGGACAAAAATACAAAACCAAAACAAATAGCAAAAAGCAAAAGGCAGACTTAGCTGATATAACTGGAACCAGGATCAGTAGACAAGAGCACAGCAGACTAGCTCTGATAACTACGTTGCCAGGCATTGAACTGAAGGTCTAGGGAGCTTATATAGCAACACCCCTAACTAACGACCCAGGTGCGGATAAAAGGAATGACAGAAAAACCAGAGTCAAAAAACTAGTAACCACTAGAGGGAGCAAAAAGCAAATTCACAACAGTACCCTCCCCTTAGTGAGGGGTCACCGAACCCTCACCACGACCACCAGGGCGATCAGGATGAGCGGCATGAAAGGCACGAACTAAATCGGCCGCATGAACATCAGAGGCGACCACCCAGGAATTATCCTCCTGACCATAGCCCTTCCACTTGACCAGGTACTGAAGCCTCCGCCTGGAGAGGCGAGAATCCAAGATCTTCTCCACCACGTACTCCAACTCGCCCTCAACCAACACCGGAGCAGGAGGCTCAGCAGAAGGAACTACAGGCACAATGTACCGCCGCAACAAGGACCTATGAAATACATTGTGAATAGCAAACGACACAGGAAGATCCAGACGAAAAGATACAGGATTAAGGATTTCCAATATCTTGTAAGGCCCAATAAAACGAGGTTTAAATTTGGGAGAGGAGACCTTCATAGGAACAAAGCGGGAAGAAAGCCATACCAAATCCCCAACGCGTAGTCGGGGACCCACACCGCGGCGGCGGTTGGCAAAGCGCTGAGCCCTCTCCTGTGACAACTTCAAGTTGTCCACCACATGATTCCAGATCCGCTGCAACCTATCTACCACAGAATCCACCCCAGGACAGTCAGAAGGCTCCACATGACCCGAAGAAAAGCGAGGATGGAAACCAGAGTTGCAGAAAAAAGGCGAAACCAAGGTGGCGGAACTAGCCCGATTATTAAGGGCAAACTCAGCCAACGGCAAGAATGTCACCCAATCGTCCTGATCAGCAGAGACAAAACACCTCAAATAAGCCTCCAAAGTCTGATTGGTTCGCTCCGTCTGTCCATTAGTCTGAGGATGGAAAGCAGACGAAAACGACAAATCAATGCCCATCCTACTACAAAAGGATCGCCAGAACCTAGAAACGAACTGGGATCCTCTGTCTGACACAATATTCTCAGGGATGCCGTGCAAACGAACCACGTTCTGGAAAAACACAGGAACCAGATCGGAAGAGGAAGGCAGCTTAGGCAAAGGAACCAAATGGACCATCTTGGAGAAGCGATCACATATCACCCAGATAACGGACATGCCCTGAGATAGCGGAAGATCAGAAATGAAATCCATGGAGATATGTGTCCAAGGTCTCTTCGGGACAGGCAAGGGCAAGAGCAAACCGCTGGCACGAGAACAGCAAGGCTTAGCTCGAGCACAAGTCCCACAGGACTGCACAAATGACCGCACATCCCTTGACAAGGAAGGCCACCAAAAGGACCTGGCCACCAGATCTCTGGTGCCAAAAATTCCCGGGTGACCTGCCAACACCGAGGAATGAACCTCGGAAATGACTCTGCTGGTCCATTTATCCGGGACAAACAGTCTGTCAGGTGGACAAGACTCAGGCCTATCAGCCTGAAATCTCTGCAACACACGTCGCAGATCCGGAGAAATAGCTGACAAGATAACTCCATCTTTAAGAATACCAACAGGATCAGCGACTCCAGGAGCATCAGGCACAAAGCTCCTAGAAAGAGCATCGGCCTTCACATTCTTTGAACCTGGTAAATACGAGACAACAAAATCAAAGCGGGAGAAAAACAATGACCAGCGGGCCTGTCTCGGATTAAGGCGTTTAGCAGACTCGAGATACATCAGATTTTTGTGATCAGTCAAGACCACCACACGATGCTTAGCACCCTCGAGCCAATGACGCCACTCCTCAAATGCCCATTTCATGGCCAACAACTCCCGATTGCCCACATCATAATTTCGCTCGGCAGGCGAAAACTTCCTGGAGAAAAAGGCACAAGGTTTCATAACAGAGCAACCAGGGCCTCTCTGCGACAAAACGGCCCCTGCTCCAATCTCTGAAGCATCCACCTCAACCTGAAAGGGAAGTGAGACATCGGGCTGGCACAAAACAGGCGCCGAAGTAAACCGGCGCTTCAACTCCTGGAAAGCCTCCACGGCAGCAGGAGCCCAGTTAGCTACATCGGAGCCCTTCTTGGTCATATCCGTCAACGGTTTCACAATGCTAGAAAAATTAGCGATAAAACGACGGTAGAAGTTAGCGAAACCCAAGAACTTCTGAAGACTCTTAACCGACGAGGGCTGAGTCCAATCAAGAATAGCTCGGACCTTGACTGGGTCCATCTCCACAGCAGAAGGGGAAAAAATGAACCCCAAAAAGGGAACCTTCTGTACACCAAAGAGACACTTTGAGCCCTTGACAAACAAAGAATTTTCACGCAAAATTTTAAAGACCAACCTGACCTGCTCCACATGCGAATCCCAATCATCAGAAAAAACCAAAATATCATCCAGATAAACAATCAAAAATTTATCCAGATACTTCCGGAAAATGTCATGCATAAAGGACTGAAAAACTGAAGGCGCATTGGAGAGCCCAAAAGGCATCACCAAGTACTCAAAATGACCTTCGGGCGTATTGAATGCGGTTTTCCATTCATCACCTTGCTTAATGCGCACAAGGTTGTACGCACCACGAAGGTCTATCTTGGTGAACCACTTGGCACCTTTAATCCGGGCAAACAAGTCAGACAACAGCGGTAAAGGATACTGAAATTTGACAGTGATCTTATTTAAAAGCCGATAATCAATACAAGGTCTCAAAGATCCGTCCTTTTTTGCCACAAAAAAGAATCCCGCACCAAGGGGGGAAGAAGACGGACGAATATGTCCTTTCTCCAGAGACTCCTTGATATATGAACGCATAGCGGTATGTTCAGGTACCGACAGATTAAACAGTCTTCCCTTAGGAAACTTACTGCCTGGGATCAAATCTATAGCACAGTCACAGTCCCTATGAGGAGGCAGTGCACTGGACTCAGACTCACTGAAGACATCCTGATAATCAGACAAATACTCCGGAACTTCCGAAGGCGTAGAAGAAGCAATAGACACAGGCAGGGAATCCCCATGAATACCACGACAGCCCCAACTTGAGACTGACATAGCCTTCCAGTCCAGGACTGGATTATGGGTCTGTAACCATGGCAGCCCTAAAACAACCAAATCATGCATTTTATGTAAAACCAGGAAACGTATCACCTCGCGGTGTTCAGGAGTCATGCACATGATAACCTGTGTCCAATACTGCGGTTTATTTGCTGCCAATGGCGTAGCATCAATACCCCTAAGAGGAATAGGATTTTCTAATGGTTCAAGAGTAAAACCACAGTGCTTAGCAAATGACAGATCCATAAGACTCAGGGCAGCACCTGAATCTACAAACGCCATGACAGGATAAGACGACAGTGAGCAAATCAAAGTTACAGACAGAATAAATTTAGGTTGCAAATTACCAACGGTGACAGGACTAACAACCTTAGCTATACGTTTAGAGCATGCTGAGATAACATGTGTAGAATCACCACAGTAGTAGCACAAGCCATTCCGGCGTCTATGAATTTTCCGCTCATTTCTAGTCAGGATTCTATCACATTGCATTAAATCAGGTGTCTGTTCAGACAACACCATGAGGGAATTTGCGGTTTTTCTATCACATTGCACCGAATTAGGTGTCTGTTCAGACAACACCATGAGGGAATTTGCGGTTTTGCGCTCCCGCAACCGCCGGTCAATTTGAATAGCCAGTGCCATAGTATCATTGAGACCTGTGGGAATGGGAAAACCCACCATAACATTCTTAATGGCTTCAGATAGGCCATTTCTAAAATTAGCGGCCAGTGCACACTCGTTCCAATGTGTCAGCACGGACCATTTCCGAAATTTTTGGCAATACACTTCAGCCTCGTCCTGCCCCTGAGACATAGCCACCAAGGCCTTTTCTGCCTGAATCTCAAGATTGGGTTCCTCATAAAGTAAACCGAGCGCCAGAAAAAACGCATCAATATCAGCCAATGCCGGATCTCCTGGCGCCAGCGAAAAAGCCCAATCCTGAGGGTCGCCCCGTAAGAACGAAATAACTATTTTTACTTGCTGAGCAGAGTCTCCAGATGAACAGGGTCTCAGGGACAAAAACAATTTACAATTATTCACAAAATTCCTAAACTTAAACCTGTCTCCGGAAAACAGTTCAGGAATCGGTATTTTAGGTTCTGACCTAGGATTTCTGATAACATAGTCTTGTATGCCCTGCACACGAGTAGCCAGCTGGTCCACACTTGTAATCAAGGTCTGGACATTCATGTCTGCAGCAAGCATAGCCACTCTGAGGTAAAGGGGAAGAAGAAAGAAAGAAAAAAAAAAAAAAAAACTCAGAATCTTCTTTCTTATAATCCCTCTTCTGCAACGCATTAAACATTTAATACTGGCCTGGCAAACTGTTATGACCCCAATGGCGAGGGTCTCAGAGGTACGTGGAAGTCTGCAGAATACAAAAATCCAGCTCATAGGGCAGTGGTAACTGGGTTGACCATATATCTACTCCTAACGCCAACACTAGAAGTAGCCGGGGATCATTCCTACGTTGATTCTAGATGACACGCTCCAGCCGGAGAATCTAGCTACCCCTAGTAGAGGAAAACAAAAGACCTTTCTTGCCTCTAGAGAAGGGGACCCCAAAGCTGGATAGAAGCCCCCCACAAATAATAACGGTGAGGTAAGAGGAAATGACAAACACAGAAATGAACCAGGTTTAGCACAGAGAGGCCCGCTTACTGATAGCAGAATAAAGAAAGGTAACTTATATGGTCAACAAAAACCCTATCAAAATCCACACTGGAAATTCAAGAACCCCCGAACCGTCTAACGGTCCGGGGGGAGAACACCAGCCCCCTAGAGCTTCCAGCAAAGGTCAGGATATAGATTTGGAACAAGCTGGACAAAAATACAAAACCAAAACAAATAGCAAAAAGCAAAAGGCAGACTTAGCTGATATAACTGGAACCAGGATCAGTAGACAAGAGCACAGCAGACTAGCTCTGATAACTACGTTGCCAGGCATTGAACTGAAGGTCTAGGGAGCTTATATAGCAACACCCCTAACTAACGACCCAGGTGCGGATAAAAGGAATGACAGAAAAACCAGAGTCAAAAAACTAGTAACCACTAGAGGGAGCAAAAAGCAAATTCACAACAGTCTCCTGCCCCATATATGTCCTCTCCTCCTGCCCCATATATGTCTTCTAATTCTGTCCCCTCCTATGTCTCCAACCTGCCCCATATATGTCCCCTCATCCTGGCCCCCATATGTGTCCATCCTGTCCTCTAATATGTCTCCATCCCACCCTCTAATGTCACCATCCTGCTCCCCATATGTCTCCATCCTGCCCCTATATACTGTATGTCTTCTCATCCTGGCCCCCCCATATGTCTCCATCCTGCCCCTACAAAAGTCCTTTCATTCTGTCCCATATATGTCTCCATCCTGCCCCATATATGTCCTCTCATCCTGCCCTCCATGTCTCCATCGTGCCTTCATATATGTCCCCTTATCTTGCCCCATATGAGTCCTCTCATTCTGCCCCATATATGTGTCAGGACTCTGAACATTTTTTATTACCTTTTGTGCATTACTGCCCTTTTCCAAGATGGCGTCTTTGGTCTCATGTGCACTGTGTCTTCCTGCTATAAAACTCCACCCCAGCCTTCAGTCTGTGCTAGAGTATTCTGCCTTGCATCCAGCTCCTGACCTCTGGTGACTCCCTGGCTATATACCTGCTCCTGTGAACCTGTGGGGTTATCCTGCTACTCTGCTCTGAGTTCCTGCTGCATACACCAGTTCCAGTAATCCTCCTTCATCTGCTGCTCGTGTTTACTTCCATCTGCATTTGCTGGACATGTAAGCTGTTGCTGCTCTGCAAGAACCTGAGACTATTACCCAGGCCTCCCTGGTTGAGCTAAGATATTATTTGAACTGCCTTATAATCATGTCTATCTGTGTTTTGGACTAAGCAAGGACTTATTCGTGTCAAGTATCCTCAAGAATAATTGTGCTTCATAGACTTTCTGCGTGATTGCATTTTCCTCTGAAGTTTCCTATAGACTGCTAAGCTGCATTTAATATTTACTCCAAGTGTTGTGGACTTGAGTTTCTCTCTGCACCTGTTTGAATCACCGTGTGATAATATAGACTTTACCACTTATAAAACTGTGTCCTGTAGTTGTCTTGTTCCATGCAAAGAGTCTCCTGAGTTATCCCCTATAATTATTACAGGATACTCTAGCCTAAAAAAAAAAGGAGACTGCTGGAACAATGACTGCAGAAAGCAGACTAGAGCAGGTGTTTTCCATTATTAGATCACTGCAGAAAGATGTGGAAGGTCTGCAAAAGAAGTTTGGAAGCTTTGAACACAATCAACAAGTGTTTGGACAGACTTTGCAGGACTTAAGCACCCGCATGGCAGCCCAGGAAAACAAACTTGCTGGCATAGAGTCCCAGTATGGACGGGCTTTTCAGGATATAAGCATGCAAATAGCTGCACAAGCGACTTTTCCCTCTGGGCAACCGCCACCAGCTAGCCCACCTACGTTGCCCCATTCAGATTTAATGGTGATCGTGACAAATTTTGTGGCTTTGTGAATCAATGTATGCTATATTTTGATGTGCATGCTGACCGTTTTCCTACTGATAGATCCAAAGTATTGTGTGTAATAATGCTGCTGACCGCACGAGCGCTCGCCTGGGCGAATCCGATGATTGAGTCTCGTGACCCACGGTTAAATAACTTGGATGATTTCTTGGCCGCTATGGCATTAATGTTTGATGATCCTAATCGCCGTGCAACCGCTGAATTTACTTTATTGTCTTTACGCCAGGCAAAACGTTCTGTTATTGAGTATGCTACTGAATTCAGGAGATTAGCGGTAGATACCAATTGGGACAGTTATGCACAATTGCCTATTTTTAAAAGGGGTCTGTCTAGTATTGTAAAAGATGAACTAGCTCCCTCTGAGTCACCACAAGAGCTAGAGACATTTATACAGCATTGTGTGCGCATTGACATTCGCCTTACTGAGCGTAGGCAGGAGAAGTTTGCTGCATATAACCGTATTTCTAACTTTTCCCTTCCAAAGAGCCAGCAGGTAAAACATCTCGGGAGGTGGAGGAGGTGCCCATACAAATTGATTCCGTTCAGAGGCGCGAGATCAATGAGCACCGGGAGCATCGCCTTCGTGAAAGTCTATGTTTCTACTGCGGCCAGTCTGACCACTTCTTGATCAATTGTCCTAAGTGTCCTAGACGGCCTAACAAGGTGCTAGCAGCAGTAGGGAAGTATGACAACTGTGATGATGAATCTGACATCTCTGAATGTAGCCTGCCTTTAAACGCTGTATTCCAATCACTTTCTATGACTTCACCCCCCAAGGAGCTTAAGGAAAAGAACTCTCACTGTTCTCTCCCTATTAAGATCCTGTGTTCAGGACAGTGGATTTCCAGTGCAGCTATGATTGACTCTGGTGCAGGTGGCAATTTCATGGATATCGCATTTGCCAAGGAACATGGTATTGAAATTCAGCAAAGAGCCTCTACAATTACCATGGAAACAGTGGATGGGTCACCTTTAATCTCTGGACCTGTGGATCAGGAGACCGTACCCCTTGAAATTTTGTTGGAGCCTAATCATCAGGAGCAACTTTCTTTCTTGCTAATTTCTTCTCATTTTCCTGTGATTTTAGGCATTCCTTGGTTGCGTTCTCAGAACCCAATTATCAACTGGGAGACCAAGGAGATTATCTTTCCAACAAGGAGCAACTCAGCGTTAACAGAAGCTGTCCCTGAGTCCACGGCTACGGAACCACATGTACAAGTATTTTCTTTACCTCCAGCATATAAAGAGTTCTCTGACATCTGTGACAAGAATGCAGATCAGTATAGCGAACTAGGAGAGACAAGAGTGGACCCTCTGGACCGTGGGGAGCCCTACCCCTGGGCGAGCGACCTAGGAGATAACGACCCCTATACAGGGACCGCAAGGAGCAAGCCCAGAGGTCACTTACCCACGGTGAGATACCAGTAGGGACGGCTCCAGGAAGAGAGATAAACGAAGGCAGGATACTGAGGAAGAATACGGGAAGCAGCTAGAGAGCCCGGAGGGCTGGGAGGCCGGAATGGAGCTGAGCTGAGGGAAGGAAAACAAAACAAAGACCATAGGTGAACTGCAGGAAAAGAAGGACGGGGACTGAAGGTAACAACAAGGAGGAAACGGAGTGAACCAGAGAGAACCGGAAGGTAGCACGGTAAGGCACAGAGTGCAGGTACTTGAGCAGGGAATACGAAGGGCCAAACGTAATAGCAAACGTGCTAAAACAATCAGGCACCAGGAAGCAGGAAGAACTACCTTTTATAGGAGGAGCAGGAACAGGATTGGGTGGAAAGAACATGTGACTTCAGGAGGAGGTAACAGAGACGCTGGGCCTGCGAGCTACAGGGAAGCTAGAGCGCCTGCGCAGAGAAAGAACACCTGCAGAGGAGCGTGCAGACCGGGACGCTGGAGCGATGGAACGAGGACGCTGGAGCGTAGCGGAGGATGTAACAGTACCCCCCTTCTTATACCCCCCTTTACGAAGAGTAGCAAAAAACCTATTGAGAATACGAGGAGCATCAATGTTCTCCAAGGGCTCCCAGGACCTCTCCTCCGGACCAAAACCCTTCCAGTCCACCAGAAAAAACTCTTTTCCCCGAACCTTTTTAACAGCCAAAATGTCCTTAACCTCAAAAATGTTGTCCGTGCTGGCAGGTTGAGAAGGGGAACAAGAGGGAGAATGAAAACGGTTAAAGACGGCTGGTTTGAGAAGAGAGACATGAAACGTATTGGGTATACGGAGCGAAGCAGGCAATTTCAGCTTGTAGGCGACATCGTTGACTCGACGTAGAATCTCAAAAGGACCGATGAACCGTGGACCAAGCTTGTAGGAAGGAATCTTGAGTCTGATGAATTTTGAAGAAAGCCAAACTTTGTCACCAGGAGAAAAAGGAGGAGAATCTAAACGCCTCTTGTCTGCTTGTCTCTTCATTCTAGAAGAAGCTAGATTTAAGGTCCCTTTGACCTCGCTCCAGATGGAAGAAAAGTTGAGAGCCGTAGAGTCAGCAGCTGGAACACCAGAGGCAGGAGAAACCGGTAGGGGAACACTTGGATGCCGTCCAAAAACAACAAAAAATGGAGACTTTGCGGAGGATTCGCTGGAATGGTTGTTATAGGCAAACTCCGCCCAAGGAAGTAGTTCGACCCAGTCATTATGGTGAGCATTAGAAAAATGCCGAAGATAAGCAGCCAAGGTTTGGTTGGTACGTTCTGCTTGACCGTTAGTTTGAGGGTGATACGAGGAAGAGAAGTCCAGATTCACCTTTAAAAGTTTGCACAAAGCTCTCCAAAAGCGGGAAGTAAATTGAACCCCTCTGTCTGACACGATGTGCTGAGGAAGACCATGGAATTTGAAGATGTTAAGAATAAAAATGTTAGCCAACTCAGGAGCTGAAGGTAAACTGGATAATGGAATGAAGTGAGCCATCTTAGAGAATCTGTCCACAACGACGAGGATGACCGTGCAGGCGGAAGAGCAAGGTAGATCGGTGATGAAGTCCATTGCGATGTGTTGCCAAGGTGCGGATGGAACAGGAAGAGGAAGGAGATTTCCATGCGGTAGTCGCCTGGGTACCTTGTTTCTGGCACAAGAAGGACAAGAGGCTACGAAGTCCTTTACGTCTTGACGTAAAGTAGGCCACCAATAGTAACGCGAAATGAGAAGAAAAGTCTTTCTAATACCGGCATGACCAGCCAATTTGGAAGAATGGCCCCAAGATAAGACCCTCTTAGTGTCTTCATCCAAGACAAGAGTTTTGCCCGGAGGAGGTTGGAACATCCGTAAAGGGGCTACGGTGACCATCTTAGTAGGGTCAATGATGTAAGCTGGCTCCTCTACGGTATCTGACGATTGGAAGGACCTGGACAGGGCGTCAGCTCTTATGTTTTTGTTGCCGGGCCGAAAACGAAGTTCGAACTCAAAGCGAGCAAAGAACAAGGACCATCTAGCTTGACGTGGATTCAATCTTTGCGCAGTCTGTAGGTAAGTAAGATTCTTGTGATCGGAGAAGATTACAAACGGGTGCACCGAGCCCTCCAGTAGATATCTCCACTCGCCTAGAGCCAATTTGATGGCCAGCAATTCTCGATCTCCAATTGTGTAATTTCGTTCAGAGGGTGAAAAGGCTTTTGAGAAGAAGCCGCACGGTGCCGTTAGACCCTCAGGAGTCTTTTGTGAGAGCACAGCTCCAGCTCCGGTAGAGGAGGCGTCAACTTCCAGAATAAAAGGCTTGTTCACCTCCGGGTGATGCAAGACTGGGGCAGAAGAAAAAGATCTCTTGAGAAGGACAAAGGACTTCTCGGCCTCAGGAGACCAATCCTTGGAGCAGGAACCTTTGCGAGTGAGAGAAGAGAGAGGACGAATCATGGAGGAGAAATGTGGGATGAATTGCCTGTAGTAATTAGCGAATCCGATGAAGCGTTGAATGGCTTTCACTCCGCAGGGCCGTGGCCAGTTAATAATGGCATTCACCTTCTCAGGGTCCATCTTAAGGCCGGAGTCAGAGACAATGTAACCAAGGAAAGGTAGTGAGGTTTGCTCAAACAAGCACTTCTCTATCTTGGCATACAAGTGGTTTTCTCTTAGGCGTTGCAAGACCTCGCGGACACTCCTGCGATGTGACGGAAGATCAGAAGAAAAAATAAGGATATCATCCAAATAAACCAAAACACAAGAGTACAGAAGATCCCGGAACACATCGTTAACGAACTCTTGGAAAACCGCAGGAGCGTTGCAGAGACCGAAAGGCATGACTAAATACTCGTAGTGTCCATCCCGGGTGTTAAAAGCAGTTTTCCACTCATCACCAGAGCGGATCCGGACCAAATTGTAAGCGCCTCGTAAATCCAACTTAGTAAAAATACGAGCGCCACGGAGGCGATCGAAGAGCTCCGGTATAAGGGGCAGAGGATACCGATTCTTAATCGTGATGCTGTTCAAACCCCGATAGTCTATACAAGGTCTTAAGGAACCGTCCTTCTTCTTCACAAAGAAGAACCCTGCTCCAGCAGGGGAGGAGGATTTCCGGATGAATCCTTTAGCTAGGTTCTCTTGTATGTACTCAGACATAGATTTGGTCTCAGCTGCAGAAAGCGGGTAAATCCTTCCCCTAGGTGGAGAACGGCCGGGAAGAAGCTCCACAGGACAATCGTAAGAACGATGGGGAGGAAGATTCTCAGCCTCTCGCTTGTTGAAGACGTCAGCGTAAGACCAGTAAGGAGAAGGTAACCCGTCAGGAACTTCAGCAGGCTGGGTACGAGAAACCGGACATACAGACCGAAGGCAACGATCATGGCACGAAGGACCCCACCGAAGTACATCTCCAGTGCGCCAATTCAGTGTGGGCTCATGTAGTCGAAGCCAAGGGAGACCCAGCAGGAAGGCGTAGGAAAGGTTAGGCAGAACATAAAAAGCGATCTTCTCGCGATGAAGGGCCCCAATTTGTATCTCCACCTCTTCAGTGACGAGGGAAATTGCATCTTGTAAAGGTCTTCCATCCACAGAGGCGATTAGACGGGGGGTGTCCAAAGAGATTACTGGTACGCGAAGCCTCCGAACCGCCTCAAGACTGATAAAATTGCCTGCCGCTCCAGAATCCACATACGCCACCTCGGAAGATTGATGCTGGTTAGAGAAAAAAAGAATGGAAAGAGTCAAAGGTTGAGAGGAAACGCGGGCACCTAGGGAGGCCTCTCTTACCTGTCCTAGGCGGAAGAGTTTTCCGGTCTGTCAGGGCAACTGCGGAGTAAATGGGTTGCACTACCACAATAGAAGCAGAGGCCCTGGGTGCGTCTCTCTTTGCGGCGTTGTTCCGCCATTTTAACTCGATCCACTTGCATAGGTTCAGAGGTTGGAACAGTAGAGGGAACAGAAACGGGAGCACGAGAAATACTAGACTGACGGAAGGTAGCGGAGACAGGCATAGATCTCCTCTCTCTAGCAGACTCCCGCGAACGCTCCTGGAAGCGGAGGTCGATCCGAGTGGCGAGAGAGATAAGGTCCTCCAGGGTAGTTGGAGTGTCACGACCGGCGAGCTCGTCTTTAATACGGCTGGACAGGCCTCGCCAGAAAGCACCCACAAGAGCCTCATTGTTCCACCCTAACTCCGAGGCCAAAGTACGAAAGCGGATGGCATATTGTCCAACGGAAGAAGAACCCTGACGCAGATTAAAGAGAGACTCGGTCGTAGAGGCTAAACGTCCGGGCTCATCGAAAACTTTCCGAAACGTCTCAAGAAAGTCCTCCAGGTGGCTGACAACGGGATCGTCACGCTCCCATAAGGGGTTCACCCAAGCTAATGCCTCCCCCTCAAGATGAGACACTATGAACGCCACTCTCGCCCGATCTGATGGATACTGAAGTGGGAGAAGCTCAAAGTGGAGGCGGCATTGATTTAAAAAACCCCTGCAAAGTTTTGGATCGCCAGAGTACCTGGGAGGTTTACCCAAACGAGGGGGAGGGTGAGCGGTAGACGGAGGACTGGAGTCAAGGGAAGAGGCTTGTGTGACCACGGCTGGGGCAGACTGGAGATTAAACAAACGGTCATCAATAGAGGCCATATAACTCAGCATGCGGGATTGGGTATCGCGTTGCTGGGCAAGCTCTTGTTGGAGACTAGCTAACTGGGCAGCGTTAACTGGGTCTGAAGTCTGTATCGAGGTAAGGCGGGACTCCATAGACTTCATAAAAGCCATTATGCACCGTTGGTTTTCACGCAAATGGGCTAGCTCTTTCTGGGCCGAGAAAGGGGTACCCGCGGGGTCCATGGCCTGATTGTACTATAGCGAACTAGGAGAGACAAGAGTGGACCCTCTGGACCGTGGGGAGCCCTACCCCTGGGCGAGCGACCTAGGAGATAACGACCCCTATACAGGGACCGCAAGGAGCAAGCCCAGAGGTCACTTACCCACGGTGAGATACCAGTAGGGACGGCTCCAGGAAGAGAGATAAACGAAGGCAGGATACTGAGGAAGAATACGGGAAGCAGCTAGAGAGCCCGGAGGGCTGGGAGGCAGGAATGGAGCTGAGCTGAGGGAAGGAAAACAAAACAAAGACCATAGGTGAACTGCAGGAAAAGAAGGACGGGGACTGAAGGTAACAACAAGGAGGAAACGGAGTGAACCAGAGAGAACCGGAAGGTAGCACGGTAAGGCACAGAGTGCAGGTACTTGAGCAGGGAATACGAAGGGCCAAACGTAATAGCAAACGTGCTAAAACAATCAGGCACCAGGAAGCAGGAAGAACTACCTTTTATAGGAGGAGCAGGAACAGGATTGGGTGGAAAGAACATGTGACTTCAGGAGGAGGTAACAGAGACGCTGGGCCTGCGAGCTACAGGGAAGCTAGAGCGCCTGCGCAGAGAAAGAACACCTGCAGAGGAGCGTGCAGACCGGGACGCTGGAGCGATGGAACGAGGACGCTGGAGCATAGCGGAGGATGTAACAGTACCCCCCTTCTTATACCCCCCTTTACGAAGAGTAGCAAAAAACCTATTGAGAATACGAGGAGCATCAATGTTCTCCAAGGGCTCCCAGGACCTCTCCTCCGGACCAAAACCCTTCCAGTCCACCAGAAAAAACTCTTTTCCCCGAACCTTTTTAACAGCCAAAATGTCCTTAACCTCAAAAATGTTGTCCGTGCTGGCAGGTTGAGAAGGGGAACAAGAGGGAGAATGAAAACGGTTAAAGACGGCTGGTTTGAGAAGAGAGACATGAAACGTATTGGGTATACGGAGCGAAGCAGGCAATTTCAGCTTGTAGGCGACATCGTTGACTCGACGTAGAATCTCAAAAGGACCGATGAACCGTGGACCAAGCTTGTAGGAAGGAATCTTGAGTCTGATGAATTTTGAAGAAAGCCAAACTTTGTCACCAGGAGAAAAAGGAGGAGAATCTAAACGCCTCTTGTCTGCTTGTCTCTTCATTCTAGAAGAAGCTAGATTTAAGGTCCCTTTGACCTCGCTCCAGATGGAAGAAAAGTTGAGAGCCGTAGAGTCAGCAGCTGGAACACCAGAGGCAGGAGAAACCGGTAGGGGAACACTTGGATGCCGTCCAAAAACAACAAAAAATGGAGACTTTGCGGAGGATTCGCTGGAATGGTTGTTATAGGCAAACTCCGCCCAAGGAAGTAGTTCGACCCAGTCATTATGGTGAGCATTAGAAAAATGCCGAAGATAAGCAGCCAAGGTTTGGTTGGTACGTTCTGCTTGACCGTTAGTTTGAGGGTGATACGAGGAAGAGAAGTCCAGATTCACCTTTAAAAGTTTGCACAAAGCTCTCCAAAAGCGGGAAGTAAATTGAACCCCTCTGTCTGACACGATGTGCTGAGGAAGACCATGGAATTTGAAGATGTTAAGAATAAAAATGTTAGCCAACTCAGGAGCTGAAGGTAAACTGGATAATGGAATGAAGTGAGCCATCTTAGAGAATCTGTCCACAACGACGAGGATGACCGTGCAGGCGGAAGAGCAAGGTAGATCGGTGATGAAGTCCATTGCGATGTGTTGCCAAGGTGCGGATGGAACAGGAAGAGGAAGGAGATTTCCATGCGGTAGTCGCCTGGGTACCTTGTTTCTGGCACAAGAAGGACAAGAGGCTACGAAGTCCTTTACGTCTTGACGTAAAGTAGGCCACCAATAGTAACGCGAAATGAGAAGAAAAGTCTTTCTAATACCGGCATGACCAGCCAATTTGGAAGAATGGCCCCAAGATAAGACCCTCTTAGTGTCTTCATCCAAGACAAGAGTTTTGCCCGGAGGAGGTTGGAACATCCGTAAAGGGGCTACGGTGACCATCTTAGTAGGGTCAATGATGTAAGCTGGCTCCTCTACGGTATCTGACGATTGGAAGGACCTGGACAGGGCGTCAGCTCTTATGTTTTTGTTGCCGGGCCGAAAACGAAGTTCGAACTCAAAGCGAGCAAAGAACAAGGACCATCTAGCTTGACGTGGATTCAATCTTTGCGCAGTCTGTAGGTAAGTAAGATTCTTGTGATCGGAGAAGATTACAAACGGGTGCACCGAGCCCTCCAGTAGATATCTCCACTCGCCTAGAGCCAATTTGATGGCCAGCAATTCTCGATCTCCAATTGTGTAATTTCGTTCAGAGGGTGAAAAGGCTTTTGAGAAGAAGCCGCACGGTGCCGTTAGACCCTCAGGAGTCTTTTGTGAGAGCACAGCTCCAGCTCCGGTAGAGGAGGCGTCAACTTCCAGAATAAAAGGCTTGTTCACCTCCGGGTGATGCAAGACTGGGGCAGAAGAAAAAGATCTCTTGAGAAGGACAAAGGACTTCTCGGCCTCAGGAGACCAATCCTTGGAGCAGGAACCTTTGCGAGTGAGAGAAGAGAGAGGACGAATCATGGAGGAGAAATGTGGGATGAATTGCCTGTAGTAATTAGCGAATCCGATGAAGCGTTGAATGGCTTTCACTCCGCAGGGCCGTGGCCAGTTAATAATGGCATTCACCTTCTCAGGGTCCATCTTAAGGCCGGAGTCAGAGACAATGTAACCAAGGAAAGGTAGTGAGGTTTGCTCAAACAAGCACTTCTCTATCTTGGCATACAAGTGGTTTTCTCTTAGGCGTTGCAAGACCTCGCGGACACTCCTGCGATGTGACGGAAGATCAGAAGAAAAAATAAGGATATCATCCAAATAAACCAAAACACAAGAGTACAGAAGATCCCGGAACTAGGGTTGAGCGACTTTCATTTTTTTAAGATCGAGTAGGGTTTTGGGAAACCCGATTTTGTCCAGAGTCGAGTCGAGTGCAGTCGGCCGATTATCGCTAAAAGTCGGGGATCGACCGAAACACGAAACCCAATGCAAGTCAATGGGGAAGCATAGTCGGCAGTGAGTGGAGGCCAGGAAAACACCTACAGTGCCCATTTTAATGCCAAAAACATCCATTCTTGTTTCTGAAGCTTGCCAATCTTAATTAACTGTATAATAATAGTTGGGCATAGGGAATTGGGGGAAAGTTGTGGGGGGAGTAGGGCTGGCTCAAGTTTTTCGTGGGCCCAGGAAATGCGGACTACGTCACGGCGGTGTTGCAGGGAAAGGTAAGTATTTAAAAGTTGCAAGTGCTGTGATCCTGAGCAAGCAGGGGGGGCCCACTCGTTCGCATTGCCACTGGCACAGGGCCCCTCAAAGTACGGCGGTGTGTTTGCATGGCGGGGGCGCCTCCCACCAGCAGCGACACTTTTGCGTACTCTGAGGGGCCCTGTGCCAGTGACGTCGCCAACGAGTATGCCCCCCCACCTGATGAAGGAACCTGCACTTTCATCTGCACCTTCCTCTTTGTCCCTGTGTAAGGTGGTATAACATGCGGGAAGGGGAACCTTACTTTCAGCAGGGACAGATTCTGGCTGTGTAGAGTACAAGGGGAATGTAGTGGTCTAGGTCAATGTACCAGCAGACTCATTTAGCAGTGGCTGGGCAATGGGCAGGATGAGGAGGAAACAGATATAGGGCCAAAGAATAAAGTAGGCTACATGCAGTTCAAAATTGGTAACAGGACTAAACAGGCGGCATTGCTTTGTTCAGTGGAGTAGCAAACCCAAGAGCAGCAGACACTGTTTCAAGGGCCTAACCACACTAGTAGGCCAAATGCAGTTTAATATCTGATAGTATAGGGCGAAAGCCAGAATGTGGAAGCTCAGCTTTGTTCAGTTGAGGACAACACCAGGGAGGGGCAGACACCTTTAGTAGGCCGGAAAAGCCTATTGCATTTTTTAAAATGGTAATTTGGAGCAGAAGGTTGAAGCTCAGCTTTATTTAGTTGAGGGCAACACCAGGGAGGGGCAGAAGCCGTTAGTAGGCCCTAACCACCATTTTTTTTTTTTTTAAAACCACTTAATGAGAGCCGGAAGGTTGAAGCTCAGCTTTATTTAGTTGAGGACAACACCAGGGAGGGGCAGAAGCCGTTAGTAGGCCCTAACCACCATTTTTTTTTTAAAACCACATAATGAGAGCCGGAAGGTTGAAGCTCAGCTTTATTTAGTTGAGGACAACACCAGGGAGGGGCAGAAGCCGTTAGTAGGCCCTAACCACCATTTTTTTTTTAAAACCACTTAATGAGAGCCGGAAGGTTGAAGCTCAGCTTTATTTAGTTGAGGACAACACCAGGGAGGGGCAGAAGCCGTTAGTAGGCCCTAACCACCATTTTTTTTTTTTTTAAAACCACATAATGAGAGCCGGAAGGTTGAAGCTCAGCTTTATTTAGTTGAGGACAACACCAGGGAGGGGCAGAAGCCGTTAGTAGGCCCTAACCACCATTTTTTTTTTAAAACCACTTAATGAGAGCCGGAAGGTTGAAGCTCAGCTTTATTTAGTTGAGGACAACACCAGGGAGGGGCAGAAGCCGTTAGTAGGCCCTAACCACCATTTTTTTTTTAAAACCACTTAATGAGAGCCGGAAGGTTGAAGCTCAGCTTTATTTAGTTGAGGACAACACCAGGGAGGGGCAGAAGCCGTTAGTAGGCCCTAACCACCATTTTTTTTTTTTAAACCACATAATGAGAGCCGGAAGGTTGAAGCTCAGCTTTATTTAGTTGAGGACAACACCAGGGAGGGGCAGAAGCCGTTAGTAGGCCCTAACCACCAATTTTTTTTTTTTTAAAACCACTTAATGAGAGCCGGAAGGTTGAAGCTCAGCTTTATTTAGTTGAGGACAACACCAGGGAGGGGCAGAAGCCGTTAGTAGGCCCTAACCACCATTTTTTTTTAAAAACCACTTAATGAGAGCCGGAAGGTTGAAGCTCAGCTTTATTTAGTTGAGGACAACACCAGGGAGGGGCAGAAGCCGTTAGTAGGCCCTAACCACCATTTTTTTTTTTAAAACCACATAATGAGAGCCGGAAGGTTGAAGCTCAGCTTTATTTAGTTGAGGACAACACCAGGGAGGGGCAGAAGCCGTTAGTAGGCCCTAACCACCATTTTTTTTTTTTTTAAAACCACTTAATGAGAGCCGGAAGGTTGAAGCTCAGCTTTATTTAGTTGAGGACAACACCAGGGAGGGGCAGAAGCCGTTAGTAGGCCCTAACCACCATTTTTTTTTTAAAACCACTTAATGAGAGCCGGAAGGTTGAAGCTCAGCTTTATTTAGTTGAGGACAACACCAGGGAGGGGCAGAAGCCGTTAGTAGGCCCTAACCACCATTTTTTTTTTTTAAACCACATAATGAGAGCCGGAAGGTTGAAGCTCAGCTTTATTTAGTTGAGGACAACACCAGGGAGGGGCAGAAGCCGTTAGTAGGCCCTAACCACCATTTTTTTTTTTAAAACCACATAATGAGAGCCGGAAGGTTGAAGCTCAGCTTTATTTAGTTGAGGGCAACACCAGGGAGGGGCAGAAGCCGTTAGTAGGCCCTAACCAAAGTTGAAGGCCAAATGCAGTTTAATTTCTGATACTATAGGCCGAAAGCCAGAAGGTGGAAGTTCCGATTTAGACAGTGGAGGACAATTTGAATTAGGGACTGCAGACAGACTTAGTAGGCTGTCCCCTGTGGACCATGCATCCACCACATTAACCCATTGCGCCGTAATGGACACGTAATCTTCCGTGGCCATGCCTACAGGTCCATGCGTCTGTTGTCAGGTGCACCTTTGTACTCACAGATTGCCAGAGTGCATGGACAATGCGGTCTTCTACATGCTGGTGGAGGGTTGGGATGGCTTTTCTCGCAAAAGAAGTGTCGACTGGTTAGCTTGTAGCGTGGTACAGCGTAGTCCATCATGGCCTTATTAATAGTAAATAAAATATATAACTAGGCTCTATGAACTTTTAAATAGGTTCCAGGGGTACACGGGCAGCATTGGTGTGGTCAGTGGAGGAGTATTGCAAGTAGGGGCTGCAGACAGGCTATCAAAGGCCTAAAATAACAAACAGTAGGCAGTCATGGCAGTTTTACATCGGTTACATGGATACACAGGCAGGCACTCCAGGCAGCATTGTGCTCAGTGGAGGAGTATTGCAAGTAGGGGCCGCAGACAGGCTATCAAAGGCCTAAAATAACAAACAGTAGGCAGTCATGGCAGTTTTACATCGGTTACATGGATACACAGGCAGGCACTCCAGGCAGCATTGTGGTCAGTGGAGGAGTATTGCAAGTAGGGGCCGCAGACAGGCTATCAAAGGCCTAAAATAACAAACAGTAGGCAGTCATGGCAGTTTTACATCGGTTACATGGATACACAGGCAGCTAGGTGGTGAGTGGAGGAGTATTTAAAGTAAGGACCGCAGACAGGCTATCAAAGGCCTAACATAACAAACAATAGGCTCATGGCAGTTTTACAGCGGTTACATGGATACACGGGCAGGCAGCTTGGTGGTGAGTGGAGGAGTATTTAAAGTATGGACCGCAGACAGGCTTCGAAGGCCTAACACAATAAAATGGGCTGGCTGTAGGCACTTTAAAATTGGTTCCAGGGGTACACGGGCAGCAGTGGTCTGGTCAGTGGAGGCCTAGTGGAAGTATGGACCGCAGACAGGCTTCGAAGGCCTAACACAATAAAATGGGCTGGCTGTAGGCACTTTAAAATTGGTTCCAGGGGTACACGGGCAGCAGTGGTCTGGTCAGTGGAGGCCTAGTGGAAGGAGGGACCGCAGACAGGCTTCGAAGGCCTAACACAATAAAATGGGCTGGCTGTAGGCACTTTAAAATTGGTTCCAGGGGTACACGGGCAGCAGTGGTCTGGTCAGTGGAGGACTAGTGGAAGTATGGACCGCAGACAGGCTTCGAAGGCCTAACACAATAAAATGGGCTGGCTGTAGGCACTTTAAAATTGGTTCCAGGGGTACACGGGCAGCAGTGGTCTGGTCAGTGGAGGCCTAGTGGAAGTATGGACCGCAGACAGGCTTCGAAGGCCTAACACAATAAAATGGGCTGACTGTAGGCACTTTAAAATTGGTTCCAGGGGTACACGGGCAGCAGTGGTCTGGTCAGTGGAGGACTAGTGGAAGTATGGACCGCAGACAGGCTTCGAAGGCCTAACACAATAAAATGGGCTGGCTGTAGGCACTTTAAAATTGGTTCCAGGGGTACACGGGCAGCAGTGGTCTGGTCAGTGGAGGACTAGTGGAAGGAGGGAGCGCAGAAAGGCTTCAAAGGCCTAACATAACAAACAATAGGCTCATGGCAGTTTTACAGCGGTTACATGGATACACGGGCAGGCAGCTTGGTGGTGGTGAGTGGAGGAGTATTTAAAGTAGGGACCGCAGACAGGCTATCAAAGGCCTAACATAAAAAAACAATAGGCTCATGGCAGTTTCACAGCGGTTACATGGATACACGGGCAGGCAGCTTGGTGGTGGTGAGTGGAGGAGTATTTAAAGTAGGGACCGCAGACAGGCTATCAAAGGCCTAACATAACAAACAATAGGCTCATGGCAGTTTTACAGCGGTTACATGGATACACGGGCAGGCAGCTTGGTGCTGAGTGGAGGAGTATTTAAAGTATGGACCGCAGACAGGCTTCGAAGGCCTAACACAATAAAATGGGCTGGCTGTAGGCACTTTAAAATTGGTTCCAGGGGTACACGGGCAGCAGTGGTCTGGTCAGTGGAGGCCTAGTGGAAGTATGGACCGCAGACAGGCTTCGAAGGCCTAACACAATAAAATGGGCTGACTGTAGGCACTTTAAAATTGGTTCCAGGGGTACACGGGCAGCAGTGGTCTGGTCAGTGGAGGACTAGTGGAAGTATGGACCGCAGACAGGCTTCGAAGGCCTAACACAATAAAATGGGCTGGCTGTAGGCACTTTAAAATTGGTTCCAGGGGTACACGGGCAGCAGTGGTCTGGTCAGTGGAGGCCTAGTGGAAGTATGGACCGCAGACAGGCTTCGAAGGCCTAACACAATAAAATGGGCTGGCTGTAGGCACTTTAAAATTGGTTCCAGGGGTACACGGGCAGCAGTGGTCTGGTCAGTGGAGGACTAGTGGAAGTATGGACCGCAGACAGGCTTCGAAGGCCTAACACAATAAAATGGGCTGGCTGTAGGCACTTTAAAATTGGTTCCAGGGGTACACGGGCAGCAGTGGTCTGGTCAGTGGAGGCCTAGTGGAAGGAGGGACCGCAGACAGGCTTCGAAGGCCTAACACAATAAAATGGGCTGGCTGTAGGCACTTTAAAATTGGTTCCAGGGGTACACGGGCAGCAGTGGTCTGGTCAGTGGAGGACTAGTGGAAGGAGGGAGCGCAGAAAGGCTTCAAAGGCCTAACATAACAAACAATAGGCTCATGGCAGTTTTACAGCGGTTACATGGATACACGGGCAGGCAGCTTGGTGGTGGTGAGTGGAGGAGTATTTAAAGTAGGGACCGCAGACAGGCTATCAAAGGCCTAACATAAAAAAACAATAGGCTCATGGCAGTTTCACAGCGGTTACATGGATACACGGGCAGGCAGCTTGGTGGTGGTGAGTGGAGGAGTATTTAAAGTAGGGACCGCAGACAGGCTATCAAAGGCCTAACATAACAAACAATAGGCTCATGGCAGTTTTACAGCGGTTACATGGATACACGGGCAGGCAGCTTGGTGCTGAGTGGAGGAGTATTTAAAGTATGGACCGCAGACAGGCTTCGAAGGCCTAACACAATAAAATGGGCTGGCTGTAGGCACTTTAAAATTGGTTCCAGGGGTACACGGGCAGCAGTGGTCTGGTCAGTGGAGGCCTAGTGGAAGTATGGACCGCAGACAGGCTTCGAAGGCCTAACACAATAAAATGGGCTGACTGTAGGCACTTTAAAATTGGTTCCAGGGGTACACGGGCAGCAGTGGTCTGGTCAGTGGAGGACTAGTGGAAGTATGGACCGCAGACAGGCTTCGAAGGCCTAACACAATAAAATGGGCTGGCTGTAGGCACTTTAAAATTGGTTCCAGGGGTACACGGGCAGCAGTGGTCTGGTCAGTGGAGGACTAGTGGAAGGAGGGAGCGCAGAAAGGCTTCAAAGGCCTAACATAACAAACAATAGGCTCATGGCAGTTTTACAGCGGTTACATGGATACACGGGCAGGCAGCTTGGTGGTGGTGAGTGGAGGAGTATTTAAAGTAGGGACCGCAGACAGGCTATCAAAGGCCTAACATAAAAAAACAATAGGCTCATGGCAGTTTCACAGCGGTTACATGGATACACGGGCAGGCAGCTTGGTGGTGGTGAGTGGAGGAGTATTTAAAGTAGGGACCGCAGACAGGCTATCAAAGGCCTAACATAACAAACAATAGGCTCATGGCAGTTTTACAGCGGTTACATGGATACACGGGCAGGCAGCTTGGTGCTGAGTGGAGGAGTATTTAAAGTATGGACCGCAGACAGGCTTCGAAGGCCTAACACAATAAAATGGGCTGGCTGTAGGCACTTTAAAATTGGTTCCAGGGGTACACGGGCAGCAGTGGTCTGGTCAGTGGAGGCCTAGTGGAAGGAGGGACCGCAGACAGGCTTCGAAGGCCTAACACAATAAAATGGGCTGGCTGTAGGCACTTTAAAATTGGTTCCAGGGGTACACGGGCAGCAGTGGTCTGGTCAGTGGAGGACTAGTGGAAGTATGGACCGCAGACAGGCTTCGAAGGCCTAACACAATAAAATGGGCTGGCTGTAGGCACTTTAAAATTGGTTCCAGGGGTACACGGGCAGCAGTGGTCTGGTCAGTGGAGGCCTAGTGGAAGTATGGACCGCAGACAGGCTTCGAAGGCCTAACACAATAAAATGGGCTGGCTGTAGGCACTTTAAAATTGGTTCCAGGGGTACACGGGCAGCAGTGGTCTGGTCAGTGGAGGACTAGTGGAAGGAGGGAGCGCAGAAAGGCTTCAAAGGCCTAACATAACAAACAATAGGCTCATGGCAGTTTTACAGCGGTTACATGGATACACGGGCAGGCAGCTTGGTGGTGGTGAGTGGAGGAGTATTTAAAGTAGGGACCGCAGACAGGCTATCAAAGGCCTAACATAAAAAAACAATAGGCTCATGGCAGTTTCACAGCGGTTACATGGATACACGGGCAGGCAGCTTGGTGGTGGTGAGTGGAGGAGTATTTAAAGTAGGGACCGCAGACAGGCTATCAAAGGCCTAACATAACAAACAATAGGCTCATGGCAGTTTTACAGCGGTTACATGGATACACGGGCAGGCAGCTTGGTGCTGAGTGGAGGAGTATTTAAAGTATGGACCGCAGACAGGCTTCGAAGGCCTAACACAATAAAATGGGCTGGCTGTAGGCACTTTAAAATTGGTTCCAGGGGTACACGGGCAGCAGTGGTCTGGTCAGTGGAGGCCTAGTGGAAGTATGGACCGCAGACAGGCTTCGAAGGCCTAACACAATAAAATGGGCTGACTGTAGGCACTTTAAAATTGGTTCCAGGGGTACACGGGCAGCAGTGGTCTGGTCAGTGGAGGACTAGTGGAAGTATGGACCGCAGACAGGCTTCGAAGGCCTAACACAATAAAATGGGCTGGCTGTAGGCACTTTAAAATTGGTTCCAGGGGTACACGGGCAGCAGTGGTCTGGTCAGTGGAGGCCTAGTGGAAGTATGGACCGCAGACAGGCTTCGAAGGCCTAACACAATAAAATGGGCTGGCTGTAGGCACTTTAAAATTGGTTCCAGGGGTACACGGGCAGCAGTGGTCTGGTCAGTGGAGGACTAGTGGAAGTATGGACCGCAGACAGGCTTCGAAGGCCTAACACAATAAAATGGGCTGGCTGTAGGCACTTTAAAATTGGTTCCAGGGGTACACGGGCAGCAGTGGTCTGGTCAGTGGAGGCCTAGTGGAAGGAGGGACCGCAGACAGGCTTCGAAGGCCTAACACAATAAAATGGGCTGGCTGTAGGCACTTTAAAATTGGTTCCAGGGGTACACGGGCAGCAGTGGTCTGGTCAGTGGAGGACTAGTGGAAGGAGGGAGCGCAGAAAGGCTTCAAAGGCCTAACATAACAAACAATAGGCTCATGGCAGTTTTACAGCGGTTACATGGATACACGGGCAGGCAGCTTGGTGGTGGTGAGTGGAGGAGTATTTAAAGTAGGGACCGCAGACAGGCTATCAAAGGCCTAACATAAAAAAACAATAGGCTCATGGCAGTTTCACAGCGGTTACATGGATACACGGGCAGGCAGCTTGGTGGTGGTGAGTGGAGGAGTATTTAAAGTAGGGACCGCAGACAGGCTATCAAAGGCCTAACATAACAAACAATAGGCTCATGGCAGTTTTACAGCGGTTACATGGATACACGGGCAGGCAGCTTGGTGCTGAGTGGAGGAGTATTTAAAGTATGGACCGCAGACAGGCTTCGAAGGCCTAACACAATAAAATGGGCTGGCTGTAGGCACTTTAAAATTGGTTCCAGGGGTACACGGGCAGCAGTGGTCTGGTCAGTGGAGGCCTAGTGGAAGGAGGGACCGCAGACAGGCTTCGAAGGCCTAACACAATAAAATGGGCTGGCTGTAGGCACTTTAAAATTGGTTCCAGGGGTACACGGGCAGCAGTGGTCTGGTCAGTGGAGGACTAGTGGAAGTATGGACCGCAGACAGGCTTCGAAGGCCTAACACAATAAAATGGGCTGGCTGTAGGCACTTTAAAATTGGTTCCAGGGGTACACGGGCAGCAGTGGTCTGGTCAGTGGAGGACTAGTGGAAGGAGGGAGCGCAGAAAGGCTTCAAAGGCCTAACATAACAAACAATAGGCTCATGGCAGTTTTACAGCGGTTACATGGATACACGGGCAGGCAGCTTGGTGGTGGTGAGTGGAGGAGTATTTAAAGTAGGGACCGCAGACAGGCTATCAAAGGCCTAACATAAAAAAACAATAGGCTCATGGCAGTTTCACAGCGGTTACATGGATACACGGGCAGGCAGCTTGGTGGTGGTGAGTGGAGGAGTATTTAAAGTAGGGACCGCAGACAGGCTATCAAAGGCCTAACATAACAAACAATAGGCTCATGGCAGTTTTACAGCGGTTACATGGATACACGGGCAGGCAGCTTGGTGCTGAGTGGAGGAGTATTTAAAGTATGGACCGCAGACAGGCTTCGAAGGCCTAACACAATAAAATGGGCTGGCTGTAGGCACTTTAAAATTGGTTCCAGGGGTACACGGGCAGCAGTGGTCTGGTCAGTGGAGGCCTAGTGGAAGTATGGACCGCAGACAGGCTTCGAAGGCCTAACACAATAAAATGGGCTGGCTGTAGGCACTTTAAAATTGGTTCCAGGGGTACACGGGCAGCAGTGGTCTGGTCAGTGGAGGACTAGTGGAAGTATGGACCGCAGACAGGCTTCGAAGGCCTAACACAATAAAATGGGCTGGCTGTAGGCACTTTAAAATTGGTTCCAGGGGTACACGGGCAGCAGTGGTCTGGTCAGTGGAGGCCTAGTGGAAGTATGGACCGCAGACAGGCTTCGAAGGCCTAACACAATAAAATGGGCTGGCTGTAGGCACTTTAAAATTGGTTCCAGGGGTACACGGGCAGCAGTGGTCTGGTCAGTGGAGGACTAGTGGAAGGAGGGAGCGCAGAAAGGCTTCAAAGGCCTAACATAACAAACAATAGGCTCATGGCAGTTTTACAGCGGTTACATGGATACACGGGCAGGCAGCTTGGTGGTGGTGAGTGGAGGAGTATTTAAAGTAGGGACCGCAGACAGGCTATCAAAGGCCTAACATAAAAAAACAATAGGCTCATGGCAGTTTCACAGCGGTTACATGGATACACGGGCAGGCAGCTTGGTGGTGGTGAGTGGAGGAGTATTTAAAGTAGGGACCGCAGACAGGCTATCAAAGGCCTAACATAACAAACAATAGGCTCATGGCAGTTTTACAGCGGTTACATGGATACACGGGCAGGCAGCTTGGTGCTGAGTGGAGGAGTATTTAAAGTATGGACCGCAGACAGGCTTCGAAGGCCTAACACAATAAAATGGGCTGGCTGTAGGCACTTTAAAATTGGTTCCAGGGGTACACGGGCAGCAGTGGTCTGGTCAGTGGAGGCCTAGTGGAAGTATGGACCGCAGACAGGCTTCGAAGGCCTAACACAATAAAATGGGCTGACTGTAGGCACTTTAAAATTGGTTCCAGGGGTACACGGGCAGCAGTGGTCTGGTCAGTGGAGGACTAGTGGAAGTATGGACCGCAGACAGGCTTCGAAGGCCTAACACAATAAAATGGGCTGGCTGTAGGCACTTTAAAATTGGTTCCAGGGGTACACGGGCAGCAGTGGTCTGGTCAGTGGAGGCCTAGTGGAAGTATGGACCGCAGACAGGCTTCGAAGGCCTAACACAATAAAATGGGCTGGCTGTAGGCACTTTAAAATTGGTTCCAGGGGTACACGGGCAGCAGTGGTCTGGTCAGTGGAGGACTAGTGGAAGTATGGACCGCAGACAGGCTTCGAAGGCCTAACACAATAAAATGGGCTGGCTGTAGGCACTTTAAAATTGGTTCCAGGGGTACACGGGCAGCAGTGGTCTGGTCAGTGGAGGCCTAGTGGAAGGAGGGACCGCAGACAGGCTTCGAAGGCCTAACACAATAAAATGGGCTGGCTGTAGGCACTTTAAAATTGGTTCCAGGGGTACACGGGCAGCAGTGGTCTGGTCAGTGGAGGACTAGTGGAAGGAGGGAGCGCAGAAAGGCTTCAAAGGCCTAACATAACAAACAATAGGCTCATGGCAGTTTTACAGCGGTTACATGGATACACGGGCAGGCAGCTTGGTGGTGGTGAGTGGAGGAGTATTTAAAGTAGGGACCGCAGACAGGCTATCAAAGGCCTAACATAAAAAAACAATAGGCTCATGGCAGTTTCACAGCGGTTACATGGATACACGGGCAGGCAGCTTGGTGGTGGTGAGTGGAGGAGTATTTAAAGTAGGGACCGCAGACAGGCTATCAAAGGCCTAACATAACAAACAATAGGCTCATGGCAGTTTTACAGCGGTTACATGGATACACGGGCAGGCAGCTTGGTGCTGAGTGGAGGAGTATTTAAAGTATGGACCGCAGACAGGCTTCGAAGGCCTAACACAATAAAATGGGCTGGCTGTAGGCACTTTAAAATTGGTTCCAGGGGTACACGGGCAGCAGTGGTCTGGTCAGTGGAGGCCTAGTGGAAGGAGGGACCGCAGACAGGCTTCGAAGGCCTAACACAATAAAATGGGCTGGCTGTAGGCACTTTAAAATTGGTTCCAGGGGTACACGGGCAGCAGTGGTCTGGTCAGTGGAGGACTAGTGGAAGTATGGACCGCAGACAGGCTTCGAAGGCCTAACACAATAAAATGGGCTGGCTGTAGGCACTTTAAAATTGGTTCCAGGGGTACACGGGCAGCAGTGGTCTGGTCAGTGGAGGCCTAGTGGAAGTATGGACCGCAGACAGGCTTCGAAGGCCTAACACAATAAAATGGGCTGGCTGTAGGCACTTTAAAATTGGTTCCAGGGGTACACGGGCAGCAGTGGTCTGGTCAGTGGAGGACTAGTGGAAGTATGGACCGCAGACAGGCTTCGAAGGCCTAACACAATAAAATGGGCTGGCTGTAGGCACTTTAAAATTGGTTCCAGGGGTACACGGGCAGCAGTGGTCTGGTCAGTGGAGGCCTAGTGGAAGGAGGGACCGCAGACAGGCTTCGAAGGCCTAACACAATAAAATGGGCTGGCTGTAGGCACTTTAAAATTGGTTCCAGGGGTACACGGGCAGCAGTGGTCTGGTCAGTGGAGGACTAGTGGAAGGAGGGAGCGCAGAAAGGCTTCAAAGGCCTAAAATAACAAACAATAGGCTCATGGCAGTTTTACAGCGGTTACATGGATACACGGGCAGGCAGCTTGGTGGTCAGTGGAGGAGTAGGGACCGCAGACAGGCTATCAAAGGCCTAAAATAACAAACAATAGGCTCATGGCAGTTTTACAGCGGTTACATGGATACACGGGCAGGCAGCTTGGTGCTGAGTGGAGGAGTAGTGCAAGGAGTGTCTGTCCCAGTACTCCCAAAATATAAATAGATGTTAATGTCTCGCAAAACAACCAAAACAAAAAAAAAGATGGCATACTTAGGTACAGGGGTGGGCTCATCTGCTGTGTTTCTGACATAGTAATTTGGCAGTAACTATTTAATGGTGCCAATATAGGACACAGACACAGACTACTTTAAGTTGCATCATAGATGTCTACAAATTTGTATTGTCAGTGCCAGACATTGAATGATGTCAGCGAATAGACTAAAGATTGGTGGAGCTGTGCGACATAATTTTGCACGTAGTAGAGCCCAGTTTGAGCTGGGGTAGGGGGGAACTCTCTTGAGGCCGGCGGGACCGCCCCAGGGCCACTCATGTTACAACGGTGTGTCTGACGTTGGGTGCGCACCACCACCGCCAGAGACACTACATTGTACTATGAGGGACCCAGTAGCAATGCCGTCAACCAAAAGCGAGCACACCCACCTCTTCAGACAAACAGCAGTCTCACGGGTGCTTGCGCCAAGTCGCGATACCACGGCCCCGTGTGGGGAGTTTGGCCATTTAGGGAGGTGTAAACATGTCGTATGCTGTACAATCTGCAGCAGCAAATTAGACATTAGAAAAGTAATTCACAGGCAAGAGCTTTTCATAGGAAAGCTAGGTGTCGGCCGGGCAAGGTGGGGCAAAAGATTTTGAAATCCAGTTGTGGTTCATTTTAATGAATGTTAGATCGTCAACATTTTGGGTAGCCAGACGAGTCCTTTTTTCGGTTAATATTGACCCTGCAGCACTGAATACTCTTTCTGATAGGACACTTGCTGCCGGGCAAGCAAGCTCCTGCAATGCATATTCTGCCAATTCTGGCCAGGTGTCTAATTTGGAGGCCCAGTAATCAAATGGGAATGACGGTTGAGGGAGAACATCGATAAGGGATGAAAAATAGTTAGTAACCATACTGGACAAATGTTGTCTCCTGTCACTTTCAATTGATGCAGCAGTACCTGTCCTGTCTGCGGTCATAGCAAAATCACTCCACAACCTGGTCAGAAAACCCCTCTGTCCAACGCCACTTCTGATGTGTGCACCCCTAACACTCCTAGTCTGCTGCCCCCTGGAGCTCGTGTGAGAACGATCACGTGCGCTGTGTGCTGGGAATGCCTGAAGCAAACGGTCAACAAGAGTTGATTGTTTGGTTGCTAATATTAGTTCCAAGTTCTCATGTGGCATAATATTTTGCAATTTGCCTTTATAGCGTGGATCAAGGAGGCAGGCCAACCAGTAATCGTCATCGTTCATCATTTTCGTAATGCGTGTGTCCCTTTGTAGGATACGTAAGGCATAATCCGCCATGTGGGCCAAAGTTCCACTTGTCAAATCTCCGGTTGTGATTGGTTGAGGGGCAGTTGCAGGCAAATCTACGTCACTTGTGTCCCTCAAAAAACCAGAACCCGGCCGTGACACGCAACCAATTTCCTGTGCCCCCGTGAAAGTTTCCGCATTAAAAATATACTCATCCCCATCATCCTCCTCGTCCTCCACCTCCTCTTCGCCCGCTACCTCGTCCTGTACACTGCCCTGACCAGACAATGGCTGACTGTCATCAAGGCTTCCCTCTTCCTCTGGTGCAGACGCCTGCTCCTTTATGTGCGTCAAACTTTGCATCAGCAGACGCATTAGGGGGATGCTCATGCTTATTACGGCGTTGTCTGCACTAACCAGCCGTGTGCATTCCTCAAAACACTGAAGGACTTGACACATGTCTTGTATCTTCGACCACTGCACACCTGACAACTCCATGTCTGCCATCCTACTGCCTGCCCGTGTATCCTCCCACAAATAAATAACAGCACGCCTCTGTTCGCACAGTCTCTGAAGCATGTGCAGTGTTGAGTTCCACCTTGTTGCAACGTCTATGATTAGGCGATGCTGGGGAAGGTTCAAAGACCGCTGATAGGTCTGCATACGGCTGGCGTGTACAGGCGAACGTCGGATATGTGAGCAAAGTGCACGCACTTTGAGGAGCAGGTCGGAGAACCCAGGATAAGTTTTCAATAAGCACTGCACCACCAGGTTTAAGGTGTGAGCCAGGCAAGGAATGTGTTTCAGTTGGGAAAGGGAGATGGCAGCCATGAAATTCCTTCCGTTATCACTCACTACCTTGCCTGCCTCAAGATCTACTGTGCCCAGCCACGACTGCGTTTCTTGTTGCAAGAACTCGGACAGAACTTCCGCGGTGTGTCTGTTGTCGCCCAAACACTTCATAGCCAATACAGCCTGCTGACGCTTGGCAGTAGCTGGCCCATAATGGGACAACTGGTGTGCAACAGTGTCATCTGCCGATGGAGTGGTTGGCCGACTGCGTTCTGTGGAAGAGCTGTAGCTTCTGCAGGAGGACGAGGAGGAGGAGGAGGGGGTGCGAACGCCTACAGCCAACTGTTTCCTAGACCGTGGGCTAGGCACAACTGTCCCTAAATTGATGTCGCCTGTGGACCCTGCATCCACCACATTCACCCAGTGTGCCGTGATGGACACATAACGTCCCTGGCCATGCCTACTGGTCCATGCATCTGTAGTCAGGTGCACCTTTGTACTCACAGATTGCCTGAGTGCATGGACGATGCGCTGTTTAACATGCTGGTGCAGGGCTGGGATGGCTTTTCTGGAAAAAAAGTGTCGACTGGGTAGCTCGTATCGTGGTTCAGCGTACTCCATCAGGGCTTTGAAAGCTTCGCTTTCAACTAACCGGTAGGGCATCATCTCTAACGAGATTAGTCTAGCTATGTGGGCGTTAAAACCCTGTGTACGCGGATGCGAGGATAAGTACTTCCTTTTTCTAACCAGAGTCTCATGTAGGGTGAGCTGGACTGGAGAGCTGTAGATCGTGGAACTTTCGGGTGTGCCGGTGGACATGGCAGACTGAGAGACGGTTGGAGACGGTATTGTTTCCGCCGGTGCCCTACATGCAATATTTCCTCCTACAAAACTGGTGATTCCCTGACCCTGACTGCTTTTGGCTGGCAAAGAAACCTGCACAGATACTGCCGGTGGTGCGGAAAATGGTGGCCTTACAGTGACGGAAGGGATGTTGCGTTGCTGACTAGCTTCATTGGCCGAGGGTGCTACAACCTTGAGGGACGTTTGGTAGTTAGTCCAGGCTTGAGAATGCATGGTGGTTAAGTGTCTATGCATGCAACTAGTATTTAGACTTTTCAGATTCTGACCTCTGCTTAAGCTAGTTGAACATTTTTGACAGATGACTTTGCGCTGATCAGTTGGATGTTGTTTAAAAAAATGCCAGACTGCACTCTTCCTAGACTCTGATCCCTTTTCAGGGATTGCAGACTGAGCTTTAACCGGATGGCAACGCTGTGCTCCAACAGGTTTTGGCTTTGACACGCGTTTTGGTCCAGATACGGGCCCGGCAGATGGAACCTGTTGCGATGTTGATGCCTGCTGCGGCCCCTCCTCCACCTCCGCTTCTGAACTACTGCCGCCTGCACCCTGTTCCCCCAATGGCTGCCAATCGGGGTCAATAACTGGGTCATCTATTACCTCCTCTTCGAGCTCGTGTGCAACTTCGTCTGTGTCACTGTGTCGGTCGGTGGTATAGCGTTCGTGGCGGGGCAACATAGTCTCATCAGGGTCTGATTGTGGATCTGTACCCTGAGAGGGCAATGTGGTGGTCTGAGTCAAAGGAGCAGCATAGTACTCTGGCTGTGGCTGTGCATCAGTGCACTCCATGTCAGAATATACTTGTAATGGGCATGGCCTGTTAAATGTTTCACTTTCTAAGCCAGGGACGGTATGTGTAAAGAGCTCCATGGAGTGACCCGTTGTGTCGCCTGCTGCATCCTTCTCTCTTGTTGTAGTTTTTGCTGAGGAGGACAAGGAAGCGACTTGTCCCTGACCGTGAACATCCACAAGCGACGCGCTGCTTTTACATTTACCAGTTTCGGAAGAGGAGGCAAAAGAGCTAGAGGCTGAGTCTGCAATGTAAGCCAAAACTTGCTGTTGCTGCTCCGCCTTTAAAAGCGGTTTTCCTACTCCCAGAAAAGAGAGCGTTCGAGGCCTTGTGTAGCCTGACGACGAAACTGGCTCCACAGCTCCAGACTTAGGTGGAATATTTTTATCCCCACGACCACCTGATGCTCCACTACCACTACCATCATTACCAGCTGACAATGAACGCCCACGACGACCTCTTGCACCAGACTTCCTCATTGTTTTAAAATCTTAACCAAAGTAACTTTATTTGTTGCTATCAAACAACTTACACGGTGAGCTATAACTTCAGTATGATTTCAATATCCCTTAACAGGTTGGTGAGACCACAAGGAAAATCAGGCACAATGTTACACACTCTGTTTTCTGTGGCACAAAATCACAGAGATGACACACACGCAGGACTGTCACTCAAGCACTAATGTCAATATTAATCTCCCACCTAATTTATTTATTTTTTTTTCTCAGGGAGACTTTAGAAACCAAATAATATTAAAAAAAAAAAAAAAAAAGGCTTTCTATGGCCCACAATTAGAGAGAGAGAGGTGGCACAACCAGGAGTCAAGACTGGCGCACAAGCTGAAAGGGCAATATTACTCTCCCACTGTTTTTTATGTTTTTTTTGTTTTTTTCAGGGAGACTTTAGAAACCAAATAATATTAAAAAAACCAAAAAAAAAAAAGGCTTTCTATGGCCCACTGAATGAGAGGGAGAGAGGTGGCACACCCAGGAGTCAAGACTGGCACACAAGCTGAAAGGTCAATATTACTCTCCCACTGTTTTTTTATGTATTTTTTGTTTTTTCAGGGAGACTTTAGAAACCCAATAATATTTAAAAAAAAAAAAAAATAGGCTTTCTATGGCCCACTGAATGAGAGGGAGAGAGGTGACACACCCAGGAGTCAAGACTGGCACACAAGCTGAAAGGGCAATATTACTCTCCCACTGTTTTTTTAGGTTTTTTTTTTTTTTTCAGGGAGAATTAGAAACCAAATAATATTAAAAAAAAAAAAAAAATAGGCTTTCTATGGCCCACTGAATGAAAGGGAGAGAGGTGGCACACCCAGGAGTCAAGACTGGCACACAAGCTGAAAGGGCAATATTACTCTCCCACTGTTTTTTTATGTATTTTTTGTTTTTTTCAGGGAGACTTTAGAAACCCAATAATATTTAAAAAAAAAAATAAATAGGCTTTCTATGGCCCACTGAATGAGAGGGAGAGAGGTGGCACACCCAGGAGTCAAGACTGGCACACAAGCTGAAAGGGCAATATTACTCTCCCACTGTTTTTTTAGGTTTTTTTTTTTTTTCAGGGAGACTTTTGAAACCAAATAATATTAAAAAAAAAAAAAAAAAAAAAATATAGGCTTGCTATAGCCCACTGAATGAGAGATAGCGCACACACAGCAGTGGCACACAAGCCCTGACTGAGGCCAATATTTTTCTCCCACTGATTGATGTAGTGTTTCTGTGTTGAGGTAGATTTTAGAACACAAATCACGGAAAAAATAAATAGGCTTTCTATGGCCCACTCAGTGAGAGATGGCACACACAGGGATGGCACTGTAGCAGAAATGCCAATCTTAATCTCCCCCAAAAAAAAATCAAAAAAAAAAAAAAAACTGTCCTACAATTACTATCTCCCTGCAGTAATGTAAGCCAGGTATGGCAGGCAGCAATAGGAGTGGACTGATGCACAAATTAAATAAAAAGTGTGGACAAACAAAAAAGATAGCTGTGCAGAAAGGAAGGAACAAGAGGATATGTGCTTTGAAAAAAGCAGTTGGTTTCCACAGTGGCGTACACACAGCAATACAGCTATCACGGAGCCTTCTAGGGCAGCCCAATGAGCTACAGCGCTGAGGGGAAAAAAAAAAAAAAATAGCTTCCACTGTTCCTGCACACCGAAGGTGGTGTTGGACAGTGGAAATCGCTGCAGCACAAGCGGTTTGGTGGTTAGTGGACCCTGCCTAACGCTCTCCCTGCTTCTGATGAAGCGGCAGCAACCTGTCCCTAAGCTCAGATCAGCAGCAGTAAGATGGCGGTCGGCGGGAACGCCCCTTTATAGCCCCTGTGACGCCGCAGACAGCAAGCCAATCACTGCAATGCCCTTCTCTAAGATGGTGGGGACCAGGATCTATGTCATCACGCTGCCCACACTCTGCGTTCACCTTCATTGGCTGAGAAATGGCGCTTTTCGCGTCATTGAAACGCGACTTTGGCGCGAAAGTCGCGTACCGCATGGCCGACAAGCACAGGGGTCGGATCGGGTTTCATGAGACGCCGACTTAGCCAAAAGTCGGCGACTTTTGAAAATGATCGACCCGTTTCGCTCAACCCTACCCGGAACACATCGTTAACGAACTCTTGGAAAACCGCAGGAGCGTTGCAGAGACCGAAAGGCATGACTAAATACTCGTAGTGTCCATCCCGGGTGTTAAAAGCAGTTTTCCACTCATCACCAGAGCGGATCCGGACCAAATTGTAAGCGCCTCGTAAATCCAACTTAGTAAAAATACGAGCGCCACGGAGGCGATCGAAGAGCTCCGGTATAAGGGGCAGAGGATACCGATTCTTAATCGTGATGCTGTTCAAACCCCGATAGTCTATACAAGGTCTTAAGGAACCGTCCTTCTTCTTCACAAAGAAGAACCCTGCTCCAGCAGGGGAGGAGGATTTCCGGATGAATCCTTTAGCTAGGTTCTCTTGTATGTACTCAGACATAGATTTGGTCTCAGCTGCAGAAAGCGGGTAAATCCTTCCCCTAGGTGGAGAACGGCCGGGAAGAAGCTCCACAGGACAATCGTAAGAACGATGGGGAGGAAGATTCTCAGCCTCTCGCTTGTTGAAGACGTCAGCGTAAGACCAGTAAGGAGAAGGTAACCCGTCAGGAACTTCAGCAGGCTGGGTACGAGAAACCGGACATACAGACCGAAGGCAACGATCATGGCACGAAGGACCCCACCGAAGTACATCTCCAGTGCGCCAATTCAGTGTGGGCTCATGTAGTCGAAGCCAAGGGAGACCCAGCAGGAAGGCGTAGGAAAGGTTAGGCAGAACATAAAAAGCGATCTTCTCGCGATGAAGGGCCCCAATTTGTATCTCCACCTCTTCAGTGACGAGGGAAATTGCATCTTGTAAAGGTCTTCCATCCACAGAGGCGATTAGACGGGGGGTGTCCAAAGAGATTACTGGTACGCGAAGCCTCCGAACCGCCTCAAGACTGATAAAATTGCCTGCCGCTCCAGAATCCACATACGCCACCTCGGAAGATTGATGCTGGTTAGAGAAAAAAAGAATGGAAAGAGTCAAAGGTTGAGAGGAAACGCGGGCACCTAGGGAGGCCTCTCTTACCTGTCCTAGGCGGAAGAGTTTTCCGGTCTGTCAGGGCAACTGCGGAGTAAATGGGTTGCACTACCACAATAGAAGCAGAGGCCCTGGGTGCGTCTCTCTTTGCGGCGTTGTTCCGCCATTTTAACTCGATCCACTTGCATAGGTTCAGAGGTTGGAACAGTAGAGGGAACAGAAACGGGAGCACGAGAAATACTAGACTGACGGAAGGTAGCGGAGACAGGCATAGATCTCCTCTCTCTAGCAGACTCCCGCGAACGCTCCTGGAAGCGGAGGTCGATCCGAGTGGCGAGAGAGATAAGGTCCTCCAGGGTAGTTGGAGTGTCACGACCGGCGAGCTCGTCTTTAATACGGCTGGACAGGCCTCGCCAGAAAGCACCCACAAGAGCCTCATTGTTCCACCCTAACTCCGAGGCCAAAGTACGAAAGCGGATGGCATATTGTCCAACGGAAGAAGAACCCTGACGCAGATTAAAGCGAGACTCGGTCGTAGAGGCTAAACGTCCGGGCTCATCGAAAACTTTCCGAAACGTCTCAAGAAAGTCCTCCAGGTGGCTGACAACGGGATCGTCACGCTCCCATAAGGGGTTCACCCAAGCTAATGCCTCCCCCTCAAGATGAGACACTATGAACGCCACTCTCGCCCGATCTGATGGATACTGAAGTGGGAGAAGCTCAAAGTGGAGGCGGCATTGATTTAAAAAACCCCTGCAAAGTTTTGGATCGCCAGAGTACCTGGGAGGTTTACCCAAACGAGGGGGAGGGTGAGCGGTAGACGGAGGACTGGAGTCAAGGGAAGAGGCTTGTGTGACCACGGCTGGGGCAGACTGGAGATTAAACAAACGGTCATCAATAGAGGCCATATAACTCAGCATGCGGGATTGGGTATCGCGTTGCTGGGCAAGCTCTTGTTGGAGACTAGCTAACTGGGCAGCGTTAACTGGGTCTGAAGTCTGTATCGAGGTAAGGCGGGACTCCATAGACTTCATAAAAGCCATTATGCACCGTTGGTTTTCACGCAAATGGGCTAGCTCTTTCTGGGCCGAGAAAGGGGTACCCGCGGGGTCCATGGCCTGATTGTACTATAGCGAACTAGGAGAGACAAGAGTGGACCCTCTGGACCGTGGGGAGCCCTACCCCTGGGCGAGCGACCTAGGAGATAACGACCCCTATACAGGGACCGCAAGGAGCAAGCCCAGAGGTCACTTACCCACGGTGAGATACCAGTAGGGACGGCTCCAGGAAGAGAGATAAACGAAGGCAGGATACTGAGGAAGAATACGGGAAGCAGCTAGAGAGCCCGGAGGGCTGGGAGGCAGGAATGGAGCTGAGCTGAGGGAAGGAAAACAAAACAAAGACCATAGGTGAACTGCAGGAAAAGAAGGACGGGGACTGAAGGTAACAACAAGGAGGAAACGGAGTGAACCAGAGAGAACCGGAAGGTAGCACGGTAAGGCACAGAGTGCAGGTACTTGAGCAGGGAATACGAAGGGCCAAACGTAATAGCAAACGTGCTAAAACAATCAGGCACCAGGAAGCAGGAAGAACTACCTTTTATAGGAGGAGCAGGAACAGGATTGGGTGGAAAGAACATGTGACTTCAGGAGGAGGTAACAGAGACGCTGGGCCTGCGAGCTACAGGGAAGCTAGAGCGCCTGCGCAGAGAAAGAACACCTGCAGAGGAGCGTGCAGACCGGGACGCTGGAGCGATGGAACGAGGACGCTGGAGCGTAGCGGAGGATGTAACAATCAGCTTCCTCCACACAGGCATTATGACTGTCCCATTGAGTTGCTTCCTGGGGCAGCTATTCCTTTTGGTAACGTATACCCTTTGGCGGCACCTGAGCTTCAAGCCTTAAAGGAGTATATTGATGAAAATCTGGCCAAAGGCTTCATACGTCCTTCTTCCTCACCAGCAGGGGCACCCATTTTTTTTGTAAAGAAGAAGGATGGGACCCTGAGACCCTGTGTTGACTATCGGGAACTCAATAAGGTAACTGTACGAAACCGTTACCCTTAGCCTCTGATTCCCGAATTACTGGAAAGAGTCCGCCATGCTAAGGTGTTCTCTAAACTGGATCTTCGTGGGGCATATAATTTGGTGCGTATTCGTGCAGGAGATGAGTGGAAGACATCATTCAGATGCCGGTATGGACACTTTGAATCTCTTGTGATGTCCTTCGGGCTTTGTAACGCCCCTGCAACGTTTCAACACCTTGCAAATGACATTTTCAGAGATTTGTTGGACCAGTTTGTAGTGATCTATTTGGACGATATACTAATCTTTTCTGACTCTCTACAGGAACATGAAGAACATGTCAAAACTGTTTTAAGACGTCTGTAAGAGAACCATCTGTATATTAAGCCGGAGAAGTGCGAGTTCCATCGTTCTGAGATACAGTTCTTAGGTTATATCATCTCTCCCCAGGGGCTGAACATGGAATCTGGTAAGATTCAGGCTATCCTTGACTGGCCGGTACCCAAGAACTTTAAGGAGGTCCAGCGTTTTATTGGTTTTGCAAATTTCTACAGACGCTTCATTCGAAATTTTTCTGATATTGTCCGTCCCATTACTTCCTTGACAAAGAAGGAAAAGCCCGTAGACTAACCTCAGCAGAGAAGAATTACGATGTGGGAGACAAGGAATTGCTGGCTATTATTGCGGCTTTCAAAGAATGGAGGCATCATCTGCAAGGAGCTGCACAACAGATCATAGTGCTAACTGACCATCGCAATTTAGAGTTACTTAGATCCACTAGATGTCTTTCTCCTCATCAGGCTCGTTGGAACTTATTTTTAAATCAGTTTAACTTTGTTATCTCGTACCGTCCAGGTTCTCGTAATGGGAAGGCTGATGCTTTATCCCGAATCCATGCTGCGGATTCCGTACCTGGAGCCCCGTCCAAGACCATTCTATCTGATGCCAATTTCATCGGAGTTATCCACGATCAGGACTTGTGGAAGGAGTGCAGGGAGGCCTATGACGGTGATGTATTTCTGGCCAACCCACCTGTGGATATTAATCTTGTCTTTAAGGGTGGCATGTGGTTCAGAGATCGACGTATCTACGTCCCTAAAGGTCATCCGTCTGCAGATCCTCAAGTTGGTACATGACTCCAAGTTGGCTGGTCACAGGGGGGTACAGAAGACACAAGAGTTCCTGAGCCGATTCTTCTGGTGGCCAACTTGCCTGAAGGATATCAAGGACTATGTTCTCTCTTTCAAGGTATGTGCTCGTTACAAGACTCCTCATGTGGCACCTACAGGTCTTCTACAACCATTACCTGTTCCGTCCCGCCCTTGGGGGTCTATATCAATGGACTTTATAGTGGAGCTGCCTACATCGGGGGGCATGAATACAATCATGGTGGTAGTTGATCGCCTGACTAAAGCTGCTCATTTTGTTCCGTGCACCGGCCTCCCCTCAGCTAAAGATACAGTGAACTTGGTTATACAGAATGTCTTTCGGTTGCATGGGGTTCCGGATGAGATCATCTCTGACCGTGGAGTGCAGTTCACTTCAAGATTCTGGAAGGGGTTTTGCTCTGCACTCAATATTAATGTCTGTCTCTCTTCCGCTTACCATCCCCAGACAAATGGTCAGACTGAGCGTACCAACCAGACGCTGGAACAATATCTAAGATGCTATGTCAGCCATCTCCAGGATGATTGGTTGGAGTTGCTGCCGTTAGCCAAATTTTCATATAACAATTCTCAGAGTGCCTCCACTAAATTTACACCTTTCTTTGCCAATCTGGGTTATCATCCGTGTATCTTACCTAGGTCTCCAATTAATTCTCCCGTTCCGGCAGTGGATGAAAGGCCGACTGCGATGAGGCAAAATCTGGAGGTTCTGAAGGAATCCCTGACCACAGCTCAAGAACGTTATAAGAGATCGGTTGATAGATTCCGTAAACCTGCACCCATGTTCAAGGTAGGAGATTCCGTGTGGTTAGCAACTAAGAATCTGAAGTTAAACGTTCCTTCACAAAAACTTGGACAGAAATTAATTGGCCCTTTCAAGATCAACGGTATTGTGAGCTCTGTGGCCTACCGGCTGAAGCTGCCTAGGACTATGAAGGTACACCCAGTTTTTCATGTATCTTTACTAAAGCCTGTATCTCCTAATACCTTCCAGGGATGTGTTGTGCCACCTCCGCAGCCTGTGGTGATTGATGGGCAAGAACAATTTGTGGTGGAGGAAATTGTTGATTCCAGGATTCGCAGGAATCGGCTCCAATATCTGATAAGATGGCAGGGATATCCCCCTGAGGAAGACTCTTGGGAACCTGTGGAAAACATCAATGCCCAACAGAAGATTTCTCGTTTTCATCAGAGATTCCCTGAGAAACCAGGTCCAGGATCGTCCTGAGGCCGCTTCTAAGGAGGGAGTAATGTCAGGACTCTGAACATTTTTTATTACCTTTTGTGCATTACTGCCCTTTCCAAGATGGCGTCTTTGGTCTCATGTGCACTGTGTCTTCCTGCTATAAAACTCCACCCCAGCCTTCAGGTGACTCCCTGGCTATATACCTGTTCCGGTGAACCTGTGGGTTATCCTGCTACTCTGCTCTGAGTTCCTGCTGCATACACCAGTTTCAGTAATCCTCCTTACATCTGCTGCTCGTGTTTACTTCCATCAGCATTTGCTGGACATGTAAGCTGTTGCTGCTCTGCAAGAACCTGAGACTATTACCCAGGCCTCCCTGGTTGAGCTAAGATATTATTTGAACTGCCTTATAAGCATATCTATCTGTGTTTTGGACTAAGCAAGGACTTATTCGTGTCAAGTATCCTCAAGAATAATTGTGCTTCATAGACTTTCTGCGTGATTGCATTTTCCTCTGAAGTTTCCTATAGACTGCTAAGCTGCATTTAATATTTACTCCAAGTGTTGTGGACTTGAGTTTCTCTCTGCACCTGTTTGAATCACCGTGTTATAATATAGACTTTACCACTTATAAAACTGTGTCCTGTAGTTGTCTTGTTCCATGCAAAGAGTCTCCTGAGTTATTCCCTATAATTATTACAATATGTCTCATTCGTGCCCCCATATATGTCCTCTTATCCTGTCCCACCCTATGTCTCCATCCTGCACCATATGTGTCTCCATTGTTCCCCATATATATCCTCTTATCCTGTCCCCCACGTCTCCATCATGACCCCATATATGTTCTCTTATCCTGCCCCATATGTCTGCATCGTGACCCCATATATGTCCTCTTATCCTGTCCCCTCCTATGTCTGTCTCCATCCTGCCCCCATATAAGTCTCCATCCTGCCCCAAATATGTCCTCTCATTCTGCCGCATGTCTCAATTTTGCCCCATATATGTCCTCTTATCCTGTCCCACGTGTCTCCATACTGCCCATATATGTCCTCTCATCCTGCCCCGAATAAGTCATCTCATCCTGCCCCATATGTCTCCTTCGTGTCCCCATATATGTCCAATTATCCAATCCTCCCTATGTCTCTATCCTGCCCCATATATGACCTCTCATCCTGCCCTCATATATGTCTCCATACTGCTCTAAATATGTCCTTTCATCCTGCCCCCATTTATGTCACCATTCTGCCCCATATATGTCCTCTTATCCTGTCCCCCCTATGTCTCCATCCTACCCCATATAGATGTCCTCTAATCCTGCCCCATATATGTCCTCTTATCCTGTCCCCCATATGTTTCCATCCTGCCCTCTATATGTCCTGTCATCCTGGCCCCTCTATATGTCTCCATCATGTCTCCTCATATGTCTCCATCCTGCCACCTTATGTGTCTCCATTATTCCCCATATATGTCCTCTTATCCTGCTCTCATGTCTCCATTCTGCCCCCATATATGTTCTCTCATCCTGCCCCATATATGTCTCAATCGTGCTCCCATTTCTGTCCTCATATTCTTTCCCCTCCTATTTCTCCTTCCTTCCCCATATATGCCCTCTCCTCCTTTGACATATATGTCCTCTAATCCTGTCCCCTCCTATGTCTCCATCCTGCCCCATATACGTCCTCTCATTCTTCCCCCATATATGTCCTCTCATTCTGCCCCATATATGTCCTCTTATCCTGTCCCCATATGTCTTCATCCTGCACCTATATATGTCTTCTCATCTTGGCCCCTCCATATGTCTCCATCCTGCCCCTATATATGTCCTCTCATCCTGACCCCCTATATGTCCTCTCATCCTGCCCCATATATGTCTCCATTTTGCCCCATATATGTCTTCTTATCATGTCCCCCCTGTCTCCATCCTGCCCCATATATGTCCTCTCATCCTGCCCTCATATATGTCTCCATTCTGCCCCATATATGTTCTCTTATCCTGTTCCCCATATGTCTCCATCCTGCCCCATATACTGTATATGTACTCTCATCCTGCCCCATATATGCCTCCATCGAGCCCTCATATATGTCCTCTCATCCTGCCCCATATATGTCCTCTTATCCTGTCCCCCCATATGTTACCATCCTGCCCTCTATATGTCTCGATCCTGCTACCCCCATATGTCTGCATCCTACCTCTCTATATGTCCTCTTATCCTGTCCCCCATATGTCTCCATCCTGCCTCCTCATATGTCTCCATCTTACTCCCCCATATGTTTCCATCCAGCTCCTATATATGTCCTCTCATCCTGGCCCCACCCTCCCATATGTCTCCATCCTGCCCCTCCATATGTTGCCCCATATTGCGGATTTGAGTTAAAAGTTCTCCTTACCTGGCCGGGGACCAAAGGTGTCCTCTTCCTCAAGAGAACATGGGCATCGAGGTCAGCTGCCAGCGTCTGATTGTCTGGCAGCTCCTATTGCTGTGCAGGAAGCGATCCTGCATGGCAATGGGTTCTGAACATGTATCTGAGGAGGATGCATCTGAGGAGGCATGTTCAGTTATTAGTGGATAGCCATCCTAGGACGCACGTTCAGTTATTAGAGAACGGCCATATCCTACCCCGGGCCCCATTCCCCGGTGATATAAGGTCTCGGTGATATAAGCCCAGAAAAACCGCGTATTTCAGAGAAAACTTTAGTGAGTGCATCAGCTGCAGAAATGCCTGACGCGGCTGACACCGGAAGTGGAATACTAGGCTGTGACCAAAAATAATAAAAAATGGTGACTTCGCAGAAGACTCACTTACACTATTCTAATAAGAGAACTCCGCCCAATGCAAAATCTTGACCAAGTAATTTCTGAAATGCCGCGGGAAGTTAGATAGTATCTGGTTGGCTCTCTCCACCTGACCGTTGGACTGAGGATGGTTTGCAGATGAGAAGTCCAAGACCACATTCAACAGTTTACAAAAAGCTCTACAGAACCTGGATGTGAACTGCATGTCCCTGTCGGACACAATGTTAAGGGGGAAGCCAGGAAGGCAGAAGATCTGCTGAAAAAGCACATCCTCCTTGACATTTTTGTCGGCTGGATGGAAATGTAGGATGAAGTCAAAGTGGGCAAAGAAGAGTTGGAGAGCCCCCAGACGCAGGGCCGCGGGACACTCGGCACCGGGCCTCTCTGTCTCAGTTCTGGGGTTGTCACGGTGGCCAGACCCGGTCCGTGACCCTGCTAAGGGGCGTCCAATGAGAGTTGTAAGTGGTGGTGCGTGGTGCAGGTCGCGATGAATAACGAGGACACAGGGTTGCAGTCTCTTTACCTCTTTACTGAAGGCTTCAAGGTCCTCAATCCAGAGTACGGTTAACAGGGCTGTAAGAGACCGGCCGGTCCGATGGCACCTCCAGAGTTCCCTTTGCAGGTGGAAATCTGTGCCTACCTTCTAGCGCCTGTGTGTTGTAGTACTTCCCTGCTGAGCACCAAGGGATAGTCCTCACAACTGTTGTGTCTGTTTCTGATGTTATTTCCCACAACGTATGTCTGTTCTGATGTTCTTCTCCGTCCCCCAGATGATATGGATAGGACGCACCCGTATGACGGGAAGGCCTGGAGTTCTTCCGGGACCCTAGTGTCGCCCCTCTCCCACAGTTGCCCCCTATGTCTTCTTAGGTGATTTTGGTGAGACAGCCAACCTAAAATCAACTGTCCTGCCTCTGTTTGAAGTATTGCTTGGAGCCTAATACTTCCTCGGTGTTCTGGCCACCGGCTATGCGCCTCAATAGGATGTTGCCTCGATCTTACAGCACGACTCCTACTGGTGTTATCTCCTAATTGCTTTGATCTCGTTTCTCACTCTCCACAATAAACCTCGCTTCTTGTCCTTTCTTGAGATACCGCCGCGATGTAGTGCAGGCGCGGTTCCTTAACGTTCTTTCCTGTTCGCTAGGCCTCTGTCAGGATCCCACCCCTGACAGGGACCCCCCTGAATCTTCCCTTGCAACACCCTCTGCCACAGGATGTTGCTTGGTTCCAACCCAGTCAGCTTTCTGTCTAACTTTCTATCTAACCCCCAGTTTTACCAGATTGTGAGGAGTGGCCTAATACATAGCGCCCTTAGCTCCCCCTGGAGGCCAGACTATGAAGTGTATTGGTGTCTGTGATACCTGGTCAGGTGAACTCCTTCAGTGCCATCAGACGTACCATCACTCCCCTTAGCGGCGGAGCATCAGTACTGCAACGACCAGGACTCTGGGGCGCTGCACTCCCCCCCGGTTAAATCCAGTACTCCCGGACTGGGAAGAAAACAACAAAACATGTCAGCAAAAGACATACAAATTTCTAAATGCAGTAAACAAATAACAAGTGAAGTAACAATGCTTCCCTTTATGGGAGGTGAGGACTCTTGAACGTTACAAACATGGTTTATTATTTTTAAATAACAGACTATAAATAACTTCTATTACCCAGCCGGGTATTCTACTGAGTACAAATTCTGAACAATAATTTAACTTTGCCCCTAAGGACGTGTAAGCTGAATCCACTAAAGGCCTATGATAAAACTTCTAAAATATAAATTAACTTTTCTTCATTTTTCTTTCCTAAGTGCAATATTTTCTTTTTACTCTCTGATTGTCTCATGCAGGACCACCTGTCTATCTGCCCAGGCCTACTGCCTCTTTTCTTAGTACAGTATCATTGAGCCATCTCTCTATGGCTCCTAGGAGGACTCACTCACTAACCCCTACGGGTTCACTTTCATGTCCTCATTCTCTAACACATTATTAAACATTTTCTATAATCAACTAACTAATTACATATAATTTTTCTATATAAAACATTATTTCTATCTTCTTTCAAGGCGACATTGTATCTTAAATACAACTAACAAACATTCCCTTTAAGAGGGAGCCAAGTCTCTTTAAGATGGTGCAGCTACTCATGCTGCAAGTCCGTGTAGGTAGGAACTCCAATGCTGTTCCCAGGAACAGTTTCTTCACAAAGAGTTCTCTTTGTTGTAAAACCAGTAGAGGGCACCCTTAAGAGGGTGCGAACTATTTACAGAGCAGTTTGTGAACCATTCACCGTCCATGATTCGGTAGTCTTTAAAACAGTGGTAAACAAAACAAAAAGGCAAAATAGGGATCCCGGGTCAACTAAGGGATCCCTTTAAGAACTAACACTGATCGGGTTTTAGCAGCAACGGAAAACACACAGTTAACTATTTACAGTTTCAGGTTTCCGAGGTTTAGTTGGATGGCTTCCAGGGCTGCACCTGGCACTTAACCCTTCTTGGCCTGGGAAAAGTGATGTCCAGGGTTACACCTAGTGCTGGACAAACGCCGTTAATCCGTCTTTTATGTACGGTTAAATCATGCGCAGCGATGGAGGTCTGCGCAGCTTGAGTATGGGCATTTGCTGCAGCTGAGGTAGCGGCTGCTGCAATATCAGTCACTGGAGCGGAGTCAGCAGCGATGGCACTAGCAGTCACGGGAGTGGTGTCGGTCATCAGGGCAGGTTCGTCCTTCATACCTGCTTCAGATGCGGTCCCTCCGGTGCCGGGCTGCTCCGTCCCTGCTGGGGTCTGGAACGCTGGTTGCAGGGCCTTGCTTTCTGGCTTCGGAGCGCTGGAACTCCTTTCCTGCTCCGGACCAGGCGAGGCTGCCGACAGGCGTCTGGTGAGGCTCCCGATGAAGGTCTTCTTCCACCCGGCCTCAGTGCTCAGCTGCGTCCGCCGGAGTTGGTCGCTGAGCTTGTCCACTCCGGCCTGCAGGAATTCAGCATCAGCGGCAGAGGCCTGGTTACGGTGCCCCTCCGGGTAGGTGGGTGAGCCCTCTGCTCCGACCCCACGCTCCGGCTCCGGGTGGCTGGCCATGGCGTCCTCCACGTGGCTGACTTCTTCTTTGTCCTTTTCCCGCTCTCTCCTTCGTGGGCGGTTTCGCTTTCTTTGCCTCCGCCCCCCATTGAGGATCAGGAGGCGGATCTCGGCTGCTGACGGACACGTCCTCACGGGACAGAAATATTTAGACTGGGCGGCCATTGTTCTTCGCGCTCTTCAGTTTGTCCACGCCCACAAATCCACGCCCTTCTTCTTCTCCTGCGCTCCTCGTGGCGCTGTAATGGCGGCGGTTTTGGCGGGAATCTTTTGGCGGCAAATAACGATACACAGTCTTTGCAATAAGTCACAATTCAAGCACAATAAATCACAGTTCCAAGGCACACATGACCTGATTCCTCAGGCTTGAGTAGATCCTGTTCGTGACGCCAAGTTTGGAGCGCCCCCAGATGCAGGGCCGCGGGACACTCGGCATCGGGCCTCTCTGTCTCAGTTCTGGGGTTGTCACGGTGGCTAGACCCGGTCTGTGACCCTGCTAAGGGGCGTCCAATGAGAGTTGTAAGTGGTGGTGCGTGCTGCAGGTCGCGATGAATAACGAGGACACAGGGTTGCAGTCTCTTTACCTCTTTACTGAAGGCTTCAAGGTCCTCAATCCAGAGTACGGTTAACAGGGCTGTAAGAGACCGGCTGGTCCGATGGCACCTCCAGAGTTCCCTTTGCAGGTGGAAATCTGTGCCTACCTTCTAGCGCCTGTGTGTTGTAGTACTTCCCTGCTGAGCACCACGGGATAGTCCTCACAACTGTTGTGTCTGTTTCTGATGTTATTTCCCACAACTTATGTCTGTTCTGATGTTCTTCTCCGTCCCCCAGATGATATGGATAGGACGCACCCGTATGACGGGAAGGCCTGGAGTTCTTCCGGGACCCTAGCGTCGCCCCTCTCCCACAGTTGCCCCCTATGTCTTCTTAGGTGATTTTGGTGAGACAGCCAACCTAAAATCAACTGTCCTGCCTCTGTTTGAAGTATTGCTTGGAGCCTAATACTTCCTCGGCGTTCTGGCCACCGGCTACGCGCCTCAATAGGATGTTGCCTCGATCTTACAGCACGACTCCTACTGGTGTTATCTCCTTTTTGCTTTGATCTCCTTTCTCACTCTCCACAATAAACCTTGCTTCTTGTCCTTTCTTGAGATACCGCCGCGATGTAGTGCAGGCGCAGTTCCTTAACGTTCTTTCCTGTTCGCTAGGCCTCTGTCAGGATCCCACCCCTGACAGGGACCCCCCTGAATCTTCCCCTGCAACACCTTCTGCCACAGGATGTTGCTTGGTTCCAACCCAGTCAGCTTTCTGTCTAACTTTCTATCTAACCCCCAGTTTTACCAGATTGTGAGGAGTGGCCTAATACATAGCGCCCTTAGCTCCCCCTGGAGGCCAGACTATGAAGTGTATTGGTGTCTGTGATACCTGGTCAGGTGAACTCCTTCAGTGCCATCAGACGTACCATCACTCCCTTTAGCGGCGGAGCATCAGTACTGCAACGACCAGGACTCTGGGGCGCTGCAGAGTGACCACCCAGCTTGGCATGGATTCAGCCTTTGGGCAGACTGCAGATAGGCAAAGTTCTTATGGTCGGTGTACTTGACGACCGAATGGACAGCCCTTTTGAGTAAATAATGCCATTCATCAAAAGCCATCTTGATCTCTAACAACTTACGGTTGCCAATGAAGTAGTTTCAGGAGCAGAAAAGGCCTTGGAAAAGAAAACACAGGAAAATTTGTGGTGATAACTGCCCCTGCTCCAGAGGATGAAGCATCCACTTAAAGGAAAAATTGTTTGCTGATCTCAGGTCTGTGTAGTACAGGAGCAGAAGACAAGGACTCTTTTAGGGAAAGAAATGGATCCTCAATCTCTGGAAACCAGAGCTTAGGATTGTTGCCCTTGCGGATCATAGCTGAAATGGGAGCAGTCCAGCATGAGAAGTGAGAAATAAACTGGCGGCAGTACTTGGCAAATCCCCCAAAGTGCTGGATTGCCTTTACGCCAATTGGACGTGGCCATTTAAGAAATTAACCACCACACAAGAGTAAAGGAGAAGATGTAATAATAATAATAATAATAATTTTATTTATATAGCGCCAACATATTCCGCAGCGCTTTACAACTTATAGAGGGGACTTATACAGACAACAGACATTACAGCATAACAGAAATCACAGTTCAAAACAGATACCAGGAGGAAAGAGGGCCCTGCTGCTCGCAAGCTTACAATCTATGAGGAAAAGGGGAGACACAAGAGGTGGATGGTAACAATTGCTTTAGTTATTTGGACCAGCCATAGTGTAAGGCTCGGGTGTTCATGTAAAGCTGCATGAACCAGTTAACTGCCTAAGTATGTAACAGTACAGACACAGAGGCTATTAACTGCATAAAGTGTATGAGAACATGATGGAGGAACATGATTATGTTGTTGTTTTTTATTAATAGGCCACACAGGGATAATTAGGTTAATGCGTTGAGGCGGTAGGCCAATCTGAACAAATGAGTTTTTAGTGCACGCTTAAAACTGTGGGGATTGGGGATTAATTGTATTAACCTAGGTAGTGCATTCCAAAGAATCGGCGCCGCACGTGTAAAGTCTTGGAGACGGGAGTGGGAGGTTCTGATTATTGAGGATGCTAACCTGAGGTCATTAGCAGAGCGGAGGGCACGGGTAGGTTGGTAGACTGAGACCAGAGAGGAGATGTAGGGTGGTGCTGAGCCATGGAGTGCTTTGTGGATGAGGGTAGTAGTTTTGTACTGGATTCTGGATTGGATGGGTAGCCAGTGTAATGACTGGCACAAGGTAGAGGCATCGGTGTAACGGTTGGCGAGGAATATGATCCTGGCAGCAGCATTCAGGACAGATTGGAGCGGGGAGAGTCTGGTAAAAGGTAGGCCAATTAGTAGAGAGTTACAATAGTCCAGACGAGAATGAATAAGTGAGACAGTAAGAGTTTTTGCAGAGTCGAAAGTAAGAAAAGGGCGAATTCTGGAAATGTTTTTGAGATGCAGTTCATGAACTGGTGGAAGACAACTGGGGCTTTACTGAGCCCAAACGGCATAACAACGTACCCGTAGTGACCATCTCGTGTTTTGAAAGCGGTCTTCCACTCATCCCCTTGCCATATGCGGATTAGATTGTATGTCCTTCTCAGATAAAGCTTGGTGAAAATCTTGGCATCTCTAAGACAATCAAATAATTCTGGAATCAGTGACAATGTATATTTGTTTTTAATCATGACCTGGTTGAGACCCCTATAATCAATACAAGGTCAGAGAGTTACATCGTTCTTCTCAACAGAGAAAAAAACAGCTGATGTCAGTGGGGATGACTTCTGGATGACTCCCCTTGCTAGATTTTCTTTGATGTAATCGGACATGGCTTGGGTCTCATCCGGAGACAGAGGGTAGATACAGCCTAGAGAAGAAGATCCCAGGAGCAGGTTGATAGGACAGTCGTACAGCCTGTGTGGAGGAAACGTTTAATCCTCCCTCTTGTCAAAGACATTCTCGTATGACCAGTAAGTGCGTGGCAGGCTCGGGAGGATAGACAGAGTCACTGGTGGATGAACTAGACATATAGGGAGAAGACATCTCTTATGGCAAGACTGTCCCCTATGCACTTCACCAGATCTACAGTCTAGGACGGGTTTGTGGAGATGTAGCCATGTCAGGCCAAGGAGAAGAGAATGCGACAGGTTAAGAAGTACATTAGGTCAGCAAGGATAGTACGGATGATTTGGCCAGCCAGTTCATCTTTAATTCTTCCAGACAGTTCCTCTCAGGCAGCAGCTATCGGAGTCTCATTGTTCTATCCGCGATCAGAAGACGGGGGAAAATCAGATAAAAAATTGACATACAGTCAGACTACCTTGTCATAGTTTAAGGAGAGAGGATGCGGCAGAGGTGGCACAGCCTGGCTCATCAAAGCACTTGAGGAACACCCCCTGGAAGGCCAGCAGATCCAAGGTCACAGGATCTCCTCTCTCCAAAAAGGGGTTGAGCCAAGAGAGAGCCTCTACTCCTAGATGCGACATAGGAAAAGGCACTTTTGCCAGATCGGTGGAAAAACTGGTGAGCTAAAAGTTCAAAGTGAAGCATTCACCAATTGATGAAGCCGAAGCATTGCATGGGATCTCCGACATATCGTGGTGGAACACAAACAAAGACCAGTTCCAGCAGCAAGAGCCGAGATAGTGGCAACTTGAGTTGATGCTAGTACAGGTGAGGCAGCTGGTGACAGAGCACTTAAACGTGTGTTGATGGACTGTAAGTAGGTCAGAATTTGTTCCTGCTGTTCATGTTGCCTGGTCATCTCCTGGTACAACTCAGAAAGAAGGGGAGTATTGGAGCTTGTGGATCGTGGACCCACTATGCCACAGGCTGTTTTTACACTGGAGGTGCGTAACTAAGCAGCTTCCTGGTTTACACTGTAGCCTCTGATGGTGAGTTAAGGTTTGAGCTACAGGTAACCACCAAGTACCACTCCAGGGCAGTGTGGTCAGGGATGCTGCTTCAGGTGTGGAGTCTCTGGCAGGACCTGATATTGGTGCTGGTGCAGATAGTGCTGCTTCTGGATACAAGACAGGACAGCCACTGGTATAGGTTCAAAATGTGCTGCTTCTGGATAAAAGACAGGACCGGACAAGGCAGTTTCAGATTCGGGACTAGGTACTGGCAGGACAGGTATAGGAATAGGATCACACAGAACTATACAGAATAAGGTTCAGGGAGGACGGACTAAGGCACCTAACAGCAAGGAAGCAAGTACAAACTGACTGTACTAAAGTTGCTCAGGCACCTTCCAGTAGGTGCAGGTGCCTTAAAGTACTAAGTACCTCCCAGCTATTGCCTGGGGACACTTCAGGTGAGCGTGCATTGTCTCTTCAAGTGTCAGAAGACGAGTGTCATGTTCTCAATGGCAAGAGAACATAGCATCAGCATATATAGGAACTAGCTCTTGGAAGATGGGAACTGAGCTGACCATGAACTAAACCTAACACACAACTAGCAGTGGCCGGGTAGCATGCCTACGTTGATTCTAGATGCCCAGCACCAGCCGGAGGACTAAATAATGCTAGCAGAGGAAAATATTAGTCCTAGCTCACCTCTAGAGAAATACCCCGAAAGGAGACAGAGGCCCCCCCACATGTATTGGCGGTGAATTAAGATGAAATAACAAACGTAGTATGAAAATAGGTTTAGCAAATTTGAGGTCCACTTACTACATAGCAGAAGACAGAAAGGACACTTTCATGGTCAGCTGAAAACCCTATCAAAACACCATCCAGAAATTACTTTAAAACTCTGGCATTAACTCATAACACCAGAGTGGCAATTCCTGTTCACAAGAGCTTTCCAGACACAGTAACGAAACTACAGCTGTGAACTGGAACAAAAATGCAAAAACAAACATGGACAAGAGTCCAACTTATCTAGTAGTTGTCTAGGAGCAGGAACAAGCACAGAGAGGCTTCTGATAACATTGTTGACCGGCAAGCAACTAACAGAGCAGCAAGGTTATATAGCGACTCCCACATCTTGATGGGAACAGGTGAACAGAGAAGATGAAGACACAGTTCAATTCCACCAGTAGCCACCGGGGGAGCCCAGAATCCAAATTCACAACAGTACCCCCCCTCAAGGAGGGGGCACCGAACCCTCACCAGAACCACCAGGGCGATCAGGATGGGCCCTATGAAAGGCACGAACCAAATCAGAGGCATGAACATCAGATGCATTCACCCAAGAATTATCCTCCTGGCCGTATCCCTTCCACTTGACCAGATACTGGAGTCTCCGTCTGGAAACACGAGAGTCTAAGATTTTCTCCACAACGTACTCCAACTCACCCTCAACCAACACCGGAGCAGGAGGCTCAACGGAAGGCACAACCGGTACCTCATACCTGCGCAATAATGACCGATGAAAAACGTTATGAATAGAAAAGGATGCAGGGAGGTCCAAACGGAAGGAAACAGGGTTAAGAATCTCCAATATCTTATACGGGCCGATGAACCGAGGCTTAAACTTAGGAGAAGAGACCCTCATAGGGACAAAACGAGAAGACAACCACACCAAGTCCCCAACACAAAGCCGAGGACCAACACGACGGTGGCGGTTGGCAAAAAGCTGAGTCTTCTCCTGGGACAACCTCAAATTGTCCACCACCTGCTCCCAGATCTGATGCAATCTCTCCACCACAGCATCCACTCCAGGACAATCCGAAGATTCCACCTGACCAGAGGAAAATCGAGGATGAAACCCCGAATTACAGAAAAACGGGGACACCAAAGTGGCAGAGCTGGCCCGATTATTGAGAGCGAACTCTGCCAATGGCAAAAAAGCAACCCAATCATCCTGGTCAGCAGACACAAAACACCTCAGATATGTCTCCAGGGTCTGATTAGTCCGCTCGGTCTGGCCATTCGTCTGAGGATGGAAAGCGGACGAAAAAGATAAATCTATGCCCATCCTAGCACAGAATGCCCGCCAAAATCTAGACACGAATTGGGTCCCTCTGTCAGAAATGATATTCTCAGGAATACCATGCAAACGAACAACATTTTGAAAAAACAGAGGAACCAACTCGGAAGAAGAAGGCAACTTGGGCAGAGGAACCAAATGGACCATCTTAGAGAAACGGTCACACACCACCCAGATAACAGACATCTTCTGAGAAACAGGCAGATCTGAAATAAAATCCATCGAGATGTGCGTCCAAGGCCTCTTAGGAATAGGCAAGGGCAACAATAATCCACTAGCCCGAGAACAACAAGGCTTGGCCCGAGCACAAACGTCACAAGACTGCACAAAGCCTCGCACATCTCGTGACAGGGAAGGCCACCAGAAGGACCTTGCCACCAAATCCCTGGTACCAAAAATGCCAGGATGACCTGCCAACGCAGAAGAATGAACCTCAGAGATGACTCTACTGGTCCAATCATCAGGAACATACAGTTTATCAGGTGGACAACGATCCGGTCTATCCGCCTGAAACTCCTGCAAGGCCCGCCGCAGGTCTGGAGAAACGGCTGACAATACCACTCCATCCTTAAGGATACCTGTGGGCTCAGAGTTACCAGGCGAGTCAGGCTCAAAACTCCTAGAAAGGGCATCCGCCTTAACATTCTTAGAACCCGGTAGGTATGACACCACAAAATTAAACCGAGAGAAAAATAATGACCAGCGCGCCTGTCTAGGATTCAGGCGCCTGGCGGTCTCAAGATAAATCAAATTTTTGTGGTCAGTCAATACCACCACCTGATGTCTGGCCCCCTCAAGCCAATGGCGCCACTCCTCAAAAGCCCACTTCATGGCCAAAAGCTCCCGATTCCCAACATCATAATTCCGCTCAGCGGGCGAAAATTTACGGGAAAAGAAGGCACAAGGCCTCATCACGGAGCAGTCAGAACTTTTCTGCGACAACACTGCCCCAGCTCCGATCTCAGAAGCGTCGACCTCAACCTGAAAAGGTAGAGCAACATCAGGCTGACGCAACACAGGGGCAGAGGAAAAACGGCGCTTAAGCTCCCGAAAGGCCTCCACAGCGTCAGGGGACCAATCAGCAACATCAGTACCCTTCTTAGTCAAATCGGTCAATGGCTTAGCAATATCCGAAAAACCAGCAATAAATCGACGATAAAAGTTAGCAAAGCCCAAAAATTTCTGAAGACTCTTAAGAGAAGAGGGCTGCGTCCAATCACAAATAGCTTGAACTTTGACAGGATCCATTTCAATGGAAGAGGGAGAAAAAATATATCCCAAAAAGGAAATCCTCTGTACCCCAAAAACACACTTAGAACCCTTCACACACAAAGAATTAGACCGCAAAACCTGGAAAACCCTCCTGACTTGCTGGACATGAGAGTCCCAGTCATCCGAAAAAATCAGAATATCATCCAGATACACAATCATAAATTTATCCAAATAATCGCGAAAAATATCATGCATAAAGGACTGGAAAACTGACGGAGCATTTGAAAGACCAAAAGGCATCACTAAATACTCAAAGTGGCCCTCGGGCGTATTAAATGCGGTCTTCCACTCATCCCCCTGCCTGATTCGCACCAAATTATACGCCCCACGAAGGTCAATCTTAGAGAACCACTTGGCCCCCTTTATGCGAGCAAACAAATCAGTCAGCAACGGCAATGGGTATTGATATTTAACAGTGATTTTGTTCAAAAGCCGATAATCGATACATGGTCTCAAAGAGCCGTCTTTTTTTGACACAAAGAAAAAACCGGCTCCTAAGGGAGATGACGATGGACGAATATGTCCCTTTTCCAAGGACTCCTTTATATATTCTCGCATAGCAGCATGTTCAGGCACAGACAGATTAAACAAACGACCCTTTGGGTATTTACTACCCGGGATTAAATCTATGGCACAATCGCACTCTCGGTGCGGAGGTAACGAACCAAGCTTGGATTCTTCAAAGACGTCACGATAGTCAGACAGGAACTCAGGAATTTCAGAGGGAATAGATGATGAAATGGAAACCACAGGTACATCCCCATGAGCCCCCTTACATCCCCAGCTCAACACAGACATAGCTCTCCAGTCGAGGACTGGGTTGTGAGATTGCAGCCAAGGCAATCCTAGCACCAAATCATCATGTAAATTATACAGCACCAGAAAGCGAATAATCTCCTGGTGATCCGGATTAATACGCATAGTTACTTGTGTCCAGTATTGTGGTTTATTATTAGCCAATGGGGTGGAGTCAATCCCCTTCAGAGGAATAGGAGTCTCCAAAGGCTCTAAATCATACCCACAGCGTTTGGCAAAGGACCAATCCATAAGACTCAAAGCGGCGCCAGAGTCGACATAGGCGTCCGTGGTAATAGATGACAAAGAGCAAATCAGGGTCACAGATAGAATAAACTTAGACGGTAAGGTGCAAATGGAAACAGATTTATCAAGCTTTTTAGTGCGCTTAGAGCATGCTGATATAACATGAGTAGAATCACCACAATAGAAACACAACCCATTTTTCCGTCTAAAATTCTGCCGCTCGCTTCGGGACAGAATTCTATCACACTGCATACTCTCTGGCGACTTCTCAGTGGACACCGCCAGATGGTGCACTGGTTTGCGCTCCCGCAAACGCCTATCGATCTGAATAGCCATTGTCATGGACTCATTCAGACCCGCAGGCACAGGGAACCCCACCATAACATCCTTAATGGCATCAGAGAGACCCTCTCTGAAAGTCGCCGCCAGGGCGCACTCATTCCACTGAGTAAGCACAGACCATTTACGGAATCTTTGGCAGTAAATTTCCGCTTCATCTTGCCCCTGAGATAGGGACATCAAAGTTTTTTCTGCCTGAAGCTCCAAATGAGGTTCGTCATAAAGCAACCCCAAGGCCAGAAAAAACGCATCCACATTGAGCAACGCAGGATCCCCTGGTGTCAATGAGAAAGCCCAGTCTTGAGGGTCGCCCCGGAGCAAGGAAATCACAATCCTGACCTGCTGTGCAGGATCTCCGGCAGAGCGAAATTTCAGGGACAAAAATAATTTGCAATTATTTCGAAAATTCTGAAACCCAGATCTATTCCCCGAGAAAAATTCCGGCAAAGGAATTCTCGGCTCAGATACAGGTGCATGACAAACAAAGTCTTGCAAATTTTGTACCTTCGTGGCGAGATTATTCAAACCTGCAGTTACACTCTGAAGATCCATTACAAACAGGTGGACACAGAGCCATTCAAAGATTAGAAGGAGAAAAAAAAAAAAAAAAAATCTCAGCAGACTTCTTATTTCTCTCCTTTCTCAGCCAAGGATTTTAACCCTTTAGTGGGCCGGTCAAACTGTCATGTTCTCAATGGCAAGAGAACATAGCATCAGCATATATAGGAACTAGCTCTTGGAAGATGGGAACTGAGCTGACCATGAACTAAACCTAACACACAACTAGCAGTGGCCGGGTAGCATGCCTACGTTGATTCTAGATGCCCAGCACCAGCCGGAGGACTAAATAATGCTAGCAGAGGAAAATATTAGTCCTAGCTCACCTCTAGAGAAATACCCCGAAAGGAGACAGAGGCCCCCCCACATGTATTGGCGGTGAATTAAGATGAAATAACAAACGTAGTATGAAAATAGGTTTAGCAAATTTGAGGTCCACTTACTACATAGCAGAAGACAGAAAGGACACTTTCATGGTCAGCTGAAAACCCTATCAAAACACCATCCAGAAATTACTTTAAAACTCTGGCATTAACTCATAACACCAGAGTGGCAATTCCTGTTCACAAGAGCTTTCCAGACACAGTAACGAAACTACAGCTGTGAACTGGAACAAAAATGCAAAAACAAACATGGACAAGAGTCCAACTTATCTAGTAGTTGTCTAGGAGCAGGAACAAGCACAGAGAGGCTTCTGATAACATTGTTGACCGGCAAGCAACTAACAGAGCAGCAAGGTTATATAGCGACTCCCACATCTTGATGGGAACAGGTGAACAGAGAAGATGAAGACACAGTTCAATTCCACCAGTAGCCACCGGGGGAGCCCAGAATCCAAATTCACAACAGACGAGGCTGGGGGGCCGGGTTGGTGAGCTTAGCGGCATCCCTGCCAGGACAGGGGAAAGGATGTTACATACAGTATCTAATGCCTTGCATATTTTGTTGTACTCTTCTTCTGACTGATAACTCTCAGCAATGAGATTCCTTTGCTATGTTGCAAGCTGTTTAACTGTAAAATGCAACTATGAAAATGTCTGGAAAATCCTACTAGAATAGTTAAACTTTTTATGGAGTTAATCAGAAGCACTGTAAATGTTGGCAGCTGTGCACTAACTACTATTTATCATGAGTTTAAATGTGATTTTCTAATTCTGAACACAACCACATTCCCGATTATAAGGGAGTGTTCACACTTATGCAACCACATTACTTGAGTTTTATTATTGTTATTTTCCCCCTCAAAATGATTTCAGTTTGCAATTACTCTTTCTTTGCATGATTATTTTTACATGGAAAACAGTTTAACAGAGGCCTGTAGATGTTTAATTTCCACTGTACATATGCTTACTTGTCATGACTACTGTCACCATACAGTGTCTCGCCCAATTTTACTTTAGCACATTTTCATTCTTTTAAATGTTGCAACTGTCTGTATCTTTCATGAAGGGCTGGACTGGCCATCTGGCAATTCTGGCAACTGCCAGAAGGGCCTGTCTGGTCATGGACCGCCTTGTCTGCTACGCTGTTAACAGGTGTTCTCAAGACACCCATGCTGTTAAGGGTTGTGACGGAGTACAAATTCGCTCACTCCATCACTTACCCCAGCAGGCCATGGGTATCATTAGAAATATTGGTCTTGTAGTAGATCTTGCTTTCCTCCATCCAGGGTAATATTAGTAATATATCCCATCTGGTGCTTGGGGACAGCATTGGCCTGTGTGAATTCAAATGCCAGGGTTACATTTCAGTCCCAGTCCATACCTGCTTTCATGTCTCTGATGAAGGAGTTGATTTGGCTATGAAACACAATGTGTGAATGAATACACATACAATAAAGATCAATCTTGACTCAGATTACCAAAGTTGAGTCATTCTTCAAGCCAAGCAACAGCGCCATACAAGTGGGTCATCTTTTTTTACTAAACGGACTATTGGAAGGATCCGCTGGCTACAGCTGCATACTCAATCCAACCACTTACAGTTGTTGTGCACTTAGTGTAACCTATCAGATTAGTAGACTGACCTTAATGTACTTATTTGCTCCTCTCCTTAGTTGATGCCATATTTGTGCAGGCATTTTTTTTTTAAGCAGACTGGATGAACAGAAGGCTTTTTCCATTTGTCCTCAATTTACATCCCCATCACCCTGAAGATTAATCTTTCTGTGGTGGGATTGCCACATATAGCTGACTGCCTTTTCCAACTGGGGCCAGGAATGAGATCATTAGTTTCTAGTGATGAGCGAATATGCTCGTTACTCGAGATTTCCTGAGCACACTCGGTGACCTCCGAGTATTTTTTAGTGCTCCGAGATTTAGTTTTCATCGCCGCAGCTGAATGATTTACATCTGTTAGCCAGCATAAGTACATGTGGGGGTTGCCTGGTTGCTAGATAATCCCCACATGTACTTATGCTGGCTAAGAGATGTAAATCATTCAGCTGCGGCAATGAAAACTAAATCTCCGAGCACTAAAAAATACTAAGAGGTCACCTGAGCGTGCTCGGGAAATCTCGAGTAACGAGTATGTTCGCTCATCACTATTAGTTTCCAGTAACGCCTTAAAATTTTTGCACTTATTCACCCCTACCAGTGGTGGGCATGGCTGAGCGGGCAGTACAGCATGGGTACGCATTCCTAAGTACCTATAATTTTTATTGTTTTTTTTTCTAATACCTAACATATACTTTACATACAGTATATAGCAGATTTTAAACCACCTCCGATCACTCACAAAGCAGCACATTGTTGAGCATGCAGAAGCATGAGTGATCTATGGGCTCAATAAAAAGTTTATGAGCCCATACTCCGGTATATGTACAAGCTCATAGGGGCTGATTCATTATTGCATTTTACTTTTTTTTTAAATTTTTATTGATATTTTTGCATATTTTTATTTGCACCTTACAGTATTCTTATTTAAATGTATGCCCTTTTAAAAGTTTTTTTTTACAAGTGATCTAGTTCCTCCTGTAGTGATTTTGTATGTGCCTGATTTTTTGGTCACTTTTTTTTGCAGAACATGTGACTTTGTCCTAAAAAAAAATGCAGAAATAGGCAGAAATAAAAAGCATATTTGATTTCATGTAAAATTGATGAACCAAGTGCACCATTTTGAAGAATTTGATGCAAAAATATCAACAAATGCCACAAGACAAAAGAAGAAAAGTGCCTTAAAAAATCTGCGAATCATGGATCAGGCCTTTTCTGCAAGTCACTTTGGATAAGTTTCTATGAGCTTTCCACATTTTGCCACAGGAATTTTTGCCCATTCCTCAAGGCAAAACTGCTCCAACTCCCTCAAGTTAGACGGTTTCCTCTGGTGAACAGCAGTCTTCAAGTCTGAACACAGATTATCAATTGGATTAAAGTCTGGGCATTGACTAGGACAAAACTTTTACATGTTTCCCCTTAAACCACTTGAGTGTTGCTTTAGCAGTATGATTTGGATCATTGTCTTGTTGGAAGGTGAACCTCTGTCCCAGTCTCAAATCACTGACAGACTGAAACACGTCTTGCTCAAGAATATTCCTGTGTTTTGCCCCATCCATAATCCCCTTGACTCAGTCTATTTTCTCTGTCCCTGCTTCTGAAAAACATCCCCACAACATCATGCTGCCACTACCATGTTTCACTGTGGGGATGGTGTTCATAGAAACGTAGAATGTTAGAATAGGAAAAGACCTCCAAGATCATCATGTCCAACCCTCTGCTCAATGCAGGATTGACCCCCTGTTCAACCTCTTGCTCAATGCAATCCAATGTGCAAAGTGTTCTTGGAGCTGTGTTGGTTTGGCTCCAGACATATCATTTATCTTGGTGGCCAAAACGTTCTATATTGGTCGCCTCTCAATACAGCACCTTCCTCCATACATTTAGCGAGTCAAAACAAGCCTTACACACAAAATTGTAAATAAAGGCTTTTTTTCTACCTAAGGCCACCTTTACGGAGTGTATAGCTTATTGTGGTCATAGGGACAGATACTCCAGTCTCTGCTTGGGAACCCTGCAGCTCACTCCTTACGCAAGCTGAGAGATTTGGTGGTCGGCCCTCTCTTGGCAGGTTTGTTGTGGTACCATGTTCTTTCCATTTGATGATAATGGATTTGATGGTGCTCCAGGGGATTATCAGAGATTGGGATTTATTTTATAACCTAACCCAGACTTCTCAACAACTTTGTCCCTGACTTGTTTGGAGATCTCATTGGTCTTCATGGTGTTGTTTGGTTAGTGGTGCATCTTGCTTAATGGTGTTGCAGCCTCTGTGGTCTTTTAGAAAAGGTGTGTATATGCTGACAGTCCATGTGACACTTAGACTGCGCACGGGTTGACTTACTAAGGCTAAGTTCCCATTAGAGTTCGGGGGCTTTGCGGAGGGCTGCGTAGGTCCTCTGCTAAGCCCTGCCTACTTCCGCATACTTCTGCATGCATCCTGCGTACCTGTCTTTATCATTGGGTAAGCAGGACATGCGGATGTATGCGGATGCGTTGTTTTGATGTGCCCGCCGACTGCACGGGAATGCAACAAGTTACGCTTTGTGCGGACTGCGGGCGCGCCAAAACGACGCATCCGCATACATCTGCGTGTCCTGCATACTCAATGTTAAAAATAGGTACGCAGGATGCATGCAGAAGTAGGCGGGGCTTAGCGGAGGACGTACGCAGCCCTCCGCAAAGCCCCCGAACGCTAATGTGAACCCGGCCTAAGCATGTGACTTATCAAGGTATATTGTTTGCACCAGAAACTTTTAGGGGCTTCATCACAAATAAATATGCACGTGGCAATTTTTAGTTATTTGATCCCATAAATTTAATTTATGCCTATATTTTTCTCACTTCACCAATTTAGACTATTTAGTGCTGATGCATCACACACAAATCAGATTACAAAAATATTTAAACACCGGCTAACAAAATAGGTAAAAAGCCTAGTGTGTGTGTGAGTGTGTGTGCATGTGTTTGTGGGGATTGAATACTTTTACCACTGTACATAGTTATATCTGTTAAATAGTTACATGGGTTGAAAAAAGGTATAGTTTCATCAAGTGCAACCTTTCCTGATCAATTATACATTATCTATCTCTATATTATTGATATCTCAGAATGCTATAAATAATCTAGAGATACATAATGAGTCTCCTGTTAGGAACTTTTTTGTGGATCAGACTCAGCCGTACATGGAGCTTCATTATGTTTGGCACACAAGTCAGTTGTTTTTGTGTTTCTAAAAGTGCACACAAGCATGTAAATGTTCCCTAAGGAGCGTAATCATGGTTAAGCAGAACTCTATACATATTTAGGTCTGCAGCTAGGTAATAGACCTCAGATTTAAATAAAGGCAAGAATACCTGTCCATTTGACATTTGACACCTGTGTTTTCTTCACAAACACTATTCTCACGTATGATAGAAGCTTTTCATCACCTCACCGTCCCAGCTCTGAAAGTCAAACATAAGGAAGGATATAGGAGTCCCAGTTCATTCCTTAAGGCATTTGTCACTATCAGTAGAGGCAAATAAGGACGCATTGTCCAAGACTCTGTGCAAACTGTAATTATAGATTCATTCTTTTTTTCAGAGTTATTTAACCAAAATAGGAAGCAGAAACATCGTCATCTTCCAAAATATGCAGTACTAGAATATGTTGGTTATTTTGTTTAAAAAAAAAAAAGTTCTACAAAATTGTCGTAGAGCATGTTCACACACAGCAAACTGAAATTATCCATTCCATATGTCTGAATGTGGCTATCCCTGCATGGATTTTGACAACAATTCTGTCTCTCCTGCGCATAACCATAAATCTTTTATGTAAAATCGTCCTTATAGAGAGGTCCTGTGGCGTGTAAAAGTTTGGGCACACTTTGTCAAAATTACTGTTATTGTGAACAGTTAAGAAAGTTGATGATGAAATGATCTCTAAAAGGGCTAACGTTAAAGATGACACATTTCCTTTATATGTTAGGCCCAAAAAATATTTTGTCATTTTTTACATTTTCAAAATTGCAAAAAGGAAGATGGGCATCTGCATAAGTTTGGGCATTATTGGACTTTTGTGAGCTCAGATAACTTTGACCAGTGTTTCAGACTTTAAGTAGCCTGTTAGGGTTATGGCTTGCTCACTTGTGCCAAAAAACAGCAGCAATGGGTTCTACTAAGCAGATGCATAGCACCCTGAAAATGAAAATGGTGGAGGCCCACAAAGCAGGAGAAGGTTATAAGAAGGTAGAAAAGCTTTTTCAAGTTGTCCTTTCCTCAGTTCGAAATATAATTAAGAAATAGCCGTTAACAGGAACAGTGGAGGTCAAGATAAAATCTGGAAGACCAATCCAAATTTCAGTGAGAGCTGCTTGTAGGATTGCTAGAGAGGTCAATCAGAACCCCCGCTTGACTGCAAAAGACCTTTAGAAAAATTTTGCAGACTCTGGAGTAGACGTTCATTACTCTACTGTTTAGAGATAACTGCAGAAAATGGTCTTCATGGAAGAGTCATCAGATAAAAACCTTTCCTGCATCCTCCCCATAAAATCCAGCGTCAGAAGTATGCAAAAGAACATCTAAACAAGCCTGATGCATTTTGGAAACAAGTCCTGTGGACCGATGAGGTTAAAATAGAACTCTTTTGCCACAATGATCAAAAGTATGTGTGGAGAAAAAAGGGCACAGAATTTCAGGAAAAGAACATGTCACCAACCATAAAGCATGGGTGTGGATTAATCATGCTTTTGGGTTGTGTTGCAGCCAATGGTACAGAGAACATGAAATGGGTAGAGAGAAGAATGGATTCAAATAAATTTCAACAATTTCTTGATGCAAACATAACACCATCTGTAAAAAAAGCTGAAGTTGAAAAGAGGATGGCTTCTACAAATGAATAATGATCCTAAACACATGTGAAAATCCACAATAGACTACCTGAAAAGGCACAAGCTGAAGGTTTTACAATGGCCCTCACAATCCCCTGATCTGAACATCATTGAAATTCTCTGGCTAGATCGCAACATAACTGTGCATCCAAGGTGACCAAAGAATCTTATAGAACTGGAAGAATATTCCAATGGATGAAAATCCCTCAAACAAGAACTGAGACTCTGTTGTCTGGCCAAAAAAGAGTTTATGAGCTATGATACTTTCAAAAGTGGGTGCTACTAAGCACTAACCATGCAGAGTGCCCCAGCTTTTGCAGAGGCCCATTTTCCATTTGTGGTTTGTAAAATGTAAAAGATGAACATATATATATATATATATATATATATATATATATATATATATATATATATATATATATATATATATATATATATTGCCTACAATACAAAGGAAATGTGTCATCTTTAACATTAGGCTGTTTAGAGATGCTTTAATCTTCAACTTGCTTAACTGCTCACCATAACAGTAACTTTGAGCAGGGGTGCCCAAACTTTTAAATGCCACTGTATTCCCACGTAACATCATTTTATGATCAGTGGGGTCAGACCTCTGTGCAGGCTGGGAGCTTTTTCTTAAATGCAGCTGCATCTCTTTGCATGGGAAAACTGTAAATGGGCGGCAGTGATAAATTAATGCTGAATAGAATAGAAGATAAACACAAATTAATAAGAACTTTCATTACAGTTTCCATTTTCTGTTCAATTAGGAACTGTATTCTTTCATTTTGTCATCACTCTGTAAAGTAATCTGTTATGCCCAGTAGTGGCAGATGTGGATTTGTGGACCCACTGTGCCGCAGGGTAGGGCTTGCCCAGCTCCTGATGATGGAGACAGACTGGGCTGCAGGTAGCCACCAAGTACCACTCCTGGGTAGAGCCTGATACTGGCACCTTTAAAGAATGGTTACTGACACAAATTTGGGCTCGGTACAGAGATGCCAGTCTAGATTTTGGCCGCACACAGACCAGTAGACAATGTTCAGGCACTGGCCACTCTGGGACCAGCGGATGAGGTTCAGGCCCTGGCCTCCACTGGACCAGGGGATGAGGTTCAGGCACTGGCTGCTCCAGGACCAGAGGGCGAGGTTCAGGGACTGGCCGCTCCAGGACTAAGGGATGATATTCAGGCACTGACAGCTTCAGAGCCAGGGACTATGGATACAGGATTGGAAACACCAGGACCAAGGGACTTCGGATACAGGACTGGTCACACTGGAACCAGGGGACTACAGATACAGGGCTGACCACTCCGGGACCTGTAATACAGGTTCAGGACACTGGCCGCACTCGGAACCAGTGGACCTCACAACTCACTAGTGGTACACCTTACTATCTAATGATTCTACACATTGCTTGGTGATTCCATAGGGAAGAGAGTCTTTTATGCAGGATGACTCCCATCAATTGACTGGGAGCCATCTTGCAGATGTACTAATTATACTAAATGCCTCTCAGCTAAAAGCTGAGGGCATTTAGTATATGCGCATGCTGCCCCTTTAAGAATGGGGGAGCACACGCACATGTGTACCAGGCACGAAAAATGGCTGGCTGAAAACTTCATAGTGCCACATGCACTGCTCCGTGAGCACATGACACTGCGTTGAATCCCCATAGTGGAACGGCAGATCAGACAGGATGGATTCCATTCTGAGAGCAGAAGTTTCATATTGTCCAGGTGTCAGGGCTTCCAATCGGGCATCTAGTGTCGTCAGAGGGTAAAACATTTTTTCCTGGCTCTCTCGCTGGTAGCCCAGCTGCTGACACAGCTTGGAGATGAGAGAGGACTGGGGATCAGTGGGACCCATGGCCAAGCAAACTGTTACACCCAACTGTGGTGCATGTGGATTTATGTACAGACTTTGCCACAGAGTCAGGCATGCCTAGGAAGGGGCATAGCTAAGCAGCTACCTGGTGTTCACTGAAGCTCTTGGTGGTGGAAACAGACAGGGCTGCAGGTAGCTGCCAGGTACTGTTGGCAGATATGCAACAGATACAGACTTATTTGTGTGCAGGAGCAGTTTACACTTTTTTGATAGTAGATAGCGATGTTGTAACTGTTATATGCTTAGTTGAATGTAATGCATATACTTGTACTTTGGTTTCACTTTCTCTCTGATAAAAGGTCCTTTAGACTTCCAGTTATGCTGTATTAAGAAGCTGATGCATGTACCTCATGTTCTGCGTAGATAAAAGTTGAATTATCCCATGTAACCTACTCTCACAAGTTTATTCTGCGACTATGTAACTATGTAACAGGGTATAGGCCCAGCATAGAAGACAAAAAGGACTTGGTGCATGCAAGAGAATACTTCAGAGCAATTCTTTCCAAACAAGTAAGACAAATAAGTTAAAGATGAGCAGCAGTTCAGAGCTGAGACTCACAGTAGCTAAGCTGAACAATGAGAACTATCAGTTATGGAAGTTCAAAGTGGAGATTTTATTGTCTAAAGATGATTTAAGGGAGGTTATCACTACAGACAGACCCAATGATAATAATCAGACATGGGATAAAAAAAACAGACAAGCAAGAGCTACTATCAGTTTATTAGTGGAGGGTGATCATTTAAGCCACATAAGGAATGAGAATACAGCAAAGGGAATGTGGAAAGCATTGAGAAAGCTACATGAAAGATCCAGCTTAAATCACAAACTATTCCTGCTAAGAAAACTTTACAAGATGAGATTAAGTGCAAGGAAAGACATACAGGAGCATATAAACTCCATGATGGTGGTAACACAGCTGAGATCAGTCGGTGAAGACATTAAGGAAAGCCATATAGCAGCAATATTATTGTGCAGCTTACCAGATTCATACACTGGTCTGATAAATGCAATAGAGAAGCAGACATTACACTAGAGTTTGAAAAGACCAGACTTATAGATGAATATCATTGAAGGAAAGAGCAAACTAACGATTCCACTAAAAGGGATAGTGAAAATACTCTTAAAGAGACAGACAAGAAGCCCCATAATACAGAGACAAGAGAATGTTTCAGTTGTAAGAAAAAAGGACATTTAAATAAAGACTCTACTATATGGAAAGCAGAACAACAGAAATTACACCAAAAGGAGAATAAACAGAAAGTAAAAAGCGCAATTTCTAACCCACACGCAGATCACTGGAATAGTACATTTAAAGTAACTGATAAAAAGTCATCGTGAGGCTGGTTTATTGACTCAGGAGCAACAAGTCACATGACTAGTCATAAAAGCTTCTTTACTGAACTTGATGAAAATAAGAATGATCTGAGCATGCACCGCCCCCAGCAGTCATTTTCCCGGAGGCCACCGCATCGCAGCATTGGTTGTGCGGGGCCTCCGGACTTTCACAAAATGCCGGCAGAGCCCCCCTGAATCACAGAGCACCACTGCTGAACCAGACGCACCTGCTGCACCAGCCCTGGGAGTGTGATCATTGCCCGGCAGCGTCGGACCGGGACTGCTGCAGAATCGCCCGGCTCCTGTTGCTGCCACAGTATTTGTAAGTATATTCCGACTATAAGACGCACCCTCAAAATATTTTGGGAAAAAAAGTGTGTCTTATAGTCCGAAAAATACGGTAGGTATTGCCACATTCATGAAAGTCAAATATATAAAAATGTAAAATGAATTAGCGTGATTGGTACGCCGTGTAGTGTCGCGATCACTAGCAGGTTGGGGTATACTCGCTTGGCAGCGATAACACATACAGGAAGACTGTATTTCTTTAAAAGGTTCACCTGGGTTTATTGCTTCAGAACCCCAGCAGCACAAACACAAAGTAAACAGCCTTTAGATCCGGCAAAACAACATAACAATGTCCAGAAACCGGGCTTTGCTCCATCAGTCCTGTGGTCGCTCAGGCCAGGTTATGGTCCAATATTCAGGCTTGGTCTCTAGCCAAACACACACAGTTCCTCAGGCTCATGGTTATCTGCTTAATAGGTCCTCAGGCTTCCCAACCTGGCTTCATATAGGTCCTGTCAGCCCGGACCCTCAGTGTTTCCTGGACTCAAAAGGAGCACTCAACCGCTCCAGTCTTACAAATGGGCCTCTCCACCATGTGCTGCCCACAGGAAATAAAATATCTTCCTGTCTGTACAGGAGCACACCCCTTGGGAGGTGAGTGGTTAACCAGGCCCACCCATCAGTTCTGGTTAACCCTAAATCCAGCCCTTTACTATAAATACAGGTTTGTGGGACTACAAACCCCAGCAATCTGTCCTGGATTTAGATCGCAGCAGATTCTCTCTGTGCGATACACACCTGTCTCTCAATAAACCATTAGTGGGTACACCACAGCCGTACTCAGAAAAAAGTCAAAACAACAGAATTGTTTTTTTTTCGGTCACCACTCACCACTGCTCCTTAAATGCAATAAAAACAGATGAAAATGCCATATTTACCCTAAATTGCTATCAGTGAGACCTCAGCCAGCTCAATCGATGTAAAAATAACAATGCTACGGGTCTCAGAAAATAGCGACACAAAACCCAAAATTTGCTTTAATTTCTTAATTTTTTATCTCCATTTTGATGAAAAAAAAAATCTATGCATGTTTGTTATCACCGTAGTGACTTTGAGAATCAATACAAAGTAATTTTTCCCACAGAATGTATGCCGTGAAAACAAAAAATTCCAAAAACCATGGCAGGATTGCATTTTTTAATAATTCCACTACACTTGGAATTGTTTCCATTTTTACAGGAAAATGATTGTAAAATAAATAGCAGCATTGAAAGCTAGTACTCATCCTGCAAAAAGCAAAGCCTCATATGCATGGGCAGACATACCGCATGTGCAGCCTGTGTGGCTGCACCAGGGCCTGGAGGTAGAGGGGGGCCCCTGCAGGGTGGCTAATAATGTGTGGCGGGCAGAGAGAGATCCCTGCAGCTCTGCTGCCTACAAGAGAAAATAGGAGCAGAGCTGCAGCGATCTGTCCTGCTTCCTGCCTATGCTTCCTCTCACACAGCAGCGCCGCTGGATGACATCATCATTCAGAGAGCAATGCCAGAGAGAGGAAGGTGGTGGTGATGCTGTGGCAGAGCGTGCAGAGAGGTGAGAGGTGCTGTGTGTGTGTGTGTATGCGTAGTGCTGCGGGGGAATGTGCAGAGAGGTGAATGGTGCTGTGTGTTTCTATGTGTAGGGGGAGGAGAGGGCAATGATGGGGCTGATGGAGGAGGAGGAAATGATGGATGTGGTGGACAGGGCAATGATGGGGAGATGGGGGAGGAAATGATGGAGGTGGTGGAATGGGCAATAATGAGGGTGGTGGGGAGGAGGAAATGATGTAGGTGGTGGAATGGGCAATGATGGGGTGGTGGGGAGGAGGAAATGATGGAGGTGGTGGAATGGGCAAGGATGGTGGTGGTGGAATGGGAAATGATGGGGGTGGTGGGGGAGAAGGCAATGATGGTGGTAGTGGAAAAGACAATGATGGGAGTGGTGGGGAAGGAGGCAATGATGGGGTGGTGGAGGAGAAGGCTGTGATGGAGGTGGTAGAAAGGGCAATGATGGGGTGGTAGGGGAGAAAGAAATGATGGAGGTGGTGGAAAGGGCAATGATGGGGTGGTGGGGGAAAAAGCAATGATGGAGGTAGTGTAAAGAGCAATGATGGGGTGGTGGGGGAGAATGCAATGATGGTGTTGGTGGAAAGGAAAATGGTGGTGGTGGAAAGGGCAATAATGGGGGTGGTGAGGGAGGAGGAGATGATGGAGGTGGTGGAAAGGGCAATGATTGGGTAGTGGGGGAAAAAGCAATGATGGAGGTGGTGGAAAGAACAATGATGGGGTGGTGGGGGAGAATGCAATCGTGGTGGTGGAAAGGACAAAGATGGTGGTGGTGGAAATGGCAATGAAGGGTGTGGTGGAGGAGGAGGAAATGATGGAGGTGGTGGAATGGACAATGATATGGGGTGGTGCGGGAGAAAGCAATGATAGTGGTAATGGAGAAGGCAATGATGGAGGTGGGAAAGAGGGCAATGATGAGGTGGGGGAGAGGACAATAATGGGATGTGGGGGAGGGGGACAATGAGGGGTGTGGGGGATTGGGAGGGGAGGAAGGGGGACTTATAATGGACTTATGGGGAGGTGGAGGAAGACATTATTATCGCTTATTATGTCTAACATAGTCCCTTAGAATAGAGTGTACATGCTTATTATGTATAACACAGTTCCTTAGTATATAGTGTACTCACTAATTTTGTATAACACCGTCCTTAGTTACATAGTTTCCTCTATTATTATGTAGAACATCGTCCCTTATTACAGACCATCCTCTCTAGTTATATATGGTGCCATCCCTTATTATATAGCTTCCTCTGCTGTTATGTACAGTACTGTCTCTTACATAGTGCATTCTTGTTAATTTTGTTATTGACAGCATCCTCTTTTATTACACAGTCCCCTCTCTTTTTAGATATAAAATGACTGCTGATGGAGGAGCCAGTGACCAGACGACAAGTCCATCAGCTCCATTAGAAAAAAGCTTTCCCATGCCCCATCAGCCATCATTGCATTATGCAGCTAACAAGACAGGACGGCATGTAATAAAAAACAGGGCTCTATATAATCCAACATGTAAGGGACGGTACTGTACATAACAAGAGAGGGCACTGTATAATAAGAGACAGCAATATACATAATAAAGGAGACTATGTATGTGTGTGTGGATATATAATATATATATATATATATATATATATATATATATATATATATATATATATACTAGCTGAAGAGCCTGGGCATAGTAAATATCTGTGGTTAGTTATAGCACCTCACTTCTCTTATTTTCCCATCACGCCTCTCATTTTCCCCCTCACATCTCTCATTTTCTCCCTTACACCTCTCATTTTCCCCCTCGCTCCTCTTATTTTCCCCCTCACTCCTCTCATTCCCCCCTCACTCCTCTCCTTCTCCCCTAACACTTGTCATTTCGACCTCACTTCTGTCATTTTCCGATCACTCCACTATTTTCCCTCACTCCTCTCATTTTGCACTCACACCTTTTCATTTTCACCTCACACCCCTCATTTTCACCTCACACCTCTCATTTTCCCCTCAGTATATACATGTTTGTCATCTCCCTTATATATAGTATACACCTGTATGTCATCTCCTGTATATAGTATATACCTGTATGTCATCTCCCCTGTAAATAGTATATACCTGCTGTATGTCATCTCCTCCTGTATATTGTATATACTTATGTGTCATCTCCTGTATATAGTATATACCTGTATGTCATCTCTTCTGTATATACTATATACCTGTATGTCATCTCCTCCTATATATAGTATATACCTGTATGTCATCTCCTGTATATAGTATATACCTGTATGTAATCTCCCCTGTATATAGTATATACCTCCTGTATGTCATCTCTGTTGTGAACTGTGTTTCTGGGCTCCCTCTGGTGGTCACTAACGGTATTGTGTTAGGTATGTCTTGTTGCAGGCCTGAGCTCCAGCTGTGTCGTTAAGCAGCGGGTGTTTCCTATTTGAGTCTCCTCTGGACTCAGTCTCTTGCCTGGCATCGTTGTATCCAGACCTATTTGGTCTCCTCCGGATTACTTTCAGTCTGCCTCATGCAAGAAAAGCTAAGTCTGTTTTGTACAATTTGGATCGTTTGCATTATTTAGTGTTTTTGTCCAGCTTGCTTTACATTTGATTTTTTACTTGCTGGAAGCTCTAGGGGGCTGATATTCTCAGTCGGTGTGGGGGTTCTTGAATGTTCAGCGTGGATGTTTTGTAGGGTTTTCTGCTAACCGCATAGTCCACTATCTATTTTCTGCTATCTAGACTATTGGGCCTCACTTTGCTGAATCTAGTTCATCTCTACGTTTGTGTTTTCCTCTTGCCTCACCGTTATTATTTGTTGGGGGCTTTCTATATCTTTGGGGTTCAATTTCTCTGGAGGCAAGCGAGGTCTTATTTTTTCCCTCTAGGGGTAGTCAGTTCTCCGGCTGGCTCGAGACGTCTAGAACCAACGTAGGCACGTTCACCGGCTACTTTTAGTTGTTTGTTGTGGATTCTGTTTGCGGGCTCCCTCTGGTGGTTACTGCTGGTACTGGGTGACTTTTGTGGGTTGCGGCCTTTGGTTTCCATCTGTCCATCAGAGGCTGGGTGTTTCCTATTTTACCTGGCCTTTCTGTCATTTCCCTTGCCGGCTATCAATGTGTTCAGATGTGCTCTGTTTGGTTCCTGCCTACCTGCTCCCAGATCTTTCAGGATAAGCTAAGTGCTGATTTTCAGTTGTTTGGTTTTTTGTCCAGCTTGCTTAGAATGTCTCTTTGTTAGCTGGTTGCTCTAGTGGACTGAGGTTCTCCCCATGTGCCATGAGTTGGCACATGGGTTCTTGTAATCTCAGGATGGTTTTTTTGATTAGGGTTTTTTGCTGACCGCTCAGTCCCCTTTTGTGTCATTCTGCTTTCTAGTTTTCAGCGGGCCTCTATTTGCTAAAGCTATATACATCATCTCTATGTGTGTGCCTTCCTCTCATTTCACCGTCAATACATGTGGGGGGCATCTATACCTTTGGGGTTAATTCCTCTGGAGGCAAGTGAGGTCTTTGTTTTCTCTGCAGTACTAGTTAGCTCTTAGGCTGGTGCGTGGCGTCTAGAACCAACGTAGGCACGCTCCCTGGCTATCTCTAGTTGCGTTTGTCAGGCGTAGGGCAGCGGTCAGCCCAGGTTCCATCACCCTAGAGCTCGTCCGATATTTATTATTACTTTGCTTATCCTGTGCTATCCCTAGCCATTGGGGATTCATGACAGTTGTTTGTGTCAGGATCAGGTATGCGGTTAGCCCAGTTTCCACCTCCCTTGAGCAGTATTTATATTTTTGCTATCTTGCCGGAATATCAGAGATCCTCTGCCATTGGGATCATAACAGAATGCCAGGCCAAAAGAAAATGTTTAATGCATCGCAGAAGCGGGATTAAAAAGAAGTTCTGAGTTTTTTGTTTGTTTTTTTTGCTGCAGTTTGCCTAGCTTCTTCCATCCCCTTTTTCTCTGAGTGGCTGAAACTCTGCTGCAGATATGAATGTCCAGACTTTGACTTCTAGTGTGGATCAGCTTGCTGCTAGGGTGCAAAGCATTCAGAATTTTGTTATCCATAGCCCTATGTCTGAACCAAAAATACCTATTCCTGAGCCGTTTTTTGGAGATAGATCTAAATTCCTGAATTTTAGGAATAATTGTAAATTGTTTCTGTCTCTGAAACCTCGTTCCTCTGGTGATTCCGCTCAGCAAGTTAAGATTGTTATTTCCTTCTTGCGTGGCGACCCTCAGGATTGGGCCTTCTCTCTGGCGCCAGGAGATCCTGCATTGGTGAATGTTGATGCGTTTTTTCTGGCACTTGGTTTGCTTTATGAGGAGCCTAATCTTGAAAATCAGGCTGAAAAAATGTTGCTGGTTATCTCTCAGGGTCAGGACGAAGCTGAGGTATATTGCCAAAAATTTCGGAAATGGTCCGTGCTTACTCAATGGAATGAGTGTGCACTGGCCGCAGATTTCAGAAATGGTCTTTCTGAAGCCATTAAAGATGTGATGGTGGGGTTTCCTATCCCTACAGGTCTAAATGATTCAATGGCTCTAGCCATTCAAATTGATCGACGTTTGCGGGAGCGCAAATCTGATAATCCTTTGGCGGTGCTGTCTGAACGGTCACCTGATTCTATGCAATGTGACAGAATTCTGACCAGAGCCGAGCGACAAAATCATAGACGTCAAAATGGGTTGTGTTTCTACTGTGGTGATTCAACACATGTTATCTCAGCATGCTCTAAACGTTTAAAGAAAAAAGTTAATCCTGTCGCCATTGGTACTTTTCAGCCTAAGTTTATTTTGTCTGTGACTTTAATTTGTTCATTATCTTCTTACTCAGTTATGGCTTTTGTGGATTCTGGTGCTGCTTTAAGTCTGATGGATTTGTCGTTTGCCAAGCGCTGCGGTTTTGTCCTGGAGCCTTTGGAAAATCCTATTCCTCTTAGAGGAATTGATTCTACACCATTGGCAGAGAATAAACCTCAGTATTGGACGCAGGTGACCATGTGCATGACTCCTGTACATCAGGAGGTGATTCGTTTTTTGGTACTGCATAAAATGCATGATGTTGTCGTTTTGGGTCTGCCATGGTTACAGGCCCATAATCCAGTTTTAGATTGGAAAGCTATGACTGTGTCTAGTTGGGGGTGTCAGGGGATTCATGGCGATTCTCCATTGGTGTCTATTGCTTCTTCTACTCCTTCTGAGATCCCTGAGTTTTTGTCAGACTTTCAGGATGTATTTAATGAGGCCAGGTCCAGTGCCCTTCCTCCTCATAGGGACTGTGATTGTGCTATAGATTTGATTCCTGGTAGTAAGTTTCCTAAGGGACGACTCTTTAATTTATCTGTGCCAGAGCATGCCGCGATGCGGAGTTATATAAAGGAGTCTTTGGAGAAGGGACATATTCGCCCATCCTCGTCCCCTCTTGGTGCAGGATTCTTTTTTGTGGGCAAGAAAGACGGGTCTCTGAGACCTTGTATTGATTATCGTCTTCTGAATAAGATCACTGTTAAATTTCAGTATCCTTTGCCATTGTTGTCTGATTTGTTTGCTCGGATTAAGGGATCCAGTTGGTTCACCAAGATAGATCTTCGTGGTGCGTATAACCTTGTGCGCATAAAGCAGGGAGATGAATGGAAAACGGCATTTAATACGCCTGAGGGTCATTTTGAGTACCTGGTGATGCCTTTCGGATTATCTAATGCTCCTTCTGTGTTTCAGTCCTTCATGCATGACATCTTCCGGAAATATCTGGATAAATTTATGATTATTTATCTGGATGATATTTTGTTTTTTTTCTGATGATTGGGAGTCCCATGTGAACCAGGTCAGGATGGTGTTTCAGGTTTTGCGGGAGAATGCTCTATTTGTGGAGGGCTCAAAATGTATCTTTGGGGTACAGAAGGTTTCTTTTTTGGGTTTTATTTTTTCCCCTTCTACTGTGGAGATGGACCCAGTTAAGGTCCGTGCCATTCATGACTGGACTCAGCCCACGTCTGTTAAGAGCCTGCAGAAGTTCTTGGGCTTTGCTAATTTTTACCGTCGTTTTATCGCTAATTTCTCCAGCGTGGTTAAACCTTTGACGGATATGACCAAGAAGGGTTCTGATGTTGCGAATTGGTCTCCTGCGGCCGTGGAGGCCTTTCGGGAGCTGAAGCGTCGGTTTACTTCAGCGCCAGTCTTGTGCCAGCCGGATGTCTCTCTTCCCTTCCAGGTTGAAGTTGATGCTTCAGAAATTGGTGCAGGGGCTGTTTTGTCGCAAAAAAGTTCTGATGGCTCCGTGATGAAGCCATGCGCCTTCTTTTCAAGGAAATTTTCGCCTGCTGAGCGGAATTACGATGTTGGTAATCGGGAGTTGTTGGCCATGAAGTGGGCATTTGAGGAGTGGCGACATTGGATCGAGGGAGCTAGACATCGTGTGGTGGTCTTGACTGATCATAAAAATCTGATTTACCTCGAGTCTGCCAAGCGCCTGAATCCTAGACAGGCCCGTTGGTCGTTGTTTTTCTCCCGTTTTGACTTTGTGGTCTCGTACCTGCCTGGTTCGAAGAACGTGAAGGCTGATGCACTTTCTAGGAGTTTTGTGCCTGATTCTCCGGGAGTCTCTGAGCCGGCTGGTATTCTCAGAGAGGGAGTAATTTTGTCTGCCATTTCCCCAGATTTGCGACGAGGGCTGCAAAAATTTCAGGCTGATAGGCCTGATCGTTGTCCACCAGAGAGATTGTTTGTCCCTGATGGATGGACCAACAGAGTTATTTCTGAGGTTCATTCTTCGGTGTTGGCGGGACATCCTGGGATTTTCGGTACCAGAGATTTGGTGGCAAGGTCCTTTTGGTTGCCTTCCTTGTCGCGGGATGTGCGTTCTTTTGTGCAGTCCTGTGGGATTTGTGCTCGGGCTAAGCCTTGCTGTTCTCGTGCCAGCGGGTTGCTTTTGCCCTTGCCTATCCCAAAGAGGCCTTGGACGCACATTTCCATGGATTTCATTTCGGATCTTCCGGTGTCTCGGAAGATGTCTGTCATCTGGGTGGTGTGCGATCATTTTTCTAAAATGGTCCATTTGGTGCCCTTGCCTAAGTTGCCTTCCTCCTCTGATTTGGTTCCTTTGTTCTTTCAGAATGTGGTTCGTTTGCATGGCATCCCTGAGAATATTGTATCTGACAGAGGATCCCAGTTTGTGTCCAGATTCTGGCGATCCTTTTGTGTTAAGATGGGTATTGATTTGTCTTTTTCGTCGGCTTTTCATCCTCAGACTAATGGCCAGACCGAGCGAACTAATCAGACGTTAGAGACTTATTTGAGATGTTTTGTTTCTGCTGATCAGGACGACTGGGTTACCTTTTTGCCACTGGCTGAGTTTGCCCTTAATAATCGGGCTAGTTCTGCCACCTTGGTTTCACCCTTTTTCTGCAACTCTGGTTTTCATCCTCGTTTCTCCTCGGGTCAGGTTGAACCTTCTGACTGTCCTGGGGTTGATTCTGTGGTGGATAGGTTGCAGCGGATTTGGAACCATGTGGTGGACAATTTGAAATTGTCACAAGACAAGGCCCAGCGGTTTGCCAACCGCCGCCGCGGTGTGGGTCCCCGACTTCGTGTTGGGGATTTGGTTTGGTTGTCTTCTCGGCATGTTCCTTGGAAAGTCTCCTCTCCTAAGTTCAAGCCTCGCTTTATCGGTCCTTATAAGATTTTGGAAATCCTTAACCCGGTGTCTTTTCGCTTGGACCTTCCAGCGTCCTTTGCTATTCATAATGTGTTCCATAGGTCCTTGTTGCGGCGGTACGTGGTGCCTATGGTTCCTGCTGTTGAGCCTCCTGCCCCGGTTTTGGTTGAGGGCGAGTTGGAGTACGTGGTGGAGAAGATTCTGGATTCTCGTATCTCTAGACGGAAACTCCAGTATTTAGTTAAGTGGAAAGGCTATGGTCAGGAGGATAATTCCTGGGTTGTCGCCTCTGATGTTCATGCGCCTGATTTGGTTCATGCCTTTCACGCTGCTCATCCTGATCGCCCTGGGGGTCTTGGTGAGGGTTCGGTGACCCCTCCTCAAGGGGGGGTACTGTTGTGAACTGTGTTTCTGGGCTCCCTCTGGTGGTCACTAACGGTATTGTGTTAGGTATGTCTTGTTGCAGGCCTGAGCTCCAGCTGTGTCGTTAAGCAGCGGGTGTTTCCTATTTGAGTCTCCTCTGGACTCAGTCTCTTGCCTGGCATCGTTGTATCCAGACCTATTTGGTCTCCTCCGGATTACTTTCAGTCTGCCTCATGCAAGAAAAGCTAAGTCTGTTTTGTACAATTTGGATCGTTTGCATTATTTAGTGTTTTTGTCCAGCTTGCTTTACATTTGATTTTTTACTCGCTGGAAGCTCTAGGGGGCTGATATTCTCCCTCCACACCGTCAGTCGGTGTGGGGGTTCTTGAATGTTCAGCGTGGATGTTTTGTAGGGTTTTCTGCTAACCGCATAGTCCACTATCTATTTTCTGCTATCTAGACTATTGGGCCTCACTTTGCTGAATCTAGTTCATCTCTACGTTTGTGTTTTCCTCTTGCCTCACCGTTATTATTTGTTGGGGGCTTTCTATATCTTTGGGGTTCAATTTCTCTGGAGGCAAGCGAGGTCTTATTTTTTCCCTCTAGGGGTAGTCAGTTCTCCTGCTGGCTCGAGACGTCTAGAACCAACGTAGGCACGTTCACCGGCTACTTTTAGTTGTTTGTGTCAGGATCAGGTATGCGGTTAGCCCAGTTTCCACCTCCCTAGAGCAGTATTTATATTTTTGCTATCTTGCCGGAATATCAGAGATCCTCTGCCATTGGGATCATAACACATCTCCTCCTCTATATACCTATGTGTCATCTCCTCTTTTATATAGTATATACCTGTAAGTCATCTCCTCCTGTATATAGTATGTTCCTGTATGTCATCTCCTCCTGTATATAGTATATACCTGTGTGTCATCTGCTCCTGTATATAGTATATATCTGTGTGTCATCTCCTCCTGTATATAGTATATACGTGTGTCATCTCCCCTGTATATAGTATATACCTGTGTGTCATCTCCTGTATATAGTATATACCTGTATGTCATCTCCTCCTGTATATAGTATATATCTGTGTGTCATCTCCCCTGTATATAGTATGTACCTGTATGTCATCTCCTCCTGTATATAGTATGTACCTGTATGTCATCTCCTGTATATAGTATATACCTGTGTGTCATCTCCTCCTGTATATAGTATATACCTGTGTGTCATCTCCCCTGTATATAGTATATACCTGTGTGTCATCTCCCCTGTATATAGTATATACCTGTGTGTCATCTCCACTGTATATAGCATGTACCTGTATGTCATCTCCTCCTGTATATAGTATGTACCTGTATTTCATCTCCTGTATATAGTATATACCTGTGTGTCATCTTCTCCTGTATATAGTATATACCTGTGTGTCATCTCCCCTGTATATAGTATATACGTGTGTCATCTCCCCTGTATATAGTATATACCTGTGTGTCATCTCCACTGTATATAGCATGTACCTGTATGTCATCTCCCCTGTATATAGTATATACCAGTGTGTCATCTGTTGTGAAATTGGATTTTGGGCTCCCCCGGTGGCCACTGGTGGAATTGAACTGGTGTGCATCATCCTCTCTGTTCACCTGTTTCCATCAGGATGTGGGAGTCGCTATTTAGCCTTGCTCCTCTGTCACTTCCATGCCGGTCATCATTGTAATCAGAAGCCTTTCTGTGCATGTTCCTGCTGCTAGACAACTCCCAGCTAAGTTGGACTTAGTCCTTGTTTGTTTTTGCATTTTGTTCCAGTTCACAGCTGTAGTTTCGTTTCTGTGTCTGGAAAGCTCTTGTGATCTGAAATTGCCACTCTGATGTTATGAGTTAATACTAGAGTCTTAAAGTAATTTCAGGATGGTATTTTGATAGGGTTTTCAGCTGACCATGAAAGTGCCCTTTCTGTCTTCCTGCTATCTAGTAAGCGGACCTCAATTTTGCTAAACCTATTTTCATACTACGTTTGTCATTTCATCTAAAATCACCGCCAATATTTGTGGGGGCCTCTGTCTGCCTTTCGGGGAAATTTCTCTAGAGGTGAGCCAGGACTATATTTTCCTCTGCCAGGATTAGTTAGTCCTCCGGCCGGCGCTGGGCGTATAGGGATAAAACGCAGGCTACGCTACCCGGCTACTGTTAGTTGTGCGGCAGGTTTAGTTCATGGTCAGTTTAGTTTCCATCCTTCCAAGAGCTAGTTCTTATGTTTGCTGGGCTATGTTCTCTTGCCATTGAGAACCATAACAGTTTGACCGGCCTCAAAGGGTTAAATTAATTGACAGAGAAAGGAGAGAAAAGAGAAGTCTGCTGAAGATTTTTTTTTTTTTTTTCTCAGTTCTGAGTGTGCTTGTAATTGAATCTCTTGCAAGTCTGCCTATATTGCAGCCTTTCTCTCTCTCTCTCCTTCTAATCCTGGAATGGCTCTGTGTTCACCTGTTTAAAATGGATATTCAGAGTTTAGCTGCAGGTTTGAATAATCTCACCACGAAAGTTCAAAACTTACAAGATTTTGTTGTTCATGTTCCTATATCTGAACCTAGAATTCCTTTGCCTGAATTTTTCTCGGGGAATAGATCTTGCTTTCAAAATTTCAAAAATAATTGCAAGTTGTTTTTGTCCCTGAAATCTCGCTCTGCTGGAGATCCTGCTCAGCAGGTCAGGATTGTGATTTCTTTGCTCCGGGGCGACCCTCAGGATTGGGCTTTTGCATTGGCTCCAGGGGATCCTGCGTTGCTCAATGTGGATGCGTTTTTTCTGGCCTTGGGGTTGCTTTATGAGGAACCTCAGTTAGAACTTCAGGCGGAAAAGGCCTTGATGTCCCTATCTCAGGGGCAAGACGAAGCTGAAATATACTGCCAGAAATTCCGTAAATGGGCTGTGCTTACTCAGTGGAATGAGTGCGCCCTGGCGGCGAATTTCAGAGAGGGTCTCTCTGATGCCATTAAGGATGTTATGGTGGGGTTCCCTGTGCCTGCGGGTCTGAATGAGTCCATGACAATGGCTATCCAGATCGATAGGCGTCTGCGGGAGCGCAAACCTGTGCACCATTTGGCGGTGTCTACTGAGAAGACGCCAGAGAATATGCAATGTGATAGAATTCTGTCCAGAAGTGAACGGCAGAATTTTAGACGAAAAAATGGGTTGTGCTTCTATTGCGGTGATTCAACTCATGTTATATCAGCATGCTCTAAGCGTACTAAAAAGCTTGATAAGTCTGTTTCAATTGGCACTTTACAGTCTAAGTTTATTCTATCTGTGACCCTGATTTGTTCTTTATCATCTATTACCGCGGATGCCTATGTCGACTCTGGCGCCGCTTTGAGTCTTATGGATTGGTCCTTTGCCAAACGCTGTGGGTATGATTTGGAGCCTCTTGAAACTCCTATACCCCTGAAGGGGATTGACTCCACCCCATTGGCTAGCAATAAACCACAATACTGGACACAAGTAACTATGCGGATTAGTCCGGATCACCAGGAGATTATTCGCTTTCTTGTGCTGTATAACCTACATGATATGTTGGTGCTTGGATTGCCATGGCTGCAATCTCATAACCCAGTCCTTGACTGGAAAGCTATGTCTGTGTTAAGCTGGGGATGTAAGGGGACGCATGGGGATGTACCTGTGGTTTCCATTTCATCATCTATTCCCTCTGAGATTCCTGAATTCTTGACTGAATATCGTGACGTTTTTGAAGAACCTAAGCTTGGTTCATTACCTCCGCACCGGGAGTGCGATTGTGCCATAGATTTGATTCCGGGTAGTAAATACCCTAAGGGTCGTTTATTTAATCTGTCTGTGCCTGAACATGCTGCTATGCGAGAATATATAAAGGAGTCCTTGGAAAAGGGACATATTCGTCCTTCGTCATCTCCCTTAGGAGCCGGTTTTTTCTTTGTGGCTAAGAAAGATGGCTCTTTGAGGCCGTGCATTGATTATCGGCTTTTGAATAAAATCACGGTTAAATATCAATATCCGTTGCCAGTTGCCACTGCTGACTGATTTGTTTGCTCGCATAAAGGGGGCCAAGTGGTTCTCTAAGATAGATCTTCGTGGGGCGTATAATTTGGTGCGAATTAAGCAGGGGGATGAGTGGAAAACCGCATTTAATACGCCCGAGGGCCACTTTGAGTATTTGGTGATGCCTTTTGGTCTTTCAAATGCCCCTTCAGTCTTTCAGTCCTTTATGCATGACATTTTCCGTGATTATTTGGATAAATTTATGATTGTGTATCTGGATGATATTTTGATTTTTTCGGATGACTGGGACTCTCATGTCCAGCAGGTCAGGAGGGTTTTTCAGGTTTTGCGGTCTAATTCCTTGTGTGTGAAGGGTTCTAAGTGCGTTTTTGGGGTTCAAAAGATTTCCTTTTTGGGATATATTTTTTCCCCCTCTTCCATCGAGATGGATCCTGTCAAGGTTCAGGCTATTTGTGATTGGACGCAACCCTCTTCTCTTAAGAGTCTTCAGAAATTTTTGGGCTTTGCTAACTTTTATCGTCGATTTATTGCTGGTTTTTCTGATGTTGTTAAACCATTGACTGATTTGACTAAGAAGGGTGCTGATGTTGCTGATTGGTCCCCTGCTGCTGTGGAGGCCTTTCGGGAGCTTAAGCGCCGCTTTTCTTCCGCCCCTGTGTTGCGTCAGCCTGATGTTGCTCTTCCTTTTCAGGTTGAGGTCGACGCTTCTGAAATCGGAGCTGGGGCGGTTTTGTCGCAGAGAAGTTCCGATTGCTCCGTGATGAGACCTTGTGCTTTTTTCTCGCGTAAATTTTCGCCCGCCGAGCGGAATTATGATGTTGGGAATCGGGAGCTTTTGGCCATGAAGTGTGCTTTTGAGGAGTGGCGTCATTGGCTTGAGGGGGCTAGACATCAGGTGGTGGTATTGACTGACCACAAAAATCTAATTTATCTTGAGTCCGCCAGACGCCTGAATCCTAGACAGGCGCGCTGGTCGTTGTTTTTCTCTCGGTTTAATTTTGTGGTGTCCTACCTGCCGGGTTCTAAGAATGTTAAGGCGGATGCCCTTTCTAGGAGTTTTGAGCCTGACTCCCCTGGTAATTCTGAACCTACAGGTATCCTTAAGGATGGAGTGATATTGTCTGCCGTTTCTCCAGACCTGCGGCGGGCCTTGCAGGAGTTTCAGGCGGATAGACCTGATCGTTGCCCACCTGGTAGACTGTTTGTTCCTGATGATTGGACCAGTAAAGTCATTTCTGAGGTTCATTCTTCTGCGTTGGCAGGTCATCCTGGAATCTTTGGTACCAGGGATTTGGTGGCAAGGTCCTTCTGGTGGCCTTCCCTGTCTCGAGATGTGCGAGGCTTCGTGCAGTCTTGTGACGTTTGTGCTCGGGCCAAGCCTTGTTGTTCTCGGGCTAGTGGATTGTTGTTGCCCTTGCCTATCCCGAAGAGGCCCTGGACGCACATCTCGATGGATTTTATTTCGGATCTTCCTGTTTCTCAGAAGATGTCTGTCATCTGGGTGGTGTGTGATCGTTTCTCTAAGATGGTCCATTTGGTTCCCCTGCCTAAGTTGCCTTCTTCTTCCGAGTTGGTTCCTCTGTTTTTTCAAAATGTGGTCCGTTTGCATGGTATTCCGGAGAATATCGTTTCTGACAGAGGTACCCAATTCGTGTCTAGATTTTGGCGAGCATTCTGTGCTAGGATGGGCATAGATTTGTCTTTCTCGTCTGCTTTCCATCCTCAGACTAATGGCCAGACCGAGCGGACGAATCAGACCTTGGAGACATATTTGAGGTGTTTTGTGTCTGCAGATCAGGATGATTGGGTTGCTTTTTTGCCGTTGGCAGAGTTTGCCCTCAATAATCGGGCTAGTTCTGCCACCTTGGTGTCTCCCTTTTTCTGTAATTCGGGGTTTCATCCTCGATTTTCTTCTGGTCAGGTGGAATCTTCGGATTGTCCTGGAGTGGATGCTGTGGTGGAGAGGTTGCATCAGATTTGGGGGCAGGTAGTGGACAATTTGAAGTTGTCCCAGGAGAAGACTCAGCTTTTTGCCAACCGCCGGCGTCGGGTTGGTCCTCGGCTTTGTGTTGGGGACTTGGTGTGGTTGTCTTCTCGTTTTGTCCCTATGAGGGTTTCTTCTCCCAAGTTTAAGCCTCGGTTCATCGGCCCGTACAAGATATTGGAGATTCTTAACCCTGTGTCCTTCCGTTTGGACCTCCCTGCATCTTTTTCTATTCATAATGTTTTTCATCGGTCATTATTGCGCAGGTATGAGGTACCGGTTGTGCCTTCCGTTGAGCCTCCTGCTCCGGTGTTGGTTGAGGGCAAGTTGGAGTACGTTGTGGAAAAAATCTTGGACTCCCGTGTTTCCAGACGGAAACTCCAGTATCTGGTCAAATGGAAGGGATACGGTCAGGAGGATAATTCTTGGGTGACTGCCTCTGATGTTCATGCCTCCGATTTGGTCCGTGCCTTTCATAGGGCTCATCCTGATCGCCCTGGTGGTTCTGGTGAGGGTTCGGTGCCCCCTCCTTGAGAGGGGGGGACTGTTGTGAAATTGGATTTTGGGCTCCCCCGGTGGCCACTGGTGGAATTGAACTGGTGTGCATCATCCTCTCTGTTCACCTGTTTCCATCAGGATGTGGGAGTCGCTATTTAGCCTTGCTCCTCTGTCACTTCCATGCCGGTCATCATTGTAATCAGAAGCCTTTCTGTGCATGTTCCTGCTGCTAGACAACTCCCAGCTAAGTTGGACTTAGTCCTTGTTTGTTTTTGCATTTTGTTCCAGTTCACAGCTGTAGTTTCGTTTCTGTGTCTGGAAAGCTCTTGTGATCTGAAATTGCCACTCTGATGTTATGAGTTAATACTAGAGTCTTAAAGTAATTTCAGGATGGTATTTTGATAGGGTTTTCAGCTGACCATGAAAGTGCCCTTTCTGTCTTCCTGCTATCTAGTAAGCGGACCTCAATTTTGCTAAACCTATTTTCATACTACGTTTGTCATTTCATCTAAAATCACCGCCAATATTTGTGGGGGCCTCTGTCTGCCTTTCGGGGAAATTTCTCTAGAGGTGAGCCAGGACTATATTTTCCTCTGCCAGGATTAGTTAGTCCTCCGGCCGGCGCTGGGCGTCTAGGGATAAAACGCAGGCTACGCTACCCGGCTACTGTTAGTTGTGCGGCAGGTTTAGTTCATGGTCAGTTTAGTTTCCATCCTTCCAAGAGCTAGTTCTTATGTTTGCTGGGCTATGTTCTCTTGCCATTGAGAACCATAACAGTCATCTCCTCCTGTATATAGTATATACCTGTGTGTCATCTTCCGTGTATATAGTATATATGTGTGTGTCATCTTCTCCTGTATATAGTATATACCTGTATGTCATCTCCTGTATATAGTATATACCTGTGTGTCATCTCCCCTGTATATAGTATATATGTGTGTGTCATCTCCCCTGTATATAGTTTATATCTGTGTGTCATCTCCTGTATTAGACCTCGTTCACACGTTATTTGCTCAGTATTTTTACCTCAGTATTTGTAAGCTAAATTGGCAGCCTGATAAATCCCCAGCCAACAGGAAGCCCTCCCCCCTGGCAGTATATATAAGCTCACACATACACATAATAGACAGGTCATGTGACTGACAGCTGCCGTATTTCCTATATGGTACAGTT